>NC_073744.1:201229772-202429772 GCF_029784135.1 Toxorhynchites rutilus septentrionalis | reverse complement strand
CTTGCGCAGATCCAGCGTCTTCAAATTCCTGAGCGATCGGAACGCATCCGACGAAACACTCAAGATCCGATTGCCGTACAAAAACAGCTCCTGGAGAGCCCCCAGGTGCCTCAGAGTATTCTTCTGCACCCGCTCCAGGTGATTCGAGCTAACGTCAAGGATTCGCAGCTTTTGCAGATCGTCGGTAAACTCGTCCAGCTCCTTGATGTTGTTCGACGAGACGTTCAGGATCTCCAACAGCCGTAGACCCTGCAATCGCTCCTTGGGCATGATTTCAATTTCGTTCACACTGATGTCCAGAATCTGAAGATTGGAAAGGGCCACGAAAGCACCCGGGGATATCCGATTGATGCGATTCTGGACCAGATAGAGACGCTGCAGCGCGGGATAGATTTCGAAGTCCTTACTGGTCAGGATGGTCAAATTGGTTTGACTAATGTGAAGCTCCTTGAGGTGGGGATAACGGCGCTGGTCCGAGTCGGAAGACATGCTGTGATGGATGCGCTGCAGGGGGTTCCCGGTGAGATTGAGCCACGCGAGTCGCGCGAGAGAAGCTTCCGAGAGGGCGGCGTTCGGAATTTGATGGAACCGATTGGCGGAAAGGTCGATCCGTTGCAAACTGATGGAATGCTTGAAAAAGTTCTCCGGCAGTGCCAGCAGGAGATTTCCGCTCAAATCGATCGTGTCCAGATGTGGCAGAGTTACGGTGTTGAATCCGGACAGCGAGGAGATTGTGTTGTCCCGGAGGTCTAGATGGCGGAGATTCGGTAGCCCGTTGAGTTTGAAAAAGTCCATACTGGTGAGCTGATTCTTGGCGAGAGACAGCGTCTCCAGGGTGGACACATTTGACAGGGCTATGTGCGGGAAATCGTTTATCTGATTGCTGGTAAGTCGGAGTTCTTTGAACACGTTCAGATTATTGAATGTGTATCGCTTCAGTGTTCGGAGAAAATTACTGCTCAAATCAAGTTTGACGAGATTGTTGTTCTTGTTGAAAAGAGTTGCGGGAATATCTCGTATCGAACATTGCTCAAGCACCAGAATTTGCAGCGATGGCAGCCGATCTAACGTATTTTCTTTAATCACAGTAAAGTTATTCGATGCCAAACGAAGCACTCTCAAAGAGCTGGCGTCTATTTGTCTGATATCGTCCGATTGCACATGATTCTCGTCCAAATTGAGCTCGTTCAGATTCTGCAATCCCCTGAAAGCACCCGATTCAATGCGGGTTAGTCCACAACCTTTGAGATTGATTACGCTGACGGAAAAATTGGGCTGGAAAACGTGCGTTTGCAAAACGATCAATTCATTGAAGCTCAAGTCCAGCACTCGCAGCTTGTGCAGTGAACCAAAGTCGTTGGGCCCCAGTTTCTCGAGCTGATTGTCACTCAAGTAAAGCTCTTCCAGTTCCGCTAAGCTCTCGAATAGTTTCTCGCTCAAGCTCGATAAACGATTAGCACTCACGTCGAGATACTTCAGCTTTCGAAGCGAATCGAAAGCCCCCAACTCGACACTGGCCAATGAATTATTTTTCAGATAGAGACGCTCCAAGTGTACACAATCAACGAAGAGCATCTTGTCGAGGCTCTTCAGTGAATTATTCTCCAACCAGATAATCTGCACGTTGCTCTGACCCTGGAAAGAATGCTCGTGAAGATACTTGATGGCATTGGAGTTTAATTGAATTGATAGCAGCGAAGAGGATGCTGAGTTCGATGAGGATTCGGACCCCGCATCCAAATCACCAAACGCTGATTGATCACTATGCCCGCTTTTCGTTGTGATTAACCTTCCCCGCGCTGTCAGTGGCTGCTGCAGATGATTGGTCGCCCCCCCTTCGACGGAATAGGAGAAAATTGTGTCAATCTCGTCCAACGCGTTCTCCTGCAAATTGATGTACTGAAGCTGCTGGCAATGCTTGAATGCGTTCCTTTCAATCACCCGGATCGCGTTATTCTGCAAGTGGAGCTCCATCAAGTTTTCCATCCCAGCGAACAGCTGCTCTTTGATCAGCCTAATCTGATTACCGTTCAGCCGCACCTCCCTCAGACTCTGCAAACGCCGAAATAATCTCACATCAAGCTCGCTTATAAAATTATTATCTAGACTAAGCGAGTGCAGCTTCGATGTTGCCTCGAAGAATCCCCTCGGGACGCGCTGAATGTGATTCCCACTCAAATAGAGCTGTTCCAGATTGATTAACGTCCCGAGCGTGTCCCCTGCCAACCGCTGGATCGAATTATTCTCCAGATAAATCACCTTAATGCTACTCGAGTTGCTGAAGCAATCCTCCGTCAATTCTAAAATATTATTCTCACTCAGGAAAATCTCCCTCAGCAGGGGCAAATCGGAGAACACTCCACTCACATAGTGTATATGGTTGTGGCTAAGATCCACGGTGTGCAGCTTCCGATTCGCCGCAAACACCTCCGCGTCTACAAACACTATTTTGTTATGGCTCAAGTCCAGCGATTGCAGTTCCTTCAGCGATATGAAACTATCTCTGTGCACCAGCTCGATAAAGTTATTATACAAAGACAGCGTCTTCACGTACGGAAACGGATTAAACACATCGCTATACAGTTCCATGAAATTGTTCAAACTCAAATCCAAAAACCCCAGCGATCCGAACCGCACGTAACTATCATCCTGCTCCAGTGAATTTATCTCATTCATCGACAGTCGAACCGAGCGGAGATTCTCCAGCCGCTTCAGAGCGGATGTTGGAAACTGCTTCAACCGATTCTCGGAAAAATCAATTTCAGCCAGCGAATCTTCCAGCCCGGCAAGGGCACTCTCCGGAATCCGCTCCAACCGGTTGCCCTTGAGGTTCAACTTCACCAGATGCAGTCCGTAAAAGGCGTACTCCTCGATGCTGGAGATTTCGTTCAGCTCAAAGTCTAGCACCATCAGCTTCTTCATACCGGCCATGGCTTTCGTGGGCACCTATTTAAGATTCAAAAACGACAGTTACATAAGTTGATTCGGAAAAGATTTACAATCACGAGTGTTCTCGTAACTGTTTTTTTTTTCTAACAAGCGAGACACACATGTCCACCCATTTCCTCTCCAGAAGAAAACTTGAAGCGCACTTCAGTCCCCTTGCGGGAAAAAGGGGACATGTGTCCCCAATTTGAGCCAATTTACGATTGCCGACTGCCGACAGGGTGGGTTTTCCCCCCTCGAAAAACTTACTTGTGTCAATTTTCCATTTACAACACTTAAACTCTCTAAATGGGCTCGTAAATTATTCAAACTATTTTCCTTCAGCTGCTGGAGGTTGGAATGGGAGAACTGAAGATGTCGGATGTTGACATCGTTGCTGGTGGCGCCGGAGCCAGAGCCGGACTGCCCGAACAGGTCCGCGGTGAGCGATTTGACCGAGCGGTCGAATTCGTACACCGACAGCGACTGAATCGGGGACGAGATGAGCTGCAGCGTTGAACGCAGGGCCACCGCCGTTATGCTGGGACACTCGAGGAACAGACCTAACCAGTTTGGGAAGAAACAAAAATTGAGAAAAGTCGTTTTAGTTTGCTTCGGGGGAGGGGAATCTAATTCTTGTTTTCTTATAAAAGGAGGCATCAATCTTTCAGCTCATTGGGAACGAACGGAAAATTGTGAAACGCTCACTTCAGTAATTCCACGCAAAATCGATAATCCATCGCCCTAACCTTCACTGATTCAAGCATTGGCTTTCTCTACATGACGGTGGCTACAAACATTCAAGAAATCGTAAATAAAATTAAAATTGAAAAAAAATAACAGCTACTCCTTTATTTTTCTTGGGTTCCAATTTACTTACATTTGATTAACGAATCTAATAACATATCTACACTATGACGTATAACAAGACTTCGTCGGTTTTGTCGACTTTATGTAAATACACATTTTTTATTTTTATACTGGCTATACTCTGCGCAAACGATGCAACATTTTCACATTTCCCTGATTTTTCTGATGAGAAAGTTTTTTGAGTGAAACTGGTACCTCGGACATAGTTCTTCTGTTTCTTTATTTATATCTGTCTATCTTTCTCATCATTCTCCATATTAAATTTCGATTATTTCACAATATTCTATACAGAACATACAGACAAACATAGTTTTTTTTTTATCTGAATAATGATGAATCAAATTAAAAATTTTCGAATCTAAATCAGTAGGCTGGTAATAATAATGATTTAGTAGGCTCAAAAACAGATGTTTTTAACATTTGCGTTGCCATTTTCTATCGCACTATCGCACGAAAAGTATTGCTGCGGATTGTTTTCGGTCGATTCATTCAACCAAAAAACTTCAAAATACCGAAAAAACAAAACAGTTGATTGGAGCATATAAGGACAAATCAAATCCATTTACAGATCATTGAATCATTAGAGCATTTGAGTTAAATTTTTTCGAAATTTTAATTTTTCAAACATCTTTTCGAAAAAAAACTATGAGACCTACAAAATTTTGGGTCATGAAATAAAATAGGGAATCTTAAATAAAAAAAAATATTGTTAAAAAATATGAAACAATTTTTCGAAAAATTTAATTGACAAAAAAATTATTAAGAAAATTAAAATTGATTTTTCTCAAAAACATGTTATTTTAAAATTATGAAAGGAAATTAGAACTGCCAACGAGTCACCTTTACATCGGAAGAAGGGTACTGTTACAGGGAAAGAGATTTTTCAAACAACAACTTTTCATGTTTTAATTTAATTTTTTTTCTCTATTTAAAAACAACGCGAGAATTTACAAACAAAAAAAATACATTTTCAGAAATCTCTATACTCGAATGCCATATATTTTAGAAACTATAAAAGGTATGAAGTTGACGTCTGCGACAAAAATGTCCATATGTTAATAAGATCTAAAACTTCGTCATATAATCTGTCCAACTTCTATAAGACCGCCCTGCTTATATTTCGTTGCAACACAAACAGTTAGAAATTCGACAAGAAACATTCATACATTGTAGAATGCTTAGAATAAAGTATATTTAACGTCAATTTCGTTCAAAAGAATTGTATGTTCATTTATAGTGCTTAAATATGATAATTTCAGCTGTCCAGTTTCTATAAGACCATTTCAAAATTCATATGTATTATCAATGAAAAATTAAAAACTATGGCCTGATTTGCATGTCAATAATTGGCAACCTTGCCATTTTAGGCTAATAACCTGGAAAATTCGTGTTGGCATGCTATTTACCAAAATTTTATGAACGGATTTCACGATATTTTTCCATGTTTCCGAAATTGCGACCTTCAGCTCTTCAATCGTGGTGTAGCGATTTCCCTCAGTGTAGATTCTGCGTACAAGGATCCCCCTAAGATTTTCAACAGGATTGAAGTCTGAAGAGCAAACCAGTCAGTCCAAAAAATTAAGTTATTGATCCTCAATGCATTGCTTAATTTGCTTGCTGGTATGAATAGTAGCATTATTTTGCTGGAATGTGATTTCTTTTGTGACGATATCCACGCAAAAACGGTAGGAGAGAGGATTTCGGAACGTGTACGTAATCCTTGAATGATGTGAAAACTTTCTTGAGCTTTCCGGTTGCACCGAATCCCGCCCAAACCATGCACGAGCCTCAACCAAAATCCCTGGTTGAAAAATGCTGTTCCTTCTTCCGTAAATCACGTCAGTACCGTTGAAACCATCAGGACCATCCAAAATAAACTTTTTTTCGTCACTGAAGATAACCTAGCAAAGTTAAAAGTGAAAAAAAAATTGAAGAACTTTTCGTTATGGTATATAGCAAAATGTATTCTTTTGAAAATGTTCTTTGTCGTGACATACCATGTCCTACTGTTGATTCATGTGAGTTTTGGCAAAACTCAGACGTCTTTCGATGTGAGATGGTATAAGATTAGGAACTTTAACCTTTTTAGCCCTCCTTATGCAAGGACTTTTTACCAAAATTTGACGAATTGACTCCTGTGAAACATTTAGTTTCGAAGATTGCTTTATTTGCATAAGCAATTTTGAAGTATTCGATTTACGTGGAGCTCTCTTCTTTTTATCGTATCCTTGAGGATTCGTCAAATAATTGAGAACTCCTTGATGGGATCGTCCAATCCGACGAGCAATTTCTCTAATTCAAACATTTTCTTAGTGAAATGCATCGATTTGTCCTTTTTCTCCACCCGTGAGCACTTTCCTTTCGGCATTTCCCAGATTTATTAATCAAAGTAACTAAACACAATGGAAAACGTAACTGATCTTATAGAAACTTGACACTTGAAAAATACAAAACATTTGTTTACGCTCAACGCTTGCACACACACATATGAATATCATGCAGTGTATGATAGTTACCAATACAAATACACTAGAATATAACTAGAATATAAAAGCGTTGTTTGTTTACAATTACACAAAGCAGCAAGATCATCACCTGGTCTTATAGAAGTTGGACAGAGTGTAGTGTATTTGCCATCTTAGCTTTAAACAAAATTAGGATTAGCTGTAATTTTTTCAAAGAAAACACGAAAAAGATGTTGTTAAAAAACCTATTCCATGTAAAAGTTCTCATCTTTCGACTTGTTGGTGATTGTATGAACTATTCATAATTTTTTTTCAAATGTTTTGGAAAATACAGGGAAACTTCGATATAATGTACATTAAATTTTTTTTCTTTAAAAATGGAACGTTACATCGAAGCATAATAAAGAACCCAGAAACATAGCTCATATTACTTTATTGTGATGCTGTTTGGTTAGAGTTAGTAAAGAATGATGAAAAAATTCAACTTGAAGCCAACCTTTCTCATGATGTTTCTCTTCATACTGTTGATTGAGGATAAAGAGACAAAATGATCGCTTGCTTATTGAAAAAACTTTTTCTCTGTAACAGTGCCCTTCTTCCGATGTTTGGGAGACTTGTAGGTAGTTGTATGGACTATAATATTCATTTAAGTTTATAGAAAAATTAATTTAAATTTTATAAACAATTTTGTTAGTATAATTTTTATATTTTTTGTTGGTATTTTTTAAGAGAGTTTAAATTATTTCTTATATTTCATCCTGACGAAAACTCTGTAGGTCTCAACGTTTTTAAGATAAAAGTTTAAAATTTCAGAAAAAAAATCCAACTTAAGAACCACATGGTTTGACAGACAATGAAATATAGGAAACTGTTCAAGCTTTCATTAAAAAATATCAAACAAATTTTTTAAAAATACCTTGAAAAATATTTTAAAAATCAAAATTAATTTTTCTCAAAAATTTTTTTTTTTAATTCTGAACGAAAATTATATGAATAGTCCATACAACTACCAACAAGTCTCCCAAACATCGGAGGAAAAGGCACTGAAAGGAAAAGGAAGAAAAGGAAGAAAAAGGAATACAAATTTTCAGAATATTTTTTTTCAGCGTAATTTAAAAAAATAATCGGTAATCTTATATGATTTCGAATAATTTCCTACATTTCATTATTTGACCAAAGTTATGTATGTATTATAGTTCTCGAGATAGAATTTTTTGTAAAAAATTAGAAAACAAAATTTCACTCTTTTCAAAAAGTAGTCTAAATTTTTTGTGAAGATTTCTAGTACGCAAAGTTGCTTAAATGACCAATGTCCACAACCACTACGTTTCACTACAATCTGAGATGATGCTGCATGAAATTCGTCATATGCTAGATTTTTATATTTGGGGGATCCACTGGGTATATTACCTCAACTCTATTGAAATATTATTCTATCACAAACACATCTTAAAATGACCTGTCCTGCATCGGTATTAATTTGGTTTTCCTTTGTACAAGGTAGCGCACAAGTCACGCAACCGATTTGCACAAAAAAAATGTTTAAAAAAAATGTCTCACGATACAAAATCGACAATTGAACCGCTTAGGAACCAACACGCTCGATAGTTGCAGCGCGATCGTTATTTTTTTTCCTTCAGAGAGTGTTGCGTGACTTATGCGCCACCCCGTATGTTGTCTTTCCAAGGAGGGTTTTCTGTTTGTGTTTTCATTGTTTTAAATGTAAAAAGCGGTCCATTATCAGAGGACACCGCTCTTTGTGGTGAAGGTAAAAAGATAAAAAACATATTGTCTTTAGGTGATGTATATATTATCTCCAATCGACCAATTTGTTCCGATGTAACAGAAGAGACCCTGTTCACCCGCCCTGGTCGAACCCTAGCTTGCGTCGTTTGAAGACTATCAAACGAGATTTACTGAGGAAATTCTCGAAACATCGCAACGACTTTTGGAAATCTCGTTATGCGAATGCATGTAAAAATTATAAAAATTTGAATAAGAAGCTTTTTGGTAAATATCAGATTCGAGTTCAGCGCAAATTAAAGTTCAACCCGAGAAGTTTTTGGAGACATGTTGATACACAGAGGAACGAATCTGGTTTACCATCTGTCATGACTGACGAACAAAACGAAGCATCTCCGATACATGACATAGCTAACTTATTCCGTCAACAATCCAGTCATGTATTCGAAACTGAAACGATTAGTAACAACCTCATTCAAAAAGCAATTGTAAATACTCCAATTCTACCTGACATTGGTCCTCATCCTGTGATTGACGCTGTAACTGTTCACAACGCCTGCTGAAAGCATCATCTTACCCTGGTCCTGATGGAATTCCATCCATTGTTTTAAAACGCTGCGCTGATAGTTTGTCTTCACCATTATCCACATTATTCAACCGCTCTATACAATGTGGAGTTTTCCCCAAAGCATGGAAACAGCCCTATGTTTTTCTTGTGTTCAAGAAAGGGAGCAAGAAACTTGTCAAAAATTACCGTGGAATTGCTTGCTTATGTGCCATTTCACAGCATCCGAAGAATTGAGTCCGTCCAACGCAAATTTGTACGCTTCGCTCTACATCGATTATCCTGGAATGATCCGCAGAACCTCCCCAGCTACGAAGATCACTGCAAGCTTTTGGGATTAAATCTGCTCTGCGAGCGACGCAATACAGCGAAAGCTCTGTTTTCGATCTCTTACAAGGGAATATCGATTGACAAATAAATTTCAATACCAGAAAGAGAAATCTGCGCAATCACGCGATTTTCTTCGTCTTCCAACATCGCGCACTAACTATGCCTACCATGAGCCTGTTGCAAGCATGGCTCGCGTATTTAATGACCAAATCGAACTCATTGACTTCAATTTAACGAGAGAATCTATAAAAAGCTGACTCTTCCGTAACCAATAGTGTAAGATAGATTAAAATATTTTTTGTATCATTTGGGTTGTAATTGAACCTGTTGATAAATGTAAATCTTACTATAAATAATCTTACTATAAATAATCTTACTATAAATAAATCTTACTATAAATAAAATCGCTAAAAAATAAAGCGCGGTCGTCGTGAACAGTCGTAAACGGTCGTAAATGTTCGTATTCTTGACGTAAACACAAACATAGTGAGAGAGTGAGCAGTGAGCAGCTGCGATGCGTTTTTTGTGTGAGAGAGTGTGTGCGTCTGCGTGTGTTCGTTTGCGTGTACATTTGCGTGTTTTTTTTTTTTTTTTTTTTTAAAGAGGTGAGGAACGCTCTACCAGCCTTACCTGGGAAGGGTTAACCCAGACGTCGAGTGGGGATCGCACCCACAAAAACCAAGCCCTCTACTCGTTGCCTTATTCCCCCTGGGACCACATCTAGGCGACTACTTCAGGGGGCGGCTGTGCTCATGCACTTCTCGAGTTTTCAACGCTAACTAGCGTTGTCCTTCCCTTTTTCTCAATATTTTTTTCTTTCCATTCGTTATTAATTCCACTGCGCTGATGTCCTCTTCGCAGGCATTTTGAATTTACCCGACGAGACGTGAACCGATTAGGAATTGCCCTCCAACTTGACGCGCAACCCGTCACAGCCACCCTCGCGGGGTTTCTCACCTGTCGAGACGTGAACCGATTAGGAAGCGCCCTCCAACTTGACGCGCGCCCCGTCACAGTCACAGTGGAGAGTAGAGAGAGTAGAGAGTAGAGAGAGTAGAGAGTAGAGAGTAGAGAGTAGAGAGTAGAGAGTAGAGAGTAGAGAGTAGAGAGTAGAGAGAGTAGAGAGTAGAGAGAGTAGAGAGTAGAGAGTATAGAGAGTAGGGAGAGTATGAAGAGTGAAGAGAGAGTAGAGAGAGTGAAGAGAGTAGAGAGAGTGGAGAGAGTAGAGAGTAAGGAGAGTAGAATGAGTAGGAAGTAGAGAGAATAGAGAGTAGAGAGAGTAGAAAATAGTGAGAGTAGAGAGATTAGAGAGTAGGGAGAGTAGAGAGAGCACAGATTAGAGAGTAGAGATAGTAGAGAGTAGAAAGTAAAGAGAGTGGAGAGTAGAGAGAGTAGAGAGTAGAGAGTAGGGAGTAGAGAGTAGAGAGTAGAGAGAGTAGAGAGTAGGGAGAGTATGAGGAGTGAAGAGAGAGTAGAGAGAGTGGAGAAAGTAGAGAGTAAGGAGAGTAGAATGAGTAGAAAGTAGAGAGAATAGAGAGTAGAGAGAGTAGAAAATAGGGAGAGTAGAGAGAGTAGAGAGATGAGAGAGTAGGGAGAGTAGAGAGAGCACAGAGTTGAGAGTAGAGATAGTAGAGAGTAGAAAGTAAAGAGAGTAGAGAGAGTGGAGAGTAGAGAGAGTAGAGAGTAGAGAGTAAAGAGAGTAGAGAGTAGAGAGTAGAGAGTATAGAGAGTAGAGAGAGTAGAGAGTAGGGAGAGTATGAGGAGTGAAGAGAGAGTAGAGAGAGTGGAGAGAGTAGAGAGTAAGGAGAGTAGAATAAGTAGAAAGTAGAGAGAATAGAGAGTAGAGAGAGTAGAATATAGGGAGAGTAGAGAGAGTAGAGAGATGAGAGAGTAGGGAGAGTAGAGAGAGCACAGAGTAGAGAGTAGAGATAGTAGAGAGTAGAAAGTAAAGAGAGTAAAGAGAGTAAAGAGTAGAGAGAGTAGAGAGTAGAGAGTAGAGAGAGTAGAGAGTAGAGAGAGTAGAGAGTAGAGAGTAGAGAGAGTACAGAGTAGAGAATAGAGATAGTAAAGAGTAGAGAAAGTAGAAAGTAGGGAGAGTAGAGAGAGTAGAGAGTAGAGAGAGTAGAGGGTAGGAAGAGTAGAGAGTAGAGAGTAGAGAGTAGGGAGTAGAGAGTAGAGAGTAGGGAGTAGAGAGTAGAGAGTAGAGAGTAGAGAGAGTAGAGAGTAGAGAGTAGAGAGTATAGTGAGTAGAGAGAGTAGAGAGTAGGGAGAGTATGAGGAGTGAAGAGAGGGTAGAGAGAGTGGAGAAAGTAGAGAGTAAGGAGAGTAGAATGAGTAGAAAATAGAGAGAATAGAGAGTAGAGAGAGTAAAAAATAGGGAGAGTAGAGAGAGTAGAGAAATGAGAGAGTAGGGAGAGTAGAGAGAGCACAGAGTTGAGAGTAGAGATAGTAGAGAGATGAGAGAGTAGGGAGAGTAGAGAGAGCACACAGTTGAGATTAGAGAGAGTAGAGAGTAGAGAGTAGAGAGAGTAGAGAGTAGAGAGTAGAGAGTATAGAGTGTAGAGAGAGTAGAGAGTAGGGAGAGTATGAGGAGTGAAGAGAGAGTAGAGAGAGTGGAGAGAGTAGAGAGTAAGGAGAGTAGAATGAGTAGAAAGTAGAGAGAATAGAGAGAAGAGAGAGTAGAATATAGGGAGAGTAGAGAGAGTAGAGAGATGAGAGAGTAGGGAGAGTAGAGAGAGCACAGAGTAGAGAGTAGAGATAGTAGAGAGTAGAAAGTAAAGAGAGTAAAGAGAGTGAAGAGTAGAGAGAGTAGAGAGTAGAGAGTAGAGAAAGTAGAGAGTAGAGAGAGTAGAGAGTAGAGAGTAGAGAGAGTACAGAGTAGAGAATAGAGATAGTAAAGAGTAGAGGGAGTAGAAAGTAGGGAGAGTAGAGAGAGTAGAGAGTAGAGAGAGTGGAGGGTAGGAAGAGTAGAGAGTAGAGAGTAGAGAGTAGGGAGTAGAGAGTAGAGAGTAGGGAGTTGAGAGTAGAGAGTAGAGAGTAGAGAGATAGTAGAGAGAGTACAGAGTAGAGAGAGTACTGAGTAGAGAATAGAGAGAGTAGAGAGAGTACAGAGTAGAGAATAAAGAGAGTAGAGAGTAGGTAGAGTAGAGAGTAGAGAGAGTAGAAAGTAGAGAGTAGAGAGAGTGGAGAGAGTACAGAGTAGAGAGTAGAGATAGTAGAGAGTAGAGAGTAGAGAGAGTAGAGAGTAGAGAGTAGAGAGAGTAGAAAGTAGAGAGAGTAGAAAGTAGAGAGTAGAGAGAGTACAGAATAGAGAGTAGAGATAGTAGAGATAGTAGAGATAGTAGAGAATAGAGAGAGTAGAGAGTAGAGAGTAGAGAGTAGAGATAGTAGAGAGTAGAGAGTGGAGAGAGTAGAGAGTAGAGAGAGTGAAGAGTAGAGAGAGTAGAGAGTAGGGAGAGTAGAGAGAGTAGAGAGAGTAGAGAATAGAGAGAGTAGGGAGAGTAGAGAGAGTAGAGAGAGTAGAGAATAGAGAGAGTAGAGAGAATAGAAAGTAGATAGAGTAGACAGTAGATAGATTAGATAGAGTAGAGAGAGTAGAGAGTAGAGAGTAGATAATAGAGAGAGTAGAGAGTAAAGAGATTAGAGAAAGTAGAGAGTAGAAAGAGTAGAGAGTAGAGAGTAGTGAGAGTGGAGAGAAAGTGGAAAGTTTAAAATAAAGAGCAGATAGTGGAGAGAAGAGAGAACAAAGTACAGAGTAGATAGTAGAAAATGAAGAGTAGAGAGTTTAAATTCAAAGTCAAAATTGGAAGAGCAACAATTGATCGCAGAGAAAGAGTGACATAGAGATATTTGTTCGAGACATAGAGATATTTGGACTAAAAAAGAAACATTGAATAAAAGAAAAGAAAATAAGTTGCGAGAGTCTGTTTGAGTGCAACAGCAAAGCTATTCCAATGACTTTGCGGTAAACTTATTAAAACATAGAATTGGGCCGCTATTTATGTATTTATGTATTTATGTATTTATGTATTTATGTATTTATGTATTTATGTATTTATGTATTTATGTATTTATGTATTTATGTATTTATGTATTTATGTATTTATGTATTTATGTATTTATGTATTTATGTATTTATGTATTTATGTATTTATGTATTTATGTATTTTTACAATTTTACAATTTTTTTCTATTTTTCCACTGACTTTTTTCAAAAATTCATAACTTTTGAACCACTGAACCGATTTACATGATCGAAATATCAAATTGAAACCAATGAGTTATCTTTAATTTAAAAATATTGAGCTCGTAGAAATGGATTTTATTTTTGCAATCATTGATTGTAGTCGTTTTTTGTTGTTTACGTGGCTTTGGACTAGAGGGCGCTATAGTTTTTTATATTTTATCTTGAAAGCTGAGATTTTTTTACATAGCATATTTCGACATCAGAGATGCTTTATTTTGTTTTCGAGATATGATTTTTCAAAGTTAACTGACCGGCTTCAATTTGATATGTTGATCATCTAAATCGGTTCACTGGTTCGAAAGTTATGTTTTTTTTTTGAAAAAAGACAAGACATGAAAAATCATATCTTAGACAAAACTGGTAATATTGTTCTTTATCGCAAAACATTCGACTCTTATTTTTTTATTTTTTTATTAGGGTGCCCATTTCATTTAAGGGTGGTCCGAGAAATCATTTTCTTTCACTTTTTCCCAAACATTTTTATGTTTAACATTATATTTAAACATAGTTATGGGGGTCTTCGTAGCCTAATTGGTTGCGTGTCCGCTACTAAGCGAACGATCATGAGCTCATAACTCAGGGCCCCTCAACTGACCATCTTTGTGTGTTATTCTAGCTACTATGTCCACGCAACAATCATCATGTGAGGGTAATCCCAGTCCCTTACCGCTCACATTTTCGGTCTGCTGCATCGGTAATTGGCACTATTAATAACGCAACAAAGGAAGCCTCTTATCAACAGTCCCACTGTGAACAGCCCATCTGTGATCATTCGAACAATAGCAATATTCTTACGCCGAAAAAGGCGACATGTGTTGTGCATCGATAGAATTAGGAATTCTCTTACGCCTAAACGGCTACTGTGTTATAGATAAAACAAATGTTTATCGATAGATAGCGATACTCTTACGCCTCACAAATGGTAACAGTGTAATATACAACAAAAGTTATCTTAAGATAACAAATGTACACGAATGAATTCGGCTCTGTTACAGCTGAATTGCTAAATGAGCCTAATAAAAAATAAACTGTTGGGATAAAAAAAAAATATTTTATTCAATATAAAAAATTGTTATGAAGTGCCGAAATCGATTGACGCAAAAATTTCAACAATCCATCATGAAATGAATGAGCAATAAGCGTTTGAAATTGGACAATTTTCACGATGTGCTTGATTTTCGATTTTCAATTTGTACCCCAATATGTTCCCGAAAGACGTAATCCTACGTCAAAATCCAAATTTAACCTAAAGAATCGTAGTTAAAAAAGTTTTTTTTCCAACTTCAATAACATTTTTCACAACATAATTTACATATATTAATTTTTTAAAGAGCCTTTAATTTTTGGATATTCCCTCTTGAAAATATAGCAACTAAAACACCTCAAACAAAAAATTTAGAACGACATGTTGGGGTAGACACCATCTTAGTGAGAAAGTTCAAATATATCGGAACGGACCGGGCCAGAATCGACCGTTTTCGCCGATTCTGCATGAGATTGCTCATTAGGCGTCGTGCATAAATTACGTAACGTGATAAGGGGGGAGAGGGGTCGAGGTTGCGTTACTTTCTGTGTATTAGAGATAGGAAATTGCGTTACGTAGAGGGGGGGAGGTAGTCCAAAATCCGGATTTTTAGCGTTACGTAATTTGTGCACGACGCCTTATGAGATACAAAATGTAAACAAAAATTCATACCATCCTCAAACTTGTAGCAAGGGCAAGCCGAATTCTCCGCAAAGCTCGGGCACTCGATCTCGTTCGAGGACGACGAGAAGGGCTCGTGTTCTTCCAGCTGCTGCAGATGCTGATGCTGATGGTGATGTTGGCCACCACTTTTCCCTCCGCCTCCTCCTCCTCCTCCACCGCCACCCCGAAGCCGAAGCAATTCTTCCATCCGGCCGCTGCTCACGCGTTGGAGCAACAGCAAACCCAGAAGCAGCCAGCAGCGCCGTATGTGTTCACAGTTGGGCTGTTTGAGCCCCAGATTAGGCCATCGAAGCATCATGTCGACGTGTTGTTCGTTGCTCTACTCGTTGCGATGCGGACGTGAGACATCGTAACAGATCACTAGTGCACTCTGTAGCGAGTGGCGTGTCTCTTCGCGATTGCTACACTCCGCTGGTTAAAGATGACACTTACACAGTTTGTGGATCCGCCGCCAAGGTGCTCAATCGTGTAGTCCATTTACCGCTTCTGGATTGGATGCCTGGTGTAGGAAGGGAGAGATGGAAAACATTATACGTTAATACGTTTCGCAATCCGCCATCATCAATCATCTCGTAAAATATCGAATTTAGTAACCAACGTCTGCAACGGAAGATACAATTTTCCGTTTAAAAAAACTGTGGCATTGGATGGGGCAAATTAAATTCTGTGTCCCACATTTTCAACGATAGAAAGACACCGAACTCCTTCAGCACGCCCTGTTTATTTATTCAACTAACAAGCTCAAGTTCTTATTGTTGCTCTCGGAATAAAATTCACCCACTTTCGGATGTGCCACTCGATACAGGAAAACCCCCCTCCCGTCGTTTAGCTCATCGTAAAACTGCGAGTATTATTGTTACTGAGTGTTGATTTTGCACACATGCAAAGTTTGCCGACGTGTTCTCCCAAGATAGCAGCCGGGATTTCGCAGCCTTCGGATGGTTACCCATCGGAAGATAAGCAAAAAAATAAGGGAAGAAAAGCAATTTACCCAGAATATTTCTTCCTCAGCAACTGTGATAACAACAAAGATTTTTTAAAAGTTGCTTCTGGGTTGAACAAATGAAACCCTACCGGAATCCGGAAGATACTTGGAGCGAATGAAAACAGTACCTTAAACTTTTAATTACATTCAGCGGGATTACGATTCGGCAAGTATCCCTTTCTACGTCTACAGTGCGAGCTCACTTTGTACCCCTTGCTAATTTGGAACATTGAATCGGCGCCCCAAAAGCAAAACAAAGCTAATTTTCCGAGTCTTGGTGCGAAATGGTTCCATTTTTCGCCTTGAGCCAATAATTTCGATAATCGCCGAGGAAACAAACTAAAGCGGAGAAGCCGGAGGAGATTTTATTTTTCAAACAGTGTTGAAATAAAAGATTCCGACCCAAATTCTTGCCTATCCCTGTTCACGGAAAATCGTTAATTGTTTTCGGAGAGTTTGACAGCTTCTGTCTGTCGATGATGATGTCATCTGAACTCTGTTTTCTGCGATCCATTTTTCCCCCTGCCAAAAATGAAATCACTACAGGTAAACTTCGATATAACGTACATTTCACTTTCAAAATTGTACGTTGTATCGAATTGTACGTTATATCGAAGCATAATAAAGTACTCACAAACGTAGTCTATAATACAATATTGTGTTGCTGTTTTAGTCAAGTTAATGAATAACTTCAATCAGAAGACGAAGCCAGCCTTTCTCATGATGTTTCCCTTCGTACTGTTGATTAAAGCTTGTTTCATTTAGAATCTGCAATCACAAAACCAGCTGTATTTCGAGATTGATTGAAGGTACAAAACTTGTTTTAGCATCACAATACAGATAATTCATTGTTGTATCAGAAAAAATATTGAAAAAAAATGTCCTTTACACTTTGAAAAGGTGTACGTTATATCGAGGTAAAATGTACGTTATATCGAGTGACGTTATATCGAGGGTACGTTATAACGAGGGTACGTTATATCGAAGTTTCCCTGTGGGTCGAAACGATTTTCACTAAACGGTTTGAGGGCAAGGGGTAGTTGATGGTGAGACAGTCGTCAGTTGGCTGAAATCGGGTTTCAAACGCCGAACACTGGGAATCAATCTATAAACGGCATCCTCCTCCTTCAAAAAAAGGTAGTTAAGTTTCAGCTGCGAGCACAAAGAGCCACTCCAAGTATTTCCGTCCCGCCGCTATCTCCATGAAAATGTCACAACGGGGCAATAACGAGGCAGACCGCGGGGCACATGAAAATCAATGTTTTATTTATTTATGACTGTCATCGGCGGAAGCTGCTTGTGTTACTCTCGTTTCCAAGGGAACTGCTGGCTGCTGCTGCTGCTTGTTCGAGAGCAATCAATAATATTTTATTGTACACTTTGCTCTTCACTGGCGCCCTGGTGTATAAACACCAGTGCCCGATTGAATTTGAGGCTTGATTTATATACAGCAGCATTTTTACGAGCGACCTCTAGAAATCCTAGAAATATGTTTTTCCGCACTCGTTTAATTCTGTCACCTTGGGTGATTTTGTCTTTGCCCAATGTTCCATGAGTTTTATTATATTGTATTTATTTGCTAGTCTAAGGATAAGCATGATTGATCACGGCTAGCAGATAGCAGTAACCTATTCGCTATATCGAAGGCCAGGTATCCCAGTTTTGATTTTGTCTAAATCCGTAAACTAATCAGATACTTTCATGTAAAATAATTGAATGTTTTTAAACTCTTAATATTTATTCTATCATTTAACTACCTAACTAAAGATATAGTATGAACTAAACTTCAGAATTATTCTAAATTTTTTTTTCGAACATCTAGCATACATGACAAAGGAATGTACGTTGTGTTCCTGAACTCTCTGTTACTCCTGGAACGTGTGATAAATGTTGAAATTAGCTGAACCAGCTGTGATATTTGTAAAGATTCGAGGCCATTGGATCATTAGTCGCACGAGATAGATCTCAGTGTCCCTTTTTTAGACCTAACAGAAGATCTGATAAATTCAGGGGCAGCTGCAGCAGATCTGGAAACTGACTCGCCGTTAGATTGTGGCAGCAGCTTTCTATTCGGCGTCTTTGGAAAAAAGGAAACATGTTAAGTTTCAATTTGACTCCATTAAAACAGATTCATTCAAATGTTTAAAACCTCCCGCCTTCAGATTGTTACGGTCTCGTTCCTAAGAATTGGCCATACTGTTGTTCTCTTTCACTTTTCAGATAAAAAAGATCAATTTTCACACAAAAAAAAAGTGTTGTTGACAAAACACGAATACAAAACGCACGCAAGGTAAAGGAAATAATTATAAATGGCCGTCATATCTCGTTCTGACTCTCTCCGACCGCGGTTTCATTGCGAAAAGCGCGAAATGAGGATTGGGCGATCTTCATAAAAAGATCTTTCTTAACGCTTAAGTGTTCGGAAATTGAGACAAAACGGTACATTTTTTCATTTTTGGAGAATGGGGAAATTTAATTTTTCGGACGAACTGTTAACTTTGAAAAATCATAACTTAAAAACGATAAAAATCACATATCTATTTATATAATATCTAATATATACAATATCTAATTTTTGGATATCTTATGTAAAAAAAAACTCAGCTTATAGAGTTTTTTTTTACATAAGATATCCAAAAATTAGATATGTAATTGTTATCGTTTTTAAGTTATGATTTTTCAAAGTTAACAGTTCGTCCGAAAAATTAAATTTCCCCCATTCTCCAAAAATGACTTTTTTCAAAAAATCAAAAAACATAGTCAATTAACTGGTCTACATATTACACTCGCAGTCCAATAAGCTATCGCAACCAAAACATCTTAACTTTGGAAAATCATAATTCAAAAAAGAATAAAAAATCACATCTCTGGTTTTTGGATATCTCATGTAAAAATTCTCAGATTTCGAGAAAAAAAATATAGCGCCATTGTTCCCGAAATAATGTAAACTATAAAATCAAAAATTACAGAAATAAGATCCAAGTATTTTTAAAAAAAAAGTTTGCTTTAATTTGATATGTCGATCATCAGAATCGGTCCTATAGTAAAATAGTTAGTATTTTTTTTAAAGAAAGTAACGAGGTATATATTTGCATTTTTGCTGTTTGAAATTTCAGTTAAAGATAATAATGGTATTCAGAATTTGAGACAAATGTGATTAAATATATTTTTAGTTTTGACGTAGGATAACGTCTTTCGGGAACATATTGGGGTACAAATTGAATATCGAAAAACGATCACATCGTGAAAATTACCCAATTTTAAACGCTTATTGCTCAGTAATTTCATGATGGATTGATGAGATTTTTGCGTCAATCAATTTCGGCACTTTATAACAATTTTTCACCTTGGATAAAATAATATATTTCATGAAACTAACTATCGAACAATTGAAAAATGTCAACCCCTATCCTACTATTATTGGTCAGTTATTTACTAACAACCGGATAAAACCGCTCCTTTCAAGGCCACCAACTCATTATCGAAAAGTTTAACAATGTTTTTTTCCGAACATATCCAAAATCAGCATCCAACAGATAGCCTAACGTAATCCTACGTCAACTACGGGTCGTGTCTCGGACACAACCCTCCTGTGACTTTTTTACCATGAATTTGTATTTGTAAATAAAATGTATCGTAGTCAAGTAAAAGGAAAGGCTGTCTATTGTATCCAAAAATCAAAATTATTTTGCGAAACAGTGCCATTTTGAGTAATGAGACACTGTTCAAAGTAGGATTGGGCGATCTTTATAAAAAGATCGATCTTCACGAATCGATTCTTCAAACGGGCTTGGGATCGATTCACCGATTAAATCGGTACCAAAGAATCGATCTTTGCCGAATCGATCTTTACCGAATCGATTCTTAAAAAAATCTAACTTCTTTATTTTTCCATTTATCTTCTTATTCATTTGAGCGTTGTTTATTCTTTAAACAAAAAATCGGAAAAATTATATTTCTATTGAAACATCAACAGTATTTTATTTTTTTTCTACGCATAAAGTTCTTAAAATTTCAAAATCCAGAAAAATAGCATTTTAAAGAGCATTTGTGTACCGTCATGGAATCACTTAATTAAATGAATTGATTGAAAAGGAATATATAGTAATTTAACTGCTGGTATTGGCCCAGAACTCAGCAGATAACGATCCCATAAAAGCCAAGCGTGCCATACGTCTCGCATTCAGTCGAAACCGATTCATGGCTGTAGCACCAGTTCTCGAAAATAACCTTTCGGCTGGAACTGATGTCACCATTCGACTGAGATATTTTCGAGCTATCGGATATAATGTAGGATACTCGCTTTTGATCGAATCCCATATAGTCAAAGGATTTGAATCTAGTGTTACAATCTTCTGATGTAGGAAATTCCGAAGTTCTCCGGTAATATCTCCAGAGGGATTAGATTCTTGATTATCCAACGATTCGCGTACCTGTGAGCACAATAATTTTGAATTCATTAATTGAACTTATTTAAGGATTATCAAGCGGAATCCATACCATTTCATTATGGTACTCCCACAAATTACTAGATCCATGTTCAAAGACTAATGGCGTTGAAATTGCCTGTGGAACCGTTGATGGTTTTATGTTTTCAGTCTCAACTATATCGGAAACATATTGCAATGCCTCAGCGTGTGCTGATGGGCTTAAATAGACCGTCTTAAAACGAGGGTCTAGTAAAGTAGCTATGGCAAATGTATCTACCGATTCAATATTTTTGAATTTTCGTTCATGTTGCACCAGAAACATCGCCTTCAATTGTTTTACTGGTTCTGTGGTGGGGCACATTGAATCAATTTTCTGAAATTATACAGATTGAGCAATATTATTCAAAGAAAACCTACACCATACCTTTCTTAGATTTTTCAACATTGGGATTATCTTCCCTGAGAGAGAAGACGTTTCTGCTTCCAGTTCAGTGATCGTATGAGCCACTGGTTGCAGTAGATTGCGTCCCTCAGTAGCTGCCGCTAGTTCTGATCCCGTCAGCATTTGCACGGAAGTGAATCTTAAAAGAATCAAACTGACTTTGTCTGCAAGCTTAATGAAGCGCTCCAGCATTGCAAAATTACTACCCCATCTTGTTGGCTCATCTTTGATTAGCTTCAATATGTCTGCTTCTGAACTCAGCTCCTTGCGCTGTAAGGTCCGAAGCTCATCCGCAGCATTAACAGATTTTTTGAAAAATGTTACGATGGATCGAATTTTTGTCAGAAGGCTTTCAAAAAGTGGTGATTGTTCGATGGCTACAGTGGTTATACGACTCAAGCTGTGGTCCACGCAAATAACATGTCTTGCATCTCCAAAGACGTCTTTCCCGGCTGCCACAATGTTGGCGCCCCCATCCGTTACTATGACGGATACCTGTTAATTATGGATCATAATTAATCTTCAATGATTTGATTATGAAGAATGTTATACCTTGTGTAGATCAATACCCCATTCAAAACAAAGTTCTTTTAGTAATCTCGCAAGATATACCTTTGTGTGTGCTTGATCGAGGGGGCAGGCGGTGAGAGCAACTGCTTTCATGTCAGTTCCTTCTAGATAGTGTGCCGTAACACCTAGATAGCTTTGATTACTTCCTGTATCTGTCCATATATCTGCCGTCAAAGAACACCACTCGGCCTCAGAGAGAGCACTTCTTACAACTCCACTCAGAATTTTGTATTTAGAATCAATCATCTCAGTGAGTTTTTTTCTACTCGGGGGCTTGTAGAGTGGAAGCGCTATTTTACAAAAATGTAGAAATCCGTCTCGTTCAACTGTTCTCAAAGGAAGGTTGTCTCTGGCAATCATATATAACAACGCTTCATTAATTTGAATTGTCATTCCTCCATGTTCTGAAATGTAAAAGGTACAAGGTAGTATGTGAAAAAATGCACTTGTAAACTATAAAAACTCATCTACCTTTAAAACTCAACATCCGCGTAAATGATTCCTTAATGGTATGATTCAAATTAACATGATTATTTTCAAGGTCAATACCAGCAGGTTCTTCAACATGATTTTGAGCAACCGTTTTCTTTGTAACCTTTGAGTTTGATTCTCGTGCATCTGGAACAGAATCGTCGGTGGTTTTTTTTTCAGACTGAAGCAGCTGAGGATGATGTCTGTTGATGTGGTTCCAAAGATTTTTGGTGTTTCCACTTGTCTTAACGATTGATCCACAATTTTTGCATACACTCGAGTTGGGATTTTTGACGAAAAATGTCCAAATATTACTTCGTGGAGCCATGCTTCAAAAACAAACTTTGCTAGATAACACAAACAACATGTATGTGCACTAGAGCAAAAAGAGAAAAGTTGACTAAAACCCGGTAAAAACTCGAATCTTAATATGTACGCACAACGAACAAACGAAAACACAGCTTCTGTCTGCATGAGAAAAAAACGTTACACTGTCGCTTTTATTTGTTCCCGCCAAGAAATCTGTCAAACCAAAGGAATAGGTAGGAATAATAACAGAAGTGAGATGATGCAACTGGACAACTGCGTAGTATTAAAAGAAATGAGCGTAACTAATTTCGTCACGATTTCCACTATTTGTCTAGAGTATGCGATAGTGTAACACTCGTAATGACCAAACATACACAGTTGCTTCACCTAGATTCACTACCACCAATATGACATTCTCGAAAGTGATCCAAATGTTGATATTATGTTTATAAAATTGGTGAGGTGGTAAGATTAAAATCGATGCACGCTGGAAAAAATTTTTTGTAAGATCGAAAAAATCGAAGGCAAAAGATCGATCTTTTCGATTTTTCTAGGTACAAAGAATCGATCCAAAAAATCGGAAATCGAAACGAAAAAGATCGATCTTCCAAAGATCGATCCAAGATCGCCCAATCCTAGTTCAAAGGCCAACAAAGCTTAAGTGTTCAGAATTTGGGACAAAACGATACATTTGTTCACTATGCAATGCAATGAAAATGGCAGGTTAGTGATTTTGAGAAAAAAATAGTGGGTTATATCTATGATATAACCGCAAGGTTCACGTGGAACTACCTTAGCTTAGCAATCATTCGTTTGTATTGATTAAATTCTTGATTGAATGAAACAGTTTCCAAATTCAATTGAGTTCAATATATTTGCTCTGTGAGTGAAAAAAATGAACAAATGCCGTGTAAAGTCAATTCATTTATTGTGATTGATTGTTCTTCGTTACAAGTAAATTTAATGACGGACCTTTTACGTTTGGTATGATGACTAGAACAAAATATATGTACGGAAGAATTATCAAACGTTTGATGAACCAGCCTAAGGCTGAAAATCTTTCCAATAAAGACAAAAAAAAAATTATCAAACGATTATTTTATTTTACATTTCCCTCTGAAGTTTACATCCCAAAAGTGTACATACTTCTCGAATCTCGAATTTGCTTGAAACTGGGAAGTTCATTCGCTTCTAGTGTCTGCACGATTTTCCCAGGTTCCTAAGTTTAGAAGATCATGTTAGGACAGACATATTCCACTCTGCACAAAGGCAAGCGAGGACAAAAGTACTCGCAGTTTGCATTTATTTGCAGAGCCGATTTCCCCAGAAACCTCGGTTTTGAAGTCTGTGTTAGGGAAACACATTTCAAACGGAACAAAAATACCCCCGATTTGTATGAATTTGCAATGCCGATTTCCCCTAGGCTGCTTGGTTTTGATGGCTGTGTTAGGGAAACCGTAAATCGGGCCAATCAAAACGATGCAGTTAGGGCGTTTAGATAACGCCTAATATTTTACAGTTATTCAATTGTTTATCTAATGAAAAACAACATTTTGTTAGTTGCGATAGATGCGTAGAAATATTCCCTATCAAGTGATGCAAACATCTCTCCTATCCAGTACGAAATGTTCGAGCTATAAGCATTCGAAATCTTTCATTTTTTCTTGCATGTTCTGTGTTTAGGTTTTCATTTTACCCTCCATATATTCCGGTTAGACGTAGTCCCACGTCAAAAAAATGAAAATGCTTTACCTTTGCTTTATTGCGTTTATTGCAGAATCAAGCTTAAGAATCCGGAATCACAAAATCAGTTGTATCTCGGAATTGATTAAAAGTATATCAAAATGAAGATAACTTATTGTTCTTTTCAGAAAAAAATATTATTTCGTTACAGTTTTGATTAATTTTCGTACTTTTACTCGGATACCCTCCATCAATATTTGGATTCTCTGTTGGTCAACTTGAGTGGCCATTCTATTCCACGATTTCTTCATGCATGGAGCCTCACTACGGCACCTTTCTTCAATTTCTGCTTGACAATTTACCAATATTTTTCAATTGGGCGAATTTGGGAGCAATTGCGAGATCGATGTATTTTTCAGGGAACCACTTAAGCACCTCTCAGATGTAGTGTCAGCTTGCAAAATCTGGCCAAAACTTCACCGGACCCTAGTGAGCCTTACTAAACGAGAGAAAACGTTTTTCCAGGCGCTCTTCCCTATACATATTCGAATCCATTGTCTTGTTTGTGGCGAGAACCTTGGTTTTCTGCCCCCAGCTGTAAATCTTTTGCCAAATTAAAAACTTCCTGGCAAATTCTTTATTGGTGAAATAAATCAAGGTCCAGACACGATCAACTTAAAGTGAACTTGTTCTTTTATATACTTTCTGAGCATTCAATGTTATGATAGAAATTACCAGCATTATGCAAAAATTATGGGTTAAATTTGCTTCTCTTGGAGTGGCCTTATAGAATTTCAGGTATGGGAGCTGTCCAAAATCCATCTTCACGTATTTTTCATCAACTATCAGCATGCCTTCTATGAACTTTCTCAAAACCTTGTTGTACAACTCTCGAGCGCATTGCTTTCAAACACGGAAATTGCACCACACGGATTTTCCGGATGGTACTTGGGTTAGAACTGTATTTTTTATGGCGATATCGTAGTCCGAGAGTCCTGCGTTTGCCTTAAATGTTCTCAATTCATTCAACCTTAGCTTCCAATCATTAGTTCCGACGCTAAGACACGTACTCTATTCCATCCGAACAACAGTTCACGGAAACGTTTCAGCACGTCATACACGGTCGATTAAGCCACTTTAGCAATCTCGCGTTTTAGTACCCGACCATGCCGGATTTCTAATGTGGGAGTGCAAAACCCGTTTTAATCTCTCGGCTTCCATCCTGCAGAACTTTTTGAAAACAAAACGGATCAACGTGAAATTGTTACCGATGAAAGATACAGGTTTTCCAAACAATTTGCTGTCAAAAAAATTGTAGATACGCCTACTACGATCGTTGCTATAAAATGAACAGTGACTCCAGATTTGAGTGAATCAAACATTAGCCGTGAATTTACAAATCATTTCTCGCATCACTAAATTCTCAATAAAAGTCTGCTAATGCGATCGCTTCCGTGCTTACTCGAAAGCAGATTTGCACCTTCCCGGGAAAATATCGTTATAACCATCTAACAGTTCATAAGGTTGACGTCTAGATGGCGCCTCTTGCAAAAATCTACTTGACTATCACAAAGCACCATCTTTCAATGGATACGTGTCAAAATTTGACAGCAATCGGTCGATTGGTTCGTGAGTTACAGCATTGAGAGTGGAGTAACTTTTGTTATTGTGAAAAAAATGGAAAAATCACAAATCAATGAAAACGATGGCAAAATTGCATGAATTGGGCTTCTAATTGCTTCCGCATCTACCGTATTCTCCAGATCTGCCCCCTTGAGACTATTTTCTGTTCGCAGACCTGAAGAGAATGCTCGCTGGCAAGAAATTTAAGATCGATGATGAGGTGATTACCGATACTGAAGCCTATTTTGGAAAAACCGAAACATTACTATAAATATGGTATCGGTAATGGTAATCGCTGTATCGCCTCGGAAGCAATTATGTTGAATAATAAAATTGAATTATAAACTTTTCAGCCAAACTGTTATTGAGCAGACCAAGTATTCCGGTTGGGCTATTCCTAGCTTCATTCCATCTGCGTCAGTTCATTCAAAGCTTGAAATGTTTGTCGATGTTGATGGTGACATAATTCAAGCCGAAGAATAATGTAGAGAATGGTTCCGACAAGAATGATGATTCGAGCGTGAAAGACGGGCCACGCTCTGGACAGTAAAACAACAAAAGGAAGAGACAAATGCAAGAGCTCGCTAAATTAATAAGAAGTTCTTGACAAATCGTTTAACACGTTGACTGCCAACTACGAGATAACTCGTAGATTGCGATCTTTTTAAGGACGCCAACTACGAGTTATCTCGTCCTATGTTTACTTACCATTTTTATGAAAAAAGCAACAAAAAAAATTTTTTTATGATACCTATGTACTAGAATTTGAGTTTTTAATAATATAATGTGATAAAATCAAATTGCCATTTTTGGCCAGATTTCTGAAAATTGCCTTGGCAGTCAACGTGTTAACGAAAATAATCAGAAATCGTGAAAAATAATCAGAGACTGGTAAATTGGATGTTCCAATCGTACCAGCAGTATTCTACAGACATAAATTCCATTAATTTTTTCCCGGATATACTTGTTCATGAACGTTGTACGTTTTCCATTATTTGTTCTAATGTGTGGTCTTTGGAAAGAACGAAAAAATGAGGTCTAGCAGACACTTTGACAGTCGAAACGGTGTCAATAAAGGAAAAAAAGTAGAAAGGTCTGAGTCTAGAGGCACAGACGGAAACTTGACGTAGGTCTTTAAGGAAATATTGTAACTGTTCAGAAATCCGTAAATCTAAATCATTCAGTGCTCCAAATGATGGCTCTAGAAAAATCATTTATTAGATGAACTGAACTGAACTTCAAACCAATTGTAAGATTTGTAGTGGCAGAAAGAAATCGAAATCAATAATTATTAATCCTGTCTTTTCTGAACAGTAAACCGTTCAAACAACCAGTTGAATAGATACAGTCAACTTTTCTTAACACGATATCCAAGGGACCATCGAGTTAGGGAAAATATCGAGTTACAGAACATCGAGTACGGGAGAGTTGACTGTATACCAACATCAACACGAAATACTCAGCAATTCCTGGTTTTCCTGTATCGATGTTCATAAATGTACATAAAAATCCTTATTAATAGAAGCGTCTCTACAGAAATAATATTTTTTTTTATCTGTATTATAGAAATATTAATCATTCGGTAGCCTTTTCTCTTTAGGTTATTCAATTTAGCTGAATACGGGAAGAAATCATCATCTTACAGTACGTTCCCCAACTTACGATTAAATAACCAGCTTGCCTCGGCGAAGTTATCCATGCCTGAAACATTACCTGTGGAGACTCGTAATAATTATATTGGCAGGTGACGCCGATTAGATATTTCAAGACCGTAAGTGTTCCCTTGTGAAGTTTGTAAGAATTCTGTAGTGAGCTGATCCCAACGAGTGCTATTTATTTTTAAGGAAGGGAAAAGAGAATTGTCAAGTGGATTTGGAGAAGTATAGCTGGCTGAATGAAACCATTAGTACTTTTTGATCAGATATCTGAAACTTTCCGAAACGTAACTTTGGGAATAATTGTGTGTTGCCATCTTTCAAGAGATCTCTGCATAACATCGGAAAATGTAGAGTAATTTTCAGTATACATAGACTCACCTTGTCCATCACGGAAAAAAGTGAGAAGAAATAAGGAAACCAAATCTTGGAATAGAGATTCCGACTCGCTAAAGCTCGGTTGGACATTGCTAAAGGATGTTTCAAACTAACCGGGCAATCAGTGGAACACAGATTTGCTTGCGAGATACCGCCGCTTCCGACGACGGGTCGACGGTGAACTCGGATCGCGTCATCTTGGCTTGGCTTGGCTTGGACCGGCTCGATTATCCTCGTTAAATGGGGACTTCGTCTCCGTTACATTGACCTCAGAATAAATCTCGATTAACGAAAAACGAGAAAATAAATTTATAATAGAAATGTGAGGCATTTATCTTGAATGCCACTAACGTTCCTAGGGGAACTTCGCCGTCTCAACGTAATATTACTTGCGCCATTTTTATTAGTACTTAGTTGAGACCTCTATGCCAAATAACACGCCTTAAATGCATTTTAAGTGGCAAGCTCTAGAATACGCGTGACCACAGTGCAAGTCAGAGGAACCCCCATCACTTATTTTCAATCACGATTTTTGTACTTTGGTATAAACAATATCCAACTAATCGACCCATCGTTCCTTTTTCAAAGAGCACGAATTACGTTTACGTTGCTATATGACAGATGACGCTACGCATCAAACTTTCATTCACAAATGTGCCAACAACTTCAATTCGACTAAAGCCATGCGCATTTCAGGCGAGCTGGAAGAATGTTTGAATAAACAAAATCAATTATTGAAATTCTTCAAATCAAATAGGCTCGAATTTCAAGGTAACAATCACGGTATTGTCATCAATCCTAATGAAACACGTGTATACATTCATTACGTATGTTGTTGAAGACTTTGGTGGGGTCATGGTAGGCGACTGTACAGCGACGCGAGAAATTGTGATTCGAAGAAGAAACAATAATCTGAAGTTCATCGTTGACACACACCGTTCAAGTGGCACTCTCCATCTGCTTCTTCAATGGTACTAACGTTCCTCATGTTCCTAACGTTCACCATCTCAACGTAGAATCGAAATGCGAATTATAGAGAGGTAGAGAGCGGACGACTGCGATTCTACACAACCAAATAAGGTGTGAGGAAAAATACACTCACCTGCGAGACGCTATCATGAGCAACGCCGACACAGCCCGAGTGTTCGAACAAAACATGAATGAAATGAAGACTGATGAAGCGCCACGCCACGTTCCCCATCCCCCTCCTTCCGGGGGTAGACGATCGACTACCCTTTTTCTTCATTTCTCTCTTCTCTTCTAATCCTTCACAGAGGATGATAGTGCTCTAAAAACTAAAACTATCAAGCTATGAATCGCACGATCCGCAAACAAGGATCGTGCGAGGAGAAATATGTTTGTTTATTCGGGCCATATCTGGACCCTGTCACAAAAAATTAGATAAACAGAACTTGTCTGTATTTGAGGTCGTTACACTGAGCTTCATTACAACATTACGCGTATTCATTTGGATGGCAAAAGCGAGGATTACAAGGATTACGAGGTATGCACAATTCTAATTTGGGTATTCGACAAAATACGCCCTGAGGAAATCGATACTTTCTCCTAAAACATTCCAGATACGTCTACTGATGAACATCGATCTGATGAAATTCAATCGAGTCAAAATTACCCGAAGCGATTGCAATATCGCATTCTGTCATGCGTTCGACTTAAATCCTTCGACCTTGAAACGCAATGCGATGTAGACGTCATTGAGGTTCGTGTTCCATTTCTGTGAAGCGAAAATTGTTATGAGTTTTCGAGTGAAATAGACACGCTTTCAAAACAAAAATTATAAATGAAAATTGGCTCAGTGCCATATTCACCTTAGCTGAACAAAACATTCAATGCTCATATCAATGTTGAGTTCTGTAGTTTGATGAAGACAACAAACAGTTTTCTGCATTTAATTAGTCTACTTTACGACAAAAATATGTTCCTATTTTCACTTTACATTTAACGTTTGAGAGAACAAGCATGTTAAAATCGTTAATGAAATATATCGAATTAACGAAAGGAATCGTTTGAGTTTTATTTTATTTTTGTCGGTGGTCATCGACTTGGCGTCTATTCCTCGATATGTCAAACACAAGTATGCACACAAAAGTGACGAACGTATCACGTTTGTGTAGATCGTTAGAACATTTATACACACTTACAAAACATCAGTTATTTTTAATTTAGCAATCAACATATTCACTAGAATTGGTTTTTATGGCAGAACAACGTTTGCCGGGTCAGCTAGTAAAGCTTTGTGATTCCGCATTCTGAATGAATCAAACCTTCATCAACAGAACGAAGGGAAACATCATGAGAAAGGTTGGTTTCGTCTTCTAGTTGAATTTATTCATTAACCTTACTCAAACAACAACACAATAAAGTAATATAAGTTTCTGAGTTCTTTATTATGTTTCTATATAACGTACAATTTTGAAAGTGAAATGTACGTTATACCGAAGTTACCCTGTATCGCAATAACGATTTTGCATAATACGACGTAGTCCTACGTCTAAATATGAATCGTAATTAATGCTCGTACAAAGTGACAATATTACTTACCACTCATGGCACCATTTTCTGACTTCACCTTTGCACGGAATTCGGATGAGGCACCATTGAAAACTTTTCTAAATATTTTCTCGGGCAAATTGGTCGCTTGGTGAAGTTGTGTATTTTCAATGAGAATGTTATACACACTTCAGAATATAGCAAATATTCAATTATACTCAAGCAGTTCATTCATGTGTTACATTTACATCGAGAAGAGAGATGTCTCGTAACCAGCAAGATGATTGTACCTTCATCGGTAATACATGAATTCGAACGATTACACCATTTGATATCCTCGACTGACTTAAACAGTGCTTGCTCGCTGAAAATCAATATTCCCTCATGGTAAGGGCGCCTAATGAAAAAGCTTGCCCTCGATTGTAGTGTTTTGTTCCTCTTGAAAACAATCATATCCTTTTACTCAGCCGCACTGCTTCCATCAACATCGGAAATCAACAAGTTAATAATTCAGATTCTACCCCCAAAACCCCCCTTCGCACAACCGCAGTGAGGGAGCATTGATTGGCAGTTTCAGCTCAGGGCTTGCACGCGCGAAAAGGTAGATTTAGATCGAAAGTTACTCACTTCAGCGGAAGTGCTTCTAAATTTTAGGAATTCCCTTTCGTTTCTTTGGGTTCCCCCGCTTTTTGGAGATAAAAACACGAAGCTTATTCCCAATTTTGTCCGGAATTATGCGGCGAAGTGTGAGGGAAAGAGCTTCTTTGAATTTGGTTCACCCATCTTATCTAATCTCACCGCTAGCTCTCGAAAAGTAAGTCACGCGCAGCCATTTCAATGCAGAAGAGTCGGCATAAGGAATCGCTTCGGATGAATTTCTTCAAATCGCAATTGTTGTTAAATATGTTGGAAGTAACGGAGAGTTTGCTATCGGTTGAATGTTTGAGTTTCATAAGAGAACGCTAGGCTAGCTTTTTCTAAGCTGATTCTGGCTATCTAATGAAAAGAGACAAATAATTCAATTATTTAAAAACTATCAAAAGTGAAACGACAAACATTAATGTAAAAAACGCCAGCATCACATGTAACACTCCTCGAGTATTATTCGTAGAACCAACAAACTATTCCTGTATCTATCTCCGAACAAAATTTCCCGTCCCGAAAATACCCCTTTCAATGCCCGATGGGGAAAAAAACAGTTCACACCGCCACTATCCAACGAGCTAGCGCAATGTGTGCACATTCTAAAAGTTACAGTATTTACTTTCACCCGCCTGTTTTGTGTGCTTTTGGCGCCAACAACGAATTACCATGTTGACCGTCAACGCGTCGTGTTGCACATTTTTCCGCCCAGTTCCAACAACACTTTTCCAACGCGCGCGCCCCCGCTGTCGGTGCATTTGGGAAACCTGCATACCCATCCCGCTGTTTGTTTTGTTTCACTATCCTCCCCCCCCCGGGCTTCCCGGCTTCCACTTCCGTCCCCACCCACAGTCACAAGTTTGTAAAACGGGGACAGGGGACACATAAGCGATGAAAAACGCATGCCGCAAGACAAACGGGCGAATAGTTTATGTAGAGTGCATTTTTATGCTTCCCCACGTTCCATTTTATGGTCCACTGCTTGACCCCACCGGGGGGAGGGAAACGCGCGCCGGCGAGCATAAAACTCAAATTAGTTGGCCAAGTTGGGGTGGTGTGTTTGTGTGAATAGGTTTCTGTTAAATTTGTCCACTCATAAAATTTTATGTTTGTTTTTCGAGCTCATAAATATGCCGTCGAATTGGAACAGGCGAGGCGGGGATGATGACCGACGACACAAACCTACCGTCAGCTGGAACATAGTGAAATTTTATCTTCCTATCGTTCGATGACAACAAACACGGTGACTGCACGCAAAAAAAAACCCAAGCTCGGAATATTGTGGTGATGATGATTTGCGCTCAAAACTGCGCCACTGGTTTTCACCACGTGACGGAGGAGCTATGTTTGGAGGAAGTCGGCCTCATTCGACAGAGTTGAGCATAGTGAAGTTCTAACCAATTCAATTTAACGGCAAGCCTTATTTTGCATAGCCTCTCTCCTGGTTCTTCGAATTCGAAGTATGAAACGTGAAAACACTTCTCGACCAGAACGATTATTTGACGCCACGTCTCCTTCAACCAGAGTATATTTAAACACCTTTTAATCTTTATACCAACTAAATTTACTCTTACGTTTAGGGTACCTCGTTAAATCTTGAACACTTTCCAAATGTTGAAGAGTCTGAGGAATTCTAGCTAGAAGTCAATTTTAGTTGTTGTTTTCCAAACACTATCTTCAAACACATCTGCTTTTTAAAGTCACCAATGCTAGATTGTCAAATTGATAACATTTACATAATCCTTACCCAATGTCCTGGAAAAAGGTAATGAAGATGATGGTTTTTCAAGCGACATAGCATGCGCTGCCATAACTATTTCTCAAATAGTGACGTCAGTCGTTGTGTTTATATTTGATTGCCCACCGCATCCATGTGAAAATGCTTTTTTCAGGAAGTGTTTTATAAATTAAAAACGTACATTTTATTAGAGCTCCCGCTGAATATGAAGCTAATGTGACAGTGTGCAGTGAATATGTGTGAAATCACGTCCAAAAAGACGGATAAAAGTGATATTTCCATGTGCCATTTTCACTCTCCCACGTTCATAGAAAAAACGAACTTTCATTATTTTAACGTTTTGAAGGCTTTCAGTGTCAATGTGTATGTTGTGAGAAAATAATCGGAAATTAATAAAAATTTCACCGAAAATGTTACTGCTTTCGAGATCTAAGTATACGACTGCTCTCTGGACCATTTTACTACATAAATAATCGAAATAAGCCACAATACAATTGTCATCGGTGAAAAAACAAAAAATTGAATGATTTCATTAAAATTTTTTTTTTGAGTACTTTGGACATTGTTTTGTTTCTTTCATATAGAGGAGAGGGGGGCACATTCGGACACTTTTTTTTCCATGATTTATAATTCTTTTTGTTAACTTAAAAAAAATCCTGAATTCATCCTGGTTGTCATTTGGACATCAGTGTACCATATGAGTATGTTAGAGGTGTGCGTTGATGCGATTGCGAATGGTTTATTCGAATTTTTGAAAATTGCAGTTTTGTCCGAATGTACCCCATGTGTGGGGCACTTTCGGACAACGAAAAAATAAATAAAATTTTATGTTTATTTATTACAATTACTTCCGTTTCCTCTTATTTCCAGTATATTCTGCATTTTTCTGTTGATCAGTATTTGTCTGAAAGGAAACTGCTTGCTATGAGAGTCAGTAAGAAATCGTGATTTTGCTTTCATCCATTTTCGAGTGGTGGTTTTCCGCGGTGAAATTTTTGGAAAAAGTTCAACATTTTCCGGGGACAAAGTTGCCAAAGTAAAATCTATCTGCGCTGTAGATGCAATGTTTTGCAGCATTGTTGTATTACCCGATGAGACAGTTGCTACCTCCGCTCCAGAAGGTGAAATCTTTGAGCATTCAAAATCCTTGTCCGAAAAAAACTTTCTTGAGAATGGACAGCAACCTGTCATTTTGAATCCAGCTAGCATATTACTCAAATTGAAGGAAGCATTATAAGCCGTTGCAACTATATCAGAAAGGTCGTGTATAGAAATAGTTTTTCCAGGATGGTTGAGTAGCCAATCGTTCTGGGAAACTGAGAGCTTTTGCTTGAAAGGGCCCATAGCTGAAACATCCAGCGATTGTAAGCGATTTGTGACCCAAAGATACATGAATGGTGGTGGTGGTGGAAAAGATACATGAATTGTGCAACTTTCTCGGCAATACTTAACCCTTTCACGTACAACGTCGAGTCTCACTCGATATGAAATGATTGTGCCAAAACGTACAGTATCGAGTCTCTCTCGTGGCGCGCTTGGATATCACAAGGCGCTAAGACGCTCAGCAGAGTAGTGAAATTATTCGATGCGTGAGCCATCGAAGCTTTTGCATTTGGTCCGCTTTTTTGAAAATCAAATCGTACGGTACGGTTAATTGTTTCCAAAGTGTAATGACTTTTTGATTGATTTTTGATTTTTTGAAATTGATGTGATTCTGTGAGCTAGAATCATGAAAACGTTCTATTCGAAACTAGTTCGATAGCTCTTTCCATTTCATCTTCGTTGATGCTGGTTCTATCGGTTTTCTTTTTGTAGTTTCGAGCCATCATTAAGTCTGAGAATCAGACTAAATTCATGTTTGTTAGTAAACAACAATCAGACACAAATTTTATGAGATATTAAACAGTGTCCGAATGTGCCCCACCACCATCCGAAGACAAATCATAATTTTATCTAATAAATAGACGTTTATTACCTTGTTGCATGCACGTTTTTTCATTTAAAATTAATTACTAACTGAGGTGGTGTCCTTAAATTTCTAAATCGTTCACAAAGGAATTAGGGAAATACTTACAACTTCAAGCTCAAAAGTTTCGAAACGTGTATGAAAAAGTCACAGGAGGGTTGTGTCCGAGACACGACCGCATAGTTGACGTAGGATTCCGTTAGGCTATCTGTTGCATGCTGATTTTGGATATATTCGGAAAATAACATTGTTAAACTTTTCGATAATGTGTTGGTGGCCTTGAAAGGAGCGGTTTTATCCGGTTGTTAGGTATTGTTTATTCACTCCACTAGTGTTCACAACCGAGTGATAATGATAGAACGATGGTGATTATTCATTGGGTGATGCGTATCACGAGAGAACACAATTATCAATTTTTCTCACCAGAAAAAAAGTGTTACTTTATTATAGAGAAAACATATTTGAAATGGAAAAGGTAATTTCATTTATAATTTTTGCTTTCTGAGTGTTTATTCAACCCATTTTCATTTTTGCTTTAAACCCAACGAAACACGATGTTACATGCCTAAATGCGAATTTCAATTGGACTAACAACACCTAATACGATATGTAGAGCATGTGGGAAATCATTTTTACGAATATACCTTCATTTTTACAATATTTCTCGTCGTATGAGCTTTTGCTTGGGAGAAAAAAATCATTCTTCGATCTTCTTATTCTTCTACAATATTCTTATTGGAACGAAAATAAAAAAACACTCGTTCATCGCTTCCAACTTATTTGCCTGCACGTATGCAATCAACAATGTCCACGCTAATTATTATGAGCAATATCCATTTGTGCGCGCCGTTTATTAAACTATCGACCACAAGGGTATTGACATGCTGATTTTCCCCAGGTACCTTGAATTTGAAATCTCTGTTAGGGAATACATGTCGGTGGGAACAAAAGTTTCCCCTACATTCATGTATTTGCAATGCTGATTTCCCCCAGGCAGCTTGGTTTTGATGTCTCTGTTAAGGAACACATTTCGGTGGGAAAAAAAAGTTCCCTCTACTTTGATGTATTTGCAATGTCGATTTCTCCGTATCTTCAATTTCGACCAATCAGAACGAGGTATTTCCGGTTGGAGATATTTCGATTGTTTGATTGTAGATTCATATGATATATTATTTTATCCATTGTGATAAATTATGTGATAAACTCTCCCACGTTCATAGAAAAAACGAACTTTCATTATTTTAACGTTTTGAAGGCTTTCAGTGTCAATGTGTATGTTGTGAGAAAATAATCGGAAATTAATAAAAATTTCACCGAAAATGTTACTGCTTTCGAGATCTAAGTATACGACTGCTCTCTGGACCATTTTACTACATAAATAATCGAAATAAGCCACAATACAATTGTCATCGGTGAAAAAACAAAAAATTGAATGATTTCATTAAAATTTTTTTTTTGAGTACTTTGGACATTGTTTTGTTTCTTTCATATAGAGGAGAGGGGGGCACATTCGGACACTTTTTTTTCCATGATTTATAATTCTTTTTGTTAACTTAAAAAAAATCCTGAATTCATCCTGGTTGTCATTTGGACATCAGTGTACCATATGAGTATGTTAGAGGTGTGCGTTGATGCGATTGCGAATGGTTTATTCGAATTTTTGAAAATTGCAGTTTTGTCCGAATGTACCCCATGTGTGGGGCACTTTCGGACAACGAAAAAATAAATAAAATTTTATGTTTATTTATTACAATTACTTCCGTTTCCTCTTATTTCCAGTATATTCTGCATTTTTCTGTTGATCAGTATTTGTCTGAAAGGAAACTGCTTGCTATGAGAGTCAGTAAGAAATCGTGATTTTGCTTTCATCCATTTTCGAGTGGTGGTTTTCCGCGGTGAAATTTTTGGAAAAAGTTCAACATTTTCCGGGGACAAAGTTGCCAAAGTAAAATCTATCTGCGCTGTAGATGCAATGTTTTGCAGCATTGTTGTATTACCCGATGAGACAGTTGCTACCTCCGCTCCAGAAGGTGAAATCTTTGAGCATTCAAAATCCTTGTCCGAAAAAAACTTTCTTGAGAATGGACAGCAACCTGTCATTTTGAATCCAGCTAGCATATTACTCAAATTGAAGGAAGCATTATAAGCCGTTGCAACTATATCAGAAAGGTCGTGTATAGAAATAGTTTTTCCAGGATGGTTGAGTAGCCAATCGTTCTGGGAAACTGAGAGCTTTTGCTTGAAAGGGCCCATAGCTGAAACATCCAGCGATTGTAAGCGATTTGTGACCCAAAGATACATGAATGGTGGTGGTGGTGGAAAAGATACATGAATTGTGCAACTTTCTCGGCAATACTTAACCCTTTCACGTACAACGTCGAGTCTCACTCGATATGAAATGATTGTGCCAAAACGTACAGTATCGAGTCTCTCTCGTGGCGCGCTTGGATATCACAAGGCGCTAAGACGCTCAGCAGAGTAGTGAAATTATTCGATGCGTGAGCCATCGAAGCTTTTGCATTTGGTCCGCTTTTTTGAAAATCAAATCGTACGGTACGGTTAATTGTTTCCAAAGTGTAATGACTTTTTGATTGATTTTTGATTTTTTGAAATTGATGTGATTCTGTGAGCTAGAATCATGAAAACGTTCTATTCGAAACTAGTTCGATAGCTCTTTCCATTTCATCTTCGTTGATGCTGGTTCTATCGGTTTTCTTTTTGTAGTTTCGAGCCATCATTAAGTCTGAGAATCAGACTAAATTCATGTTTGTTAGTAAACAACAATCAGACACAAATTTTATGAGATATTAAACAGTGTCCGAATGTGCCCCACCACCATCCGAAGACAAATCATAATTTTATCTAATAAATAGACGTTTATTACCTTGTTGCATGCACGTTTTTTCATTTAAAATTAATTACTAACTGAGGTGGTGTCCTTAAATTTCTAAATCGTTCACAAAGGAATTAGGGAAATACTTACAACTTCAAGCTCAAAAGTTTCGAAACGTGTATGAAAAAGTCACAGGAGGGTTGTGTCCGAGACACGACCGCATAGTTGACGTAGGATTCCGTTAGGCTATCTGTTGCATGCTGATTTTGGATATATTCGGAAAATAACATTGTTAAACTTTTCGATAATGTGTTGGTGGCCTTGAAAGGAGCGGTTTTATCCGGTTGTTAGGTATTGTTTATTCACTCCACTAGTGTTCACAACCGAGTGATAATGATAGAACGATGGTGATTATTCATTGGGTGATGCGTATCACGAGAGAACACAATTATCAATTTTTCTCACCAGAAAAAAAGTGTTACTTTATTATAGAGAAAACATATTTGAAATGGAAAAGGTAATTTCATTTATAATTTTTGCTTTCTGAGTGTTTATTCAACCCATTTTCATTTTTGCTTTAAACCCAACGAAACACGATGTTACATGCCTAAATGCGAATTTCAATTGGACTAACAACACCTAATACGATATGTAGAGCATGTGGGAAATCATTTTTACGAATATACCTTCATTTTTACAATATTTCTCGTCGTATGAGCTTTTGCTTGGGAGAAAAAAATCATTCTTCGATCTTCTTATTCTTCTACAATATTCTTATTGGAACGAAAATAAAAAAACACTCGTTCATCGCTTCCAACTTATTTGCCTGCACGTATGCAATCAACAATGTCCACGCTAATTATTATGAGCAATATCCATTTGTGCGCGCCGTTTATTAAACTATCGACCACAAGGGTATTGACATGCTGATTTTCCCCAGGTACCTTGAATTTGAAATCTCTGTTAGGGAATACATGTCGGTGGGAACAAAAGTTTCCCCTACATTCATGTATTTGCAATGCTGATTTCCCCCAGGCAGCTTGGTTTTGATGTCTCTGTTAAGGAACACATTTCGGTGGGAAAAAAAAGTTCCCTCTACTTTGATGTATTTGCAATGTCGATTTCTCCGTATCTTCAATTTCGACCAATCAGAACGAGGTATTTCCGGTTGGAGATATTTCGATTGTTTGATTGTAGATTCATATGATATATTATTTTATCCATTGTGATAAATTATGTGATAAACTCTCCCACGTTCATAGAAAAAACGAACTTTCATTATTTTAACGTTTTGAAGGCTTTCAGTGTCAATGTGTATGTTGTGAGAAAATAATCGGAAATTAATAAAAATTTCACCGAAAATGTTACTGCTTTCGAGATCTAAGTATACGACTGCTCTCTGGACCATTTTACTACATAAATAATCGAAATAAGCCACAATACAATTGTCATCGGTGAAAAAACAAAAAATTGAATGATTTCATTAAAATTTTTTTTTGAGTACTTTGGACATTGTTTTGTTTCTTTCATATAGAGGAGAGGGGGGCACATTCGGACACTTTTTTTTCCATGATTTATAATTCTTTTTGTTAACTTAAAAAAAATCCTGAATTCATCCTGGTTGTCATTTGGACATCAGTGTACCATATGAGTATGTTAGAGGTGTGCGTTGATGCGATTGCGAATGGTTTATTCGAATTTTTGAAAATTGCAGTTTTGTCCGAATGTACCCCATGTGTGGGGCACTTTCGGACAACGAAAAAATAAATAAAATTTTATGTTTATTTATTACAATTACTTCCGTTTCCTCTTATTTCCAGTATATTCTGCATTTTTCTGTTGATCAGTATTTGTCTGAAAGGAAACTGCTTGCTATGAGAGTCAGTAAGAAATCGTGATTTTGCTTTCATCCATTTTCGAGTGGTGGTTTTCCGCGGTGAAATTTTTGGAAAAAGTTCAACATTTTCCGGGGACAAAGTTGCCAAAGTAAAATCTATCTGCGCTGTAGATGCAATGTTTTGCAGCATTGTTGTATTACCCGATGAGACAGTTGCTACCTCCGCTCCAGAAGGTGAAATCTTTGAGCATTCAAAATCCTTGTCCGAAAAAAACTTTCTTGAGAATGGACAGCAACCTGTCATTTTGAATCCAGCTAGCATATTACTCAAATTGAAGGAAGCATTATAAGCCGTTGCAACTATATCAGAAAGGTCGTGTATAGAAATAGTTTTTCCAGGATGGTTGAGTAGCCAATCGTTCTGGGAAACTGAGAGCTTTTGCTTGAAAGGGCCCATAGCTGAAACATCCAGCGATTGTAAGCGATTTGTGACCCAAAGATACATGAATGGTGGTGGTGGTGGAAAAGATACATGAATTGTGCAACTTTCTCGGCAATACTTAACCCTTTCACGTACAACGTCGAGTCTCACTCGATATGAAATGATTGTGCCAAAACGTACAGTATCGAGTCTCTCTCGTGGCGCGCTTGGATATCACAAGGCGCTAAGACGCTCAGCAGAGTAGTGAAATTATTCGATGCGTGAGCCATCGAAGCTTTTGCATTTGGTCCGCTTTTTTGAAAATCAAATCGTACGGTACGGTTAATTGTTTCCAAAGTGTAATGACTTTTTGATTGATTTTTGATTTTTTGAAATTGATGTGATTCTGTGAGCTAGAATCATGAAAACGTTCTATTCGAAACTAGTTCGATAGCTCTTTCCATTTCATCTTCGTTGATGCTGGTTCTATCGGTTTTCTTTTTGTAGTTTCGAGCCATCATTAAGTCTGAGAATCAGACTAAATTTATGTTTGTTAGTAAACAACAATCAGACACAAATTTTATGAGATATTAAACAGTGTCCGAATGTGCCCCACCACCATCCGAAGACAAATCATAATTTTATCTAATAAATAGACGTTTATTACCTTGTTGCATGCACGTTTTTTCATTTAAAATTAATTACTAACTGAGGTGGTGTCCTTAAATTTCTAAATCGTTCACAAAGGAATTAGGGAAATACTTACAACTTCAAGCTCAAAAGTTTCGAAACGTGTATGAAAAAGTCACAGGAGGGTTGTGTCCGAGACACGACCGCATAGTTGACGTAGGATTCCGTTAGGCTATCTGTTGCATGCTGATTTTGGATATATTCGGAAAATAACATTGTTAAACTTTTCGATAATGTGTTGGTGGCCTTGAAAGGAGCGGTTTTATCCGGTTGTTAGGTATTGTTTATTCACTCCACTAGTGTTCACAACCGAGTGATAATGATAGAACGATGGTGATTATTCATTGGGTGATGCGTATCACGAGAGAACACAATTATCAATTTTTCTCACCAGAAAAAAAGTGTTACTTTATTATAGAGAAAACATATTTGAAATGGAAAAGGTAATTTCATTTATAATTTTTGCTTTCTGAGTGTTTATTCAACCCATTTTCATTTTTGCTTTAAACCCAACGAAACACGATGTTACATGCCTAAATGCGAATTTCAATTGGACTAACAACACCTAATACGATATGTAGAGCATGTGGGAAATCATTTTTACGAATATACCTTCATTTTTACAATATTTCTCGTCGTATGAGCTTTTGCTTGGGAGAAAAAAATCATTCTTCGATCTTCTTATTCTTCTACAATATTCTTATTGGAACGAAAATAAAAAAACACTCGTTCATCGCTTCCAACTTATTTGCCTGCACGTATGCAATCAACAATGTCCACGCTAATTATTATGAGCAATATCCATTTGTGCGCGCCGTTTATTAAACTATCGACCACAAGGGTATTGACATGCTGATTTTCCCCAGGTACCTTGAATTTGAAATCTCTGTTAGGGAATACATGTCGGTGGGAACAAAAGTTTCCCCTACATTCATGTATTTGCAATGCTGATTTCCCCCAGGCAGCTTGGTTTTGATGTCTCTGTTAAGGAACACATTTCGGTGGGAAAAAAAAGTTCCCTCTACTTTGATGTATTTGCAATGTCGATTTCTCCGTATCTTCAATTTCGACCAATCAGAACGAGGTATTTCCGGTTGGAGATATTTCGATTGTTTGATTGTAGATTCATATGATATATTATTTTATCCATTGTGATAAATTATTATGGAGTACTCAGATCGATTGATGCAAATATCTCGTAAATCCATCAGTAAATAACTGACCAATAATAGTAAGTACATGAGCCGTCGCATGTGTCGTCAATTTTGACCAATCAGAAGTGGGTACTTCCGTTCCGGATAAGAGTTGACTTTTTCAATTGTTCGATAGTTAGTTTCATGAAACATATTATTTTATCCAAGGTGAAAAATTACTATGAAGTGCCGACATTGATTGACGCAAAAATCTCACCAATCCATCATGAAATTACTGAGCAATAAGCGTTTAAAATTGGGCAATTTTCACGATGTGATCGTTTTTCGATTTTCAATTTGTACCCCAATATGTTCCCGAAAGACGTAATCCTACGTTAAAAGGGCACTGTGTTGTTTTCGTAAGTAATAAACGACCATGAAATGTCAAACCATATGACAGCTGTTGGTGGAAAGGCTCTTAACTTACTTATATTTTTAATTTGGTTGAAAATTGTACCACTTAATTTTTACAAGCGTTACTCTGTTTGTTAAATTTTATAATCCTGATATACTTCGCCTACTGCTCCACCTCGATATGTACATCATTGATCCTTACCTTTGAAAAATGAAAAATGAAAAATATTGTGTAATCGATGATCATTTGGAACTGTAATTTTTTTAAATAAAATTAAGAAAGTGCATCCTCAAAATAAGCTTCATAAGAAAAACGGCTGCGATTTTTTTACTGCCACAATTTTTTCACAATATCTGATAAAATGTTTGAGGGGAAATCAGGGTACAATCGACACCCAAAGAATTTGCTCATATTTCCAAGATCTCCCATGTTTCTTTGACTTCAAATCTCTTTGAAACTATTCATAAACCATTTAACAGATCTCTGTTGATAACTTATTGGGATGAACTCGAATTTTAATAGAATACAAAAGTGTGTGTTTTTAGGTGAAATAAATGGGAGTGCGGATAGAATCGATACCCTGTCAGGGTGAAACCGACACCTTGAGAATAACTTGTTACAAAAATTTCAAAGACTTCAAAAAGATTTCAGAGAGACTATCCATATCTTATGTGGACACTTGAAAAGGGGAGGGGGCTTGTTTCAAATGATATGTAATTTGAATGATCAATAGAATAAGTAAAAAAAACTTTTTAAGTTAAACGGTTTATTTGTGATTAAACATAATAATGTACTAAAAGCTAGAAAATAATTAGGCAGGTAGCAGTTAGCAGTTATCACACCTCTCCTCCATTAGTCTAGGGCATTGATAAGACTAAAATAAAATCGTGGGACTCATGATGAAGTCGCTAATTGTGGATAATGGATATCCAGCGTAATCCAGCGTAAAAATACTGGTCTAATGTTTTGCGATAAAGAACAAAATTACCGCTTTTGACGAAAATCTGAGAACCACTATATCAGTTTGGCGTGGAATGGCTGATTATAAAATTCACAGTTTAGCTCCAGTTAACAGGTAGCAGTATTTCTCAATGCTGAGGCCAGACACAGCTGTTCTGCTCGATACAAAAGTAAGAATGGAAAACAGACATCGCACACAGTGGTGCAATTTTTTTTCGATGAAGGCATCGTGCATCGATTATCATGCCGTCTGGTAGGAAGAGCTTCTATATTTTTGCACCACATCATTTTTTCATTTGTGCTAGGGTTTGAGTTTAAAATTTTGACAACGAGAGTGTTATGTTTCGGGTTTAAGGATTCGAGTGTTAATGCCTCTTTGTCGGTTGAACGAAGTGTTATGACAATCGCTTTGGAAAAATAAAAGGTATATGAGTAAAATACGTAATCGCATTTGGTCGCACTGTATCTAGCAGGAGGAGAAAAAACACTGGGATATTCAGTGAGTTCAGTGTTTCGGTGCCGCTGTAGACGACGAATAATCAACAGTACATGTCGGTCAACTAGAAAATCTGCTCAAATTGAAAAGAAGTCTCACTAGAAAAATACGGTCGTTTTTGGACACCACCCTCCTATTTTTTTTGCGGCCCGCGATACCATGACTTACACGTGTTAGGGTTGATACACTGAAATATTTGATAAATTATAAATTTTCTTACGCTGTTATTTTTCAGAACATATTCCATTTGTCAAACACTCTCTAATCTAACCTAAAACTGTCTTCCCCACCTGAAGGGGTACTAGAAACATTTAAAGTCCACGTTACAACGTTTTTGTTCGCAAACGTGCAAACGTAAATAAAACTGCTGTTTAAACTCAATTATGCTGGTGTTTTCTAGTGTGCAAATAAACAAAGGAAAGAATATACCGAAAACAACAATTCGATATAAATTAATTTGATATACATGGCCATGCTCATTTTTACTCTTTCGTAATTTAGAATATTCGACTATACTCATTTTTTCTCTTCTTACATATTACTTGGGAATGCTTGCAAATTGGAAAATTTCTGCGAAAATAATAAAACAAAATGATATTCAATTTACCCATATCTGGCATCGCTGCTTTCGCCATTGACTTTGTTTACATTACAGGTTTGCTTCAAGAAACGAGTGTTGTTGAGCGATTACGCAATGCGCATAAAAATGTTCTTTATTTACAATAGCTGTAAAAATTACTTACATAGAGTGTGGCACAAATGTTTTTGTTGTTTTATACAGGAAAAATGACGAGTGGATAATGTCGTCGACATAACCGGAGAGACGTAAGACCTTCTCACTTCCTTCCTCCTTCCGGAAATATCTCTATGCTAATGATGATGGGTACCATCGCCGCCGGCGGCAACTGGTTGCTTGCTGGCTGACTGTCGAATTGTTATTGGCACTAAAAATATAAACCACAGAACGGACGATGTATACATCTATTACTCTCGATGCAACTTATTCTATTTTATCAATGCATCTTTCATTTTGCAAAACGCTTTTACTGAGCGGGCCAAGCAATGGACATAACAACAACATTCTCATATGAACTCTCAATGTCAGCACATCAAGTTGGTCGGAGCGTGAATGAATGTTGTATTGTCCACTTTTCTCTTGTATATGCATCGCGTTTCGAAGCAACGTGATTCTCTGTATGGGAATGTAGTTGCTATGCCCATTTTCGCGCCGCTCAGAAAATCACGTTCCATCGAAGCACGATGTATGCATAGCAGAAGGGCGGAAGATACAACATTCAGTCATACCCCGACACTTGTGAAATATGGTTATGTTTTACAGTTACAGTTTCGGGGATATTTTTTATAATATTAGGACTGAACAATATCGACCAGAAAACAAGTCGCAGGAAGGAAGGAAGGAAGGTATTGAATTAGAGAGACTTTAAACTCTGAGAGTTCATTCGTCTCTAAGTCGCAGGAAGTTCCTAGAAATCCTTTTATATCATCGTTTTATGCCCCATAAAAAAAAGACATTAATTCTTAGTTTACCAAGAACACAGAGACAAAGAATATTAGAAATATGCAAACTTTATATTCCAGAACCTTTATTATCTGGTAACTCTCTGGAATCTTGTTATACATTCTTCTCTTCGGAAAAGTCTTGAAAAACACGCTACAACTGTATGAAATGTAAAAAAATATGTTTATCTCGAGCATGCAATTATGATATATTCTGATTCTTATGTCAATGAAACCACAATCGATTATTACGTTTTTATGTTATTTTGTAGCTGTTTATACTTTCATGAATTATATTCAGTTGCTTACTTTCAACTGATAACAGGATAAAAGTCGATTTTCGTCGTTGGAGTATCAAAAATTACTCTGTTTTGAGGAGGCTGAATGAGATGAATAAAGACGATGAAAACATATTTTCTGATTTTTTTTTTTCATTCAGGTATACCCTCCTCCTCTTCAAAAGAATACCAACAAGGCCTAAAAAATACACAATAGCAATATTACAGAGAAGCTCAACTTTCGGTCTGTGACTCCGTGCGCGATTATACGATTTTGCCCGCGAGTACAGGAGGGTTAAAAAAATCTGCGCGGTCCCGAATCGATGTTTTCAAGTGTCATAGATATCTAAAAACTAGAAACTTTGGATACTCTGATGTGTATAGTTATGAAACCATTATAATGAATGAATAGCATACGTTTTTTTAAACTCGTTTCATTTTCTTAAACATTGCTATATAAATAAATTCGTTTTCATAATTCACATCAGAATTTAATCCTACGCATTTCCGAATCAACAATGCGTTCTCCCAGCATACTACTCACTGCTCTGATTCCATTCACATTCACTATACCATGAATTGAGCTCCACAAATGGAATTCAAGAGGAAAGGAAGGAAAATCCTATCAAACGGATTGATCGTCTTTGATGACAAGTAAACGATTCTCCGGTGATTACATGCCAAGCTCCTTTGCTTTGTTCGAATATCAAAGCCAAAAGAGAAACCCGACAGATGCACTACATTTTCCACCAACCGTTCGGCCTCAAACGTCGATGACACAAATTAAGTTCTGTTTCCATTTGGATCACTCAAACTGTGCCCTGAATTGAAATTTGTCCTCTGCGCGTCGTTAGTTCACAAACCTGGTGACACCGGTGAAACTTATGGTCCCACAGTTTTGACATGCTTCAAATATTTTCAAGGTAATTGGGGTAATTCTCCAGCGACGAGAGAGCACCCATAGGAAGCTATAAATAGGTCGCGTCACAACGTCAAACGTGCACTCAAGCATTACGTAAAATGTGTCTCCGTAAAGAACAAAGCACAATTTTAGACCTGGATATATAATCTAATAAATTTATTGAGCTTTCAATCCAGCTAAATCAATTTCAGCCAATTCAACGACCGTCGGAAGAGATTTTACACCAGACAGATTCCCGTAAGCCGACTTATTTGAGACCCGACAATTCCCAAGAATAAGAAACCACCTAAGTCACTAGTCCAAATCTCACTCTAATCTGTTCCAATTTGTTTGATTGCCTCAACTGTTCAGTGGCTCCGAAAAATTTGCTCCGATTTCTTCCAACCGTCCATACACCGGAGGGACAACGGATCATCTTGATTTATCTCGTTAACAGAGCGAAGAAAAAATACGTCGAATTGACTTATATACCCGCCGGAGAAAGGGGTGAGCAAAAATAGAACCCGCCGCCTCGTTCGTGGAGCTGAAGCTACATCAAATAACTTAATCTTATATTTAGTTATTCAACGGCACAGAGACTAATCCCTTGTCACCACCGCTCCACTCCACTTTTGATTCATTACAGCATCTGCCCCGCGAACCGAACTGGAACGCGTTACGACCGCTTCCCTCCGGGGGGAGCTACTCGCAGCAGCCCCTCGGCAGCAATCGGTACCATACAATCAGTTTCTGTGTTTCACAGTGATGAGCTTCAATCAAACTCGTGTCATCTTTCGCGAACGCGCTCTGCATACAGGAAAAATCATTGTCAACAGACGGAGCATTTGTGCTGCATCCATCCAGACGGAACACCGTATCCTATCCATTTATGGTGCAGACCGTGGACACTGCGGGGCGAAGTCACGAAGATCGCTTTCTCGCTTCCCCGGCGGGAGGGCTCATCACGCCGCGATTTACGCGTTTTTTGGAAGACGAAGGGGGATAAGACAGACGGCTAAGAGTAGTTGTCCATTCATCCGTGACGTTAATGGAAAAATTACGCTCTGCAAGTAATTGAAGGCGATGAGCAGCACCGTCACAATGGGTGCAATTAGAATGCTTTGCTTTGGATGAAAATGACTATTGCATGAAGTTCTAATTGTTATAATTTTTCTCCAAACAGAAAAATGACAAAGAATGTAAACATACATCTTATCAAATGACATCTCAAATCTGCCAGTTCAGAGTTTGACTCTTTTGTCGTCTAATCACAGAGTGACTGAGTGAATCTACTGTTGTTAACACGGTGTCAATATTGGCAAAATGTTGGCTTGTAATTGATTGTCAGATACGATCGTTGATTCTTTTTTTTTTTTTTTGTAAAATGACAATGTTTCGTGCCATTCTCGACGCCGTTTCTTGACATTATTTTGAGTTAAGATAATGTTTTATTGGCTGTTCACGCATTTAATTTTGGGAGTAATAGATCTTGTTGCAATATTACCCATGGCTTCCGTATTGCTCTGTAACCCACGGAAGAGGATAATCATCAAGAATGTCCATTACAGTGCCAGTCCATGTATGGGAAACAAGTGACCTTCAAATTTTCAAACGGAATTTGATTAAAAATGTTGATTCCCACGAAAAAATACCCTATGCAAAATATCAACTCAATCGAACTTTATTTACGAGTGTCGCACAGCCGTCAAAGTAGTTTTTTGAAAACCAAAAAATTTCCCCAAGGGAAATTGGGGTTTTCAAAAAAAAAATCACAAATCGCATGAAATATCGAGATTTACTGTTATCTCGAAAAATGTTTCGTCGGCTCTTTGGATGCGGATTTTCTGAATGTAAATGTAAATATCAGAAAAAATAAACAACAAATTAGATTATATAACTTTTTCCGGAAAAGAGCGCAAAAGAGTGTGAATTCAGGAGTTCGGACCTGTTGGAGATTTTTCCGATCGATAATTAAATTTTCAAGAATTCGAGCATTGTTTCCGAGTTAAAAGTGGCATCAAAGTGCAGCGATTTTGAAATCGGAGGTATTTTCTAGTGGTGAGAATTGTATTCTTCGGTGAAAAATGAAGATAACAGTTTGTCCCGCAACTGTAGAACTGACGCAAAAATGGTTCCATGATGGCACAAACCAGCATTTTGTGGGTTTTAAACATTTTTTGTGTCATGTTTTGTGTCATTTTGTTGTCATGTTGCTCAAACTGCCTTTTTATTGCTTCGTGAGTCATTTTCTCCCCTATGTACAAACAATCATTCGTAACATTCGGCAGAGCTAACAAATATTTGAACTAAAAAATGTATTCTTGAATTTTTATAAGGTTTGTTCTCGCCGGCAATAACTGTTTGAAGGCGAATTGAATATTCATATTTCTGAAGTGTAGGCATTCAAGAATATACTCTAGAAAGGACTTATCGGAAAACCTATTATTTACCGAGTTAGAGCCATTTTTGTGATGCGGTATCTAACCTGGTACGGCCATAACAATGAACTTCAAACACGTTTTACTCGAAACTAGTTTTTTCTCAAACTGGCGTACACGATATCTGAAGTTCTACTGAATCGATTCATGTCGAATATATATGAATATAATCTACACGCATCTCTCTATCGCATGAATCTCTAAAAAATTATATTTTTCATATTTCAATATTTGTAAAAAATCGGGAAACGTACGAAAAAACATTTTTAAATCGCATTTCGTTTTTCAAACGGCCACTATTTTGTCAAAAACCTTTTTTTTTTTGACTTGTCCGAGGTTCATGCTATAGCGGCATCTTTACTGATTCAGAATCTGCTCAATTTTTTTGTTTCTGGAATCGTGTACGAATCGTGTATATGAAGGCATATCTTCCAATGCACTTCCAAATGCCCTCTCGAATAACAATCTCCTCAAGCAAATTGCTTTTGAGGTCCGGTGGAAACAAAAATACCCCCAACTTGAATGTGTTTGCAAAACGGATTCCCCCAGGCATGCCTATTGCCTAGGCACCTTGGTTTTGAAGTCCGTGTTAGGGAAACACATTTCCTTGTGAACGAAAATACCTCCGACTTGCATGTATTCACAAAGCGGATTCTCCCAAGAACATTGATTTTGTAGACTGTGTTAGGGAACATATTTCGATGGGAACAAAAATACCTCCTGCTTGCATGTTTTTGCAATGTCGATTTCTCCAGGCTGCTTGGTTTTGACATCTGTGTTAGGGAAATCGTAAATCGGGCCAATTAAAACGAGTCAGTTAAGGCGTTTGGATAACGCTTAACATTCACTGTTATCCAATTGTTTATCTCATGAAAAATAACATTTTATTCATAGTGATAGATGCGTAGCAATATTTCCTACCAATTGATGCAAACATCTTTCCGATCTATTAAGAAATGTTCGAGGAATAAGTATTTGAAATCTTGCATTTTTTCCTGCATGCTCTGTGTTTCATTTCACCCCCATATACTCCGGTTAGACGTAGTCCCACGTCAATACCATTTGTTTTATTTTTTGCGGAGCTCGAAAAAACGTCCAAAATTCGTGTCTCTACACGAGAATACCCCCTCAAATACAAAAATTGATGATTTTTGGGGAAGAAAATGGTAGTGCCGAAAAGATCAACACCATGTCGGTGTTGACAATGATTTCAAAGTACTAAGAGGCTATCCATATACTATGTAAACACTTTAAGTGGGGAGAGGGGGATAGTTGCAAATCTATATGAAATTGGATTGCCCGATTTTGAACGATAACAAAGCAAACAAATTCATGTATTTCGACTGGAAGTAGAGCTGTTCACTGATGACTTGTTGAGCCCCACAGCTCTCGCTTCCAATGTAGTCTCAGGTTTGCGGAACGAATAGTTCGGATTCCGGTCTAGAAATATCAATCAGCAACTAAGTTTTTAGCGTTAAAAGGATGTTTCACATTGTTTTTTTTGTCGATTCAAAAGCCAGACGGTTCCCAAGATTGAGCAGGTGATGGAAAAATTTCTGCTCCTGGTCCGGGTAAATACGAATGTTTTGATCCCAGCATAGGAGATGTGCCGATAAATGTTGAACTTGCACAGCAAATATGTTGAATTCAATTGAATTCGAAAATTGTTTCATTCAATCAATAATTTAATCAATAGAAACTAATGATTTCTAAGCCAACGTCAACTTTGCGGTTATATCATAGATATAACCCACCCATTTCTTGTCGTTCGTTTTGACAACAAAGTGACTTCCGCAGCTGTAGGGTAACTCGGAACGTAATAAATAACAAGTGTGTACAGGGGGCATCGGAAAATTTGCAAAAAAAATGTTTCTAACTAGAAAAATCAGGGAGTTTCCTCTACCCGTGACTTCACCCTGCAATCTTCTTTAAAGATTTTCCGTAAAATCTAATATACTAATATGTTAGCACGCCATCATTCTTATGGAACGTACGCCATTCATCTTCAGAATCTTTCTTTTAGAGGCAGCAACAAAACAAGAGCTGCAATGTGCGGCTCGGTCCGCACCTCCCAGTCAACGCCACTGAGTGGCAGCTTGGCAAATATGGCCAAAACTTCACTAAACCTTTGTGAACCTTTATAAACGAAGGAAGACGATTCTGCAGGTACTCTTCCCTATACATTTTAGAGTTCATTGATATGTTTGTGACGAGAACCTTGGTTTTCTGTCGTCCACAGCTGCAAATTCCTTGCCAAATCAAGAACGTCCTGTAAAATTCAGCAGCGAGAACTATATTTTTTTTGTAGGGGACATCTCCTCTAACAGTGGTCTTATAGAATTTGAGACCTGGAAGCTGTCCAAAATTCATTTTCACGTACCTTTCGTCATCTATCATAATGCGTCCTTCATACTTCGTCAAAAACTTGTTGTGCAACTGTCGAGCACGTCTTTTGCCCACCATATTTTGCTTCAGCGTCCTGTTTGGTTGCTTGCAGGCACGGAAATGACGATTATCTTCTTGCATACGAATTCTCCGAACGCTACTTTGGCTGAAGTTGTGTTTTTTGCGATGTGGTAGTCCGACAGTCCCGGGTTGTACTCAAAACCTTCTACCTCAGCTTCCGATCATAAGTTCCCCTATGATAAGCCTTCTGATCCATCCGAAAAACAGTTGAACATTCACGGAAACGCTTCAACACATCATACATAGTCGATTTAGCCACTTTCAACGATTTCGCGATTGTAGTACCTGATTTATGGGTGTCCAAAATATTTTTTTTTCTCTCGGGTTCCATCCTGCACAACATTTTCAAAGCAAAGTGGATCAGCGCGAAATTTTTACCGTCTGAAGATACAGGTTTCCAAACAATTTACTGTCTAAAAATTTCAGATACGCCTACTATGACCGCTGCTATGAAATGAACAGTGATTCGGATTAAAACTTAAATGGGGTTACCTTAATATTGACCCAGTTCCAATGGGTGACCGGAATAAATCGCCACAGTAAACAACTGCAACAGAAACAACCGCTTAGAAAAAGTGTAGTAGGCTAGAAATATTTGGCGCGGGAAAAACATCATGTGCCTCACATTTCTATTATAAATTTATTCTCTTGTTCTCGTTTTTCGAAATTTATTCTGAGGACAATGTAATGGGGACGAAGTCCCCATTTGGCGAGGATAAGGAATCGAGGCGGCCCATGCCGCCAAGATGACGCAATCCGAGTCCACCGCCGACCCGCCGTCGGAAGCGGCGGTGTCTCGCACGCAAACCTGGGATCCACTGATTGCCCGGTTAGTTTGAAACATAGGATACGATCCTTTAGCAATGTCCGACCGAGCTCTAGCGAGCGTCGGACGGTATACGTCTGCCCGGGGCGTTACGTTTGCCTGGGGCGATACGTTTGCCCGGTTAATTCTTGTTTTGAAATACAATACCGCGCCACAATATTTATAGCCTACTACACATTTTATAAGCGGTGGTTTCTGTTGCAGTCGTTTTCTGTGGCGATTTATTCCGGGAACCGTTCCAATGACGTGCAACTTAGACCAAATAAATGCATGACCCAAACGGGTAATACACACAAGGCGATCCGCGCGGTACCCACAGAACAAAGAAAACGTTGACACAATGAACCAAATGACATGCGAATCCATTTAATGGTCAATCAGTTTTCCATTACCACATTTCGTTTGTCTGCTCTATTTACGTTACGCACACCCCCGTTGTGTATCCGGTTAATCACCTCCACCATCCTAGTCAATCTCTGCGTCCTGTCCGGTCCATTATACCTAGGCACAATAGCCGTCGGGATTAACATTATTTAATTAATTTCCCACAATCCTGAAAGCAAATAGCCCATTTGTAGCCCCACGTTGTTCTGTGGGTGTGGAATGGATGTGATTGCGCTCGTTGTGCGTACAAGGTTTTTATGACACGACCCACCATGCTGCTTCATCATTATCTCCGTGGTCGGACTAGATCCGGTGCACGGCTATCCGTAACGGGCCCCGGAATTGAATTCCAGCGCAAAGCTCGTTTGGGACGCGAGATTGCTGTTATTGGTATACTGAGGGCAAGATTTTATCACTCTCGTGGAACAATGCGTAATCGCTTTGTTCAACAGGCGGCATATCCACACCGCATGGGGCTCGAATTTTTTTCGGGTGTCGTTATTAGCAATCTCTGTAGAAGACATTTGAAGCACTTTGTGAAATAGATACTCCCGCTGCAGTAAATGTTCCATCCACGATTCACCAAGCTGAAAAAAAAACCTTTTTTTCCTCATAGGAATAGCAACGCATTCGTTCGCGTTAAACTTCCGCCGGAGCCATTCTCTACTTCTATAATGGCAACTGACATACGCACTGGGAGACATAATGCGGTCTATAATCGTTAATTTGAATGTTTATGCCGAAATAAAGCGGATGGTCCAATAGTTTGTTTTTCGGTTCATGGTTCCGAATCCGGGCGTCTTTTGAAAATCGTACGCATAAATCGCACGTCGACTGTTTCCGCAAGATGACTACCCCAGTTTTATTTCTCAGATATCGACGGGAAGCGATGCCCCCGACATCCACAGCATCCCACAGAGGAGTGTTTGATTCGACGTAAACAAATCTCGTGCAGAACATCTGCTGCCAACTGCCGGCCTAGCGCTTGTCTAGCGCTCGTGTTGTCTTCGCCGCCATCCAACAAAGACCGTTTCGGTTTCGCCCCATCAACCAGGCGGACGTGTTTGAAATAATTTCGTTTATTAACTCAATTTAAATTGACTGAAATTATTTACGACCGCCGTGAAAGACGGCGATGGAGCAAACATATGCGATCTCTCTCTGTGTGTGTCTTCTCAAGGCTATCTCCCGGCGCTTTCTTCCATGGCCAACTATTTTATGGTGAACGCTATGCGACGAAGAATTCCTTACGCTGCGCTCACTCTGTCTGCACTCAGTGACTCGTGCTTACGCATAAATCATTCCCTTTCGTACGCGACCGGAGGCGCAAGACACAGCTGTGGCGTATTTGCGGGCGTTTGCGTGAGTATGTGTTGGAATGAATCGAGTGCCTCTTGACTATTTGCATTTATGTGTAACAATATCAGCTTCGCATTATGTGTGGGAAGGTTCCGCCCTATGGAAGGCACACCGTAATATGGCATCCTTGTGTTTCAATATACGAAGGAACCATATCCTCTAAATAATTCAGAACACTTGAGCGGATCTCTGCCCGGGCGGACGGATGTTAATTTCAGTCCAATATGAGCATCGGATGAATTCCCTCTGGGCCGAATGCCAATGATGGTGCACATCGTTCTCGATCCCCGGACGATTAGAGCCCGGGGAATATGTTCAGCTGGCAATCTGATTGAACACAAACACATTGTACATTCTGGCGAAATAATTGCAAAATGAAAGCAATTTTTCAATTGCAACGAGAGCTCTTTAAACCGCAATTAAATCGTGGATTTATTGTTAGGATCGGTAATTAAAGCGAAAGCGTAAGGTATGATAAATGAAAATTAATGTTTATTTGCATAACAAGCCACTCTCTAGTGGCGAATGATATGAACGGCGCCTGATTTATTTATTTACTAGCTGACCCGGCAAACTTCGTCCCGCACAAGATTTATTTTTCGTTATCACATCCACGTTCATGGGTCCAATCGCAGAACTGTTCATTGATTGATCTTCTAATCGACCCCGTTGAATTTACCTTTTACTATAAAATTCCTAGTACTTCTACCAAAACTCATCATTATAATATCAGATTATTTTCAGACACAATTCTCGTTCAAGAAGAGAGATTGATTTTCGAGTAATGCAGAACACCCCCCCCCCCTCCCCCCTTTAGGGAGGGAGAAGAGTGTCAAACCACCATTGAAACATTTATTGCCTCTTAAAACCTCCATATACCAAATTTGGTTCCTTTTGCTTGAATAGTTCTTGAGTAATACAGAAATTTGTGATTCATTTGTATGGCAGCCCCCCCTTAGAGAAGGAAGAAGAATTTCTAACCATCATAGAAATATTTACTGCACCCTAAAACCTCTACATGCCAAATTTGGTTACATTTGCTTGATTAATTCCCGAGTAATACAGAAATTTGTGTTTCATTTGTATGGCAGCCCCCCCTTAGAGAGGGGGGAAGAATGTCTAACCACCATAGAATCATTTGTTGCACCCTAAAACTTCCACATGCCAACTTTGGTTTCGTTTGCTTGATTAATTCTCGAGTAATACAGAAATTTGTGTTTCATTTGTATGGCAGACCCCCCCCCCCCCCCCTTGGAGAGAGAAGAAGAGTTTCCAACCATCATAGAAATATTTACTGCACCCTAAAACGTCAACATGCCAAATTTGGTTTCATTTGCTTGATTAATTCCCGAGTAATACAGAAATTTGTGTTTCATTTCTATGGCAAACGGTGTTCTGCCAAATAAATTATTTCTAGTGAATATTTTGGTAATTAAATAAACAATAACTAATATATTGTACGTATGTTTGGATGGTTTTACGTTTTTGATCTATTCGTTGATGAAGATCAAACGAATATGTGGCGATAAGAGCTATGCCATATAGAAGAATTGAGCGCTTTGGACAATGACCGCCAGCAATAATAAAAATCAAATCATTCAAACCATCTTATGCCAATGTATTTCATTTACGTAACTGATGTGTTTGATGTAAAATATGTAAATAAGTAAAAAAAGAATAATGTTAATATATAAAGTGTGAAGTGAAAGAAAGTAATATATTTTTATCTAAAAGTTTAAAATGAAATAAAGAAAATCAATATTCATTTTTTTCAATCACGGTTTCGTTAGTGAAATATAGGTTTTCTGAATGGATAGCCAAAATCATGACTGTTGGGTACCGTTCATGAATTGTGAAACCAAAGATATGACAACTTCATTGGTGTTGATATACTGGCCAATTTGTTGGCGCATTATTTTGCCGTTGTCATTCAATCGAGAAGTAGTCAAATAGATATTCTGAATTTGAAACACAGCCATATTGCTTGCCTTATTCACGGACTTTTATACTGCTTTTCGCTGAACAGCGAAACTCAACACTAATATAAACATTGAACGTTTTGCTCAGCTGAGGCGGATGTGGTAATACCCAACGATTTATCAGTCCGTCAAAGTCTGATTACTGATATTTGTCAATGGTTGTCCGTTTCTTCGTTTTTACATTGGATATTCACCTACCCTTGTGATCGTGTTTTCCATCTGCAACGCAAGGCGGTAAAAGCTTCAGATCACCGCATAGGCCATGAACCATGTTTGGGGGGAACAATATCAAACACTAACCCATATTCCGGAATCCGATTGGTCTGAAAGCCGATCGGATTCCACGATTTGAACGAAATCGGCTTTTGCATTCTGAAATCTGTTCGACTCAAATTTAATCGATCCATGGAAATACGGCAACCTTGCCTTAATCAAAAACAGAAGTTGTGGAGCAATCTACTCTCTATCCGATTAGCAAACCGAAAACAATTTTACATTGGTAACATTTGAATACAGATTAATTTTTCATGTTACTTGAATACTTAGATGACATAGTCCTGACCCTTACTCAACAAACATAATATAAAAAACATTATTAGACAGAATTTTTGTACACAACCCACTTGTAGAAAATGTGTCACTTTGTTACATACAAAACATATTTGAAAGGGTATAGCAAATTTCCATCAATATTTTTGACGTGGGACTACGTCTAACCGGAATATATGGGAGGTAAAATGAAAACTTAAACACAGAACATGCAGGAAAAAATAAAAGATTCCGAATGCTTATAACTCGAACATTTCTTACTGGATCGGAAAGATGTTTGCATCAATTGATAGGGAATATTTCTATTGAAATTAATAAAATGTTATTTTTCATTAGAAAAACAATATACTAACTGTAAAATGTTAAGTGTTACCTAAACGCCCTAACTGGCTCGTTTCCAACACAGCCCTCAAAACTAAGCAGCCTTGGGGAAATCGACATTGCAAATATATGAAAGTTGGGGGGTTTTCGTTCTTACCGAAATGTGTTCCCTAACACAGACTTCAAAACCAGGCAGCGTTGGAGAAATCGGCATCGCAAACACATGAAAGCAGGGGGAGTTTTTGTTCCCACCAAAATATGTTCCCTTAAATAGATTTCAAAACTAAGGTGCCTGGAGGAAATCGGCATTGCAAATTCATGCAAGTTGGGGATATTTTTGTTCCGACTGAAATGTGTTTCCCTTACATAGACTTCAAATCCATGGAGCGTCGGAAATTGAGATTGCAAATTCATGCAAGTCGGGGGCATTTTTGTTCCGTCTGAAATGCGTTTCCCTAACACAGCCTTCAAATCCATGAAGCGTGAGGAAATTGGCCTTGCTGATACATGCAAGTCGGGGGTATTTTTGTTGCGACTGAAATGAACTTCGAAATCAAGGTGTCTGGGGAAATTGGCATTACAAAGTCATGCAGGTCGGGGGGTATTTTTGTTCCGACTGAAATGTTTTTCCCTAACACAGACTTCAGAACCAAGGTTTCTGGGGAAATCGGCATTGCAAATAAATGCAAACTGCGAGTACTTTTGTACTCGCTTGCCTATGTGTTTCCCTAACACGGTCTTCTAAACTTAGGAACCTGGAAAAATGGTGCAGACATTAGAGGCGAATGAACTTTCAGGTTTCAAGCAAACTCGCGGTTCGAGAAGTGCGTACACTCGAGAGATACAAACTTCAGAGGCAAATGTAAAATAAAATAATCGTTTAATTATTTTTCCGTTCACATATTTCGTCCGTAAAAGGACTGTCATTTAATTTACTTGTAACGAAGAACATAATCTATCACAATGCATGAATTGACCTTACATCTTCAATCTTTTTACTCACAAAGCAAATATATTGAATTCAATTGAATTCGGAAATTGTTTCATTCAATCAAGAATTTAATCAATACAAACAAGTGATTGCTAAGTTAAGCTAAGGTCCCACGTCAACCTTGCGGTTATATCATAGATATAACCCACTCATTTTTCGTTTAAAAAGTGTATTTATTCCACCCAAAATTCCGTTTCTATTTTACAGAAAATAGAACACAAATTGTGGCCCTGGAAGCGTTCTTGAATCCTGTTTGACGTATGTTTCCGTCGTCCATCAGGATGCACTGGTTGCTGTTGTTCAGTAGCCAATTATACAGTTTTCGTGCCCTTGTTTTGGCTCGAGATTGCTGTGCTGCAGTTCCCTTATGCACCTTCCGCTTTTTGTATATCTTCAAGAAGTTCCTGGCGTTGATTCTTTGAATCATTCCAATGCTGGTTTTAATTTTTTTGTCAAATCACGCGTTGATACCGATCCGTGTCGTTTGATGTAAGTCACTACTGTACGATCCACCATGGGTCGACTGGAACCAGTTTTTCTACCGGATCTAGGCCTATCATTCAAGAAGAACTCGTTGTCATATTGTGGATGATATTTTTCACGCTTGTGTGGTGCACTTTAATCCGTTTTACGATTTGGTTGGAGGTAGCACACTTTTCAGTACACCAAGTGTCCAGAATTTTCTTCCTTGCTTCAATATCAATTCTTAAACGGAATGGAACGATTGTATAAACTTTTGTTGACATGTAAACGAACTTTTGCGTGCATGCACACTAAAACAAGTTCACCCATTTTTGAGTAGAATCAAAACTTTTCGATACAGTTTCTTATACTCAATTTTCGATTTTTTTTATGGCGTTATGTAAGTACTTATGTCTCTCCCTTATGCTTTCAAATTTAGCCAATTTGAATGTTTAGTTTACACTAGGTTTACGGACGTTTCATATGGTCGGTGTTAAGTCAGAGGGGACCAAGTCGCAAATCGAGTTATTGAATGCATTAGGTTAGGCATTTCGTAAGCTGATCAGATTTGGGAAATTGCGCGTGCAGCAGGAACAACGCATCGAAATTGTTCCGAATGCTCAATGAAAACCCCTCATAGCATAGTAGGCCATATTTTTGAGGAGAAAATCAAAAAACAGTTTTTTAAGGCAACGGATTTTTAGTCATATCACAAAATCAGTAACGTGGAAAATCAAGATTGTTTTTTTCTTGTGGTGGAAAATATAAAAACAATTCTGGCTTGGCTGCAAGCAAAAATTGACGGTAGTATTTAAGGCTTTTGACATGCGTTTCCGATGTGCATCACGGATTTTTGCAAGTCCTCTCTCTGGAAAGCGAGAATAAGCCTATAGAGTGATCCATTACATCATACCTGACATCAGAGGCTAGAAGATGCGCTCGGTTCGGAATGGATGGTTTCTTTGTGGTAATCATTCATCATTCATGATCAGGATTTATATGGCCTGTGTTGTCGTTTGAACAAAACATATGAGTTCAGCATAGACATATCGAAAAAATATCCGGCCGCCGGATATTCGCCTCTTCATTTGCGAATACAAAACTAGGAAAATTTGCATAAGTGCATGAAGCAAATTAGCACTTTGACGGCCACGAGTGCCGTACTGCACTCAAAAATTATGCCGCTGAGGCCATGAGTGCAGCACTGCACACGCGAAATCTTCCAATGTTTCAAACGTGTGCGCTGCAGCATACGATCTCATAGTTTGGCATCACTGCTTGTATTATTCTACCAATTACAATTTATCACTGCCCGAAATGGTCCGAAAAGTTTATTTGTCTGGATTGTATTAATAGAACGATTTTGAGATAATGTTGAAAAATGTAATTTCGAAAAAATAAATTGTTTTATAATCTTTTTAATCGATATTTTACTCGTTTACCTTGAGTTGGGGCCGCGTGTGCAGTACTACACACGGGTAGTTTTTACCCTTATATGGCAGATGGGGATGAAATTTTATGCTAGATGGGTTCCTGACACCATCTAGTAAAAGAATCAACCATTGGACCCTTCAAGCTTTTACGAACTTTTCGGTCAAAACATCATGGTCGTCAAAGTGTTAAGGAATACATTTCAGGAAAAATCAAACACATTTTTACATCGAAATAATAAACGATGATTCATTTTTCCATTTAGAATGAATATACATTAGTTACACAGACTTTTTCCGATTCTGGTGAGAGTTTTTTGGATATATTGAAATTATGCTAATACTGGTCGAGTAAAAGTAAGTACCATGAAAAAAAAAATTAGAACTGTAAAAATTTTAGAACTGTCTTCAAGGATGATAATCTGAGAGAGTGTACACATAATTCACTACAAATCAGAACTATCATGGGCGGCATCACACTGATTTATATGACGACTCAGCAGTGTGACTTCATGGAGCAGTACGTTAAACTAGGATAAATCAGCAACACCGGATATGTGTAGAATACACTACACATGAAAACAATGTGGAATGAGTACAACCTTATTCCGGATTACACCCAACTGTAAACATTTGGTAGAATTCATTATGAATACACCGAATTCATCCATCGATGTTATTCTGGTTTGCACTTCACGTTCTCGTTTGTGTAAACAGAGTGATTCCTCGTGTTCATCGTAATCGCAGATCATGTTTCTTTTGCAACACAACTCGTCCACTACTCGAGGATAAACAAAGCAAAATACAACTGACGTTTCTCTTAGAAATGACATTTCAAATGAACACAGGGTCATTTTGGTTCCCACTCCACTTACTACACGGAGTTCATTATTACCCTTCACGATCGGTGAAAACGGGAATAGGTGAAAAAAAGTGAAGTGAGATGTAAGCGTAGTGGGAACGTGTAAGTGGATACGGGAATAAGGCCCAATAATTGCTAATATATCTAGATCAACATGTCAAAAGGGTCTATCTTCCTTGATCGATTCTCTTCACCGTCTTTCTCTTTCGATAACCACGGCCTTTCAGACAGATTTTGCTCCAGTTTTGCCATGCAGTTTGATAAACGAGGTCCCACACTCCTTGTCGTCGAACACATCAGGAAATCCTGTTACTGCTGAGTTATTAATGAAAGAGAATGTAGATGAAGAGAGTCGATCAAAGAAGATAGACCCTTTTGACATGTTGATCTAGATATATTGATTAAAATTGTAAAATATCGTTGAAAGTTTGAACAGAATACCACATATACTTTTAAAATGTTCCTATGTTTTTCAGTTCTTCAGGGGAATTGTACTATTTCCTGATGAAAATGCGAAATATTTCCTTGAATTGTACTATTATTTTAAAAATCCAACGAATAATATTTACATTATTCGCAATGAATTCAATTGATTCTGAGATAAAATCAATGAACGTCTTCCGGATATCTTATCGGACCATTCGAGCGAAACAATTCTTCTGCCAACCCAAAGCGATAAATTACTTCCCTTTATTACGACTTCTCCCTCGACCACTCCATCAACGGTTTTATCTTATTTTCATTACCGGACCAGAGATAGCAGCAAGCCACGGGCAGACACCATCGAATTAACTTCCCACTTCCGAAGACACGGAGGAATGCTCGTTTTATCAATCGAATCCACATATCACTCACCCTTGGTCGGTTCGATTAACTTCAATCGTTGCTTCCAGATGGTTCCGAACCCATCCCACAGCGGAGGAGGGAGCGCAAGTCCACCCTCCGAACAACCAACTTTTGCGTGTTTGTGCGAAACGGTCGTGGGGGGCGGCGTGCTGGACGAATGGCCCACGAACGGTACGACCATGAATGCCGACCGCGCGCTGGGTTCTGGGAATGCGGGACTGCCGCAGCAACAGCGGCAGAGCTAAGCAGGCCGATAATTCCACGTCACGTTCGCAGTCAATTGGGGCCACATACCAACGCTCTGCCAACTTCCCCCTTACCAGCAAGCTTTATTTCTGCGACATGTTCACGCAATTGTCGTTCTCGTCTTGGCGATTCGGTCGATGAACGTTGGACCCCAGCAGTGGTAGAAATGCGAGGAATGTTATCGTTCCCGCAAGATGGACAAAGAAAATTTGCAGAATTTCGACATCACTCGTGAAAGAATGATAAAGTTAATTGTTTGTTCGACAAATAGCACAGAGAGAGCGAGAACTCTTGTAAGATTTGTAGAGTTGTTGTTTCCGGGTACGCAAAAACGACACTGCCTACTAGATGTGATGTTATTTGATTCATGGTGTCAAAAAATCGTTCTGATCTCGCTTTTTCGATATTTGTGATTTCCAGGTATACGAGACTGATAACCTTATAAAGGGTGTGTCACATCAAATTGCGTCACGGAAAAAACGCTGTAGAAATTACATTTTTAGGAATTATATCTTCAGCTTTCGCTTATAATCATAATAAGATAAGATAAGAGTGTATAGATCACGTTGGCCATGCTTCACTGTCAATTTTTCGTAAATTTGGAAAAATGTCGTCGAACGAAAAAGAGCGTCGTGAATTAATCCTGTGCACTCATTTCGAGAATCCGGAGTTGTCACATCGGGACATCGGTAAGATGCTGGGAATCGTCCAATCCACGGTCAGCAGAGTACTAAAACGATACTTCGAGAACCTAACCATCGACCGGAAGGTGAAGAACGGCAAAAATGGATGCTCCGTCAGTGAAAAAGATCACAAGCGCGTAGTTAAGCAGTTTAGACGTGATCCGAGAAGTTCGGTCCGGGATGTCGCCAATAAGCTGAATTTGTCAAATTCATTCGTCCAGCGGACCAAGCAGCAGGAGGGCCTGCGTACATACAAGGTTCAGAAGTCTCCTAACCGCGACGAAAGGCAAAACATGGTGGGGAAGACGCGAGCCCGGAAGCTGTACACCGAAATGCTGACGAAGCCGCATTGCCTGGTAATGGACGACGAAACCTACGTCAAAGCGGACTTTCGTCAGCTGCCGGGCCTGTTGTTCTTCTCCGCAGAGGACAATTCCGGAGGAGATTCGCAAGCAGAAACTATCCAAGTTTGCCAAAAAGTACATGGTGTGGCAAGCGATCTGCTCTTGCGGAAAGCGGAGCGCCCCCTTCGTGATGACCGGCACGGTAAACGGCCAGGTTTACCTTAAGGAGTGCCTACAGAAGCGCTTACTACCACCATTGAAGCAGCACGAGGGCCCGACCATCTTCTGGCCGGATCTCGCTTCGTGCCACTATTCAAAGGACGTGTTGGAGTGGTACGAAGCCAACGGGTTCACCTTCGTGCCAAAGGAAATGAACCCGCCCAACGCGCCGGAGCTTCGCCCAATAGAGAAATATTGGGCGATTATGAAGCAGGCCCTCCGGAAGAACCAAAAGTTGTCAAATCGGAGGCAGACTTCAAGAGAAAATGGATTTCTGTTAAAAAAAACTACAACCTGACGTTGTACAGAACCTTATGGACGGGGTAAAGAGGAAGGTGCGAGCATACGGGCTTGGGCTCGAAGTATGAATAAAAAGAAAATGCCAAAAGTTGTTTAATAGTTTTTATTTTACTGTCTAAAATTTTCAAAAGGATCGGTCTACTGGGCAAATTTCTACAGCGTTTTTTCCGTGATGCAATTTGATGTGACACACCCTTTAAGCTATGATGTGCCAATGAGGAACAAAAATTATTTTTGGTTTTTTTTTTGTACTAAATTTATTTTCAAATGGCTCAGCAACAATAAGTAACAATGAGCCGTGTTTATGAATAGGGAAAAGCCTCTTTGAGTAGAACAATGCCAATGTTCTTTCTCAAAAAGGCATAAAAACCCTATTATCTTTTCGAAAAATGTTACAATATGGACAAACAATGTGACAAAATTCACAATAAGATAATATTATAGGCTTCTTGTTTAAGCTTCTTGTTGCAGAGATGACCATCTCCTAGGAACTAGTTATCTCCTTGGGACTAGGGAAGGGATGAAAATCTGCTCACTTTTCGAATTCTGAAGAAAAAAGTTGAAATATAGAAAAGGAAACGCTAATAATAAAAATCAAAACAATAAAGGAAAACTAAACATATATATTCATATTTGAAAGTGTATGGATTTGAGAAAATCATAAATTAAAGAAATAGCATCAATATTACGAGTAGCCAGAACGTCGCGAATCGGAAAATTAGGTGGCATTCCCTTATTGCGAAAATTTTTTATTAAAGATAACCTGTCATTTTGAAACTCAGAACAAAACCACACAATATGATCAATATCCTGATATCCTATACCACACACGCATAGGTTACTATCACTGATGTTAATTCGAAAAAGATGTGCATTCGAAGAATAATGGTTAGACATGAGTCTGCACACTACCCGTATAAAATCACGAGAAAAATTATATCCTTTAAACCATGGTTTGAGAGAAACCCTAGGAATGATAGAATATAGCCATCGGCCTTTATCACTACTATTCCAACTTGACTGTCAAGATACAAGTGCCCGTTCACGAGGAAAATGAAGATATTCATCGAAAGTAATAGGCCTATAGAATAAGTCTCCTTCCATAGTGCCTTCCATAGTGACGGAATCCATACGAAAGTGATATTAAATGAACTAGTAATCAGAGCACTTAAAAGTTGATGGATTTCAGATACGAAATACGACGTATATCTAGTTCTCACTGAACGGAGTACCTCTAAAGAGCTGAGACTATCAGAAAAAATGAAAAAGTGATCTGGGGCCAAGGTCTGAATATGGAGTAAGGCCATGTATATTGCAGACAATTCTGCAACAAACACCGAACAAGGTAAACTAAGCCTACGGAAAGTGAAGAAGTTGATATTGAATATACCAAAGCCTGTGGATCCATTAAGACAAGATCCATCAGTAAAAAAAGATTTGGTTGGGTCAATATGTTTATACCTTGACAGGAATATCGCAGGTATAACTAAATGGCGGAGATCATCTGAAATATTATGCACATAATCCTTCATTGACAGGTCAATAGTAATAGAGGAATTGAACAAAATTGAAGGAATGATCTAGAAACCAGATAAAGTAGATGGACTTTCCATCATAAATTCATTATATAGAGACAAGTTCCTGAGTTCAACATTTTTTCAAAGTTTGCTATCACCTTCGGATTAAGTGTTTCACACCGTATTAAAAAACGGAATGATAACTCGAAAAAACGTACGGAAAGAGGAAGTATGCCAGCTAGAATTTCTAGGCTCATTGTATGTGTTGACTGCATACAACCTAGAGCAATACGCAAACAGCGATATTGAATCCTTTCCAGATGCAAAATATGGGAACAGGCAGCGGACCTGAAGCAAAAACTACCATACTCCATAACAGATAAAATGGTTGTTTTATACAACCTAATCAAATCCTCAGGATGAGCTCCCCACCAAGTTCCTGTTATGGATCGAAGAAAATTTATTCGTTTCTGACATTTTTGTTTCAAGTAGCCTATGTGTTTACCCCATGTTCCTTTGGAGTCAAACACAACACCTAAATACTTGAATGGCATCGAGTGACGAATAGGTCTATCCAAAAGTTTAAGCTGTATTTGTGCAGGATTATGTTTTCTTGAGAATACAACCATCTCTATCTTCTCAGTAGAAAATTCAATACCCAATCTACAGGCCCAATCAACCAAATTGTTAAGAGAATCTTGCAAAGGATTATGAAGATCGGTGCTGTCTTTGCCCATTACCGATACAACACAATCATCTGCAAACTGTCTCAAAGTACAATTTCCCGTTAAACAATCATCAATATCATTTACATAGAAGTTGTAAAGAGTTGGACTAAGACATGAGCCTTGAGGAAGACCCATGTAGCTAAGGCGTAAAACTGACGAAGAACCATGAGAAAAACTCATATGTTTTTCACGCATTAGGTTAAACAGAAAACTATTTAATTTCTGGGAAAACCCATTTAGACGAAGTTTTTGAAAAAGAACTTCAATGGAAACAGAATCGAACGCACCTTTGATATCTAGGAACACTGATGCCATTTGTTCTTACTACACAAGGCAAAGTCAACCTCTGATGAAAGAAGCGCAAGACAATCATTGGTTCCTTTGCCTCTACGAAACCCGAACTGCGAAGGCGAGAGAAGATTATTAGATTCAACCCAGCTGTCTAAACGATGGAGAATCATTTTTTCTAGTAATTTGCGAATGCAAGATAGGATTGCAATTGGTCTATGAGAATTATAATCAGACGCAGGTTTACCAGGTTTCAGAATAGCTATAACTTTAATTTGTCGCCACTCATGCGGAACAATATTCTGCTCAAGGAAAGCATTGAACAGTTTCAACAAACGTCTCTTCGCATTATCAGGTAGTTTTTTCAACAAATTAAATTTGATCCTATCTGACCCTGGAGCCGTGTTGTTGCAAGAAAGAAGGGCAAGAGAAAAATCAGTCATACTGAACGGAGGCTCAACATCATCAGATGTCTCTAAGAAGGGAGAAGGTGCGGGGGCTGAGTCTGGACATATCTTCTTGGCAAAGTCAAAAATCCACCTTTCTGAATATTCAACTTCTTCATTTGAATGAGATGAATTTCTCATTTGTCTGGCAACTCTCCAAAGAGTGCTCAAGGAAGTCTCTCGTGAAAGCCCATTTACAAATTGACGCCAATAGCCTCTCTTTTTAGCTTTAATGAAGCTTTTGAATTTACGCTCCAGATAAATGTAGTTATCATAACGTTCACGGGTGCCCAATTTTCGCCAATCCTTGAACGCATTCGATTTATCTTTATAGAGATTTGTACATTCTTGGTCCCACCATAGATTAGGAGGACGTCTACGAAACGAATTACCAGGAAAGCGCTTCGTCTGAGCATCAATAGCACTGTCAAGAATTAAACCAGTTAGAAAATTATATGCTTCCAGCGGGGGTAACTCATGAACTAATGCCACCGATTCTGAAATAATTGAAGAGAATCTCTTCCAATCAATGATTCTAGATAAATCATGCTGAATATTTGTTGTTTCAGACGATTTTGAATTATTTGAAATGGAAATAGTGATTGGCAAATGATCACTTCCATGTGGATCTTGGATGACATTCCAATTACAATCTAAAGAAAAAGAGGAAGAACACAGAGACAAATCTAAGCAACTAGCGCGGCCTGAAGATGGAGCAATTCTTGTTACATCACCTGTATTCAAAATTGCCATGTTGAAGTCCTCGCAAAGATCATAAATCAAATTGGCCCTTCGATCATCAAAAGACTCACCCCATCCAATTCCATGAGAGTTGAAATCTCCCAAAATAAGATTGGGTTGCGGTAAAAGTTCAACTATATTCACAAGATTTCTATAATTAAGCATAGTTCTTGGAGGAATATAAATAGAAGCAATGCATAAATCTTTTGATACGTACCTGACACGCTAGAATTTCAATTCCTGAAACTAAAAGCAGGGGAATCCTGTAAAATGGGTAGCATTTCCTAATACCTATGAGAACTCCTCCATAGCAATCATCGCGGTCTAAACGGACAATATTAAAATCATGGATGTTTAACACATTGTCCGAACGAAGCCATGTTTCAGAAAGAGTAAACGCATCACAATTCAAAAAATGGAGCATTTGCTTGAAAGAATCAAGTTTAGGAAGAATACTTCTACAACTCCACTGCAAAATAGAGGATTTACCTGAATCGTCCAATAAATTAGACATCGAAATTAATGAACGAGAGGAGGGGCCACTTTGAAGTCATTTGTTTAGCTATCTGGCTGATTGAAGGAATCCAAGCAAAAATGATACCTTTCATTGAATCTGATATTCCGAAAAAATCAAGAATCCATTGAACAATTGATGAAAAGGAAATACCTCCTGAAAAAGATGAGGGATCAGGAACCGATTGAGAAGTAAATTGAGAATGGCTTGACAATTCAGGGAAATGAACGTCATAATTTGAAGATCTCCAACCAGGAGGGTTATTCTTGGGTAGAGCAGAATAATTTGAAAATTCTGACTTGTTAGAGATCAATCCTCTTTTTTTAGATGGCTTAGAGGAAGAAGCGATTTTCCTCTTCCTGACTCTTCCTGTGATTACTGGATCAAATTGAGAATCCGAATCATCAGCCTCTGATAAAACAGAGAAAGGATTTTCTGAAGCCTCGGGTACCTGAGGTGAAGCTGCCTTGAGCATATCAGCGAAGGATCGATTAGAACGATCCTTAAGTGATTGCTTGAGTTTCATCGAACGTAATTTGTATTTCGGACAATCCTTAATTGTATGAGGAACATCTCCACAAAAGATACATTTATCAGCATCTTTGTTACAAGTGACTTCGTCATGGTCGTCACCACATTTTGAGCATTTCGTTTTATTACAACAGTAGGTTTTAGTGTGACCTAACTGATTGCAATTTAGGCAAGTCATTATTTTAGGGGTATATAACCGAACTGGAAGACGAAGTTTGTCGATAAGCACATAATTTGGAAGTGCTGTGCCTTCGAAGGAAATTCTAAAAGAGCCAGATGGATAATACTTTTTTTCTGTACCCTCAGATATCAAAGAGTTCAGAGATCTCACCTCCAAAACTTTAATATGTGGAATATTTGCATTGTGAAAGATACCCTTAGCTTTTACAAAATCTTGAAGTTGAAGAGATTTTTCCGTAACTACACCATCGATTTCAACAATGTGAGCCGGAATATATACTCTATATTCATTAGTGAACAAAGAGTTTTTCACTATCGCGTTAGCGTCTTTGTAATTTGAGAGCACAACACGAAGTTTATCTTTATTGACTTTCGTCATTTCTAAGACACCTGAGTAGTTAGACGTCAGGTCTTTGCAAATTTGAGATACTCTTAGAGGCTTCCCTTTGGGACGGAAGAATACCACCCAACGGTTTTTCGATGATGCCGGGGCGTTCTGGTATTGTCTAATACGTGGAAGTTGAGCAGAGTTAGGCAGAGATTGTGTCGAAGAGCGGAGAACAGAATCACTATTTGGTACAGACGAAGAGTTTGACTGCGATTGTTTTTGTTTTTTTCCTAGAGAAACCGTTAAACCATCTGGAGGAGGGTCTAAGACCCTCATTTCAGCATCGGAGGGTTCATTACCCTCCATTTTTCAAAAAAAAAAAGTCGTAAAAATGAGAGAGAAGATTTTTTAGAACACGCAAATATTAAATGATAAAATAAAAAAAGAAAATAAATAAATAAATAAAATAAAATGAAATATGTGTATGTATATGTATATGTATACGTATGCGTGAAAGAAAAATAAAACGAAAACTTATCTTAAATGTATCTAGATGAATGTCAGAGAACTTCTAAAATCCTTGAAGCGGGTCCAATGGAAGCTTCACACTCCAAAAAACACTTGAAAAATAATTCCGACTTCAAGAAAAATCCTTTCTTTTCAGTATATCGTCCCGGCTTTTTTCGAAATTCCGTCAAAAAAAGTTTTGAATATTGAATATCTTCAGAAATTCTGCTCCGAGGGTCAAAACAGCGGGAAGTACACAACTTCTTCCGGAAATAGTCTTTCAAACACTGAAATGGCTTACAAGAAAAAGTCACAAAGAAAATCTGCAATATTCGTTATGATGAAAATTATACGTCACCTTTATTCCACGGCTTGCTGATGTATGGTTTTTGGTTTATACAGACAACTGATTCACTAACATTTTATTCGTAGCAGATTTAACCAAATAAATATTTGATACTTATGATCAGGGCTTGGAAATGTTGAGCTTGCTAAGTAACATTGAAAATATATTTTTATCAGTGTAACGCGTTTATTTTGCTTGTCGATGCTGCTGTCATTCATTCGACGGCAAACAAATTTACAATTGTGTTCATTTATATTCATTCTGTGCTCTCTGAGCTTTCCTTAAAGCTCGAGTCATGAGAATTCATTCATTGCCATTGAATTGTCAGGAATGTTGTGACTGTTCATTTTCAATATCCCGATATGTGTGTGATTTTCTCATTGAGTCAGTGCCTTGCTTATTCAGTTGTTTTTGAAGTTACTCCGAAAGGGCAACGCAAATCGGTGGCGCAAGCGGAAATGCCAACAAAAGAGCAATATCTGCATGCACACTCACAGCTAAGGATTGCTTAGGCTTGGACAGCGAGGGGGCATTCTGCAGAATCGATCCGAGCAGCGAGTGCAAACTTCGTCAGCAAAAGCTGGATGTTGGCAATTTCATCCGCTAATCCTATAGCATAGTTTGATCCGTTTGCAAAAGGAAGCTCGAAACATTCCCATTGCGGTCGTGTCTTGGACACCACCATTTTATGTTCGTGTGTTTAGAATTTAAAAAAAAATTAAATATTTGAAATTTGAGTCAAGACGGTATTTTTTTACATCGGAATTCTTCTTTTGAAGCATTTCTGACAAGTGGAATTGGAATTGCATATTCACTATGTAAAATGAAAGCAATTTAACTGAGACGGAAATCTTGCATGCTAGAGCAATTTAATTTCTTGTCACTATTATGAGCATTCTGTACTTTCTTATCTTCCTCAACGAATTTCTCCGTTTCGTCAGTGTCCGAGAACGATGCTGATAGTGAATGAACTGGTATGTTAATTTCAATGAATGACAAAGCTAGGGATATTTTCTTTTGCTCACATTCCGTGAACGCAGAACAGAACGAAAAACAGAATCAACAAAACTGGATGAATCAACTGTAAAGAGCTTGGTGTGATTGTGAGGTTTGGCGATGGTTCATTTTCGGTATCCCGAATGCAATGGTATAATGATCGAATGTGGCCGGAAATTCAGCTGAAAAGATTGATGTGACACAGATATTTCCAAGCACTGCTTGTGATGCTCGAAATGATAGCTCACAAAACATGTCGAAGTGTCAGCTATCATCATTTCTTTTCAAATAGCCACTTTTTGGAATGTCTTCGAGCACTATCACCGCCTCATGGTTACAGTTATAGTGGGTGTTTGAAGGAAGCATAGAATTTTTAATTGGCAGCACTTTAAGATATGTCCACTATTTGGAGTGCTGCTTGTTTTGTGTTTAGTTCAATTTGCCATTTCATCAATGTATAGACTGACACCTGAACAACTTCTACGAAATATGCAGATTTTTTACGAAAAGCATGGTTTAGCTCGAGAAACTCACCGCGCTCTTCACAAGAAAGTTTTGTTCCGCGATTAATTTCGCCCATCCCATGAGATTATGCACCGAATTTTAGATCAAATTTCAAGAAACATTTTATTCTTATGTTATTACTAGTTGTACCCTGCCACGCTTTGCACATAGTGATTGCATGATTGAGTTGAATTTAGCATTTTTTTATGTTATAATAACAATCTTAGATGTGTTTGATTGTTTTCTATATTGTATCATAGTTTGAGCTCAATCGGTTTCGTTTACAAACATGTATATATATATATATATATATATATATATATATATATATATATATATATATTATATATATATATATATATATATATATATATATATATATATATATATATATATATATGTATATATATATATATATATATATATATATATATATATATATATATATATATATATATATATATATATATATATTTATATATATATATATATATATATATAGACATATAGTTATTTGGTTTTTATGCACCAACCGTTGAGAAGGGCGCATTAAAAAAAACTGCAAAAAAACTGCAACGTTTTTACTCACTAAAACACGTTTTTTCACGTTTTCGTGTATAAATCACACGATTTCAAAAAAGTAAACGACGTTAGTTATAATAAAGTTGAAAATTGGCAAATATTTAAAAGATAAATTCGCTTGTTGCCAGTCAAATATTACTTTTGTGACGTAACAATACCTGACTTTTTGTGGTTTTCTAATGTTGAACACTAATGTGCAAATTTAAGTTCTGTTTTAAAACATACAAATGAACTTTTTTCTATGATTCGTCAAAAATAGATAAACGTAGATTACAATATATTCAATTTTTCAAAAAAAACTCGCTTGAATCTAACAAACACACAAAAACAGGGTTCTCAAAACGTTGTCACGTCACAATATCGAAAAAGTGTATTAAATATGTATTTTAACGGATTGCAGCAAGCTATATACTAATTTTTATTGCAGTTTTTATCCTGAACATTTCTCGCTTTCCTCTGAGTTCTCCCCTTCCAAAGGTCTAATCAATTATTATTCACACTCTAATATGGAACGGGGTTTCGAACTTTTGTTGACAAATTAAGTAAATAAAAGAGAGGAATCTTCACTCGTTTTCAATTGAAATGTCAAGTCACTTACACCCCTTGCATTCTAAGCCCCTCAATTATGATCCTAAATGTAGGAAGTCATAATAATTGAGTGGCTCAGAAGGAAAGGGGTATAAGTGACATGTTCGATTTACTCTTCATCGACTCTCTCTTTTGGTCATAATCTAGCTGCAAATACATTCCCAGCTTATTTGACAATATGGACGATAGATCAGGACCTCAATTATCAGTTTCTATAGCTAACTCAAATTGGAACGTTTTTGCGGCTGAGTTATTCACGAAAGAAAAAGTTGAGAAGAAAAAATCGATCAAGTCAATTAATCGACCCTTTCCTTCTGAGCCCCTCATATGTCCATCAAGAGTTTGTCCAGAAAGTGTTAAACGAATCGTCGCATAGTTCGGTAATGGGTGTTCTTTCGAGGATCTTAGCTGAAATGGACGAAAACCCGGACCAAGTAATCCCGCACCGAAAAGTTGTAAATTATATCCAGAAGAACAGGTCTGCATCTATTCGTGATTTGGCCAAAAAGTTCAAAACCAGTGTTGGGATGATTGAGCGGATTAAACAGAGACATGAGACTATGAAAAGCAAATGTGGCGAATCAAACACCGGGACAGCAAGGCACATTATGCGAAATCCACTCTACAATGGTTTTCGGAAAATCAAAAGTCAAAAAAGACCTCAACCCATCTAACTGTTTACAGTGTCTTAAAAATATGTCACAGTTCAAGAAATATTGGTCTGCAGCGTCCAGAAAGTGCACAAAGACTACTGTGTATAATTTGATGAGTGGACTTAAATCAAAGCTTGTTTTTGTTCATTTCATTGCTATGTAAACTTAATATTCTTTAATAAAATTTTTGAACATTTTCTGAACGTTTTCACTTTTATTTTCATGTTCGAAAATTTAAGACTACTTTTCGATACACTCCTTATCCAATTGCCTACATATCCGTTCAATTAGATATTATTGGGCAACTTATGCAACGAAAGCTTTCGAAAACGGCTCGGGACATTATTATGCGACAACCTTTCCTGAGAGGTTGATACTACATGTATGCAACGGAATACTTCATTGTAATCAAAGTGACTCTAGCACAACAGATGATTTAGGGCGCCTCTCACCGAATTCGTTCGTGAAATTCGGCGGTTTATCCAATTGAGATTAAACATCTAATTGTTATTTAGGGAGTATACTTATGTATTCGGATTACTGTACAAGCTGTGTTTTATTTGACTTACTGTAAAAGTACAACAGTTACACGATGATTGTGCTAATTGCTCCATAAGTCAAGTCCATGTCTGACATGGACTCGCATACAAAATCAGCAAGTGCCGGGTTTTGCCGGATCCACACGTTCCACACTTGACAACAACAGCTGCTAGAAATTCAAATTTACAATCGCCCTTTTTCTTTCTTCTCGTCCTCCTAGGACTCACTCACACAGCAACGAACTGGATATTCACTGCAATATTATTTTGAAATTCAACTTTTCCACAAGTTTTCTTCCTTTCTTTTCAATATCTTACGATTGATGAATTATCGAATCGTCATTAAGCATTCCCTTCCGAATGTATGGGACAATGTACGAACTTTTCAATGCTTCCTACTTTCCATGTTATCACTGCTAAGCACGTGCTCACTTGTGAATTTCCCTCTCTCCATCACGCTCACTCTCACCCATTTTCTTGGGTTAATCCATCTTTCGTATATTCGGCAGCTGATCGGCTGACGGAGGAGAGTTCCCCGATTAATCAATCATTCACTCACGAAACCAAAACACTCCAATGTGCACGACACTCCACGCAACTGTCAATCTGAGAGAAGAAACCTTGACCCGGCGTTCAAACTCCGCTTTAACTTAATTTCGGAGCTCTTTCCAGCTCTTGCTCTAATTGATATCTTCCTCTGCAATCAATTACCAGTAGCACTTTGTAAATTGACTCGAATTTGAAACTTTTCTCACACTGTTTACATAGCGACGAACAAAACGCACTTCGCTTCACATTTTACACTCCTCAAACTCCCGCATCCACGTCGTGTGTCTCGCCTCTCATTTTTCATCTGAATCCCCACAATCAATAGTTAATCCTGTTTAGATTCACGCTTTTTTCAAGAACTATCGGATTTTCCCGAATACACCCACGCACACACACACACAGTCAACCACCGGGTACCGTAGGATAAGTTATGCAACTTCAGCAGCACTTTATCCTCCGTCTGACAGGTCGGAGAGCATCGCCACGACATGGTGCCCATTCAGCAGCACGAAAACAACACGAACCAACCGAGTGACACCATTACGAATCGATATTTTCGCATTATCGTTACAATTTCATCTCGACCCGAACAAGAGCAGCGGCAGCACCAGCATCCTGTATCCGAGGAATCTATGGAGACTGGAGTTGGCAATTTTCTGTCCTCAAGCACACCGTGACTGCAGTAAACAGAATGATAATCCGTTCCTGTTTCACAACGAATAGCGAGAAGGATAATCCTTTACATACAGCTCGCAAGTTCCAGAAGAGAAGAATCAATTTCCAGATCTCCTTGGAACACACCGCCTGTTTTCTCCCTTCATTGCTTATCCCAATCGAGACGGTATCTGCGGAAAAAACGCGGTACCGCGGAACAGATGCGACCGTATCGGACGAGCGCTGGTGGAAAACTGGATCCACACGAAAGAAGCTGGCAGCAACCAATAGTGCCGCACCAAAATCGGGAGGATTTTCCTCCTCGTGCGAAGCGTCCGAACAGCATCTCTCCCATCGGTGAGAACAGCAGCGGCCCAACATATTCACGCAACAGCCGGACGAAATTCCTATCCCTCCGATAGATTCATCTGTGTGCGGTGAGAGCACACGGAAAATGAGTGGAAAACGAATCGAAGAGACCCCGTGTGGAAGGAAGCCAACAGAGCAATGCGTGAGAGCTGTTATGATGTTTGGATTGGGCTCACCGGTAACGGAGCACGAATGTCGCGCGAAATAACGTTCCAGCGCAAACATTCGAGCAACATATCAGTAGTTGGTATTTTTCTTATGCTTTGTAACGGTATAAATTTGTTCGCTGGAATTAAATGCTTCCCACCCACACTCACATAGCACTCACGTAGTTTTCTCTCTCGTCGCGTGTTTATTCATATCGTTAAATTAATCCAAACTGAAACGAGCCCCAACGAAGAGAATGACAATAGCCTTAATGTAGGCAATGTAATCACCGTTCAAAAAACAGAATGGCATTCTATTAACTTCCATTGTAACGTCCTGTATTTTCGCGAACCATATCTAAACTGTTCACGCATTTTGGTTTGTTTTTATATTACATCTCGACGGTTTGCAATGATTGTAACAAATAGAAGGAATATTGTATATCAGAGAATATGATGTTTCACATTCGATGCTGGGTGAACACTAGCCTTAGCCAGGATGTAAATAGCTTAGAATTTCAAATTGAAGTAGATGTAGTACATGAATGGTTTTAAATGCCACAAATTTGGCTTTATTCGGAAGAGAATGTTTTGTCATTTCATTTGAATATAATTTCCTGCATATGACTACTTCGGCTTTCACGACGGAAGTCCAATCAGGAAGTAACATCCTCTATCATTTTTGACGTAGCATTACGTCTTTCATCTCTGTACTGGGGTGTAAGTTCAAAATTTCGAAAACGAGAGAGTGACGCTGGACTGCAATGTTTTGAACGTTAATACCACTTTACTGGCTGAATGTAGTGGTATAATAATCACTTCATCCGAAAGATAATGAGTTATGTAATTGTCACTAATTTGTCCAAAAAATCGTTTCAATAGCTTAAAAGTTGCTTTGAAAGCAAACTGTTGATATCATAACTAGCTCATTGATGATGATTGGTGATCACAATGTGTTCCCGAACACGAACGAAAAATCTAGGCACCTGGAGAAACGGAGCGAATACATGCAAGCTGTGATTTCTTTTGCTCGCTTGCATTAGTGTTTCGGCAACCATAGCGGACACATGCAAGGCGTGAGTAATTTTACACGCATCAGTTTCAGTTCTGCTTTCGCATGGAACAGTCATGAAAGAGATTTGCGTGTGAATGCGTCCGAGCGAAGGAATATTCGCACCCATTTACGCATTTGACTTGATGTTCCCGTGATGCAATTCAATAGCACATGTTTCTATTCTGCTTTCGCATGAAACAGTCATGAAAAATTGCCACATCGCGATAAAAACGAAATGAATTTTATGCAAGGTTATATACTTTATTTCGTTTTCACCGTGAAATGGCGCCCTCAGTTTCTATTCTGCGTATGGAGTGATCATGAAAAATCTCGAAAACAAAAATGAGTTGCTTCTTCAAGGCCACTCAAATTCCATCGGTTCGTTTCGGGACCACCAACAAGTTCGAAAAAGTTGAATTTTATGTTAATAACAATTCCATATACTCATCTACCCACACACTAACAAGAAAAACTTGCAACAATCTTCCAAAACATTCATTCATTCATTCATTAAGAATTGATTCAGATGCAATTTCAAATAAATGATTACCGAGCCAACGGTAGTCCTACGTCTACCTTGCGGTTATATCACAGATATAACCTACTTCTCGTTTTTTCAACAACGAAGGCCATATATAACCTGACGAATGTTGTCTTCTAATGCATCAATTGTTAGCGGCTTGTCGGCGTAGACCAAATACTACACATGGCCCATAAAAATAGTCCAACGATGTTTCACATCACATGATCGAGGAGGCCAATTCACGAGTCCATTAGGCAAAATTTTTCGATCGTGTCCATTACACGAAACTACTTATAAACCACAGCCTCTCCACATTAGGGGACCCAGTGGCGATACGAAATGTCAGTGATCATAACCCTGTAGCGTCACCAAAAACACGTTGAGCCCTACATCTGTCCCTTGGAACTGATTCTGAATTTCCGGCCTTGTTAGCGCCGGTCGCATCGGACAGACAGTCGATTTTTCGATGGGAGTGCATCGGCACTTAGGACGACAGTAACAAACTACTAAAATTATTTTTAGAAAAGTGTGCTATCGGTCCGCAGCGACCAACGTGAGCCAGACAGAAAGTTCATTGACGGTGCCCTAACGGTGCAGAGACTCAACGTGTTAACTGTTACGTTCTGGTTGGCATCATTTTTGAACGAAAACCGACCAAAAATTCCACCGGTCCAGAAGTCGCACCAACCGTCGTCACGCACTGGACGATGTCGCTCACGGCACGTGTTATCCTGTAGAATGAAAGTACGGGGAAACTTCGATATAACGTACCCTCGTTATAACGTACCCTCGATATAACGTCACTCGATATAACGTACACATTATCAAAGTCAAAAAAAAAATATTTTTTAAATATTTTTTTCTGAAAGAACAATAAATTATCTGTATTTTGATACTATAGCTTGTGTTGTAACTTTAACCAATCCCGAAATACAACTGTTTTGTGATTCCGGATTCTAAATGAATCAATCTTCAATCAACAGAACGAAAGGAAGCATCATGATAAAAGTTGGCTTCGGCTTCTTATTGATTCTATTCATCAACCTTACTCAAACAGCAACACAATAAAGTAATATAAGCTACGTTTCAGAGTTCTTTATTATGCTTCGATATAACGTACAATTCCATACAAGTAAAATGTACGTTATATCGAAGTTACCCTGTAGTACGTAAATGATCCATAGTTGTCTGGATATAATCAGAACAAGCATAAGCTTCGGAATCGGCTCAGCAACGACACGATGAACGCAATTAAATTAAGATAAAAAAAATGGATGGCTTATATCTATGATATAACTGCAAGGTTGACGTGGGACGTGGTACCTTAGCTTAGCAATGATTTGTTTGTATTGATTAAATTCTTGATTGAATGAAACAATTTCCGAATTCAATTGAATTCAATATGTTTGCTTTGTGAGTAAAAAGATTGAAACTATGCCATGTAAGGTCAATTCATGCTTTGTGATAGATTATGTTAGTATTACAAGTAAATTTAATGACAGTCCTTTTACGTTTGGTATGATGCCTAGGACAAAATATGTGAACGGAAGAATTATCAAACGATTATTTTATTTTACATTTCCCTCTGAAGTTTGCAACTCTCAAGTGTACGTACTTCTTGAACCGCGAATTTGCTTAATTTAAGTTTTAGTAAAACTTGGAAGTTCTTTCGCCTCTAGTGTCTGCACGATTTTCCCAGGTTCCTAAGTTTAAAAGACCGTGTTAGGGAAACATATTCTAGTCTGCACAAAGGCAAGCGAGTACAAAAGTAATCGCAGATTGCATTTATTTGCAATGCCGATTTCCCCAGAAAACTTGGTTTTGAAATCTGTGTTAGGCAAACACATTTCAGTCGGAACAAAAATGGGTGGGTTATATCTATGATATAACCGCAAGTTTGACGTGGGGCTACCATAGTTTAGCAATCATTTGTTTGTATTGATTAAATTTTCGATTGAATGAAATAATTTCCGAGTTCAATGGAATCCAATATATTTGCTTTGTGATTGAAAAGATTGTATAATACCATGTAAGGTCAATTCATTCATTGTGATAGATCATGTTCTTCGTTACAAGTAAATTTAATGACAGTCCTTTTACGTTTGGCATGATGACATCTTGGTTTAGAAGTTTGTGTTAGGCGAACACATTTCAGTCGGAAAAAAATTGCCCCCGATTTGCCTGTATTTGCAATGCCGATTTCCCCAAACACATTGGTTTAAAAGTCTGTATTAGGTAAACACATTTCAGTCGAAACGAAAAAATATCCCCGACCTGCGTGAATTTAATACACATTTAAACATTTCAGTCGGAACAAAAATGCCCCCGACTTAGGGAAACACATTTCAGTCAGAACAAAAATACCCCCGACTTTCATGTATTTGCAATGCCGATTTCTCCAACGCTGTTAGTCTGTGTCTGGGAGTGTTCAGTGAGAACAAAAGTCCCCATACTTCAGATATTTGCAATGCCAATTTCACCAAGGCTGCTTGGTTTTGATGGCTGTGTTGGAAAAACCGTAAATCGAGCCAATCAAAACGAGGCAGTTAGGGCGTTTAGATAACGCTTAACATTTTACAGACATTCAATTGTTTGTCTAATGAAAAATAACATTTTATTAATTGCGATAGAAGCGTAGAAATATTTCCTATCAATTGATGCAAACATCTTTCCGATCCAGAAATGTTCGAGTTATAAGCATTCGAAATCTTTCATTTTTTCCTGCATGTTCTGTGTTTAGGTTTTTCACTCCGGTTAGATGTAGTCCCACGTCAAAAATACCCCCAACTCGCACGAATTTGCAATGCCGATTTCCTCCAGGCACCTTGGTTATGAAATCTCTGTTAGGGAACACATTTCGGTGGGAACAAAAACTCCCCTTGCTTTCGTGTATTTACAATGCCGATTTCCCCAAGGCTGCTTGGTTTTGAAGTCTGTGTTAGGGAACACATTTTGGTGAGAACAAAAGTCCCCATACATTCATGTATTTGCAATGTCGATTTCCACAAGGCTGCTTGGTTTTGATGGCTGTGTTGGGGAAACGGTAAATCGGGCCAATCGAAACGAGGTAGTTAGGTTGTTTAGATAACGCTTAACATTTTACAGTTATTCAATTGTTTATCTAATGAAAGACAACATTTTATCAATGCGATAGATGCGTAGAAATATTCCCTATCAATTGATACAAACATCTTTCCGATCCAGTAATAAATGTAAGCATAAGCATTCGAAATCTTTCATTTTTTCCTGCATGTTCAGTGTTCAGGTTTTCATTTTACCCCCCATATATTCCGGTTAGACGTAGTCCCACGTCAAAATTTGATTGAACAGATCGAAAATTTTATTGAATGATAGTATGCAATTTAAATTTAGAAAGACGCACTAGTGATTCGAGACTTGCAAATGTTAATGTATATTTACAACAAATGTGGTATTTGTAGTAAGGAAATACAATATGAAATCAACATATGCACTGCTATCAGTAAAAAACAGCCAATAGTTTTCGACTACATTATTAATGATTCGTTGTTCTAGCGCAATTGCCTTGGAAATTGTGATGCTTTGTCACCTTAGGAGAAACTTTGTCAGCTAATTGGTATAGCTCTTCTCGAGTAGCGACACAAGAATATTTCTGCTAAGATGATCCATAAAATCTTGTCGGAATGTTTTGACTACCCTGCTGTTCTGTCGGGACTTACTTGTAGTTGTACTCAGGCCTCAACGGAACCAGCATTTGCTATGTATTAATGAGCACCGCACTAATTGTTGTCTTCGTGAAACTATTAGTCGAATGGCGTTGGAATATAATCATCGTGGAATTTTTTGCAAATTTGGACTATTTTCTGTGCAACAGTGAAATATGCGCGTAGTATAGCATTTTTGTAATTGTTATTCATTTTTGTTATTTTCTTGATTTTTATGTCATTATATTCTGTATAGTGTTGTACTAGGATAATGCGTTTTTCTCTCGTTTTGAGTTCAAATTCAACGTTTACTTAAGGTGGCTATTCTATGTTTATTTTACCAGTTTGTTACCAGTTATAGACGAATGGTGTCGAATGATAAAAAAAATTAAATAAATTGAAGCAGTTGAAAATGGGATTTGAAAGAAATACCATAAATTTTAACATTTTCCTGCCACACCCTATAGTTGCCATATCATATTTTCACCTAAAATCCTTCAGATTAGTTACAGTTACATTTTTTGTCTTCAGTATGTGCTTCACAATTGACACGAGTAACGCTGTACCACTGTTAGAAGAAATTTAAGTAGCGACTGCCAAGTCCGGCCAGAATAGGCAATCCGCCTTTTGCTACTCCAGAGAAAGCAGTGGTCTCTCCCGTAAGTACTCATCCTGGTAAATTTGGGATTGGGATTGTACCAAAAAAAATGTCCAAACGATGTCAACGGGGATCGAACCAAGCTGGCTGGAATGCAATACTGTTTTACACGACCACGCTATCAACGTAGCATCTGGTGCTGTTTCATAAATGCATGATAATATTACACCCCATAATAAAATGAAGTTGGAAAGTATTTTCTAAGAGTAAAAAGGAGAGCATAAACGTGAATCTATATCCTTTCCGGTCTGGGTCGTGTATGTGGCAAATTACGCGAAAAACTTTAACGCGTGCTTATCTTCAAAGTGTCTATTATTTCGCTCGCTCATATTGCTTTTATGTTGTACTACTTTAGCATGTGTTTTAGGATCCACAGGCTTTGTCGGTCTGCCACTTCCAGGTTTTTGGCGATGGGCAGACTCTCCCCGAACACTTTCAGAACACCAGAGATAGAGATAGTCTGGTAATTGGTTCACCCTCTAAATCTAATCGGTCGACTGAAGTATACATGAACGAAAAATTCCGAAATTTATTGATTGTTGATTTTGATCAGTGCTCGCGAACCAAAACACATAATCATGATGCTAACACTGAAAGTAGTCAGTTACGATGCCCATCCTGATCGACAAATGGACTCCATGGCATATGACCTACAGATGGTGACGAAGTTCTATGCGAAATGTTCCACCTTCTAGCATAAGCCCAATATATGTCCTGCGGCAATTATGAGCATGATGTAGAGCTATAAGTCAATTCCACTCCTGTTGATTACGAACAAAATTTCTCCACATCTTCGAGGAAAGATAAAATAAAATGTAGAACAGGGAAAGATGCCAATGTTGACCGCGTATGATTATAACGCGATTTTCAATCGTTTCGTTGAGATTATATAATCCAGTCGATTGTACTTCGTCAATTTGTTGGTTCGCTAGCTGAACTCATTACCATATCGACAAATTTATGTATGCGCCACCGATGGCTGCTGCTGCGATCAACGCATAGCCATTTCTTCTTCGACTGCTGTCCGAATGACATTTCGCGTGGTACTCCACTGGAGGGGAAAATAAGACCGCCGATGCTACCAGATGACCATGAAAAATAAGATGGAATGTATCGCCGCTTAACCTGTTCCTGAGCGGGTCTGGAAATACTGGTTATCTAATTATAATACGTAAAGCGTGTCGTCTTCGAGCACACATTATCTGGAGCTGATCTCGATGCAGTGGAACGTTATCACTATTCTGTTCCCCCCAGCAACAGTCGCAAATTGAACTTTTGTACTCACTCACTTAGTCGCACCGCTTCAGTCAAGGATGGTGAAAGGAAAATTCGGGTAGTTTGTTTTGCAGCCATACTTATTCGAACAAAGACAAAATATAGCCAGACTGAACGGTGCCAAACTTGGGTCAATCAGGGGAGTGTATTTAAAAATTAGCTTACAAAAAGTTCTTCTGTTTTACGCACACTGGTCCAGTGCAAAAAATCCTAAAGTTTGATTCATTTACAATCCGGAATCACAAAACCAGTTGTTTCTCGGGATTGGTTAAAGGTACAAAAACATGTTTTTGTATCAAAATACAGATGAATTATTATTCTTCCCAAAAAACATATTGTAAAAATTATTTCGTTGCAATTTTGGTGAAACTTTTCTTCTGATGTCCCCCATCAAAGTTACGACTCTCTGTTGGTCAACCTCAGTGGCCATATTATTCCACGATCTCTTCATGTCTGCAGCAGCCCAAGTCACTTTGGCATCCTTTTTGATTGGGCGGAATTGTGGGGCAATTCGGAGGATTGAGGCCTGTTTCAGTGTAATAGACCCCATTGTCACGGCACCACACTCGAATATAGTGGCAGCTTGCCAAATCTGGCCAAAACTCCACCGTACCTTTGTGAGCCTTACTAAACGAAATGAGACGTTTCGGTAGGCACTCCTCCCTATACATTTTCGAGTCCATTGTCTTGTTTGTGATGAGAACATTGATTTTCTGTCCACAGCTGCAAATCCCTTGCCAAATCAAGAACTTGCTGACAAATCTATCAGCAAAAACAAATTTAAATAGTGGCCTCATAGAATTTCAGGTGTAACAGGTCTCCAAAACAATTTGCTGTCAAACGATTCTAAATAGCCTACTACGACCACTGCTATAAAATTAAGAGTGATACCGGATTCCAAGAACAAGTGTAAAGTTTTGATTACAATTTCAATTGAGTTTCTATATTGATAGATTTTTCTCCCACAAAACACTAAACTAAACGACATCGACATCGACATCGGTCACAAACGACTCCCAAAAACATCCCTCAGGTGAAAAGAAATCCAGCACCGTGTCTAGAATAAATAATTCAAACAAACCACCAATGTGCACGTCTGTTGCCAACCTTATTCTGTTCTACGAGACTTTTTTTTTCCCACATTCGAAACTCCGACCGAAATGCAACTCTTTCCCTCCGTCGGTCAGCGTGGAGAAGCAGCTTATGTCATAATTTTGGGGTTATTTATGCTCATTTGTAACCCAAACGGGTAAACGAAATGTGTTTTTGATTACCGGCGTACAGTTCGATGTTCGTTGAACCTTTTCAGGCTGAAGTAACTTCGATCGATCAACGCTACAATTACGGAGTAATTACGGGGCGTGCAATGAAGGTAAGATGTTACGTCTCCGAATTCCATCGTTTGATGCCCTTCATCTCATCAAGGATTCGATTTTTGGAATGTTAGAATAACTCGAAGCAGGATTATGATTTGTAGAGGATCAAATCCCGCCATGCGGCAGTCCGCCGCAGTTTCCCCTGCCGCAGACTAGACAGATATAGATCTCTCACTCTTTCTCGCGTTCGCCCGCTCCCCGTCCAGCTACTTTGGCTCCAACTGCTGTCGATCAAGTTGTGCCTCTTATGTTACCGTAGTAATGTGCTGCTGCAACACAAAACGGTGAGACCTCGAGCTGTTTGGCCAGTTTAAGTGTACTACGATCAGCGAACCGTGCTCAGTCAGTCTCGGTGTGTACGCGTTGGCAGTCGCGATTTGAAGCAGTTCTTGAACATCTCGAATCCATGCCCGGGGTGTGGCTTCTGTTGTGTGTCGTGTGTTAAGTGTACCCGTTGAGTGCAAGTTCTGTGCGTGTAAAAGTTGCTTCGAACAGGACCAGGTGACTGGTCGGTGGAGTCAATCTCCAAACCAAAAGGAGTGGAAGATCTCCATTCTATCCTTGAAAATAGCCCCGGAAGACGCAATGAAATTGCTAGTCGCAGTGTTGTTGAGTGTGGTTCCTCTAGTGATTGGTAAATTGCAAGCAAATCATTTACCATTGTGTTCAGATCATACACGAGAAAGGCACTGAGCGATCGCGGCGAAGGTATACGACACGAAACAGGTCGCGCAGTGAGTTTTCATTGCTATTACCATGACTGGCGAGCGGTTGTCTTCGATGGTTAGGCACGCGTCGAGACCCTGTTTTCGTTTCTGCAGCAATTTCGTAAGAGCCTGATCAAAAGGGGAGAAAAAACTGGATGTCTCGATAAAGTTTTGTAACGTTTTTCTTTTTTTTTTTTTTTGGTTTACCAAGCAATACTAACTTTCTTTTCAATAACGCCGCCACAAGCTCATCTATTGCAAGACGCTGTACTCAGGGCGCATCCGGTGGAGAGCATAGCGACAAAAACCACGCTACCATGTAAAGCACTCTTTCTTCACACCTATGTTATCCAAAATTGGCGTTGCATAACCACAAGCAGTGATTCAACTTCTACTTTCGCCGCTGGCGATTGCGTGCCAATCGATTCAACGGGTCCACCTAAAACACTTTCGACTGGGGACCTTCTGCTTGCGGAAACTTTTGTAGTGAATGGGAACATGATTGTGCTCGCGTCGACCGTTCTAGGAAATAGAAACCATGCGCTGATACATATTCAATGAATGGACATTCATAAAACAGGAAATATGAGAACTCAAACACATGAGCAGTGAACGTCAAATTTCGAGTTGCGGTGAACAGGATAAACCTCATTATCACAAGCTCTGTCATAGCGGAAAGGTTTTGTGGACAACCAATTATTAAAAAGTTTGTTATGAATTTTGATTCAGCCACTGCATGTGATCAAACAAATATAAGATGGCATAATGCAGACATATGTTATCGACACGATCCACGGCGTGAGGACAAATTTTTCGCAATATTCTCATGTACAGTACTGGACAAAATAAAGTACGCACCTGTGATATTTTCAAACTTTCTTGATTTGGGTAAAATCTAAGGCAGATGGATATTCTAAATGTTCTAACAAAAGGCAGCACTGGAGGTGTACTTCCAGAATATGTTGGATACAGTGACATCAGACGATACATGAACTTAAAAAGAGTGTGTGTTGGGAGTTGATATTCACCCAGGCTTCTCTCAAAACTTCAAACTGTTTGTTGCGTTTGGTGACATCTCCCTTGTCGACATTTTGTTCCAAATGGACCATAAATTTTCTATTGTGTTTCTATTCAAGTCCGAGCTTTGTGGTTGCATTTCCAATAGTTTAATACTTGAAGCACGGAAATACGCAGTGGTTTAGTGGACGATATGCTTAGGATCGTTGTCTTGTTGAAAAATTGACTTTTTCTCCAAGCAAAATGGCGCCAACTCTTTAAGGTTCCTTTCCAAAATGCTGATGTAATAGGCTGTCGTCTTTATGCCATCAATTCGCTCAGGATTACCGACCCGACCGAGCAAAGCACCACCATACCGTGATACTGCCACTTCCGTGCTTGACCGTCTTGTGGATATTTTTGTCAACAAGTTTCTCGCCAGATTTCCAAACTCGTGCTCGATGTTTGTGGCCGATAATATCGACAATATCAATAATATCAATGACAATCAATATCAACTAGCTTGTCAATGTACAGGATAATCTACATCCGGAATACATGCTCTCAACTTCCTGATGTCCCCAATTTTCTTTATGTTGATCGGAACTTTTCCTTCTGGTTATGCAAGATTGGTAGGAACACTCAATTGTCCTGGTCTCAATTTCAGAAGCCAAAAAGTACTGCTGTTTTCGTCACGTATGTCATTTATTCCGTCCTTGGAATCTTCCGAACAAGAAATCTAATTGAACTGCAAAAACTTGAAGTGGATTTTTTGGGCATTGGAGGTTTTCCGGCCACTGCTTTCCAACGAAATAGTTCTTTTCTCACGTAGTCTCTCGTAGGTTTCTCGACGGTGGTGTAGTGGGATACTTTTACGGGGAACGACGAAATGTGTTGTCTAACAAGGTCAATTACGGCTCTCAGGGTTTCCGGGAGGTGATTCGCCTCTCAAAATCGTTAGAGTAATGTCAGAACATTTTACCCATAAGTATTTCCTCTGAATGGTTTACCTAATCCATGTTTTGCAAGTATCAGTCCTGTTCGTTTGAATTTTCAACCTAGCAAACCTATCTGCAGGTACAATCCGCTCCTTCTTTCAAAGCTGGAACATCCTTTCCCTTCCTATTTCATATATCGTACCCTTTTTGACTTCCGCTTTGTACTCTGCTGTCCGCCGAACACCACGCTTACATTTCGTGGTTATGTCCGGTTCCCAATCCAAATCAGAAGACATTCCGAGTAAATTCAGTAGCACATGCTTCTTACGGCTCGAATGTAACCAATGAATGAAATTTTATATCGCAACGTTGCCCGTGGTGATAATTAGAAATATGGACATATGGGGTTTTTTCGAACAAACGAATACTTGCAACCCCAAATTAAGGCGGTCGGCAGAACTATTTTTTTCTGAAATTTTGATAGTCGATGTAGGTTCCTCAAAGACACAAAACCTGCCAAAAAGTACTTTTGATAAAATTGGCGATTATGGGGTTTCTCAAACAAACGATTCAATTATGCTGAATAACATATGTATACATAACATATGTAATTTTTTAACAAAATTATTATACCAATCGTTAGTATATAAAAAATACTACAATTTTTCCGAGTTTATCGAGTTCCTATACCTTATGTTAGAAAAGATACAAGGAGTTCAACATTTAGATAGTAGGTGCGCACTTTATTTTGTCCAGTACTGTATTTGAGAAATATTGTTATCGATCACTAATTTCAACAACATGTGAATTGAGCTCGCAGATTGATCACAATCGACAAGCAGACATAATGATGTTTTCGGCACCTACCGCACTCGAGAGATAGATTCGACTCGCTCTCGCCATAACCGGGTTACGAACACCTTTGAGTGCTTGAACGGAATGACCTGGACATACCACTTTCAACCCATAGCTATGTATAACCATATATAATCAAGCTGTCAGAGTGCCATATACACAGTCGTGAACACATCAAACTAAACGGCGTAAAAACATGAAACGCTGCACCAGTCCAAACAGTCAGTCATTTCCTCCAATCCTCCGAGCTACGATGCTTGTTATTAACCACATAAAGTCGATACTTCTTTTCTCACCCACAGCACCACAACAAGAAATACCTTGACAATGTGTGGAGCAGGGGTTGCGTGCGTCGTGCCAGACAAAGACGCCACCTACCTGGCGAGGTGAGACGAAAGTTCCCACACACTGAAACTCTTTGGAAATGTTCGACTGGTTTGGTACCGCGCCTCGGCATGCGAGGAGTACCTCTATTATTTTTGCGGATTTGTCCATCTGTTTTCACCCCGCTCGCACAATTTCACATCTTTCTGACCTTTGCGTAAACATAACCACCCCAAACCCGAACAAGACGTCTAGCGATCTTGCCCCCGTCCTGGTCTCGTGGTTGAGATCCGACGCGCGGTCCTCGTCGAACATTGAACGAAGTGTTGGGTGAGGTAATCGGCACGTCGCGAGCAATAAACCGCAAATGAAATCGAAAGCAAACTTTTCTGTGTGGCTTTCATCTGCTGGGGAGCGCTTTTTTTTTGTTTTGTTTAGTTTCTTTTTACCGTATATGCGGTAAATATTTTGACAGCAAAATAAACCTATGCAATGTTTGCAATATTTTTCTTAACATACCCATCGACCAAATCGGATAAACCGTGGCTCGTACCATTCCACGCGTAGCAGTTTATTAGACCTTGAAGTGAATTGAAGCGCTCAAGAACACGTAATGCCAATATTTATGATGGACTCTTTATTCAGAACATCATACATAACTTCGAAAAATGAAGGACTGTTGCATGTCAAACCAAAGCTTTCTTTGATGCAGAATTTATAATCAATCAATTTGGAACGGGGATTTGTTGTCCACCGCCTACTTCTGTATGCGTGATATTGTTTGCATCATTGAGTACTGTAAATTTTCGATATTATTTTTTTTTATTTATTGATATTTATAATATTTATTTTTATTGATAATGTACCATTAAATTCACCTTCTTCGTCTGAAATAGCACTAAATAGCTTCACCGTCGCAACGTAGTCATATTTGCGTACATCTTCGAGTCTAGATTAACTCCTCAATTTTATTCTGAGTGCCAAGTCCGAGAATATTTTCTTTGATGAAAAATCCTCCGACCAGAACAGGAAGCCGAAACTCTCGGCATGATTTGTGTGACCACGCCACGGGGACCAACGGCTGAATTGTCATTTACCGCAATTGCAGTCTCGACATGCTTCAGTAATACGGTATCGACATTGGTTTTAATAATATAGGCCGGCCCCATCTGCCTCCAGGTACGAGTTCAATGTATGTCTGAATCGGTACTTGAGGGGCGCGCGAACCTGGCCTTGGTCTTCATGACACTTCGTACCATGTAATCGACATATTTTTCCCCTAGAACGACAGATGTTCTTGCACCCGCCTCTGAGAGCACTCGAGATGTGACATAGCTTCCGTCTTATTTAAATACAACATTCGGCTCCAATGTACATTGATATGTAAACCACGGAAGGAATTACCAGGTGTGCAAGTTAAAATTGTCCAGTATAAGTTTTAGATGTTGCTAGCAGGGTTATATTCATTTCTTCGATTTGACATTCATGTCATGACATTTTTTTTTTCATTTGTAAGGAGAGTATCGAGAAGTAGTCTTAAATTTTCAAACATCAAAATAAAGTTGAAAACGTTCAGAAAATGTTAACAAAAGTGAATTTTATTAAAGAATATTAAGTTTACGGAGCAATGAAATGAAAAAATCAAGCTTACAGTTGATTTCTAAAAAATTATCGAACTTTAGATATTTAGATTAGCTCCACTCATCAAATTCTGCACAGTAGTCTTTGTGCACTTTCTGGACGCTGCAGACCAATTCTTTTTGAACTCTGACTTATTTTTAGACACTGTACTTTCCTTCCTCGCCCAGTAACGTTCAATTGGCCGCAGCTGAGGACAGTTAGGTGGGTTGGGGTCATTTTCGACGAACATGATGTTGTTTTCCGAAAACCATTGTAAAGTGGATTTGGCATAATGTACCGATGGCAAATCCGACCAGAATAGAGGAGGAACCTCGTGCTTTCTATAAGGTGGAAGCAATCTCTTCTTCAAGCATTCTTCCACATAAAATTGAGCGTTTATAGTCCCTTTTGTGAAAAAAGTTGACGATCACACGCCACAGGTGCAAATGGCTTGCCAAACGAGCTCTTTTAGACCGAATTTTTCCATCGCAATAGTCGTATCCGGCAAATGGTACGCTCTCTCCAATTGATTTGGTATAACATTGAGGTCCCAGCAGCGTTCTGGAATCTTCTTTGTCGTATGTTTCGCCATCCATGAGAATGCACTGGTTAGGATTGCTCAAAATACGCTCATATAGCTTTCGAGCTCATGTTTCAGCGCGATCTTGCTGCTCCGGTGTTTAATTGGCCACTTTTTGTTTTTCATAGGTCTTTAGACCATGTCTCTGATTAATCCGTTGATATGAAACCGGACGATCCACTGCTAAGCCAAATTATTTCGATCATAAGACGATGCTCTGTTTGGATTAAGACCAGAAGGGTTTGATGAACCATGATCTACTAAAACCAGGTGAAATGATGAATACAGATCGCTACCGACAACAAATAATAAATTTAATTTTTGCATTAATGGAAAAAAGACCGGAATGGGTCCAAAGACACGGTATAGTGATATTACGACATGACACGCACCGGCGCACACCGCTAAAGTCATGAAGAATGCAATAAAAACACAGGTCAAACTTAGTTTGCAGACAACTTTTTCATGATCTAGCAATATTTCTTTTAATTTGAGGACGAACTGACAACAATTACACACGCCAAAGTCATGTTATATGGGTTTCACAAGAAAACTGCAGTATAAACCATCCGAACTATATAATAAAAAGTATAGTATAAACATACTTTTTTTTAACCATAATATGATTATCATTTTATTATTTTTCTACATGTCCTATAGTTACACTTAGGTGCCTATTCTATCATATTCCTATCCTATTCAATATGAACGATGAAGGTATTATTTAATACGTCACACAACAAGTGGTTTCACTACTCTGCTGAGCGCTCAAGCGCCCTGTGTTATGCAAGTACACAACGAGTGAGACTCGATATTGGACGAGAAAGGAATGTTTCGAAGTGTGTTTTCTTCATCGAAAACACCGAACAATTTCATCTCGCACACCTGGTATTTAGTATCCTCATGAACACCTCCGAATTCACTGTATGTTCTTCTAAAATGAACACCTTGTCCCTAGTACACATTTTTAGCTCGTGTGCCACGTCGTTTACCGATACGATATGGTTCGGGGATTCGACACGGGATCAATGATAAACATGATTTCATCCGTGAACAAGATCACTGAAGAATGCTGGAAGAAATTCAAAATCATGACAGCTTGACTTGCAGTGTCCGAATGCGGGTTTTCTACATAAATATATCATTATTTCATTCGATTTTTGTGTTATACAAAGTTCTTACGAATTAAGTGAACAGCTAATGCTTCGCATCTTGATACTAGATAAATAAATCACATTGTAAATTACACGTTTTATATGATTTTCATTTCTTTTTTTTTAATGTTGGATATTTCCATTTGTTTTTTTTTTAATAAGCTACCTACCTAACCTTAGTTTAATCTTAACCTGTGAAATTACTGTACAAAATTCAGAACAATCAAATGCTCAGAATTGGGATCTTTCCGTTAAAATTTCTGAATAAATTATTTGGCGAATTTCCCTTCAAGGGTATCCGGGCAGGCTACTCCGTGAACCTCCGTTGTTCTTATCTAGGGAGCAGATTAAAAATTATCTTGAGAAATTTTACTATGAACACGTTCGAGTTCGAGTCTCTGCTTATCGGCGTTCACCAGAGACTTCACGTAGATCAACAAAAAATAATCCAACGCTGTATAATCGCATGATCTTGGAGGCCAATTCAATGACCGACTTCACGAACGCTTCTTCCAATAAATCAATTGTGGCGTGCGTGGTGTTGAATGTTACCCCGTCTCGTTAAAACCACCGCTTCTCCACATTAAGAGTAGCCAATTGTGGTACTAAAAATCGGTGACCATGGCTCTGTAATGGCCACCATTAACTATTACGTTCTGGGTGGCATCATTCTCGAATGGCACGAGGATTCTCTTCACTTCCAGTTTTACTCATTGTCGTATCTATTGACCCAATTCTTCCCGAAAGAGGATTAGCCTCTAAGAGGATTAGTCATACTGCAATTGTTGAGCAAGACGCCTGTTAGACTTATTTAGGACTTCCTCGACACAACGTTCTCTAGCAGCAATAGCTTCTTCGTCACGCATTTTTTGTACATTTTTTTCCGCTAACGCTAATTTATTTGGGGACTCTGCACAAATTTGATACTCTCACCTTGAACTTTTGTAATTAGAACGTTCATAACAGAATAGTTTGATTCGCTCTTGCTTCCGAAGTCCGAAACCTTACTGTAAAAATTGTTCCTATGTCTGTGTTCCCAGCGTCGAAAAAAACTGCTACAGAACGATCTCAATTTTTACTTCTTCATAAGAATAAAAATGGAAATTGAATCATCTGTCAAACACGAGCTGTGAACCATTTATTGAAATAAATTGAAATTGAAAAAATCACTAAAGGTGCTCATACACTGTTTGACCGAAGCCAAATATTTGACTCTTTTTGACAGATAAAATTTGGTCAACGTGTACTGATCAAATATTTTCTACACAAAACACGAAAAGCAAATATTCAATTATTGGATGCCTAAAATATTTTTTCAGTCTGTTCTTCGAACCTGTCGGTACATGGTTAGGTTACCTTGAATATTTCAGTTGATTTTTCCAAGTTCGGTGTTTGATATTGTTTACTACTGTTGAAAATTGAAAAGTGGCAAACAAAATAGTGTTTGTACAAATATCAAATCAAACCTTATCTGTCAAAAAATATCAAATATTTGACCTCCGGGCAAACAGTGTACGGCCACCTTAAGAAACACAGATGTGTGAAAGGTCATCGCTTCCTTACTTTCCAAGTAGATAACAAAGGAATATGTTCTTACATCCACAAAATGCAGGAAACTTTTTGAATTATAGTAAAGAGTCCATTTAGTGTCCCGACAAACGGTGATGCGGGTATCCCTCCCGTCCAGGACCTTACAAGGTCGCTCTTATCAACAAATCGCCACTCAATGATGAAACTACGGCATTTCATGTTGCTCGAATAATGAGCAGTGCATAAAAACTTCCCAAAATTAATGAGATTCGATTCGTGAACTTTTGAGGATACAAACACAAATTAAGCTTGTTTTATTTGGATTTCTGTTGTCTGATGCATAAATATAGACGAATTTCATGCCAACTCGTTTGTTTAAAGTCAGGATAGCGATATAATGTATTCGACAAAGTTTTAGATCTTGTTGAAATATAAACTTTCGTCGAAGACATCAACTTTCTATCTTTTATAGTTTTTGGAATATAAGTAATTTTTGTATGAAGACTCCTGAAAAAAATAATGTTTTGCTCGTAACATTTTTGTGTGTAAATTCTCACGTTTGACATGTTCGTGACATGTTTCGAAATAGAAAAAAGTTAGCAGAGCATTTAAAATGCGATAATTTATACATTAAAATGTAACGAATTGAACATTATTAGTATTTTTTCAAAGGAAAACATGAAAAAGTTTTTGTTCGAAAAACTTTTTCCATGTAAACGTGCCCATCTTTCGATATATGGAAAACTTTTGGAAATTTTCAAAGGCTATTTGTATCTATTTTTCAGAATTTAAAGCTTATGTTTTCGAAAAAAATGAATTTTAATTTTAAAATATTTTTTTTTCAATGAATTTTTTTTCCAAGAAATTCTTTGGTAATTTTTAATGAAAACCAAAATAATTTCCTACATTCCATTCTTTGACTAAAAGTTTGTAGGTCTGATAGATTTTTTTGTAGGTTTTTTTTTCAATTTTGAGTTTTTTCAACTTTTTTTCGAAAAATCTTAATTTAAAAACTATAAGATCTATAAAAAGTTGGTCAGAGATTGAAATGTAGGAAATTTCTTAGGTTTTCATTAAAAATTATCAAATAATTTTTCGGAAAAAATTTCATTATAAAAAAAATTTGAAAATTAAAATTAATTTTTCTTAAAAAAATCTGTTTTGAAAATTCTGAAACAAAACAAAAACTTCTTTATGGTTTTTTTTAAATACTTTTAATGTTCTATTCGTTACAGTTTTATGTATAAATTATCGCAATTTGCATGATCTGCTAACTTTTCTCTATTTAGAAACATGTCAAGAACATGTCAAATGTGAGAATTTGCACACAAAATACGAGAATTTACGAGCAAAACATTATTTTTTTTCAGGAGTCTTCATACAAAAATGACTTATATTCCAGAGACTATAACAGATAGAATGTTGATGTCTTCGACAAAAGTTCATATTTTAATTAGATCTAAAACTTTGTTGAATACACTATATCGCTATCTTGACTTTAAACAAAATTAGGATTAGTTGTATTTTTTTCAAAGAAAACATGAAGAAGTTGTTGTTCGAAAAACTTTTTCCCATCCCAAAACTTGTGCCCATCTTCCGATGTATGGATGACTTGTTGGAAATTTTAAGGGCTATTCATATATATATTTTTGGGAATTTAAAAAAATACATTTTTGAGAAAAATGAATTTTAATTTTTAAAAGGACTTTTTGGTCAGCGAATTTTTTTTCCAAAAAATTTTTGATATTTTTTTGTGAAACAATTTCCTACATTTCATCCTTTGACATGAATTTTGTAGGTATCATAGCTTTTATATTATAAATTTTTGTAAAAAATTAAGAAAAAAAATTTGGCATTTTCCAAAAAGTAGTCTAATTATTTTTCAAATATTTCAAGTATGCAAAGTTGCTTAAATGACCCATGTCTTTACACCCACAACGTTTCACTGCTATCTGAAATGTTGCTGCCAACGGCCAGTCGAGTTGGCATGAAATTCGTCTATATTATCGTCCTATGATCTACTTATTTCGACCCACAAATATCAAAACCATTATTTCTGTCTCCAACTTCAGAGTTGTTGAATGTATCGATAATAATCATCCAAATGGTGATAGGGCCCGATTTACATTCACAGCGGAGGAATTAGATTTGCGACGTCGAAATCACTGCAACTATTAATTAAAAAGCGCGCTAGTAATACTATATTGATATGGTAAGATCTCTCTGAAAACTCTAGTGCCATTTCAAAAGACGAAAAACATTGATTTTTGATCAGGTATTCTAGTGTAGAGGCGCAAAATAATGAATTTACGTGATTTTGTTTCGGATGTTAGGAATAAAGTGAAGTGTTCGGGGATTTTGGTTATTGTTTAAGGTATATTTGAAGATGTGTTTTGCCTGGGACATTGTTTGTCTTCGAATGTTTTACAATATGTGATTACCTTCTAATCCTTTTTAGGTAACCTAATATTAATAATCTCCGGCGTCAGGGTCCGTGTTAACATAATCACATCACTCACCGCAGTGAATCCTGATTCTCAATCCTCCCCACTAACAACTATCCCTTCCATGATAAACGCTAGGGAACCACGCTATAGAGGCGACCCTTCTGGCCTTCGGGCGGCGAATATCATACTAACATTCATTCCCTTCCTCTGGTGACTGTAAGGACGTGGCCGGCATCGTTATTGACCATTTAAAGCTCGAATCACCGAAAATTGCACAACGAGAAAGATTTGCTAGTCCTAAGCGTCATTCTGACTGTTCTTTGTGCAATTTGGTTGGCTTAGGTCAATCACGGAGAGCAACTACGAATTGTACAGTCTACCCAAGCTCAAGCTCAAGCTCAAGGTATATATGAAGATGTGTTTTCCATTTTTTGAGTGCACGAATAATGATTATTACGCTGTTGACAGCTGGACGTGTAGATGCTGTCTGAAAATCGGTACCTTGCTGGTGGTATCGGTTCTGAAGCAATGGAGTGTCGCAGAACGAATTCCAATGAATATTTTGAAACCTTAGGACAATACCTATAGCGTTACATAATGGTTTTCAAAATTCGAAAAATTGCCAAAATGGCAGTCATTTTTGCTAAAAATTAGTTATTTTCATAAAAAATCGCTGTAAAAAAATTTTCATTTTCATAAAAAATCGAAAAAAAGATATATATGAAAACGGCTATGTAACGCTTTAGATAATTATTTTTTACTTGCTGATAAAAAATTCAGCCAAATCGGTCAAGTAGATCCTGAGATATCGACCAACTGAAAAACACGATTTCGAGAAAAAAGCGTTTAAAAATTCGTACAGCAATACTAAAGGGTGTGTCACATCAAATTGCATCACGGAAAAAACGCTGTAGAAATTTAATTTTTAGGAATTATATCTTCAGCTTTCGCTTATAATCAGATAAGAGTGTATAGATCACGTTGGCCATGCTTCACTGTCAATTTTTCGTAAATTTGGAAAAATGTCGTCGAACGAAAAAGAGCGTCGTGAATTAATCCTGTGCACTCATTTCGAGAATCCGGAGTTGTCACATCGGGACATCGGTAAGATGCTGAGAATCGTCCAATCCACGGTCAGCAGAGTACTAAAACGATACTTCGAGAACCTAACCATCGACCGGAAGGTGAAGAACGGCAAAAATGGATGCTCCGTCAGTGAAAAAGATCACAAGCGCGTAGTTAAGCAGTTTAGACGTGATCCGAGAAGTTCGGTCCGGGATGTCGCCAATAAGCTGAATTTGTCAAGTTCATTCGTCCAGCGGACCAAGCAGCGGGAGGGCCTGCGTACATACAAGGTTCAGAAGTCTCCTAACCGCGACGAAAGGCAAAACATGGTAGGGAAGACGCGAGCCCGGAAGCTGTACACCGAAATGCTGACGAAGCCGCATTGCCTGGTAATGGACGACGGAACCTACGTCAAAGCGGACTTTCGTCAGCTGCCGGGCCTGTTGTTCTTCTCCGCAGAGGACAAACTCAGCGTTCCGGAGGAGATTCGCAAGCAGAAACTATCCAAGTTTGCCAAAAAATACATGGTGTGGCAAGCGATCTGCTCTTGCGGAAAGCGGAGCGCCCCCTCTGTGATGACCGGCACGGTAAACGGGCAGGTTTACCTTAAGGAGTGCCTACAGAAGCGCTTACTACCACTATTGAAGCAGCACGAGAGCCCGACCATCTTCTGGCCGGATCTCGCTTCGTGCCACTATTCAAAGGACGTGTTGGAGTGGTACGAAGCCAACGGGGTCACCTTCGTGCCAAAGGAAATGAACCCGCCTAACGCGCCGGAGCTTCGCCCAATAGAGAAATATTGGGCGATTATGAAGCAGGCCCTCCGGAAGAACCCAAAAGTTGTCAAATCGGAGGCGGACTTCAAGAGAAAATGGATTTCTGTTCAAAAAAAACTACAACCTGACGTTGTACAGAACCTTATGGACGGGGTAAAGAGGAAGGTGCGAGCATACGGGCTTGGGCTCGAAGTATGAATAAAAAGAAAATGCCAAAAGTTGTTTAATTGTTTCTATTTTACTGTCTAAAATTTTCAAAAGGATCGGTCTGCTGGGCGAATTTCTACAGCGTTTTTTCCGTGATGCAATTTGATGTGACACACCCTTTATATCCTCTGAGGCAACCTCATACTTTTGGCTGTAACTTTCCAATGAAATCTAATATAGAATAATTCGTTTAGGACATTATTTCTGAGGGCATAAGCTTCCCAAAAATGCACAATTAAAAAAGATCGATTTTTTCGACATTCCAGGCATTCCCGACATTCATCTTTTGAAAATGCAATAAAAATACTAAACAAAAAAATATTCAAAACTAAAAAAGTGAAGTGGGTTCCTAAAAACAGTGCTTTGGCGCACCATATTTCTACACTTTTGGTTGTGCATTTTAAGACTAGAATACCACCATCATAAAACAAGAATAACATTGTTCCGAAATCCTGACACCAACCGTAAAACAAGTTATTCATCTTTATCCCAAAAATGTGTAAAACAAACTGAGCCAGTTTGATTACATCAGATCGCCCCGAAAGAGTGAAAGTGGCAGCACATTATTATCTGAAACCCCGAACTGCTTCTCATTGCTAGGTCAATGTTCCATTTATATTCATTTGCAAGATCCATGCTCATCGTAGATTCTTATGAACAAATAATGACGAAGCTCATCCACAACCTTGGCGTACCTAACTGCTCCACAAAGCGGAGCGGATCCAATTTGAAAGTGCTCGCAGAACGGGCGAGTGTTCGACCGATTGAACAACAATTACCGCCCCATTATCGACGAGACCGACTTATGTATGTGCACATGGAAAAGCCAATCGCGTGCGGTTTTTGCCGCGCGTTAGTTGAATGGCGGAAAATTCTTGCACAAGACGAAACAACGAGACGAGACGGCGAGACTGCAGGACGAGGTACCTACTTCTCTGCTTCACTCGGACTCCCAGCCCGAATGGCCGCATTCGCTGAACTACTGAAAGGTGTGAAGCAACCGCGAAACCTGAATTGCGCGCGCACACACATGCATTGACGCTTGACCAGCTCTGCTCTGCACTCAGTGAATGATCGAGTTTTCTGGCCGTAAACATCACTAATGTGAATTCTTCGTGCATAAGTTTATATGTATGTCATAAATGCATCATAGAAGGCGCCGTCCATCGAAGCCTGTGTCGTATCGCTGTAGAAGCTTTTCTCGTCGTTTGGGCTGTTTTTTATTCTGAGTGTATTTTTTTCTACATGCTTATTGTATTCGTCTTTTTATTTTCTACAGCACAAACCAAAGAGGATAAGGAATTCAAATGCCCGGAAGGGCTAGGAAACGGGAACTTTGCCGACCCTGTCACATGTCGACGATTTTATCAGGTAATTTTCAATTCCGGGGTTCTAACTTTTAACTTCATTTTCCCCTGAGCCACAAGGAGATATGAATGGAGCTTAACATAAGTGAATTCAAGCCATATATGAAACTCGATGAATTTAAACACCGGACAAAACGTTATTAGTAATGAAAAGTATTTATTTATTTTAACAGAAAAAAAGTTGTTAGCATTGAAACATTTTGACGGTATCTATAGGTGGTAATATCCATTCACCATAACCACAAACATACTTTATCACTATCGTGCGTCGATTTATGGAAAAGTTTCAATTGTTGTTCTAAACTACTTCAATCTAATATATACGAACTCATACAAGGTTGGATAGCAAAAACTAACGAGAATAATAGCTAGTGATTTCTTTTTTACTCAGACGAACAGAAAAAAAGCAAAAGGAAACATACAATATTGAAAAAAATATTTGAGTGGTGTCCAAGAAACTACTGCAATGTTTACGTAGGACTACGCACTTGTTGAACTGAATACACCTATTTATCACTTTCGATATTATGTTAGGAAGGAACGATTTTGTATAATCAACTTTTGAGTAGAATTTTTTGGTGACCTCGATGCGTGATTTTGTTGTGACTTTATCGATCTAATTTTCTAATTTTCATATTAAGTCTCAGCTTCAACATATGGCGTTTGCTGCACGCTGTTTAGGGTGAATCTGAAATTAATTTAGTCAAATAATGTATACATCTCGCCTGATGCAATATGACAAGTGCGCATCAATCATCATGTGATGGCGATCCCAGCCTCTCACTCCACATACAATCGATCTACTGCATCGGTAATTGGTGCTATTTATAAACACAATAATGTAAGCCTCATATGAACAGTCCCGCTGTGTTCAACTGCGAACATTCGAACAATAGGAATATTTTTACGCCAAAAAATGCGACATGTGTTGTGTATCGATAGAATAGGAATACTCTAACGCCTAAACGGCTAATGTGATATAGAAACAAAAATGTGTATCGATGAGATAGGAAAACTCTTACGCCTAAAATGGTTACTGCGTAATATACAACATGAGAAAAATGTACACGATAAATTCGGCTCTGTTACAGCTGAATTGCTAGATGAGCCTAATAATAAAAATAAACAGATGGGATAAAAAAAGTGTGGAATCAATCCCATATAAATTGAACCAAGCAACGAACGTATACCTTTAAAGAAAAAAACATATTCTTATGTTGTACTCCATTTGCTGTCATACGTTAGGTGAAACATCAGATCCGCCAAAGCTGTTATATAGCCAGGAAAAACATACATCCCACCCATTTTCACAAGATTAACAACACCACACTTCTCTGGTTCGACCGACAGTTGAGAAAGATTGGTTCTCGCCCCTCTCCGATTTTGTCACCATCTCTTCTTCGCAACAGTGAGTAATTGACAAAACAGAACAACTCTTATTTTCAAATAATGTATCCCCCATATCCGATACGCATTTCTGGCTGGATTGTCAGCATACCAAAAATGCACGAGCATCACAATAAGTCCAAGAGACATTTTCAGATGGGACGAGTCTCATAGAACCAATTTGATCGCGTTTCTCAAACAAACCGACTTCTTTGATAAAATTTATTTTAACTATCGGAGAGGAATGAGCCAAAAGATTTAAACAATCAAACGAAGAAGTGAAACCCCGCCATACTTCATTGATTATGAACATTATTTCACATTTTGAAGCAATATTTATGAACATGCGGTTAGAGGAGACGAACAAAACAAGAGGGTACGCTCGATGGATTTTTATGTAATGATTCGACGTGGTCAGGACAATGCTATTCTACGATGCCGTGAGCTGTCCCAACAACTCATGGACGACATGTACGCGAAGGTAGAGAGCGAACGACTGCGATTCCTACGACACGACGTGAGCGTGAGCGACGTGAGGAAGAATGCATTCACTTTGCGAGACGCTATCATGAGCAATGTCGACACAGCCTTTGCTATTACCAGGCTAAAAATGCAATGCAGTATCATGCCATTACAGCACTTGTGTTCTAACAAAAGATTAACTCTGTAATGAGCTTCATTACAACATTACACGTATTCGTTCCTACACGTTGCTGGATATATAGTCGGATGAATAGCAAATGCGAGGATTACCTCATGCACACATTTTTAGTTTGGTTAGTAGATGAAATACGCCCTGAGGAAATCGATAGTGTAATACTCTTGGAAATTCTAAATCATTCTACTGATCAACTACTAATTCCCATTCTGAAATACGATCGAGTCAGAGTTATCCGAACGGATTACTCTGAATACTATTTTGCATTCTGTAATCCGCTCGACTCAAGACCAATCGAGTTGTGCAATCGATTCGACATAAACGACATTGAGCTTCGTGTTCCATTCCTGTGACCCGAAAAATGTGATGGATCTATGAATTAAAATTAGCTCTACCGTATCAGACATAACACAGTAACACATTCTCGAAAGTGGAAAAAAATCTTGAGCAAAAATTGTGGCTGATAATAATTTTATATTATGAACAAAGTTTAGGCGGTAATGTTGGGAGGTTTGTAGAAAAATGGTTATGTTAGGGGCAGGACTATGTCTCCTAAATCGAATTCGATCGAATGGTTAAATCCGATCGAGTTTCAAATGAATTGGATACCGGAATATGAGTATCCGATATTGTTACCACAAACGTGGTTCGGTGCTTGTGCAGCTGCGTCCGAAATCGAACCCGAAAAATTCCTTAAGCAGATTATTTTTCATATTTCATTTGCGATTTATACTCAAGTTCGGTTTCTTTGAGATCGCCAATTGGGTGTTCCAACGAACCGACGAGATACGCCATAAATTGCTCAATTGAACTGATAGTTCTAAATTGCTCCGCTCTGAAATAGCGCTGCGGCATTTTTCTCAATGGAATACGAGACTTACGTCAACATTTAAGTATCGAATGACAATGCGCACCGTCTTTCGTTTCAATCGTTCTATTTTATCGATTTCTATATATATTATTCGATTGGTTTTATAGATCGCCAAAAACTTCAAACACACTTACAATACATCAGTTGTGTTTCATTTAACAATCGAAATGTTCACTAGAAAAAATTTAAATGGCAGAACAACGTTTGCCGAGTAGGCTAGTATATTATAAATTGTTCAAAAATTAAGCAACTTCATGTTTTGTTGCGTAACCTACATTTATAATAACAGCGGCGCATCTTCCGGGCCTGAAATCGAAGAAATTGTCAATTATATTCTTCGGAATATCTCCAAGCTTTAGAGGGAGGTTGAAACAATTTGGTTGGGTTTTCTATGAGATTCAAATCGGGTGAACTAGCGAGACACGGTAACACTTCAATATTTTAATCATGGAACCATTCTTTCACATTTTTACAAGTGTGCTTGGGATCATGAAGAGGTCCCACACCTTACCCAGAAAAGCTCCATGTACCATGTTCAACGGTCTTTGAGTTATACCGCGGATCTACGTGGATCTTTTTTTTTCAAATGAGATCAAATGTTGTAAATGTTAGCTTTGGGATGATATCTATACCCCCGGTATCAATTACATCCAAACAAATAACAATGATTGGTAATTTCATTGCACAGTTGCTAAAATTTTATCCGACACTGTATAAGGTGAATCCAATTCGTTTCATTCTCACTCGAAAAGTTTCTTTATCTAAAGGTTCCTGGAGGAAATAAACGGAAGGAGACGTTTCTGCAGGCACTCTGCACTATACATTTTCGAGCACATTGTCTTGTTTGTGAAGGGAACCTTGATTGTCTGTCCACAGCTGTAAATATCTTCCCAAATCAAGAACTTTCTGACAATTTTGTCAGCGAAAACGAACATGAATTCGCTGGAGACATCTCCTCTGGCAGTAGCCTTATAGAATTTCAAGCCTGGGAGCTGTCCAAACTCCATCTTCACGTACGTTTCGTCATCAATCAGCATACATCCTCCTTACTTCGTCAAAACCTTGTTGTGTTTCAAGTGCGTCTTTTGATCACCAGATTTTGCTTCATCGTCCTGTTTAGTTGCTTGCAGGCACGGAAATTACGATAAGCTTCTCGCATACGGATTCTCCAGATGATAATTTAGTTGGAGTTGTGTGTTTTGGCGATGTCATAGTCCGAGATCCCGGGTTCGCCTTAATTGTTCTCAATACGTTCAACCTCAGTTTCCGATCTTAAGTTCCACTACGACGCGTCCTCTGATCCATCCGAACAACAGTTGTACGTTCATGGATACGTTTCAGCACATCATACCCGGTTGATTTAGTTACTTTCAGCGAGCTCATGATTTTAGTACCTAACCACGCCGGGTTTTTAATGTGGGTGTCCAATATTAAATTTCTTTCTCGGCTTTCACACTGCAAAAATTTTTCAAAAGAAAACAGATCAACGTGAAATTTTTACCGTCGGAAAATACATGTTTTCCAAACAAATTTCTGTCAAAAGATTTTAGATGCGCCTACTAAGACCGCTGCTCTAAGATGAACAATGATTCCGGACTCTAAATGTTTCAAGCATTAATGCTCTGGATTTCCCTGATTCATGATTTTTGACGTAGAACTACGTCTTTCAGGAAGGGTGCCAAATCAGAAAACAGGTCACGTTTTTATGAAATAAAGTTAACGTTAATAACTATTTTCACTGTGAACGAATCTCATGACTTGCATACCAATCGAATCGGAAATTCTCTAAGATTTGTTTGATATGCTATACATTACAGTTCGCTAATCTCTAAACGGTTAAAATTCATGAAAACTGGATGAACTTTTTTTCCCATACATTTGTATTGCCGATTTATGTGCTAACCCTACCCATATTTCGAATGCTGATAACTTCAACATTTCTTAACAGATCGGAAAAATGTTCCCATCAATTGATAGGAAATATTTCTACGCGTCTATTGCAATCAATAAAATATTATTTTTCATGAGATGAACAATTGAATAACTGTTAAATATCAAGTGTTATTTGAACGCCCTATCTGCCAAGTTTTGATTGGGCCGATTTACGGTTTCCCCAACACAGACTTCAAAATCGATGTACTTGTGGAAATCCGCTCTGCAAATATACATGCAGGTCGGGGGTATTTTTGTTCCCACCGAGCTGTGTTTCCCTAACACGGGTAACACTTGGCAGGAATCCGCTTCGTCAAAACATGCAAGTCGGGGGTATTTTTTCCCACTGAACTGTTTCCCTAACACGGACTTACAAATTAATGTGCCTGGGGGAATCCGCTTTGCAAATACATGCAAGTCGGGGGTATTTTTTAGTGTTGAGTACTTTTGTACTCGCTTGTCGTTGTGCAGACCGGAATATGTTTCCCTAATACATACTAGAGGTGAATGAACTTTCGCGGTTCGAGTAAACATGAGATGTGATATAATTTCAGAGGGAAATATAAACGAAACATGTGAAAACATGCGGTCGTGTCCTAGATACAACCCCTTACAATTTTTTGGCAGAGATTCAGCAGAGATTATAGATGTTCACATCCACCGTATTCTCCTGGACTCTGAGCCTTTAATTTTTTTTTTTTTTTCATAAGCTGAAGCTTTAAATAAACTGCAAAGAACAATAAAAGATCTGTGTTTTACAGACATTGATAACAAAGCGCGTAATACTCGAAATGTGCTTGAATGTTTAAAGTCTCAAAATATCGAAAAACAACAACTAGTTGAAGGGACTACTCCTAAAAACATGTTTCAGATATATTTCGAAGATCCAAACAGGCAGAAATATGTTATTACTAAGAAGAAACATTTAAAAGAATACAGAATAAATTTATTCGTCAATACTCATTCTGTATTCTATTAAATGTTTCATCTGATTACTTTAATTGTTACACCACGTATATACACGATTCTCGTTTGTATTGACTCATACATCCAAGCAACTGTTATATTTGTTTCTAAACTTATCAATCTACATATGATTTCCATATTCCTTTTCTCCCGGAATAGTGCGTTGATGGCTTCCCGTATATTAATCGGTGTCCGTCGGGGCTGTATTTTGACGATATTCAAAAATTCTGCACCTTCAAATCTGAAGCCAAATGTGGACCGCTTGCAAATCGTAAGTATTTGTTCTTCCACTAAAAGCCTCCAGTGATCTCACGTTTAAATATTTTTACTACATTTCCATAGTACCAGCAGCTACCACGGAGGCGCCGGTCGACCTGGCGAAGAAATGTAACCCGAGCGAATGCGAACTGCCGTACTGCTTCTGTAACAAGGATGGAACGCTCATACCAAAGGGACTCAACCCAGAACAGGTGGGCAATTCAATGTGGTGGATGGATCTCCTATCGATGGATAACACCTTTACTTTCCCTACCGTAGATCCCACAAATCATATTGCTTACTTTTGATGGCGCCGTAAATTTGAACAACTACGAGCACTACCGGAAGATTTTCAACGGAAAGCGGAAGAACCCGAATGGATGCGAAATCAAGGGAACGTTTTTCATCTCACACGAGTACAGGTAAAAGTCGAGTTAATTTTACTTTCATGTTCATCGAACGATTTCAAAATGTTAATGTCCAAGAGGCAAAAGCTTCAACATCCGCGATTGTAGCCGTGCAATCGTTAAATCATTCCGACAGCATGACTTGTTTGGAGCGGAACAGGAGAGAAATTGCGTTTCACTGTACAATTAATTGTATCTTGCAAACATTCTAGTTCCTTTCGTTTTGTTGTGACTTCCTTCAAGACTGAAATGAATTAAATTTCAAGTGTTTCCACTTTTTGAGGTGAGAGAAACGCTCCTCAGAAACACTTATTCTCCAACCATTCCATCGTAATGAAAGCTTTTCATTACGGTAAATTCAATCCAACTATTCCTGTATCACTTTGTCTTGTGCTCGCTTCAGTTGGTGCTTATCCGTCTACATCGCTCGTTTCGAGCTTACTGAAAGTACAATTTCTCACCCAGATTCAGCATCACTTGAAACCATACAACTTTTTCCACCCCCCGTCTCACCCATCTCAGAAAACGTCTGAATGTTTTAATTTTAGCAATTTAACAATCCCTTCCGTGTCGGTGTAACGTACCACCTCCCTTCTGCCCTGGCCACCTTCATCCAATTTGGAAGAATATGCCGAAAAGAACTTCTTTTCGTAATCAGTTTAGTACAATCTTCTCATCACAATTTTACTGCCGAGGTGCAAAACGTTCCCACCGTCAGAAGACGGCAAAAGAGGATATTCGTGAGGTTATTTCCTAGCAGCCCTTATCAGAGTGACACGATCCGTGGCATTTCTGCCCACCTCTCGATTCTCGGAATCGGCTACCAGATGCAGACTGCTCGAGAAGCGACACGCCACCATCGGGACAGTCATAAAAGTGTGAAATTGCGTAATAAATCCTCAGAGCAACACACTCGATATCGACACCCCTCCTCGATGGTTTTGGAACGGTTGACAACGTTAGGTTGATGATAATAGATGATAGACGTGATACGTGAGAGAATTAGATTATATTGAACTGAGTCTCTAAATCTAAAATAATATATCAAAACCATATTTAATATTTTCCGCTCCATAGTAACTACCAGCAGATCCAAACCCTGGCCCATGAAAACCACGAAATCGCATTGGAAACGATATCTCTCCAAATGGGACTGCAGGATAAAGGCTACGAAGAGTGGGTCGGTGAGATGATTGGCATGCGTTCAATCTTGAAACACTTCGCCAATGTTTCAAGTAACGAAATCAACGGTATGCGTGCTCCGTTCCTGAAACCTGGAAGAAATACTCAATACAAGGTACATTTTTGCTGTGTTACTATTGAAGGATGTTTACTGCACGTCTGTTTTAGGTCATCGAGGACTTCGGTTTCATCTATGACAGTTCAATCAGCATTCCACCAAGCCCATTGCCACTCTGGCCGTATACCTTGGACTACAAAATTCCCCACGAGTGCAAAAGTGGAACCTGCCCCACCAAGTCATTCCCAGGAATCTGGGAGGTACCACTGAATGCCCACTATGTCGAGAGCTATGAGGGAGGTCACTGCCCATATATGGATCAGTGTGTGCTCCATAACCACGATGCAGAGGATGTATTCGCCTGGCTGCAGGAAGACTTCGAACGGTACTATTTCCAAAACAAAGCTCCCTACATGATGCCGTTCCACACCAACTGGTTCCAGATTAAAGAATTGGAGCATGGACTACACAAGTTCCTCGATTGGACCCAAACTCTGTAAGCCCCAATATAATTATGTAACAACTCAATACTTAACTGTTTTTTGTCTAGGCCCGATGTGTGGTTCGTAACGGTGACGCAAGCTCTGACCTGGATCACCGACCCGAAGACGCTCAACCAGCTGAACAACTACGAGCCGTGGAACTGCAAAACCCAATCCTCGCAGACTCCCAAACCGTGCAATATCTCGAACAAGTGCGCACTCGCCTTCAAGGAACCTACCTCCAACATCAGTGACACCCGCTACATGGAAACGTGCGTCGAATGTCCCGCGGTATATCCATGGCTGGGTGATTCCCATGGTACCGGCATCCCTGGGCGAGACAACTACATCGACCAGAGTGGTGGCGGAGGTGATGGTGGCAGCGATGGCAATGGTCAGTCCGAAGGCGGTGACAATTGAGGCAATTGTACTGCGCCCAAGTCTTGTGATGTGTTCTAGCATACTATTTGTAGTATTACTTTTAGAGGAAAGAAACAAGTTGTAGCTTTTAAGCAAAAATGATTTTCCGTGAAATTAGTGAGGGCGACATCGCCGACTGATCACATCGTCTCGTTTCTTTGAGAGTCGAAATTATACACAATACATTCCACCAAGCAATAAGTATTTTCTGTGAGAGAAATGTCCTGTATCAAAGATTTTTTTGTAAATCAACAAAGAGCACCCGAAACCAGAGCAAGACGGATATCTGCTTGGGTTTTTGGATGTGATGATACGCCAAAACAAGATCACCGAGAAGCTCCCAAACGTTTACATGTCCCGGGATACATTCAAAAAGAAACGAAAAGAGCCGTATGAAACATCGGAGGTTCATTTGACATAAATTTAACTAATAAAGGGTTTTACGATCAAAATGTGGTCAAACGAGGGTGAGTGTAAATTGAGTCTTGTTTTTATTTAAACAAAATTTGAGTTATTTTACTATTCAAAGATCAATTGGTAAAAAACCAGAAAAATATACTGCTTAACTTCCGGTTTACCGAATCAGAATTGCTGGGCATTTTGATTAACTCCTTCACTCAAATTCTGTACAGCCACCTCGTTCACACTGTTCGACGCACGCAGATCATCAGAGTTGGACTGCTCTCGTTGCCAACATGTTTTTGGGTCTTCGTCGGGATCCGCTTGGTCCAATATTTCGCGATTGGACAGAGCATTGGCGTGTTGAGAGAGTTCTTGTCGTTGGACATCACCTACATATTCTTGGCGGCACACCACTTCATGTCCTTTGTCCCTTAATGGCACGATGCCAAATTCGGCCAACACCACACGGAACAATCGTTTTGCTTCAGGAAATACCAGACCCTCATTCAGATAATTTTTTTGGTTGATAGATCCGGTTGTATCGCTCTTGAACCCCCCGATACAAGTAGTCTGCCAAACTAATTATATCTTAATGAACCTCTGCAGTTCCACAAGTCTGAAAATGTCTGTCTGCTGTTTGGAGGTTGCCTTGACATAGGTTTAGTCGAACTTGGTCAACATCGTCGTGTACAGCTTCGGGATTTAGAGTCATGAGCTTCTTTTAAATCGACAGTTCGACTCAATTCTTGGTGCGATGTACGGTTGTAGATGACATTTCCATCTTGTTTGTTATCTCGACATCTCCCACGGAGAAGTTGGGGTCCCACTAGACTGCGCTGGTCAGCGCTGTATCTACTAAAGTTTCCAATTAGTTTTAAATGCCTTGATTAGAAAATGGATCTGTGATTATATTGTTATGGAGTTCAATACACGCTTTCTAATTTTGGTTTTTCTAATTGGGGTGTTATTTATTTAGGGGCACAGGAGTGGAAAGATGGGGTTATTTGCCCTATCTTCAAGCAAGGGGACAAACTAGACTGTGAAAACTTTCGTGTAATCACCGTCCTGAATGCCGCCTACAAAGTGCTTTCCCAAATCATCTTCCGTCGTCTATCACCACTGACAAACAGATTCGTGGGACGTTATCAAGCCGGCTTCATCGAAGGTCGGTCTACTACTGACCAAATCTTCACCTTGCGGTAGATCCTCTAGAAATGCCGTGAGTACAGAGTCCCCACGCGCCATCTATTCATCGACTTTAAAGCCGCATACGATTCAATAACACGAAAAGAGCTACGAAGAATCATGGACGAAAATGGCTTTCCCGTGAAGTTGACAAGACTGACTAAGGCTACGATGGATAGAATACAGTGCTGTGTGCGAATTTCTGGTGGATTATCTGATACATTCGAGTCCCGCAGGGGGCTTCGACAAGGTGATGGTCTCTCTTGCCTACTGTTCAACATCGCGCTAAAGGGTTTTACGAGACGAGCGGCGTTTTACTTGCGTGGTACGATTTTCAACAGATCCAGTCAATTCATCTGCTTCGCTGATGACGTAGACATTGTCGGCAGAACCTTTGAGACGGTAGCTAAACATTACACCAGACTTAAGCACGAAGCAGAGAGAATTGGACTGAAAATCAATGCGTCTAAAGCCAAATACAAGCTGGCTTTCGGATCCGAGCACGACAGGACCCGATTAGGTAGTAGTGTAATGATCGACGGCGATGAGTTCGAGGTAGTGGACCAATTTGTCTACCTTGGCTCACTGGTAACGTCTGACAATGATACCAGCCGCGAGATCCGGAGACGCATCATCAATGGGAGTCATACCTACTATAGTCTCCACAAACATTTAAGGGCAAACAGACTTAGCAGTCGTGCGAAATGTTCCCTGTACAAAACGCTCATATTTAAAACCGGTTGTCCCCTACGGGCACGAGACGTGGACAATACTCGAAGAGGACCTGCGAGCACTCGGAGTCTTTGAACGGCGGGTGTTAAGTACCATCTTCGGCGGTGTACAAGACGAAGACGTATGGAGACGAAGGATGAACCACGAGCTCTCGCGACTCACCGGCGAGCCCAGTATCCAGAAAGCGGTCAAAGCTGGAAGGATACGCTGGGCAGGACATGTTACAAGAATGTCGGACAACTATCCTGCAAAAATGGTGTTCATCGGGAATCGAATTAATTGGAGAAGAATTGGGAATCAGGCCATGTTGTAAAGACGTTAAGCCAAAATAAATTAATTAATTAATTTGGGGCGCGTTAATTGGGGAGCAACCCAATTAAGAAGCAGTCATCAGTCAAAATTGAATGTCACTTTTGCTCTGGTATTTCCGGGTGAATGACGTCCAAATTGAACCCTTTGGACTGTTAAGAGCCAACATATTGTGTTCCCAACTGATATTTAGCGCCTGTGATCTCCCGAATTAGGTTCCCCACAGACAGTTCTACTTGAGATTTGCCTGACGATCTTAGCATCATTTATAGCACCCGGGTAAGTGTTTTAATGTAATTTTTTTTCGAGGGGTTTTTCCATATTTATCTAAAAAAGTAGAAGCACAAAATAAAAGTTTGTACAATGGTTAAAACTCAACCTTATTCTCGGAATAATGAAAAATCCAACGAAAAAAAGTCACAGGAAGGTTGTGTCCAAGACACGACCGCATAGTTGACGTAGGATTCCGTTAGGCTCTCTGCTGCATGCTGATTTTTGATATGTTTGAAGAATTACATTGTTAAACTCTTCGATAATGATTTGGGTCCTTTTTATCTGGTTGTTAGGTATTGTTTGTTCACTCCACCAGTGTCCATAACCGAGTGACAATGCTAGAAAGATGGTGATTAGTCATTAGATGGTGCGTATCACGTACTAAAGCCGCCCTCTGTGGTCCTGGACGAGATGGCTCCTATGTTATGTATAGATGGAATTAAGAAAAAAAAGCTCATCAATGTAATATAAGATAATTATCATTATCGAACACAAGTTTTCTCACCAGAAATGAAGTGTTACTTTAGTATAGAGAAAATATATTTGAAATGGAAAAGGTAATTTCATTTATATTTTTTTTTCTGAGTGTTTATACATTTCCTTTTCGCTTTAAACCCAACGGAACACGATGCTACTTGCCTCAATGCAAATTTCAATTAGGCTAACAGCACCCAATACGATATGTAGAGTATATGTGAAATCACTTTTTCGAATATTCCTTCATTTTTCCAATTTTGCTCGTCGCATGAACTTTCCTTGGGAGAAAAAAAAATCATTTCATATTTCAAGTCATTTTAACACAATAGCTACCATATACAATTTTACTCTTACAGTTGTGCTAAAAATTTTACAATACATGATCGGTCATTGATATGAAATTTCACGAAGCAACCAACATAAAAATTCCAAATTTAAATTTTATTTAATTCTATCAAGCATAAGTTCTATTCAGTTCATTGAAACATCATTCTTCAAACAACCCATCGAAAGATTCTTATTGGAACGAAAATAACAAAAAAAAAACACTCGTTCATCGTCCCCAACTTATTCGCCAGCACGTATGCAATCAGCAATGCCCACACTAGTTACAATGAGCACTATCCATTTGTGCGCGTCGTTAGTTAAACTATCGGCCACGAGGGTATTTACATGCTGATTACCCTCAGACACCTTGGATTTGAAATCTCTGTTAGGGAATACATGCCAGTGGAAAAAAGCTCCCTCTACTTTCATGTATCTGCAATGTCGATTTCCCCCAGGCAGCTTGGTTTTGATGTCTCTGTAAGGGAACACATTTCGATGGGAACAAAAGCTCCCCCTACTTTCATGTGTTTGCAATTTCGATTTCCCCCAGGCAGCTTGGTTTTGATGTTTCTGTTAGGGACTCGCCGCATGTGTCGTAGATTTCGACCAATCAGAAGTAGGTATTTCCGTTAAGATAAGGGTTGAGATTTTTCAATTGTTCGATAGTTAGTTTCATGACATATACTATTTTATTCAATGTAAAAAATTGTTATGGAGTGCCGAAATTGATTGAAGCAAAAATCTCATTAATCCATCATGAAATTACTGAGCAATAAGCTTTTGAAATTGGACAATTTTCACGGTGCGCTAGATTTTAGATTTTCAATTTGTACCCCAATATGTTCCCGAAAGACGTAATCCTACGTCAAAAAAATTAAAAAACGGTTAAAACGGCTCGTGCTGCATTGTTCTAAACAAATTGGATCACGTTATCAGGTGACTTCATCGCAGTTGAGAAGTATTCCAGGCTCGTCACCACAAAGGCATCCGACCACGGACTGCGCGGTAGTATCCAGCCATTCTTCCACCACGAAAGTTGAATCATCTTCTCTGTTTAAAAAAGAGTTTACTATTGCTTCATCAGTTAACACTTCACTGGTCATGGAAACAGCCTTACCATCGCAATCTAGTACTTGATCCTCAAACCAGAGTGGAATTTGCTCATCCGTTGTGTTTGTTCCAGGTACGCCGTCTATCGATTATATATTAGGAATTTTAAATCGCCAGAAAGAACTTCAACTTGCTCAGACATGTTTTACTCATACCCTGGAAACTCATCAAATAACTTTTTGACGTAGGACTACGTCTTTCATTTCTATACCGGGGTGTAAAATCAAAGTTTCGAAAACGAAAGCGTTACGCCGGAGACCGAGATTTTGAGCGTTAATAGCTCCTAAACAACTGAACGAAATGGTATGATAAACAGTTCATTCGAAAGATAAAATGTCTACGCGTTCTATACTTGTTACTTTTTGATCCAAAAACTTGTTTCAATAGTCCTAAAATCGCTTTCAAAACAGGCTATTGAAATCACCAATCGGTATATAAGCGAGCGCCGCTCGGAAATCCACTCAGTTCTAATTGAACAGCGATTGGAGCATGTTGTCGCTGTTGTGGTGAAGCTCTTCATTTATCATGAAAGCGCGAATGAACGGTGTCACCAAGAGCCTGTTTGTGCACCTTAGGCCAGAAGGGAATCCATCAGGAGGAGAGTGATGCTACAAACGGTTCCCCGGGAAGATCTCGAAGCAGCCGCTACACACACACACATACACGCACGGAATTCTTTCCGTTTGGATCGAGAAAGATCCGGAAAATAATCTGCCAGTTCCTCTAGGAATTTAAAAATACATTCATGTGAAAGAGTTTACTTGAATGTTTTCTATCCATGTAACACTGTGACCAAATATGTTTCAATCAAGTGCTATTAACAGATGGTTATCGAGTTAACATTAACCACTGGTGGGCTTCCAGTATCGAGGAAAATGTGGAAATATCTAATCGTTACTGAAAATAATCTGCCAGTTCCTCTGGGAATTTAAAATTACATTCATATGAAAGAGTTTATTTTAATGTTTTCTATCCATGTAACACTGTGACCAAATACATTAGGTTTTGTGATTTTTCAATCAATCGCAATCAACAGGATAGCTTCTGAAGATTATTCTTCCCCATCAGTAGGATATTTCCGTATCCAATATTGGATGCATAAAACCTTGTGCCTCCAACGTAACGCTCTCGTTTTTGAATTTCTCCAAATATTCATTCATTCAGAATGAATTCAGATTCAACTTCATACAAATGATCTCTAAATCAACGATAGTCCTACGTCACCCTTGCGGTTATACCATAGATATAACCCACTTCCTGTTTTTCCAAGAATTCTCAATAGTAGACTGGCTGATTTTATCTACAGAAGTTTTCTCTCCGGCAAGTACCAAAACATGCAATCCGGAAAGCTGTTTAAAACGGCACACCCATTCCGCAATTGTACAGAATTAATCAACCTCAACTCTGCAACGATACTAACCTGGCAGTAAAAAAACTAATGAACAAAGTTACTGAAGCCACAATCCTGAAGGAAAAACTATGGATGGGTTATACCTATGATATAACCGCAAGGTTGACGTAGGACTGTCGTTGGCTTAGAAATCAATTGTATTTCTTCAATTAGCAATAATTTCACCTCGGATGTTCCTCATTGGGTACGATATCGCCGCTGCGCAGGGCTATCTTTTGTGCGTATTGATTAAATTATTGATTAAACTAGTGTATGAATGAATCTATTTACGAATTCAATTGCAAACAAATCCCAATTTAAGTCAAGTCATGCGTTATGCAAATAGTTATCAACATTTTGCCAAATCATTAAACGGTATGCGTAGAAGTTCAGTGAGCTGGCGACATGAAGGAATCGAATGCAGTCTTGAAGAACCGAGCCAAAGCGTTGTATTTGTACCTGCTTTTGTAGACCGTGATGGCAGAACGAATTACGGAGTGTAAAAATGCTTGGGGGCATAAAAGTATGACTGTGATAAGTACGACTTGAATGTTTCTGCAATGCCTATTTTCCCAACTTCTTGGTTTCAGAATCTGTATTGGGAAAACACATACAAAAGTACCCGCTGCTTGCATCTATTTTGCAATACCGATTTCCCCTGGCTCCATGGTTATGAAGTCTGTGTTAGGGAAACATCCATCCATTCCAGCGATCGTACCTCAATCGTTGCGCAATCATAACTGAGTGGATTTCCGAGCGGCACTCGCTTATATACCGATTGGTGTGGTTTCAATACCCTGTTTTCAAAGCAATTTTAGGGCTATTGAAACAAGTTTTTGGATCAAAATGTAACAAGCATATAACGCGTAGACATTTTATCTTTCGAATGAAGTGTTTATCATACCATTTCGTTCAGTTGTTTAGGAGCTATTAACGCTCAAAATCTCGTTCTCCGACGTAACGCTTTCGTTTTCGAAACTTTGAACTTACACCTCAGTATAGAAATGAAAGACGTAGTCCTACGTCAAAATACAAATGCGGTGATGTTTTGATTCCACACATTCCGATGATTCTTATCAACTTGCCAATTGACCTCAAGCACCCACAGTTTTTGTAAGTCTCTCATTCGAGATTGTGTGCAATGCCCTGTTTTGGCAACACGGACATCGTCAGTTTAACGATGCAGTGGGCTGGGCACTCGGCACATCTTCAGGTTTGAAGACATGACTTCATTTTGAAGACATTTGGCCTACTGTGAAAACATTTGATTTGTGAAGACATTTCTGTATGATAGCGTATGTGGGTTATTGAGTGATATTATTTCCATGAAATTCTAACTATTGGCCAAAAATATCGTCAAAAAAAGTAGGGCTTTTGTCTTTTGTTCGCTTTTTTATCATTGTCACTTGTTTACTTTTGTTCCTAGTAATTAACGGCTTTTTTAAACTTTTTCAAGCAGAAAATCCACATGCATATAGAATGAATTATACAACAAAGCGACTTGTATTTCAAATTCTAGAGAACTTCCAGCGGTCTGAATGCATATTTCCCCTAGAAACATTAGTTGATTTGCGCTCGAAAATTCTAATGATTGTGACATTGTGTTTTTTTATTATTTTGGGCCTATACTATACAATAGATCAACCTCTTTTCAAACGACCACTTCACAAATCGAAGGTTTTCCGGTTAAATACCGTTTCAATAATTAGTTTATGGATATGGTTTGAGTTACAACTGTGGTTCAATTTGTTTATTTTAGCTTTAAGCTTTTGGAAGAACTAGATCTATATTACCTCAATCAACGGTTTCTCAAGCCAATTATCATTTTCAAATTTCATAAAATTTAGTTCGCAGTTGCGCAATATATTCTATGCTCACATTTATTGAAATAAACTTCAAAATCTAAAAATAAGTTTAATAAAATGCGCTGTAAAACAATAAAAAAATTAAATAAACATCGAATTAGCTATTAAACTTTGCTCAAAAGTAAGTTATGGATTTTAGTTTCATCCGATATGATTGTGAAGATATTTGAAGACATTTTTCCGTACCATGTGAAGAAAATCACCTGGCATCCCTGGCAGGCAGTTTCAGTTCGGTTTCGGACGGTCTCCGATTATCCCGCAGACGCTCAGGGACACACAGAGGTGACTATTAATATACCACCTTGATCAAAAAATTCCCGGAATTTATTTAGTAAATGAAAAATACAAGATTATGCATCAATATCGATATTGTCCCCGTTAAAGTACTCCCCATCGACTGCAAAGCACTTATGCCAGCGCTTGATTGAATCCTCAAAACATTTATTATATTCGATTTACGGTATGGCCGTCAGCGTCACCCAGCAAACATTAAATCGTATAATTTTGCACGTGCCAAGTCTAACAAAAAATCCGAATAAATCATAATCGCATATAATATCAATCAAAGTATGTATCGTGTATATTTGAAATCGCATAAAATGTAAAAACTCAATTTTATATACCATTATCCAATTAAGTCGCAATTCGGTATAAAAAAAAACATCAATTTTATGATGTACATTGTCGTAAAATATATTGAATCCGCATCATATGCGTATATTACGCTGTGTGGCATATAGAGTAAAAGTGTAAATAGAACTTAATTCAGACCTTGTCCCCCGTTGCTATCGTGTGAGCAAACAGCGGCAGAACGGACAATGTCTTAACACACACATCGAGCCGAACTCGTCCTCGCGCACACACACTCTCGTGAGCGACTTTCCTCCATATCTCCCCATTCTTGGATCAACGCTCGAGAAGGTGAGTTGCACATACGCTGATGCAGTTTGTGTGTCGTATAAGCGTATAATTTAAATCGATTCAGTACTGTAGTAAATCGTGTTGCATGCTGAAGAAAATCATGAAACAGTAGATCATATTAGATCCTAATAAAGAACATATTACATCATGTTGAAATGTCAATGAAATGCTGATGTACTCGAAAGTTTTAACCGCTGTTGAATTAAATTTCAGATAGCCGCGCGAGAGGTGGATGATAATCCAGACGACCGGAGTTCGAACCCACATCGGAGCAGTTTTCACCAAACATCAATCTGTGCCATTTTAAACATTCATATTCCACTCCCAACACAAGTCAATCAAACATTTATTATTTCTACAAACATAAATACTCATATATAAAAATGGCGATTCGAGAGGCTATAATAAATATTTCACGAAAATATTTAGCGCCATTTGTTTTTTTTCTATGTCTGTAATAAATCGTATATGAGTATGGCAAAAGCCGTATTTGGTGCTTTGACAATTCATGAATATATTCATATTAGATGGCAATTCAATTTCAACATAATCGCTATTATATCCGGTCAAAGTTGCATATTCATCCAAACAAATTCGGTAAGCATTTGCCATGTATGTATATGGCCTCCACTTTTGCATGCATATATTTTGCAGTTAGGCGCATTATATGCCAACCAAATGTTAGGGCATATGATGTATATACGCTTGTTATGCGATTCCATGTTTGCTGGGCATCTTCGATTTTTCCATTATGTCATCTCGGATGCTGAAACGTGGATTCTTGAGTTGTTCGAATAGGTAAATTCCACAGAAAGCCAAACCAGGTGAATTCGGTGATTGCTGGATGGTATTCGTTTCGTTTTTAGCCAAATGTTCACTAATAACTATTGATTTTGCAAATTTTGCAAATTGTACGGAATCGAGGCACGCACAAGAGCAGATGTACTCAATACAGCGTTACTTTCAGAAATGTAAAACTATCAAACTACAAATTTTATAAAATGTCAATGACAGATGTGCCAACCCACAAAAAAATCTATATAAATAAAAATGTAAGGCAAAATCTGTTGGTAAGCGGAAAACCCGAAGAAGGGATGGTCCGATTTTAATCCTTCTTTATTTTGTTGTATTCGTCTCTTCCCGTAGATCAATATAGTAGAGAGAAAAATCGGAAAATTCGGAAAATTGAATTCCCATATGTTCTACAATTAGCTAAGCGTTGTTAGTCCATTTGATGTTGGCGCTAACGAAATTGATTTAGCAGACATACGACCGCAAAGGGTTAATGAATATCGATAAGGATTTAAAAAATAATATAATATTATAATACGCTTTCAATGCCCTCTGAAAATTCTCCGAACTATGGCGGAAAAGGTTTCGTATTGCGCAACCGACTAAAGGTGAATTGGAGATCCAGAGTGAAGATGAATCGGCATTTGCTGTGATCAATCATATTCCGGAATGGGAAAAGATCTGCATTAAACAAAAAAGACGGGTGGGTAATGTCGGGGACATAACCGGAGTGACGTAGGACTATACAAAGGGGACAGCTTTTGTTAAATATATATATTTTAACTATATTGTTTAATTTTCTTCTCCTACGTGAATACCTACCTATCTACCTGAAAAATGGATTAGTTTACTGTTTACTCTTTATGAATATGTTGATGGTTCTGAAAAGAACCTTTGGGGTTTTGTTTTTGTTATCACTCGATATTCCCATCTTGTTCGGTTAAACCTTCCTGTTTAGCTATTGCGTATGCCACTCGCCACAGCTTTCACAGTTGGAAAATTTCTTCCCATCCAGCTTGTGACATATTGTACAGTAAATTACATTCAATGGCACGTCACATTACCACCTTTCAGTGTCGGATTGGAGGTAATTTTAACCTGTAATTGAACATTTGTGATGACAGTGGTACAGTGTCGACTTTCAATGTGGGGTCATAATTTGGACCCCGAACTCTATGTTTACAAAAATGTCCAACTAAATATGTCGCATTACAGGTCCGTCCAATCTGCTAAATGTCGAGATAAGTGTAAATTACTGTACTTTCAATCTAGAAGCAATTTAAGAATTGGTGAAAATCAATAAGCCCAGAACAACTGCCAAATTCACATACTCATCATATCCTGGCAAACAAATTATGAAAAAATCAATTTGTGTTTTATTATTATTTTGGATATTGTTTTAGAAAGCATTGAACTGTATTTCCTAAACTCTTTTTTGGAAGGTTTAATGGCCCTGAAAAGCGCCTTGTTTTATGGAATGGTTCCAATTTAGAAAACTTAGTACTCGTGGTTTTGAAAAAAACTATTTCGAACGCCCTCGATGCCGCCTTGTTCTGGATTTGCCACCAAAGCAGTTTGTATAAAGAACAAACTTTTTTCTTCTGCTACCAGCTACCGTTTTGCGATTGCGTTTGCCACTCGCCACTCACTGCAACTGCCTGTTGTCTTGATGTCCACCGAACCGAATGTGTTCTGTTCCGAATGCGGGTTTTCTTATCGTCGCGAGCAGCTTTGCCAGCTAACTCGATAGCTTCGGCGGCCGAAACTATATAACGCCGGCTAGGTGGACTGGTGCACTGGTACTAACGCGCTCGGCCAGCTACCCTTGCGGGAAACTCCAGATCAACACGGTTCGAGCGGGATTTTGCCTTTCCCTTCACTTTTCCTCCTTTACCATGGCTGCTTGGATTGGTTTGTTGATGTGTTGTGATGCGAACCGATGTGGTGTACGGTTTGAATGAGAATGATCGTTACGGCAGCGGAGCGGGGATGTTTTAAGCTGACTGGCTGGCTCGAGAATTACGTATGTGTGAGACTGCGACCAATGTTTCGTTCATTTTTTTCTTGTTTCTTTCCAATCGTGCTTCATTCTATTTCGCTGCTGCTCTGGTTGCCCGTTTTGGTCGGTACGATTTGAGGAGCACAAAATGGACCAATCAAAAATGGGCACATAGTGCATTTTGACAATGCTTGATATTTCACAATTATTCAATTATTTATCTCAAGAAAAATGAAATGCTATTCGTTATGATAGATGCGTAGATATATTTCCTATCAATTGATGCAAAAACCTTTGCGATCTATTGAGAAATGCTCGAGTTATAAGCGTTCCAAGTCTTGCATTTTTTCCTACTTGTTCAGTGCCTAGATTTCCATTTCACCCCCTATATCTTCCGGTTAGACGTAGTCCTACGTCAAAAAAATAAAGGACCAGAATGTGGCATCGAAAATTTTAAGTGGGTATTGGAACGCTGTAACTCTGTCATAAAACGATGCATTTGTCAAAGCAATAACTGGGTCTTGTATAGAACATTTCAAAACTGCCCGTCGATTTGCTATGCGATTGTTATGTCATGAAATATGCATAATCCAAAAAGAAATGTTAATTGTTCATTCGATTTCCAGATGGAATAAGCATACTTCTGAAATGAAGCTGAGAACTCAAATTAACATTATTGTATAAATGTATTATATGTGATATCAACACATTTCACTGCAAGTTTTGAAAAAAATCTGAACTAAAATTGTATTTGAAAATAATTCTAAACGCACTTATTTTTATTCGATTGGCGTTTGCAATCATAATTAGTAAAGCTCAAGATCAATCTTTGAAGTTGTGTAGTTTATATTCAGATGCGGATTGTTCCTCACCTGGTCAACTTTACATTACGAGTTTCTGTGGTGGCAAACTAGATAGCCTGCATATCTTCGCTGATAATGGAAAAACAAAAAAAATCTTGTTTACTCAAAAGTATTTCAAAATTAAATGAAACATGTGCTTTGTCATGCTACTCATTTCTCTACCGTACAACAACAATGAGCCACAGCAAAGCTGCTACAGCAGGGTACAGCTAGTAAAATTTGAAATAAAATAAGTTTATATGAAATTCAGGCGCAATTCAGTTATTCCCTTAATTATTAAAAATGGAAAAATGTCCACGTGGACAAAGGGGGGTAGGGGTATGAAAATGTCCAATCTTGTCCACGGAGGGGGGGGGGAGTCTAAAATCGTGCTTTTTCTGTCCACGTGGTATGTGGAAGGCCCTTAATTGTACACATATTTGCCCGGCCCCTCATATATGGAAATGAAACGGTGTGCAAACACTTTCTAGCCTCGATGTGTCTGTCAAAATGATCCGTTTCCCAGGCGTACCTTACCACATCATTCTTCGGGCCTGTCCTTGCAACAGCAACAAAGTTCACGATGATGAAATTTTCGTAGTAAAACAAGTGTCGATAATATATACTTCGTTTTATATTAGTTTAGACCTATATGCAATGCTAACGGACAACACATAAATATCTCAAGATGGTATACATTGCGAGAGGTAAGAAATTTATCAGGATAATCTAAAATTATAAATTATGTCAATTGCACAAGTGTTTCCCGGAAAACATTCATGATTACAAGTTTTTTTTTTACTCTAGATGGAACCGTTCATCAGAAACCTCCATGGAACATTCGTCTCATGGGTCTGATTATCGGATTCTTCAACTTCATTGCAATGTTGTAAGCACACATAATTCAGAGGTAATCTCAAAGACCTTGACACATGCACTACTATTTCTCGTTTCAGTTTCAAAACGATGTTCGGTATGGACTCAAACGGCCCGTCGAGTAGTGGTGACACCTACAACTCCCGGCGAGGTGGTGGTCCAGGAGGAGGAGGAGGTGGAGGTCCTCCTGGGGGACCACGACGACGTCCGATAGGAAGAATGATGACTCTCAGTGATTGTACAATTCCGGGTGGTGGATGAGCGCGGTAAAGCATCCGCATTGTAGTCTCGCCGGTTGCAATAGGATGCCGTCATTCTTTCGAAGGATAACTTTTGTGAATCTAAAGGTGCAACAGCCTTTGTATGACGAATTAGTCCTAAACCTACGCTAAACCACGGGCGGGTTAATTCTGAAGAGGATTCTCAAAAGTTGCCAAAACAAATGTTCTACTCTTAAAAATATGTAACCTCTATTTGCTAAAAACTATTTCATTGATGTACACAAAAAAATACAGTTAAATAAATGTAACAAACCTTGATTATTATTCTCTTTTTATTCGTCATAAAATGGATTCGATTTAATCAACAGATTTTCCTCCGTGCTGCACAAACCATTGTAATAGGGATTTACACCGAATTCACATTTGATTCCAGCTGGTCCTTTCCGGTACACCGGTTGGCCGGTAATGCTGGTGATCGAGTAGTTACAGGCAAACAACACTACCTTGAAGGTATATCCCGGGACTTTGTGTGGGTAAATAACAATTCCACACCCTATCGAAGTTGTTCGATCGCTCATCATTTGGGTGAAGTGTCCAACAGTTACACTGAAAAATAAAAATCTTCAAAATATGCGCCTCTCAATTTCATTTTGCAATGGTCTACTTTTGTGGTTTTTCATAAACATCCATCAGCGTCTGATTCGCATCCCTGTATTCTTTGAACCACAAAGCGGTCAGTTTCTCCAATATATCGAAAATATCCGTCTCCACCGCATAATATCCCAAAGCCAAATTCTGTCCAGCTATGCGATACTGTTCGGTGTTGCGACACTCGTCATGTTCAAATTTGCAGCTTTTTGTGTTGATCTCAGCTAATTTTGCCAATTCATCGTTCCATACCTAAAATAACGTAACGTATGTTCAAGCTTTGGTATATTGGTCTCGCGAAAAACTCATACCACACTGGGCATCCGCAAAGCCGATTCAAATCCTTCCAGTGATCCGTTAGCCAACCGATTCCTAGCATCGTTATGCAGATGAATTATGAACGCTTGAATCTGCGGATCGATTTTGAACAACGTTCTACCGGCAGGACAATCTTCGGCGAATGATCCATCGTGTCCACAGGCTACGTGAGTCTTTCGAACCAGCTCTCCAAACTGATCATACTGCAGACACAAATCTTCCCGGCAATAGAAATCGTTTTCGCTTTGACTGCTTGTGGTGGAAAAGATTTGCTCTGTAGTGGTTTCTTCGGCCGTAATCCCCGCGCTCGTTTCTTCATAGTCCACATAGTAGTCAACACGATCATCAGTGGCACTGATGTGTTGAACAATGCTGGTAAACAGCAGGAAAAACAGTGATCGTGCACATCTCACACGACGCCGGGATGAGAGCGTGCTTGTTAAGCGCCCATAATTGGCCACATCTGAAACTATGTAATGAGTACAATGTTGTTCAATTATTTTCGCATAAAAAGCACAATCAGCAATGCGATCGTGTTTTTTTTTGCGAGGGAGCAAAAACATCTGATTGATTGTTTGTGAACTCATCCCCACTCATAAGGAAACAAGTTAGGATTTGATTCTGTATTAATAGAACCATGTTGAACGAACAAAATCATTAGAGTAGATAAAAAATAATGATCAATCGCTTCGCTTCTCCCATTTTCTCATCCCCAGATATTTGCTAAATACGGTACTAATTACTGAGTTTATGGTGTTTGATTGCTGTTGAATTCCGGTTGGCACTAATGATCAAGTGCTATATGAGCGGGATACGAACGGGACGTTCATGATTCTCACACAGTGATTCTTTGCTCGTTTTTCTCCATACTACAAACAGTGTGACAAATAGATTTTGAATTTGAAAGTTATTTGGGTTATTTTGTTTCTTCTTCTTTTTTGACTTTAAGATGTTTCAAATTTCTCAGTTCATCCGCATCTAGTGGGTCATTGTTTATGTTAGCTAAACTTGTTTCTGGCAAACAAGCATTAGTGTTCTGATAGTACAAATAAGCTAGTTGAGAGAAAAATGATCAAATAGTTTGCGTAAAACGAATTGAAATGAATTATTCCACCGCATGCGAAGTATTCACTATTCCATTGATGAGTTCACTATGAGTCGAACTTGCGTTTACAAGTTATGTAGAAGCTTCAGAAAAGGAACCATCAAATTTTGGTCGTTTTTCTTGACGATTTTTCTTTTGAGTGTGCATGTAGGATGATTCCCGTACTTTGCCCTTAAAGTTTGTTCTTCAGTTCTCAAAATGGCGTCCAAGCAACGGAGCAACGAAATTTTGAAAACTTTGATCGCACAACGCAAAAACTCAAACTTTTCTGCCCGCAAAGTTGTCAAACTTCTTTAATGTGGTCAAATTAACCATAACAAACGTAAAAAGAGTGATCGAGGAACGTTTAACGACTACCAGGCCTGTAGAAACTTCTGCTACCTTTCCTAAAAAAATACGATAAACCAGTTCTGTTTAGTCCGGATTTGAAATCCTGCTATTTTGGAAAGAAGTCAAGAAGTGATAGTGGTGTCCAAAGATCAAAACCTTCCCAACACGCCAGAGCTCCGCTCCCTAGAGAGATATTGAACCATGGTCAAGCGGAACTTGTAGAAGACGCAAACAATTCAAAGTAAATTGGCGTTGTGCAGCGAACAAATTCGACGAGTCCGCTGTACAAAACCCTAATGGCGGATGTTAAGCGTAAAGCACGGCTGTTCGATTTTGACAAAGCAGAAGCTCAAAAGAGTATTTTTTCTTTATATAATATTGATTGAACTGCTAAAAGAAAAATGAGGTAATTCTCTGAAATCAGATAAAACTAAACATGCCAGCATGTTTTTTTTTCGATCAACTTTTGGTCGTTTCAAAGGGCGGAAACAAAATCAGGTCCACAAACACTAGGTTTAGCTTCCAGTTCAATGAAACGTTGGACCAACAAATTTTTGCCGCATATTTTGGTCTCAGATAACGGTGAACTCAAACCATGACCTTTTAAGTGCAAAAAACAACGAAAAAAAACTATAAACATTTTGTAAACGTCTGGACAAAGCGTACAAGCGATACTTTGTGTACCTTCTGCTTCTTCTTCAATGGCACTAACGTTCCTAGAGGAACTTCGCCGTCTCAACGTAGTATTACTTGCGTCATTTTTATTAGTACTTAGTTGAGATTTCTATGCCAAATAACACGCCTTGAATGCATTCTGAGTGGCAAGCTCTAGAATACGCGTGATCACAGTGCAAGTCGGAGGAAATTTCTTTGACGAAAAAATCCCCCGACCAGAACGGGAATCGAACCCGAACACCCGGCATGTTAGTTATGACGCTAACCACTCGGCCAAGGGAGCACTTTGTGTACCTGCAGGCATAAAATAGACCCCATTCGTGGGGTCCTTAGCTTCCTGTCGAGTAACTCTTATCCCTATCTCCCCGCGGGGCTGACTCGGGTACGAGTAAGCATAGTGAAGATCGGGCAGCCAACCCCCTGTGGAATCTTGGTTGTTTGCGCCTTTAAATCATGAATACAATCGCTTCCCACAACCTGACATTGAAATCGTTATCGGTGATTCGAACTCTCAGGTCGGACAAGAGGAATAGTCCAGTAGACCAGTAACTGGTATGATCAGCGCTCACCCGCGTATCAATAAAAATGGCCTAAGACTTATTCACTCCGCTCCCTCCAAGAACATGGTCGTACGTAACACTTTCTTTCAGCACGGTCTCTAATATCGTTACACCTGAACATCACCTCAGCAAACGGAGCCACAAGTCGACCACGTTTTGATCGATGGTCGGCGCGTCTCAGACATTACTTACTGTACTTTTGTGACAGCGACATATAATGTTGCGAAAGTAATTGAGGTCTCTCCCGCTATTCAGATTCAGGTCTGCAGGTTGTATTCCCGCAACTTATCTAGAATCGCAGAGTAAACATTTGACCCGTCTCGAAAACCAGATTGGTATTCACCAACAAAGGGTTCCGCTAATGTTTTGAATCTGAAGAACAGGATACTGGAGAGCACTGTGTATGCAAACCGCCTGGATGATCGCTCGGATTAGCTACGGTATTTGCCGCTCCTGCTGCTGTTGCTATAAGCAGACCGATGCGACGCCCAATCCGACGATATGTTGTATAAAAGTTAATTCAGACCAAATTAGAGCTTTTGTTCAAACGTTTATATTTAGCTGGATAATACGCCAGTGAAATGTTTTTAGCGTGCCTTATTTGTTCCACAATTCATGAAAGAGCTGAACAGACACAATTTGAGCTTGAAATATATCTTTTATTCGACTATTTGGTCGGGGTTCTACCAAAACGAACCAAGCGCCAAAAATATTATTATGAGATATTTCAATTTGAAGTTGAGGTCCCACTAGTTGACTGTGTCTGATCAAATCTATCTATTTTATCGCTCACGTGTTACTAACAGGATGTCAAACATAATACTCCCTTTCATGCTGTGAGCAAACATCAATCAATTTCTGATTCAGAACCTTTATGAAAATGAAAAAACTAAATTTTGTTACTGCTAGACACGCAAAACTTCGTTCTCTTTGCAGCCAGAGCGAACCAAGAACATGCTAACTATTAACATAATATCATTACACAACACATTAGTATTTTGTAACGGCTTTGGACTAATTTCATAAGGGTATATATATTGACTCAGTTTTGCTGTTTTTGACAAAATTTGACAAAAGAACATCAGAAACTTCTTTTCTAGTTTTATCTAGTAACTGTAAAAGACTCTAACAAGCGTCTGTCAAGGTACTAAAAAATTAATTCTATTTATAGAAAGTATTTTATGGGAAGTAGAAGAAAACAATGCAGTCAGACAACGATCTTCTTCGATATCGCAGTCTAAGTAGATGCACGAATCGATTAGCAGATCGAACCAGATACCTGATTTTTTCTGATATTGTTTCACAGTTTTTGAATAGTAAGAGTGATCCGAATCATCATAATCATCTTCATAACTTTCTCAGAGTTCTTCAAAATCCCTGAACCACTCAAAGACCCGCGTACGGGATGAATCTTTGTTAAAAAAATCTCTAACTAGCTGACCCGGCAAACTTCGTCCCGCCCAAAATTATTTTTTTGATATGAATTCTATAGAACATTCCCGTTTTCTTACTAAGCGAACATTCGTGGATTCAATCGCAGAACTTGCCATTGATTGATCTTCTAATTGCTCCTTTACAGTTTCCTTTTATTATAATTTTTCTATTATTCCTACCAAATCTCGTCATTATAAAATAAATTAATTTTAAGACACAATTTTCGCTCAACATTCTTAATTCACTTGCGAATAACATGTTTCTCCGTTACATGCAATACATGATTGATGCAGAAAACGATGTTAAAGAACATATGGGAATTATTTTTTTTACCGAAATTTCTCTCAAAGCTTTCATGGATTTTAAAATTTAACCATAACAGAACATTGATCTACGGTCAGATCCAAACACAACAAAATAAAGACAGCTCAAATCGGACGATTCCTTGAAAAACTCGGGTTTTTCACGGGCATTTCAGTGCGAAAAGAGCATACTTCGTCTAAATTGTCTACTTCCGGAATAATTCCCATCATTCCATCGAATGCACAATGTGGCGAATGACATGATTTCTAAAAGCAACGAGTTTCGACATGCAACTGAAAGCACAACACACCAACACGCAACCGGAAAGGCAAACTGTTTCATCGCAGGCCAGGAAAACAAAAGAAAATCGAACGGTGAATGGGAATTCAATTTTCAGAACTTTCCGACTTTCCTTCAGAGTTTTCTGAAAATTTTCCGATTTTTCTCTCCAGTAAATTGATCTACAGGAAGAGACAAATACAACAAAATAAAGGCGGCTCAAATCGGATCATTCCTTCCTCGGGTTGTACGCTTACCAACATATTTGGCCTTCTTTTGACGTAGAACTACGTCTTTCATTTCTATACCGGGGTGTAAAATCAAAGTTCGAAAACGAAAGCGTTACGCCGGAGACCGAGATTTTGAGCGTCAATAGCTTTTAAACAACTGACTGAAATGGTATGATAAACACTTCATTCGAAAGATAAAATGTCTACGCGTTATATACTTGTTACTTTTTCATCCAAAAACTTGTTTCAATTGCCTTAAAATTGCTTTCAAAACAGGCTATTGAAATCACCAATCGGTATATAAGCGAGCGCCGCTCGGAAATCCACTCAGTTATAATTGAACAGCGATTGGAGCATGTTGTCGCTGACTTCGTTCATCATGAAAGCGCTGATGCGCTGACCTGACCTGATCTGACCATCCAGCGTCGAGAAGATTCCGGAAAGATGTCATCGTTGCTGAAAAATAATCTGCCAGTTTCCCTGGGAATTGAAAAAAAACATTCTAGCGAAAGAGTTTATTTTAATATTTTCTAACCATATAACACTGCCAACAAATACATTTGCTTTTGTGATTTTTCAATCAAGTGCAATGAACAGGTGGTTATAGAGTTGGCATTAGCCACTGGTGGGCTTCGAGTATCGAGGAGAATCTGGAAAGACGTTATCGTTGCTGAAAAATATCTGCCAGTTCCCCTGGGAATCGAAAAAAAAACATTCAAGCGAAAGAGTTTATTTTAATATTTTCTATCCATATAACACTGCGACCAAATACATTTGGTTTTGTGATTTTTCAATCAAGTCCGATCAACGTAAGACCACGTCTTTCGGGATGTTTACCCAACAATTTCTCAAAAGAGAAATGGGTGTTCTGAGAAAGGATGAGCGAACGCAAAAATTATGTAGACTGATTTGATGCAACAGATATTTTGTCTATTGGAAATTGAATACAAATCATATCACAATACAAGCAATGTATTATGCATTATACAACTCTCGTGTGATTGCTTTTTTTTTGCTGATTATTGTGCCTTCAACGTAACGCTCTCGTTTTCGAAGTCCCCCAAATATTCATTTATTCATTCATTCAGAATTGATTCAGATGCAACTAAAAACAAATGATCACTGAATCAACGATAGTCCTACGTCACCCTTGCGGTTATACCACAGATATAACCCACTTCCTGTTTTTTTTATTTATATAGATTACCATTAAACAATTCTGGAAGTCTTGGGCGGTAATTATATTCAATCATTTCAAATGTTTCCTCGAGAGCGTGGTTCAAAGGTTTGGACGTAAGTCGTGACTTCATTCGTGTAATGAGTAGACTTATGTCCAATCACTACTCGCTAGATGTGCATCTCCACAGAATAAATCTTGTTCAAAGCAATGTCTGTCGGTGTGGAAACGGTCACGATGACATCGATCACGCAATTTGGCAATGTACGGATAATTACGCAGCCAGAGAATACCTTTTAAATGCCCTTGAGGCCCAAGGAAGACAACCCTATGTTTCAGTTAGAGACGTGTTGGGAACTCGCGACATCTGCTGTATGCAGTTGGTCTATATGTTTATGAAACGGTCTAGTATAAGAATTTAATACATTTGTGTTTTTCTTTTTCGTTATTAGTTTGTTTGTCTTGTCCCCTCATCTCAATATAATTAATATTAATTATATTGAGATATAATATTTGTAGGGAAATGCTTAATATTTGTAGGGAAATGTATCTTATTATATTCGCCATTCAATAGTCTATCGATTTTTGCAGCAGGAGGACAGGTCCAAATAGAATCATGCAGGGATCCACAGAAACTATTAATCAGGCCCACCCCAGCACTACCCTCCCTTCCATATTTTTGTCGCAAATTTTGTTCTCAGAGAATAAAGAACCGCGTTAAAAAACTACACAACTATAAACATGTAACAGAAGCTTGTTCGCCATCATATGAATAAAGTACAATTCAAACAATTGTTATTCTTTTGCGCAACTTCCTCTGTACGGTTTTTCGAAGTAACAGAGTTTTTGCGCGGTTTCTCGAAATGTGTGCATTTTATTTGAAATAACGAAAATTATTTTTGCAAAACGAGAATCTGGGCTATCATAAACCTAACAATGATAAAAAAAGTATAATAAGCCGACATGATTGAGCATAACAAGTGATAAATAACACAGAAATAACTCGAAGTGCGCCGCTTACATACCCATGATTAACTACACAAAAAAACAAATTCACACTAAACGTATTTCATAAGCCTTTACAGCTCAATACCACACCAAAACTGATCTCTATTCTCGTGAAACGCAATTGTACGACCACCAATTCTCGAATAACACAATCGGCCGATCCAAACCGTCGCTTTTATATCGTTGCGCATCCTCGAGTGATAAGGGATAGATCTGAGAACGAGCTACGCTGCGAAACCCGCCGACTTGAATCCCTCTGTTCCCTGTGAGTCCCATTAACATAGCGCACTCGTGTGGCTCACCGTAAGAAAAAAAAGCACAGTTCAACGATTGATTGGTGAATGGACTCAACGAGACGTGAGGGAAAACATGAATAGCTTATTCTTATTCTCTCGTTTCTTCTAGGTCATACAAAATTATATCCCGTATTAGATAAAAAAAACGAATTCTAACATCAATTGCCCTAGCTTACAACCTTGAACTTTTATATCAATGGTTAGGGAGCCTCTACTCGAAGCCGATGACCTTGACCGTTAGAAGTGCGTTATCTAGGGAGCCACAGATACGATCTGCCCTTTTTATCTTTATCGCATCAAATCTGAAACACCATAACACGATGCATTCAGTCGAAGACACATACAGCGTAAAACAAATTGTTGTTTTTCTTATCAGCCCAATTAATCAGCTCATTAACAGATCTGTCGATCCCGCTTATGCCCAAGCGAATAGCCCGCAGGCAACTTGTAATGATAACACATTGCAAGATTCAACTCTCACCTTTCGAAGATGGTACGGGTCTAACACACCTTTTTTCGTACCCCAGCAGCAGCAGCATTAGAAGCACGATCAATAAAACAACCATTCGCTATACAAAACACCACTTTATTCCGTATCATTAGTCAATTAGTCATAGCTGAGCGTGAGCAAATCAGCCAATTTGCCGGCAAGAATATTGTCTAAATGGGATCCATCCCAGTAACAGCGCCCACAACCATTGCATATATAAAACACATCCACATTGGCAATCACCGTGTCACTAGCATAGCCAGCGTCAATCTTCGCGCCACTGTCCGTTTGCCCACTGTTCCTATGTGACTCCTGAAGTGACTCCAAAATCCAGCTGCGATCCAGCTTTATCCTGTGCTCGTTTTCCAGCGATTCTTTACGGTGACTTTCCCGAACGGATTGTGGCAATTCTGTCCGGTGCTGCAGATAATAAACATCTTCCGGGCTGGCAGACAAAAACTTGCCACAATTGCAAAGTTGGCATCGGCTGAAAATATCCTTCTGTTGGATGACTACCTTGTAATACTTGAGCACCTCCAGCAACTGGTCTTCCACGCGATCATTGCCAACTTTGTAGCAGTGACCAGGTGGAACATACTCCGAAAACTGAAACGAAATTGTCATGAACCGAAATTCGAAAACCCCTCGAAACTAATTCATTACAACCTTGGTAAAATTCGCCCCACGTGTCAGGATGAAACGCTTGTCCTGCAGGGCCACGAAAACGCACCGATCGTGACATTCTGCGCTTTTTACGGCGATCGTGTCGATACCAAATCGCCGCAGCATTTTCGCCAGACCCTCCAACATATTGTCGCAAACGAAACGCACCTCGGAAACCCTATAAAAAAATGTCCAACAAAAATATGCTCAGTTTGGCTAACTCGGTCATTCACAATCTGAGAGCATTTCAGAGACTACCACCACCACCAGCGAAATCCAAATGAGAAGCGATTGATGAGATGAAAACAACTTTAATCGAATACAAAATGTTCAGTTCACAAAAAATAATTCAATAATAAACTCTTTCTCTCTCCCCCTCGTTTTTGTACGTATTGGGATTATTCTTTTGCGAATAAGTTTGTATCTGCCTTCCACCAACTTACAGTACAGGCTCCCGATTGGGCCCCGGATGCTGCTTGAACGAACCAATCACCGTCACCGATTTGTTCCGATTCGGATGATGCTGCTTGTAACCCCTAGCCGAAGAGTGTTCCCCATCGTTGTACGTCTGGTGTCTGTTGTGTTTATTGCGAGTTCCCCTCCGGGAGGATTCTCCTCCGGACGCTCCCGATCTCACAGGTCGCTTTTTACCGGCCTCTGTTAATTTATTATCACTCAGCAGCGCGTTGAGCACCTCGTTTGGATCAATTTGAAGCTTCATCAGTTGTTGCTCTATAACATCGTAAATTTCTAACAAACAAAATGCATCCAGTGCTGCGTACTGAAGCTGCTCTTTCCGCAACGGACGCTGGGCCCAATTTGAGAACTGATTGGACTTGTCCAGCTTCTTACCCAAACATAGTTTGGTCAGATTCGCCAAATTATGACTAATGACTTCCTCTGGAGTGAAACAAAATACAATTAGAATTTTTTTATATTTTATTTTTGTATTTTTTTTTTATTTGGCTCAAATTTTGTAGACAAATTGTTTATGACCAAAAAGGACAATTTGCATCATCGATTTGCCCTTTCGATGCTAGCCTTACTGGGCCTAAGCAAAGATTGCTTGAAAATTTCCAAAAAAATAAATAACTCAGAAACAGTTATTCCAATTGATTTGGTGTCTTCCGCAATGTTTAAGTTTGTTATTGGGACTATGTGAATGTCCACGATTTCAATTTAGTCTCATCTATGCTCTAGATTAAAGGAAGGGGTGTGATAACTACTAACTTGTACTTTTTATTTTTTAGCTTTTAGTATATTCTCTGTATTATTATTATGTACCATCACAATGAAAGCGTTTAACTTAAAAAAAAATTTTTTTATTATTTGTATAGACAGAAGAAAATATAGGAGTGCGTTTCATCAACTGGAAAATCTATTTCCAGTTTCGAACAAAGATCGATTTCGTTAGCATAAACATCAAATGGACTAACAACGCTTGTCACTATGTAATTGTAGAACATATGGGAATTGAATTTTCCGAATTTTCCCATTTTGCTTCAGAGTTTTCCGAATATTTTCAATTACCATATTTGGTTGGGCTATGTTTGGTTGAAATATGTGTAATATTTTAATGGGACACCCACTCCATCACAGAGGAAGAAGGGGCGTCATACCATTATAGAAAAATTTCTCGTACCCAAAAACCTCCACATGCCATTTTTTCCATTTGCTTGATTAGTTGTTGAGTTATGCAGAAATTTATGCTTCATTTGTGTGGCAGATCCACCGCCTTAAAGAGGGGGAGGGATGTCTATTCACCACAGAAACATTTCGTGCCCCCTAAAACCGTAACATGCCAAATTTGGCTTCATTTGCTTGATTACTTTTCGAGGTATGCAGAAATTTGTGTTTCATTTGTATGGCAGCACCCCCTTAGAGATGAGTGAGGAGTGTCTAACCACCATAGAAACATTTATTGTCCTCTAAAACTTCCATATATCAAACTAGCTGACCCGGCAAACTTCGTCCCGCCCAAAATTTATTTTTCGTTATCACATTCACGTTTTTGTACTAAGCGCTCGTTCATAGGTCCAATCGCAGGACTGTTCATTAATTGATTTTCAAATCTACCCTTTAAAATTACTTTTTACTATAAAATTCCTAGTACTTCTACCAAAACTCGTCATTATAATATCAGATTATTTTCAGAACCAATTCTCGTTTAAGATTTTTCAACCACTTTCAAATAACATGTTTATCCGTTACATGGAATAAATGTTTGATTCAGAAGATATGATAGAATAAAGACAGCCCTAAATCGGACAATTGCTTTCTCGAGTTTTGCTCTTATCAACACATTCGGTGATCCATTTTTATTCATATAGATAGAAGTAGATATATGAGTGCGTTTTATCACATTAAAAAAAATCATTTGCCATGTTTGGTTGAAATATATGTATTATTTTTACGGTACCCTCTCTCCATTTCAAAGGAGGGGGGGAGGTGTCATACCATGGTAATGAAAACGACATCGAAGCATTCCAAAACGAAATACATGTATTGCATACTTGGTGTAATAAAAATCTACTAAAACTGAATGTAAAAAAATGCAACTCCATTACATTTAGCAGAAAAAATCATGTACGAAATATTGTAATACGTCTTGGAAATCAAAATGTAGAGAAATGTGAAATAGTTAGAGATCTATGCGTCGTCCTGGACTGTAAACTCACATTCATAGAACACGACAAATCTGTAATCAATAAGGCAAATAGTGTGTACACATAACCAGGACCCATATACAATCAAGCTTTTGTATATCACATACGTAAGGCCCATTCTGGAATACTGTAACATCGTTTGGAACCCGTATATGGTCGTACATGAAGAACGCATTGAGTCAGTCCAGAAACAGTTTCTCCTATTTGCACTCCGTAAGTTGAACTGGACATCATTTCCACTTCCTTCATATGAAGCACGCTGCATGCTCATAAACATCCAAGCACTAAAGGAACGCCGTAAATTTGCAATGCTTTATTTTGTTAATGATTTAATTTCGCAACGAGTACAATCAGCTGAATTACTAGAAAAATTAAATTTCTATGTACCTGGGCGTCAACTGAGAACACGCAATTTGTTTCTAACCAAAACATCCAGAACAAATTATGCAAACAACGCTCTTATCAATCGCATGATGCGTATATATATTCAGCACTGCGAATTAATTGACACAACAAAGAATAAAAAACAGCTAAAAAGAAACATGTACCGTAGGAATAATATTTAACTTAAGAAAACATTGTAACATTAATATATAAGTATGTAGTCTACATTTGTTTGACGAAAATGAATGAATAAATAAAACCTTCATATGCCAAATTTGGTTCCATTTGCTCGATTAGTCCTCCAGTTATGCAGAAATTTGTGTTTCATTTCTATGGCAGCAGGAAATTTATGCTTTATTTGTATGACAGACCCCACCCCCCTTAAAGATGGGGAGGGGTCTCGAACTAACATAAAAACATTCCCCGACCCCAAAAACCCCTATATACAAATTTTCACGTCGATCGGTTCAGTAATTTCCGAGTCCGAGTGATCAAAAAATAGACAAAAATCTTTTATACAGCCATTCCATGCAAAACCGATATAGTGGTTCTCAGATTTCCGTGAAAACTGGTTATTTTGTTCTTTATCGCAAAACATTAGACCCTTATTTTTCTATTCTTTCAGTAGGGTGACCATATACGGAATACGAGGCAAAACATATGATTTAGGATACCAATCTTCATATCGATTTTTCATACGGGACTCCCTGCGAAATGTTGATTTGCCCGATAAAATACCCCTATGCAAAATATTAGCTCATTCGGACTTTATTTAATAGTGTCACAGACGTTGAAATTTATGTTTTCTAAAAATCGAAAAATCGCCCAAAGGAGTAAAGAGATTCGGGGTATTTAAAAAAAAGTTTTATGCCAAAGTTTTAAAATCGCAAAATTGCACGAGTAAACGGACAAATCTATATCTTTTCCTATATTTCAATACCAGGAAACAGCTTAATGAACAATATTCAAGGCACACAACAATAACAATCATTTGATCCTGTTTCTGTGTTTTTCAAACAGTAATGATAGCGAAAATTTGTAGGTACTATGAAGGAATAAGAAATCTGTAATACAATTATTCATGTATTCCATGGATAAAAACATGAAATAGAATAAACTTCATTAGTTGTGCCCTGCCCAACATATCAAAAAATGAAAGAATCAAATTATTTTTGAGAAAATTGAGTTTTAAATGTAATTTTCGAAATGAAAAAAAAAATAAAAAAAAATTTAAACACAAATACTTGCTCAATATAGCCCCAATAATGATCTAAAGCAGTGCGGAAGACACCAAATCAATCGGACCAACCGTGTTGGAGTTATTTTTTTGAAAATTTTCAAGTAATTTTTGTTTAGGACATTCTTAAAAGTAAGGCTAGAGTCAAAATGGCAAACCAATGATATAAATTGTTTTTTTTTTTGTCATAAAGAATGCGTCTGCAAAATTTGGGCCAAATAAAAATCGACCTTCGAATTCAAATGAAATCGCTCCAAGGGGAAAAAAAACACTCACCCTGGAAGGGGAATCGGAAGCTCGTGATATTTCCTATATATCGCCACACATCCTGTAGATCTAATATTGCTGAACTCGATTGTGGACTGTAGTTAACGTTAAATGCCGGTAGCGCTTTCTGAAACATCGAAACATCGGTGGCAGGTGCGAACGCTATTTTAAGAATATCGTCTTTGTTGAACACATTTCTCGCCAGCGAGGCCCAGTCCGATCCGTCCAGCTGGTTCATCATCACATCAATCAAATAAATGTTTTCACGAGTGGCCAACTGAATCAGCGAAACTTCCTTCGCGCCACCAAATGTTGGTTTCCACTCGGAATCAAAGGCCACCATCGATTGACTGGCTAGATCCGAAATCATTGCATAAAATTTCTCCCTCGAATCGACCAAATGCACGTTGGACGCATCCAAACTTAACGTGTGGATTGCTTCGGAGATAGAATCTTCCCACTGCTCGTCTTCCGTCGGTCGGTGATCCTTCGTGACGCCGCCATCGCTTGAAAATAAATCGCATCGATTAGTCAAACAAAGGAAAAAAATACTACCATTCATACTTCTCAGCGATGAAATCCTGTACCAGCATGGGAAGGTCGTCCAGCTTCAACCGGTAGTATTTAGCCCATTTCGCAGCTTCGGCTTGATCGTTAAAACTCGAACAGAAACAGACCAACTCAAGCTGAAGATCTTGATCGGACTCAGATAAAGTATCCCGCACCATCTCATCCCAGGAGTCTCTATCTGCAAGATGAAGGTTATTTGAACATATTTTATAGCCATAGAGCTGAATCCCAAAAATCTTACTCAAGCTCTTCTCGTAATAACGTTTATGAACCAAGAACTGGAGTGCGCCAAAATTCTTCATTTTATTCACATTCGGTGTGAACTCTTTTTGGATTTTATAATTCTTCGCCAATCGCTGCACCAACTTGCTTAGAGGCTTATGATGCAACTTGTTGTAGTATACATCGGTAACATTATATTTGCTAGGAAAAACGTAATAAAACTCAAAAAATGCAACAACAAAAAATGATCCTACTTACTGGATATACTTCGAGCAGTGGTTCTCCACAGATTCCTTCTTATCGAAAAATGAATCAAGTAGCTGAACGACCGGCCTCTGGAGGCGTTCCGCCTTATTCAAAAAATCCTCAGCAATCGAGATTTTATCCTGCATGAACAAGGGAATCACAAAGGCGTGTTCGTCGAACTCGTCGAAAAGTTTCAGATCGATCGCAATCTGACCCGCCTCTTTGTACTGCTTTCGCTCGATCATATCTCGAACTTTAGGAATAAATAACTCCCGGCAGCTCAGTAATTCGAATGTATCCACCACCAGACTAAACAGCGTACAATGACCCTGTTTAGCCACAAAATTAAAACCTATCATCCGGAGATTATCGTTTATCAGGGAACTCGTGTCAGGGTTATGCTTCTTTTTGAAATTACTCAGCTCCTCAATCACTGTAATGGTAAAAAGAAAACAATCCTGTTATTCACGATTCGACAGGTTGATGCATTCCTATCTGCTCACCCGTATACGCAAGAGAATTACTCTTCGGCGAGCTGTGGTCAGCACAGTTTGCGAACAGTTTCAGACCCCACTCGAAGGGATTCTGCGCGTTCAGATAGAACATCTGCAGCCGTTGCGATATAAGCGGTCCCTTCTTGAACGTTTTGAAACTCTCTTTGAATCCCTCGAACCACGTCGCAATGCTGTCGTCCAGCTCGATATCAAAGTCCCGTTCGTTCAGTCCAGCGCGCCATCCAATGTGGGGAACAATTTTGATTCGCTCGTCCTCGAAGGGACGAGACCCAGCTGCGGTACTGCTGTAAAATCCTCCAAACTCGTCATCCGTGTCATCCTGCCATATGTATGAATCAACACCGCGAGATTTCAATGATGCATGTAATGATGCCACACGATCTACTTACACTTTCATAACTTGCTGGCAAGATTTCTTGCCGATGCGTGTTGCTCATGGTGTATTTTAACCAGTATAGTCCTCAATATGAAACTAATGACGAATGATTATAATCTAGGGAAGGAAAATAGTTAAATTGGGGAAAATACAATTTTCGTAAAGAACCGTGTCAGCAGACAAGACAGGTTTTGATGTTATCAGCTTGTTTTTGACAGTCGCTCATAAACAAATTCCAACGAGGGAATGACCAGAGAAAGACGGTGCGAAAAAATATAAATTTTTAACAACTAAATGGATAAGTAATAAATATCTAAATTGACCGTCTTCGTAGCGATCGTGATTCCAAACTTCAGCGCTCTCCATTGATAATCTGTGATATGTTATGACAGAATAGTTACGTCTACGCAACTTTCGGAGTATCCTTTCTTCTACACATGCTCTACTGCTAGCATATATTCTTCATCGATACATCGGACTATTTGATAACACAAAAATGAAAGCCTAATATCAATTTCTTGGTCCAGAAAACTCTTGTTAACTCCTACCAAGAAGCGGCATAACATGTTATTGCAAAAGTTTTGACCCATATGTGTTAATGCTTCTAACCCGTATCAGATTCTTTCATCAGCCTGTAGATAGTCTCGTTTGACTTTTAGAAAACTCTTGTCAACTCCTACCAAGAAGCGGCATAACATGTTATTGCAAAAGTTTTGACCCATATGTGTTAATGCTTCTAACCCGTATCAGATTCTTTCATCAGCCTGTAGATAGTCTCGTTTGACTTTTAGAAAATGAAATCATTGAGAAACTCTCCCATCGGATGAACGTCCGGTTGAATAAGCAGCATTAGGCCGATTACACATTATCCGGTTTCTGCCGGACCGGTCTGAAACCCAAATGGCAAATTTCGACCGTACCAACCTCTTTACGGCGCCGTGATGCAGCCGTCTACTGCGACTGCAATGTCCGGTGACCGGACAAGCATTATACGCGATGACAGTAGTATTGTGTCGACGTCTGGTACAGACACCGGTTTGGGAAAGTAAATCATTCTCTATGAGAATATCAGACCTTAAGACAGTTAAATTGTTCAAACTTTTAATGAAAATTTTTACTTTATATTATGTGATCACTTAAAACTCGTAATACTGATTCTTACTTAACCATTTTTGTATAATTTTCTTGATATTGTCACTAAAACTCATCATTGTAATATGAAATTATTATGAAACACAATTCTTGTTCAGGGGGTTTCCATCACTTGCAAAAGAACGTGTAACTCTATTGCATTAAGAACATATTTTATAAGAAAATGTTAATTTTCATTCATAATTTTTATTTTTAAATATGTGTTAACTGCACCCGAAAATCAATTATCACTATCAATTCCCAAAAGCGGAGCACGAACCTCCACGCGAATTGACAGTTGTTTTCATGTCTGTTAGTATTAGTACAATTCAGGCAATTTTTCGCCCCATATATTAGTTGTGTGTGCCATTTGACGTTTGTTTGTTGATTTTGAAATCAAACAGAATTTGCAAGTGGTGTGGACACTGAATTTTTTATTTCGCTTCTTTATTTAGCTGCAGTGAAAAATTTCAGTGATGAAAGTTTCTGCTCAAAGCGAAGCAATGATCACAGGCACACGAGGTCGTCATGGAGTGTTTTGCCATGGATTGTGTTCAACGGTGTGTAGTGTCTTCTGACAAAATAATCGAGCTATTAAATTAACTTCTGTTTATGTTTAGCTCACAGCAACTACGAGTTCTTAAATTATCTTCCGTTTTTGTATTGTTCACAGATTCGCCACTGAACAAGTTCGATGATGTCAAACAAATCTCCAACTGATTCTTCAAAGGGCATATTTTGAGCGACTTTATCGAGATTTTATGAGTAGGTCAGTCTTTGTTTATTTGAGCACATCAAAAATAGCTCTCCTAATATTCTTATTGGGTATTTCAGACAGTTTGACCTGATTTGGGACGCGATCGACGACGAGGTGGTCGAGGCTCGGCTTGAGGAACTCTAGCCCAAAATGTCCGATCTGTGATCGGTGATCGAGATGCCCGACACCGAAGCATCGGTTCTGTCATAACAAAATCACCCAAATCTCAAATTAAAATATCTGAGTCAGGCATTCTTTGCCCAAGATCCACGTATAAATAGCTGTGCGTTGATTTGCTATGCTCTCGAGAAGCTACCGCTGCCCCAGGAGTAGGTGCTCGACGAATTGCGGCATATGCTGAGCCCGTTTCTGGACAAGGATCTGCGGATGCAGCAATGGGATAGCATTTGAATGAATCATTATGTTATTTTTAGGAAGGAATCATGATGTTATTTTAATCGTACAGATTTCTACTGTAATGGTGAAATAAAAAACACTCTAGAATGAATGGAAGGGCATATATTATCTCGTAGACAAATTCCAAGACAATCACAGGAAATGAACACATTACACATATAAATAAATAGTGCCGCTAGCTTCTTACGGAATGTTATTATTTTTTCGGTCTTAAAATTGTACACTTGTTTCTGAGACTGTTGAACCAATATGTGGCAACAGAACGTGTGAAAAAATCATGCTATTTGTGTATGTTTAGAAACAAAATAACTGAGCGTATGAATGACTACACCGCAACTGGACTAAATTTAGTTATTCTAAAGTGGGGCGGAAGTATTTACGATAGGTGCTGCAAGAACACCGTTATGATCCAGGATGCGCTAATGCCGTGAGAGCTGCTCTTACTTTGATCATGCTCCTGATGTGCCACACAATATGAAAACGCTCGTGGTTGCCGCAGCAGCTGCAGGTTTTAAAATTTTCGGTCTGCAAACAGCTGCATGTAGCCGGAATATTTGCAGCAACGTGTACCTGTCAATCCACTATATAAATAAATGCATGCATGTCTATGTGAGAGATGTACAGTTTTGTGTAGTGTATTTGTATGTAAGAGATGTACGGTTTTGTGTAGCGCGAGGTCTCTTTCACATTGTTATCCGGTTTTCCGTCCAAACCCAGCGGCGTTTTTTGAAACCGGTCTGGCAGAAACCGGATAATGTGTAATTGGCCTTAGAGTTAAATGGCCCCAACCTCTGTGAATGCGTAAGGGTGCTCATACACTGTTTGACCGAAGCCAAATATTTGACAGATAAAATTTGGTCAACGTGTACAGATCAAATATATTCTACACAAAACGCGACAAGCAAATATTCAATTATTGGATGCCCAAAATATTTTTTCAGTCTGTTCTTCGTACCTGTCGGTACATGGTTAGATTACCTTGAATATTTCAGTTGATTTTTTCCATGTTCGGTGTTTGATATTGTTTACTACTACTGAAAATTGAAGAGTGGCAAACAAAATAGTGTTTGTACAAATATCAAATCAAACCATATCTGTCAAAAAAATAACAAATATTTGACCTCCGAGCAAACAGTGTACGGCCACCTTAAGGGTAATCCCAATCAGAATGACGCATGGCCGAAGGGGTTTAATAAATACTCTGTTGCTTACGGAGGCAGGGCACCCCACGTATTATGTACACCTTAATATGTTTACCCAGGGCACAGTGAGCCGTATCGACCGGTACTGTGCATGTGATGGAAAATGTATGAAAATCTAACAGAATAGTGGCAGGAGCTGATGAAAACAGGACATTAATCGTTCTTGTCGAAAAAGACAAGTCAAGACCTTTTCAACTACTACTAAAACTTTAAGGTGCTCAGTTCAAACATTGAACCATGGATTCTGACTGAATCGCGAAGGGCAACTCAGATTCTCAATTAACTAGCCCCCAGATAGCATTAAAACCGCCTGATGCAACATAATGGAGACGTATGCTCTCATTGTCCGTGGTTGAGACTGAGGTTATAATGAAACAGTTGATAATGTTGGTGGTAGTTGAGCCCCGGAGAGCAGGGCTGCTGTCTACACAGTCACTAGCAGAACCTCAAGTAGCCCTGAAGCGACTGGATAGAAGAATCTTTGGACCGCAAGTCCAAATTGAACAGCTTAGCAGTGCGATCTGCGGCCCCGAATGAGTTAAGAATAATTATTCGACATCACCTCGTCACGGGTCATATGGTGAACGAAGCCATCTCTCCAACCCACGACCTGTACTGCCACATTTTCATCTGTACCAGAGGGGTTAAAGATCTTTCTCATCTGTACTTTTTCTCACAAAAATCTGTACCATCGAAAATATTCATTGCAGAGAAAAATCCATTTGTTTAGCATGAAAAAAAACTCATTTATTTACAAAAAATATTACATTTACATTTGCAAGTCATTCGTGTATTTGATGATGCTTATACATAGTTTTTCTGGATCTTTTCGAATCTTTTAATCTCGAAAATTGATTTTGAAGCTTAGTTTTGTTCTGATTATACTCAGAAAAAATCGCTCGACAGTTGCTGAGGAGTGAGACATAGTGAGAACGTTAGGCCGAGGACATAATGAATGCGATGCGATGAGAGCGTGGGCGCGGGCTCGTTTGCGGGAAAGCTCTTTCGTTCACGAATGTGGAAATCAAATGCAAACCGCCCGGATCTGACATACGCGATGCGATGGAGATCTCGATGCGGCGAAACTATTTGTGGAGTGCAGAGGCAGTGGAATGAACATATGAACGGCACAGTGGATATCAACTATAGCTATCCGCGCATTATGGGGCTTCTCTTCTCGTGGAGAGCATGAAGATGATCATGGATTTTCCATTCAGCTTTTGAAACAAACTAATACGAGAATTTTTTCAGAATCGATAAAAGCCCACGGTTATGAAGCTACTCTTAGAGAAATTTTGAATCTGAATGCCACTTTGATATCGAGAAAGATAGAAGTCATTTATTTTTCACGAGAAAATTCAACTAGAATTTCAAAAGATAACAACACAAGACAATTATGTGCGATTCACATAGAACGTTACGGAGAAGAACGTCTACGTTCCGTCAACGTCTCCACCAATTCACACATGCAGTCAATGCTTCCACCAGCCCAACCCGTCAAATGTCAAACGAATGATATATTGAATGTTATTCATGGTGTCGCCACCTACAACAATTTTCAATTGCAATGCCCTCTTCCAAATCAGCATGCCTAGAATCAGTTCTAAATTTTGAAAAATTCAATGAAAATCATTGAATTTTAATACTTGAACCCCGTAGTCCGACCGTTATACTTATGACAGACATACAGCTGTACTTGCGTTGTACTTCGAAAATTGTATGTCTGTCACCATGTACAGCGCTAGAACCATGCAAGCAACTCGGTACAATCGCTGTACCTGTACCGAACTATTTTACCGCTGTACATGGCTACAGTTGTACTGTGCGCAGCGCCACAAACGGTTAGTGGAGGGTAACATGAACAAACTGAATCAAAACACTTGGTAAATATTCTTTTCATTGACTTTCTCTTGAGTTAATAACTCATTTTTGATTGTCAGTTTGACATGCGGTGCAATGTACAACCAAAGTATGTCTGTCATGCTACGATGGTACCTGTACAACGCTGTACACGTACAACGCTAGTACAGCTGTATGTCTGTCCCTGGTATTAGTCAACAATAATAATATATAGACTATTTCTCTCAGCTAGTCGCGAATGATTTTCACTCCGAAATTTGGATCATAAGTACAAAGTACAGTAAGTTACTTATAATGCGACATGTCGAGGCACCAATTAATATCGCATTGGAGACGATTTTGACCAGTAATTGGACATTCGCGACTGGTGGCGAGTTTCAATGTGGGGCCATAATTTGGACCCCGAACTCAATGTTTACAAAAATGTCCGATTAGAGGTAAACATGTCCAATTAAACGTGTTGCATCACAGGTCTGTTCAATTAGCTAAATGTTGAATTAGATGTAAATTACTGTACAACCTAAATCAAAACAAAAGCCGAGACACAAAGCCCAGACAAAAACCAAGCGAGCCGTCCATCTCCGTCAATTATTCTTTTCTACAAATCCTGCCGGTCGTTTTCGTTGAACGTATGCTGACGGGTCGTTACGTTGCTGGTGTATGTGAATGTTTTCATGAGAATTGCATGGTAGAATCATTGACGTAACGTGACGTGACGGGACGTGAATGTTGTATGTGAATCGCACTTTATGCGTCCCTTTCTCTGTGGAAAACAAACTGAGTATCTAACAAAGAATCATTCGTTTTGAACCAGATGTAGAATCATTTTCTCTAACAATTTACAAATACATACATGATAACATTGCTCTTGGCTTATATAAATTGTAATCGCGAAGCTGCTGTTGGGTTTTCGTATGGCTATCTCATTTGTCTCCGGTCTTGCGGGACAATAATCAGCTCCAGAAAAAGGTTGTTTCGCTAATTTGGGAGAATTCTTCAAAAAGTTTAATTTGTCCGACCCTAGAGACAAATATTACATGAAAGAGGACAGTAGACAATTCGCCCACGAAAAATTCTCATGAACGTTTTGAGGTGATATGTCGCTTACGACAACTTACGCAGGGACGAAATCGGGGCAAACCTTTCTTGCCGACTCGAGAATCTAATCACCGGTTTACTTTTCTGTTATATTTATATTGTGAATTTATTTGACTGTTGGATTCTGAGATCATTTCAGCTTCCGATTTAAACTGTCGCTTTTTTTGAGAGGTGATTAAATTCATAGAGTTACATACAAGATACTGATCACCCCTTCAACTTTGTTTCAAATGTGAAAATACCAATTAAAAACAAATCTCAAACAAATTGATATGGTGAAAAAAGTTTTGATATAGAATTTTACGGTTGAACTACTATAATTTTGCTATATTTTTATTGTAATAATGAACATTCTTAGCTTTCCAGAAGATGGATGAAATTCCGAACGAGTTTCCTGATGAAGACGCTGAATTCCGAATTAGTCTCCTCGTTATGAGTGATTTGTGTGTTCATGCCCAGAAAAGCGTACTCAAATGGGAAATTCTCGTTTATTGTTAAATGTAATGAACTCTTCGTCGCCACCAGAAGAAAAAAAAGCAGAAATTTGGCATCTTTCGATTTCGTTACAGATGCTAACGATAATAATCACTAAATATAGTACTGATTTCCTTGACGAATAAAATGAAGAAATTATTTATCCTTTCTATACATGGATGCGAGCATCGTCCATTGCCCGCCCTAGCACCGTCCATTTACCAGGTTATGGTCTTATTTTGCCGTTGAAAAAGGTCATTTTTCGACAGCAATCGAAAAACCATTGTCGCGTCAATGTACCCTCTGTTACTGAACTTTCTACTATTGCCCTATGAATCAGAGACACGAAATTGACAAAATTCTCCCCTAAACATTAACTTCTGTCTCATAATTCCGTATCCTTGATTATACATGATCTCTCTATTTGCGAAGGTAACTTCATCAAGAGACAAGAATCCTATTGAAAACAGCTTAAAATACCTTCCGGTATCTACTCCTGTATTTGCATAATTCTCATCTGCAAGGCTTTTTAAGACATTCCATACGCATGTAATATTTTACAGATTTAAGATGCGCTGATTGAGACTCCAAAACATAAGGTAAATTATTTAATGGAATACTTGCAAAAAAAAAAATTAGCAAACACGAAAATAACATTTATGACTCTTGACCAATTTATCTGTCGAAAGCAAACGCGGCTATTTTTCGACCGTTTCAAGCGCGACTATTTCTTAGGCTAGGCGCAAATTGAGAAACGTATAGCGCTCGTAAGCGAACACGAGACTATCAACACGACTCATACGTGCCACAAACGTAGCGTGGTGGAGCGCATATTGAGTCGCAGTTTGGTGTAAATGTCGTGCCACTCGCATACAATGTCTGATTCACACAGAGTTGTGCGATATATTTATTTACTAACACAACCTTCCGACCGGTACAACCATACAGTGTCAGACTCACGGCGCTATATGATTGTTCACCAATACAACTACCACAACCGGCATGACCAGCACGAGAAACTGTGGTTCAGCCACAGCGTCGAGCGAGTCGTGTCTCACGAGCGCTCCTCCATCTCGCGTCATCTGACCAATTTGCGCCATTCCATCTGTTTTCATTAGCCACAAAGACAGGCGCTATATCGCGCCAAGTTACTCGCGCCATACGCGTCTCAATTTGCGCCTAGCCTTATACTTATGACAGACATACAGCTGTACTTGCGTTGTACTTCGAAAATTGTATGTCTGTCACCATGTACAGCGCTAGAACCATGCAAGCAACTCGGTACAATCGCTGTACCTGTACCGACCTGTTTTACCGCTGTACATGGCTACAGTTGTACTGTGCGCAGCGCCATAGACGGTTAGTGGTGGGTAGCATGAACAAGCAGAATCAAATCACTTGATAAACGTTCTTTTCATTGACTTTCTTTTAAGTTAATAACTCAGATTGGAAACTTTTTTGTTGTGTTTGATAGTTTAGACACTAAATAAAAACCTTTTTCATTGAAATATGTGGTGGAAATTGGAAAAATATCTGATTGTCAGTTTGACATACGGTACAATGTACAACCAAAGTATGTCTGTCATGGTACAATGGTACCTGTACAACGCTGTACACGTACAACGCAAGTACAGCTGTATGTCTGTCCCTGTTACCGTCGTATCCTGTTAGAGAATAGACGCACAATATATATTTTAAATTTAAATTTTTTGGCCTGCCAATTCGGGACAAACTTTGAATAAGTTAAATTATTTAAGTTGAATATTACTATCCAGACTAACATGGATATTAAATCGATCATTTTCTATGTTTTGATTATGAAAGTTACAACTAACATATCCAGAAATAATAATTTTCGCTCATGTCCCAGGCATATTTATACAAACAAATTTCAGTATCAGCCTTCTTTTTCCAAGACGGGTCTATGGTACTAGGTGAGGCCGTTTCGTCACTAAGTTGGTTAGGGGAGCGGTATATGAAAACAGTACGGAAGAAAGCAGAAGGGGAATTTTTTCCTTGAAGTGTGAAAGAGACAGGCTGATCACGAGCGAGCTTGGGCACAAGCGTATTGTGTTTTGTTTACAAACAAAACACAGTAGACTTCCAAGATGGCTGAAGAATGGTTTTAGCAAGTTGGCCCACCTTAGGATATACTTCTACTCGCCTTGCTTTTTTCCCTTCTCTTTAGCACAGACCTACTGATCTATAATCGAAACCATGACGGGTCTATGGTACTAGGTGAAGCCGTTTCGTCACTAAGTTGGTTAGGGGAGCGGTATATGAAAACAGTACGGAAGAAAGCAGAAGGGGAATTATTTGCTTGAAGCGTGAAAGAGACAGACTGATCAGGAACGAGCTTCGGCACTAGCGTATTGTGTTTTGTTTACAAACAAAACACAGTAGACTTCCAAGATGGCTGAAGAATGGTTTTAGCAAGTTGGCCCACCTTAGGATATACTTCTACTCGCCTTGCTTTTTTCCCTTCTCTTTAGGCCCATTTATACGTTGCTAGTAGCTGACTTGACAGTGAGCAGCTACTGACCCGGTGGACTCGCTTGACAATCGGTTGACTCGCCTTGTCTGTTCACACAGTGTGAGTTGTTGGCATGTAACTAGATACAACAGCACGGGTTTACCAGGGATGCCAGGTGATTTTTCAAATGTACATCAAATAATGAGAAACAGGAATCAGATCAGAATTTGACAGATAATTGATCCGAAATCGACATCTCTATTGGCAGTTTTTATCTCAGGTTTTCAGTTGCATTTATTATCACACAATTTGATCCCGAAATACACGCTAACCGTAGTTTATACCGTATACAATGTTGTCCAGCAAAACACGGCTGACTGTAGTTCGTACCGTGACAAAAGCGGTTACAAAAATACTTTGTGCTGAATTACTTCGAGCTGAAGGTACTATTCGGAAAAAGCAGAAAGGCAAAAGGATTTGGGCCAGGAATTGGATGCAAAAAAAAGGAGCAACAAATACAATACTGAACGAACTCTACGATAATGATCCCCGAGAGTACAGAGCAGTGTTGAGAGTAACACCAGAACAAGTGGAAACACTATTGGATTTAATTGCTCCAAAAATACAACGCCAAGATACACTTATGAGGGGTGCTATACCTGCAAGAGTGAAATTAGAAATTACTTTGGTGTACCTCTCCTCTGGAATATCGTTCAGATTATTGTCGATATTTTTTAGAATCTCGAAGGCATCCATAGCTAAGATAATTCCGGAAGTATGTGACGCTATAAATTTCAGTCTAAAAGATTTTATTAAAGTAAGTAGCTTTTTTTATTATCTAAGTTCTATTGTATGGAAAGTGATCCTTAAAAATAGTACAATATTGCATGACTTGGTTATAGTATTTGCGACTGTTGATTTGATTGTGAAGATGTAGGACGTTAGGGTGATCTTGGTGGAAAACCTACAGTCGCCTGTGATGTTTCAGTATATTCGTGATCAGAATATGTGTATTGCATTCTACTGACGCAGAGGGCATTCTTACGGTATCTAGAAAGAATTGCATGTATTTCATCTGTCGCATCAATTCTATCAATTGGGGATAACTGTCTGAGCTGCATTATAACATGTCTTCCAATTGCCTCACATTCATCTTCTGGTTCTCCCATACTCGAGGCAGACACTGTTAAATTATTATTCAGTTCCTTCAGTTCATTCACGGCCGCTTGTATTGTAGACTGCTCAGTTGACAATTTCTTCTTCGATCTTCTGTTCGATGGCTTCTTTGGTAGGATTTCATCAGCGTTGTTTTCATCAGTAGCATCGAGGTACTCCTCATCGATTATTGTAATTTCTTCAGCAAAATCGCTCCCAGATGTTGATGCATGAAATGGTTCCTGAAATTGAAAATATTTTATTTTATGACACTATTCTAATTGAAATCATAACTAACAATTATATTTTAATTTTTCAGATGCCGAATAAGGAAGAATGGCAAGATATAGGAGTAGGATTCCATTCAAGGTGGAACTTCCCAGGTTGCTATGGAGCTATTGATGGGAAGCACATCACAATTCAAGCACCACCTAATTGTGGTAGTGAATATTACAACTATAAGGGAACGAATAGCATAGTGTTAATGGCAATCGTGGATCACGATTATTGTTTTAGATATGTTGATATAGGCTCATACGGTCGTAACGCAGATGGTGGGATATTTCAAAAATGCTCTTTATATTCTCATCTAGAAAACAATATTCTATTGCCTGAAAATGGCGTTTTAGTAGGTGATGATGCGTTTCCATTAAAGCCGTATTTATTGAAGCCCTATAAAAATACACCGACTAAAGAAGAAAAGATTTTTAACTACAGATTGAGCAGAGCAAGGAGAATAGTTGAAAATGGATTTGGCATTTTAGCATCTCGTTTTCGTATTTTGGGAAAACCAATCCAGGTTAGAGAGGATACCGCAATGAAGATAGTTTTATGTGCATGTACTTTACACAACTGGTTGCGTATGTCTGCATCGAAAACGTATACTCCACCAGGAACAATTGACTATGAAGACATAATAAATTTTGAAATTAATTTAGGGCAGTGGAGGTCAGAGATTGAGGGTTTACGAAGCATTCAACGCTCACGGATGAATAATAGATCAAAGGCTATTGCAGAGAAAATGAGAGATAAATATAAACATTACTTTAATAGCGAGGGAGCGGTTACTTGGCAAAATAATATGATTTATTAATTAGAGAATACAGTATAATATAGTGTAGTATAGTTGCAGTATAGTATAATATCGAATCATTTAGTAATGTATATATATATTTAGTGTTATAGTGCATTATATAATAGAAGAAAATAACTTACTAGATTACTTATTGTTTGTTTTTCCTTCAGATGAATAATATTCATGATGTAATCCATGGCATCGAACCATTGGACGGAAGGTTTATATATCTCATCAGTACCACATCCGCTTCGTTTGCTTTTCTCAATTTTTAATTTCTCCTGGTTGTATGTAGAACGTAAATTTTTTATTTTTTTTGTAACTTCTTTCGTATCCGATAACCCCACTTCTGAACGAATGTATTCAAGCGAGGCTTTACGCAAATCTCTGTTTTTATAATTGGGATCCATACAGTTCCACAAAATGGTTTGTTCTTTATATAATTCCACAAAGTGTTCATTTTGTTCCGAATTCCATCTTTGCGTCATTTTTTTGCTTTTAACTGCTGCTGCTAACACGAAAAAACATGCAAACAAACAGAATGCACACGGACTACTATCTCTTCGTATTTCGCCTTGACAGCAGCTTCTTGTGCCGATTTGTGAAGTGAAAATGATAGTTGATTTACAGGTGGAATAAATACGCGTCAAAAATTGAAATTATGAATGAAAATGAACTTTTTCAAATCGAATATGTATTCTGTTTAATAGAACAATACTTTTTCTGCAAGTAGTGAGTGAATCTTGAACGAAAATTGTGTCTGATGATAACTTTATACTATAATGATAAGTTTTGGTGGAAATATAAAAAAAATATATAGGAAAATAGTTTATTGAGGATCAGGGTCACGTGCTTTAAATGGTCAAATAATGTATGTATGAAATTTTCATTCAAATTTTAACGGTTTAAAACTGCCTTCAAGTATACTAATCTGATAGAGAAATTTGCCTCACAAACACGGATGCCGCCATTTAATATAGATATTCTATCTTTGATTAGGGATGCCAGGTATCTTTCTCAAATATCCTTGCACGGCATATGGAATTATCATCTGATGTCTTCACTCATGGATGGCTTATGTTTTTGTTTTCAAGAAAACTATCTCAAAAAGAAAGAGTATAAAACAAAATAACAACGATTTTATTTAGAAACTATGTGGGTTTTATTTGTTTTCCAAGAATTTTCGAGTTTGTTAATATTTTGAAATATCTTCAAAATGGAGACATTTCTTTACGTTTGGCATCCCCGATTCGAGCGCTAAATGCTGTTTTTGACGTTTTTAGGGATGCGAGTGCGAGTAAAATCAAAAAACTTTGAAGTAGCTCGCACGCCGGATTACTCATGACACTAACTGGCATGATGTGTTCACACGGTGTGAGTAGCTGCACTGCAGTAACTGACTAGACCGACTCGTATGCTTACTCGCACCGTCTGAACCCGGCTTTTAGCACAGACCTACTGATCTATAATCGAAACCATGACGGGTCTATGGTACTAGGTGAAGCCGTTTCGTCACTAAGTTGGTTAGGGGAGCGGTATATGATAACAGTACGGAAGAAAGCAGAAGGGGAATTATTTGCTTGAAGCGTGAAAGAGACAGACTGATCAGGAACGAGCTTCGGCACTAGCGTATTGTGTTTTGTTTACAAACAAAACACAGTAGACTTCCAAGATGGCTGAAGAGTGGTTTTAGCAAGTTGGCCCACCTTAGGATATACTTCTACGCGCCTTGATCGAAACCTGGCCTTAAAGAAAATTGTACATATTTGGCAACAATGTTATGTTATTGAAAAAAAACCACTCGACTCGACTGTCAAAACAACACAGTGGAGGTTAGGTTAATGTTTGTTTTAAAACGTTTGAAAACCTGATACGGATTTGTTCGAAATCACCGGGAAACATTTTGTGAATCTGGACGAATTTATAATCTTTTCGTAAGTGATTATCACAGCAAAAGTTTATTTCTTAGCAAAAAAGAGGAGGGTATGCTATTTACAGTTTTATTTAAACGATCGTTTGTATTAATATTGATCTTTCACACCAGCCATCGCAATGGATTCAGATTTGTACGATGAATTTGGAAACTACATTGGACCAGATCTAGAGAGCGACGAAGATGATGACCAGAGTTTATACGGTCAACCGGATCAGCAGGATGACCTTGACATGGAGGACGGCATGGAAGAAGAAGCCGAGCAGAGTGAAGATCCGGCGAGTTCTCGAGCAGTTGTGTTGCACGAGGATAAACGATACTATCCGTCGGCCCTGGAGGTGTACGGAGAAGAAGTGGAAACTATTGTCCAGGAAGAGGATGCCCAACCACTGGATAAGCCACTCATCGAACCGGTGAAGAAAATGAAATTTCAGATCAAGGAACAGGAACTACCGGAAACAACATATAATATGGAGTTTTTGGCCGATTTAATGGACACTCCCACATTGATACGAAACGTAGCTCTTGTTGGACATTTGCACCATGGAAAAACTACCTTTGTGGACTGTTTGGTACGTCAGACACATCCACAGTTCCAAGACATGGAAGAGAGGAATCTACGCTACACGGATACGTTGTTCACCGAACAAGAAAGAGGCGTCAGCATTAAAGCAACGCCCATTACGTTGGTCCTGCCGGATGTCAAGAGCAAAAGCTTCCTAATCAATGTTTTCGATACGCCTGGGCATGTGAATTTTTCGGACGAAGTGACGGCTGCGATGCGGCTCTGCGACGGAGTTGTTCTTTTCGTAGATGCTGCCGAGGGTGTTTCGCTGAACACTGAACGACTGCTGAAGCACGCGATCCAGGAGAAGTTGCCGATCACAGTGTGCATCAACAAGATCGATCGTTTGATGCTGGAGCTCAAATTGCCCCCGCAAGATGCCTATTTCAAGATCAAGCACATAGTGGAGGAAATCAACGGACTTCTTACGCTGTACGGAGATGCAAATACAAAACAGGTGTCACCGATCTTGGGTAACGTTTGCTTCGCCAGTTCATTGTATGGATTCTGTTTTACGTTGAAATCGTTTGCCAAACTGTACGCGGATACATACGACGGTGTTAGTCCAAGCGAGTTTGCTCGTCGTCTATGGGGAGATATGTATTTCCACAACAAGTCGTGAGTATAAATTTGATTTATGTGAGGCATATCGTTCAATTAATTCTGATTTATTTCAGCCGGAAATTTACCAAGAAACCACCGCACAGTTCAGCCCAGAGAAGTTTTGTCGAGTTCATCTTGGAGCCCCTGTATAAACTTTTCGCGCAGGTGGTCGGCGATGTGGACACAACACTGGCGGACACCTTGGCCGAGTTGAACATTCGAGTGACCAAAGAGGAGATGAAGTGTAACATTCGCCCATTATTGAGGTTGATATGTAATCGGTTTATCGGTGATTTCTGTGGATTTGTCGATATGTGCGTTGAGCACATCCAGTCTCCACTTGACAATGCCCAGAATAAGATCGATCACATTTACACCGGTGTGAGGGAGAGTGGCATCTATCAGGATATGTTGAACTGTGACCAAAATGCCCAACTGATGGTTCACAGCTCAAAGATGTATCCGACGGAGGATTGCACCTTTTTCCAAGTGCTGGCAAGAGTCATGAGCGGAACCCTGCATGCCGGGCAAGAAGTGAGGGTTCTGGGAGAGAACTATTCGTTGGTGGATGAAGAGGACTCGCGTACTTTGCAAGTTGGTCGACTCTGGATTTACGAGGCGAGATACAAAATTGAATTGAATCGGGTTCCGGCGGGAAACTGGGTTCTGATTGAAGGAATTGACCAGTGTATTGTGAAAACGTCGACCATCACTGATGTCAGTATGAATGAAGATGTTTTCATCTTCCGGCCTTTGAAGTTTAACACGCAAAGCATTATTAAGATTGCTGTAGAACCAGTGAACCCATCGGAACTGCCAAAAATGCTGGATGGATTGCGAAAAGCAAACAAATCGTATCCACTGCTCTCGACAAGGGTAGAAGAATCTGGGGAACACGTTATCCTAGGCACAGGAGAGCTCTATTTGGACTGTGTAATGCATGATTTGCGGAAAATGTATTCCGAGATCGACATCAAAGTGGCCGATCCAGTTGTGGCATTCTGCGAGAGCGTTGTCGAGACAAGTTCGTTGAAATGTTTCGCAGAAACACCAAATAAAAAGAACAAAATTACAATGATTGCTGAGCCGTTGGAGAAGGGTCTCGCCGAGGACATAGAGAATGAAACAGTCTCAATTGGATGGAACAAGAAAAAACTTGGAGAATTCTTCCAGATAAACTATGATTGGGATTTACTTGCAGCCCGTTCGATTTGGGCTTTCGGTCCGGACAATACCGGACCAAACATTCTGGTAGATGATACACTTCCCTTTGAAGTGGACAAAGCATTGCTCGGAGCGGTGAAAGACTCGATCGTACAAGGCTTCCAGTGGGGTACGCGTGAAGGACCACTTTGTGAGGAGCCCATTCGAAATGTGAAATTCAAAATCCTTGACGCAGTTATTGCTCAAGAACCGTTACACCGGGGAGGAGGCCAAATTATCCCAACGGCAAGACGTGTTGCCTATTCCGCTTTTCTCATGGCGACACCTCGTCTAATGGAACCCTATCTCTTCGTAGAAGTACAAGCTCCGGCAGATTGTGTCTCCTCTGTGTACACGGTTCTCGCTAGACGACGTGGCCATGTCACCCAGGATGCTCCAGTACCCGGATCTCCCCTGTACACGATCAAAGCCTTTATACCGGCGATTGATTCATTTGGATTTGAAACCGATCTTCGAACCCATACCCAGGGGCAAGCTTTCTGCCTGTCGGTGTTCCATCACTGGCAAATTGTACCGGGTGATCCGCTGGACAAGAGTATCGTTATTCGCCCACTTGAGCCCCAACCGGCAACCCATCTGGCGCGTGAATTTATGATCAAAACCCGACGGAGGAAAGGTCTCTCCGAGGATGTGTCCATTAACAAATTCTTCGACGATCCTATGTTGCTGGAGCTGGCCCGACAAGATGTGCTGCTCAACTATCCGATTTAGAGTCGCCTTGAGGTAGGACATTTAGCAATTAAGAGCTGCTTTCTCAATTAAATAATAAAAAACCTTTTTCTTAATGGAATGTGCAGATTTGTATATTCACTGCAGATTTGCGAAATTTTGAATGAATTCTCGCTGTTGCCCGAACAGATGACGGTACAAGAGCTTCGCACGTTAAATTTGGAATTGTAACGCATATATAGAGAAATACTAAATGCAAGGTAGGAATCGATTGTGTATCATTTCATCGAAGCATAACTCGCTTTTTTATAGTGTTAAATCGAGTGTTGTAGTTTTGTCAAAATACTTGCAGTGAGCAAAACTCTAACTCTAATTTTCACGAAAAATTGGCGAGAATTCATTCAAGATTGATACACCATATATAATAAAAAGAAATCCATCATTTTTGTACGAACTTAAAGTTTCTATTTAGCAGTTGAAGCGTTGTCCACTTAGAATCGTGTTATATATTTTGTAGCGACACTCAGAAGGTATTCTAGATAACAGACAAGAGAAGAAATCTTTTGCGCATTCACGTTGAAAATCCAATACGGTCACCAGAACTGCCGTTTTCACGAGCGGCTCAAACCAAGCGTCATAGTGGAACTTAAGGGGGTATTCTAGTGTAGAGACACGAATCTCGGACGTTTTTTCGAACTCCGTAAAAATAAAACAAAGAATATTTTTACTATCCATTATATCATTATTCGTTTATCTATCTTTCAACAATAAAACAAAAATAGGACGGAAAAAAAATATTCATAATTAGAATAGTTACATGCTGGTGAAGTGAGGGTGTTCAAAAAAAAGTTGTGCCATGGCGTACACGATTCCAGTCCTTCTGGTTATCTGAAACAAAAAAATCGAACAGATTCTGAATCAGTAAAGATGTCGCTATGGCATGAACCTCGGACAAGTCAAAAACATGGGTTTTAACAAAATGGCGGCCGTTTGAAAACAAAAATGCTGTTTAAAACGTTTTTTTTTGCGTTTACCGATTTTTAAAAACAGTAAAATTAAAAAGTTATAATTTTTTATTGGTTCATGCGATAGAGAGATGTATGCAGATTATTTTCATATAAATTTGACATAAATCGGTTCAGTAGAACTTGAGATATCGTGTACGCCAGTTAGAAAAAAACTAGTTCCGAGAGAAACGCGTTTGAAGTTCATTGTGATGGCCGTAACAGGTTAGATACCACATCACTAAGATGGCTCTAACTAGGTAAATAATAGGATTTTCGATAAGTCCTTTCTAGAGTATATTCTTGAATTCCTAAACTACAGAAATATGATAAAAAAAAAATTTCGATTTTTTCAGATTTCTAGACTAGAATACCCCCTTAAGATCGTAAGCTGAATTGAAAAGTGTTAAGAAACATCAAAGCAACCCCTGAACTGTCAGATAATGAAGTCGCAATCAAATCAAAGAATCCGTCTGCAAACAGCATTTCGTTCTCACCGAGCATTCAAAGCAACAGAACGTTGCAGTAGAGTCTAGTGACCAAAACTCGTGCTCAGAGCGTTCTGATGAACTATCAAGGATGACTGCTCATTGACGATGAAATTCGCGTGAGAATTGATTTCGGCAAGATATTTGCTCCTGTGAAACGAAAACCAAGGTGCTTGTCACAAGCGAGACGATACACTCGTTATATAAAGAAGAATGCTTTATGAAGGACCGTAAGTTTGACATCGTAGTACTGCAAAAAATGTGCTAAAGAAGATCTATAGATGGTCATATCATCTGCCAGAACTATGGGCTCAGCTGATGGGAAATATGCAGAAACGTATGATTGGGTGGTGGCCAATCAACCCACGAATGTTCAAATTGAGGATTAAGGGCCGTTTGTTCAATATCAGCATCATAAACTTTCACAGTCCCAGCGAGTCTCGACAAGGCAAGGATAAAGACAAATTCTACGCGCAGCTGGAATGCGACTATTGAAAAAGGAAAGAAACACATCCATTTCGCTATCTCCAAGACTATGGCCGTACGTAGTACCTTTTTTCAGCACAAATACCTTCACTGATACACCTGGAGGCCACCAAGTCAAACAGGATTCTAGATCAACCATCTGATAAATGGTCGACAATTCTTCGAACATAGTTGGTGTCAGAATCTATCAAGCTGCCAACACCTATTCGGAACACTACCTAGTGATGTTAAAAAGGCCCCTAAAACTCTCCGTTCGATTTTAACATGGTTAAAACAGCCATCAACAGTATAGTGGAGAACATCCTAGATCATGTTGAACGAAAACGACAAGTTGAGTGGTTCAATGTGAGTTTTTTATGGCAGACTTATCTCACTTCTTAACTAGGCGAACCTAGCCAGAATTTTCACCTGCCCCCGGGCTTCTGAATGCCAAAGGGGGACTAGGCTCTGCGGAATGCACATATCTGCATGCTCGTGCTGTTTTAGTCCTGACCGAGGAATTGTCGGACAATCGCGCAGGTGCTAAGGATGACCGACTTTTGGATGCCGGCCAATTCCTTCTCGATGTTCAACACCTTTAGCGCTTCCAGAAGTGTCTTCGGGATAATTCCAGTTCCAGAGAGAACGACTGGAACAATTCTTGGGACCTCCCTTAGCCCCCACAGTTCCTTGAGCTCCACGGCCAATGGTCGGTACTTGCAGATTTTGCGACCGTGGGTCTCCTCCAGATTCTGGTTCAGTGGAATAGCGACATCGATGATGGTGACTTTGCGGTCGCTCTTGTCGTAAACCATTATATCTGGGCGGTTGTGGTGGATCGAGAGGTCGGTCAGAACAGTGCGATCCCAGTACAGCTTGAAACGGTCATTTTCCAGGACAGGTGCAGGCAGGTACCGGTAGTTTGGTACGTTGTCTTCCAGTAGAGCACATTGGAGCGCCAGTTGTCGATGAACAATACGGGCCACGTTGTTGTGGCGCTCGGTGTAGGCTGCGTTGGCCAAAACGGGACAGCCTCCCATAATGTGCTCTATGTTTTCACCTGGTTGATGGCACATCCGGCAAATGTCATCAACGTCTTGATGCCAGACGTACCGCCTGCAGTTTCTCGTCGGCATTATCCTGTCCTGGATGGCTATCATGTCGGCTTCTACTACTGAAGAGAGTTCACCACGCGTTAGCCACAGATTAGATGCGGCCTTGTCGACGTGTGGCCGGTCCAGTTGATGGGGGTGGGCACCATGCACTGCCTTCTGCTTCCAAGCTGCAATCTTCTCCTCCACTGTCTGCAGATTGCAGTTGAGTTGGTACTCCGCTTGCGCCAAGTGCAGAGCGCTGTATCCTCTGTCGGCGGCGCAGACAGCCCGGTATAGCGCGTTTTGGTTGGCGCGTTCTGCGAAGTACTCGCGCAGTTGTCGTACCTGGGCAACACACAGTGCAGAAATGTCGACGATTCCAAGTCCCCCTTCTTTGCGTGGTAGTGAAACTCACTCCAGTGCCGATTGAGGATGGTGCATTCCGGCCTCTTTGAATGCTTTCCTCATCCTCCTCTCAAGGTCCTCTAGGTTAGTTTTGCTCCATTTGACTACACCAAAACTGAAGGTCAGCAGGGGAACCGCGAATGTGTTGATCGCGCGTACCTTGTTCCCCGCGTTGAGGAAAGTCCTCAGGACACAGCTCACTGTGTGAGTTTTGGCAGACTTATCTCACTTCTTAACTAGGCGAACCTAGCCAGAATTTTCACCTGCCCCCGGGCTTCTGAATGCCAAAGGGGGACTAGGCTCTGCGGAATGCACGTATCTGCATGCTCGTGCTGTTTTAGTCCTGACCGAGGAATTGTCGGACAATCGCGCAGGTGCTAAGGATGACCGACTTTTGGATGCCGGCCAATTCCTTCTCGATGTTCAACACCTTTAGCGCTTCCAGAAGTGTCTTCGGGATAATTCCAGTTCCAGAGAGAACGACTGGAATAATTCTTGGGACCTCCCTTAGCCCCCACAGTTCCTTGAGCTCCACGGCCAATGGTCGGTACTTGCAGATTTTGCGACCGTGGGTCTCCTCCAGATTCTGGTTCAGTGGAATAGCGACATCGATGATGGTGACTTTGCGGTCGCTCTTGTCGTAAACCATTATATCTGGGCGGTTGTGGTGGATCGAGAGGTCGGTCAGAACAGTGCGATCCCAGTACAGCTTGAAACGGTCATTTTCCAGGACAGGTGCAGGCAGGTACCGGTAGTTTGGTACGTTGTCTTCCAGTAGAGCACATTGGAGCGCCAGTTGTCGATGAACAATACGGGCCACGTTGTTGTGGCGCTCGGTGTAGGCTGCGTTGGCCAAAACGGGACAGCCTCCCATAATGTGTTCTATGTTTTCACCTGGTTGATGGCACATCCGGCAAATGTCATCAACGTCTTGATGCCAGACGTACCGCCTGCAGTTTCTCGTCGGCATTATCCTGTCCTGGATGGCTATCATGTCGGCTTCTACTACTGAAGAGAGTTCACCACGCGTTAGCCACAGATTAGATGCGGCCTTGTCGACGTGTGGCCGGTCCAGTTGATGGGGGTGGGCACCATGCACTGCCTTCTGCTTCCAAGCTGCAATCTTCTCCTCCACTGTCTGCAGATTGCAATTTAGTTGGTACTCCGCTTGCGCCAAGTGCAGAGCGCTGTATCCTCTGTCAGCGGCGCAGACAGCCCGGTATAGCGCGTTTTGGTTGGCGCGTTCTGCGAAGTATTCGCGCAGTTGTCGTACCTGGGCAACACACAGTGCAGAAATATCGACGATTCCAAGTCCCCCTTCTTTGCGTGGTAGTGAAACTCTCTCCAGTGCCGATTGAGGATGGTGCATTCCGGCCTCTTTGAATGCTTTCCTCATCCTCCTCTCAAGGTCCTCTAGGTCAGTTTTGCTCCATTTGACTACACCAAAACTGAAGGTCAGCAGGGGAACCGCGAATGTGTTGATCGCGCGTACCTTGTTCCCCGCGTTGAGGAAAGTCCTCAGGACACAGTTCACTCGACTCAAGAACTTGTCTCGCAGCTCCGTCTTGATGTCGGAGTGGCGAATCCCGGTGAGCTGTCGGAATCCAAGATATTTATAGGATTCGCCACGAACCATGTCTCTTATAAACTCGCCGTCATAGACCTCGTAGCCTCCGGATTCGGTAAGTTGTCCTTTCAGCAGGTGGACACAGCGACACTTGTCGAGGCCGAACTCCATACAGATGTCCCTGCTTATGTCTTCGACAACCCGGATAGCTACACCTAGACGCTGACGTGAATCAGCGTAGACCTTGAGATCGTCCATGTAAAAGGTATGGGTCACTTCTTCGTGGGCGCCGTCGCCATACCTTATTTTATAGCCATGACCGTTTCTATTGAGCGTCCTACTGAGGGGGTTCAGTGCCAGACAAAACCAAAGCGGGCTGAAAGAGTCGCCTTGGAATATCCCCCTCTTTATCTGCAGCGTTCTAGACTGCAACACATTTTCCCCATCACTAAGGTGCAGAGACGTGCTCCACTGCCTCATCGCATGCTGCAGGAACCTAACGACGACGGGATCAATTTTGTAGAGCTCCAATACCCGGACGAGAAACGAGTGAGGTATGGAGTCATAAGCCTTCCTGTAATCGATGTAGGCCATACTTAGGTTCCGCTGGTTATATACCGCCTGGCCGACTATGGCTGCGTCGATGATGGCCTGGTCTTTGCAGCCATGCGTATTTTTCCTGCATCCTTTCTGCTCTTCTGCGATGATGTGATGCTGTTCGCAGTGAGCAGAAACTTTGGCGGTAATTATGCTGCTCAGTATTTTGTACAGACTCGATAGGCACGTTATCGGTCTGTACTTTGATGGGTTCAATGTGTTGCTGTCTTTCGGGAGGAGGAAGGTGACGCCACGGGTGGCGAATTCAGGAAGGTTGTGTGGGTCACGTAGCACCTTGTTGAAGCACTCAGCTATCTTTGGATGTGCGACGGTCAGCTTCTTGTGCCAAAAGTTCTGGACACCATCGGGGCCCGGTGCTGCCCAGTTCCTCAGGTACCGCGAGGCTTCGCGGACATCGTTCTCTTCGACGATGATAGCTGGCATCTCTCCAATTTCACCACAACTCTCCTCCTCCCGTCTTAACCACATTTGCCCGTCGCGATGTTGTACTGGGGTCTCCCAAATACCAGCCCAGAAGTTCGTCACATCGCTAATATCTGGCAAACCTTCGCGGTAGTCGGGCTTCTCGTCGCTAATGTGGTCGTAGAACGCTTTTTCGTTATCTCTGAACATCCGATTTTGTTCCTGGCGCTTTGCAGAGTCAGAGTAACGTTTCAGCCGTTTAGTTAGGACGCTCAATTGCTGTACCAGTGTGTCGAGTTTTTCCGTCAGCTGGTGAGCTCCCAGCTGGCGAAGTTCAGTAGGCCGCACGATCACAGCAACTTGGCGACATAATTTCGCCGATCTGCTGCCTCTTTTGTACGCCATCAGTCTTCCAATTGCGGCGCGCTTGTTTAGGATCCGTTGCTCCAATCTCCTTCGCCATGGAGGCTCACGCCTTTCACGGAGATGTTGGAGCAGTCCGCCTCTTGGCCTAATACGGTATCCTAAACTTTTGGCGGTCGCCACAGCAGCACAGTAAACTTTCAGTTGCAGCTCCTCCATGTTCTCAGCATCAACCAAGTGCAGCGGAAGAACGTGCTCGTTCATGAGCTTTACTGCACTTGTCAGCCTGCGGGAATGCTGCAACTTCGGGATCCTGGGGCGCGACAATGGGTCTGTGTCGCGGAACTGTGAGATCGCCTCGTCGTAGTGGAAGACCAGATCGCGTAGTAGTTGTTGATCTGGCTGTGGGTCTTCCGGCTCAGGGGGTTGTAGTACTGTGGCCTCCACTGGTGCTGATTCGCGTGCCCCACTCGCGAATGAATTGCTCAGCCGTACTGAACTTCGTCTCGACACATCGCTTGCTCTGTTGTTCCTGGAGCTTATTTCTCTCTGCACCTGCTGCTTGATCTCGTCGATTTGCGTTTGGGAGAGCATGTTGTTGCGTACTATCGCTCTACGCCTCGCGTTCATCGCGTTCTGATCAAGCCTCCCGACGAACTCTGGATACGCTTCCTCGAACATTGTTAGTATTCGAGGGCGACCGCTCATGTCCGTCTCCAAAGCAGTGCAGATGTAATAGGCGCGGATCACGAATTCGTTCATTTCGTGTGTCCACATGATCCGGCGCCTAGTTGTACCCACAAGTGTGGACGACTGTCGTCTGGCAGTCGCAACACGTCTCGTAGGCGCAGCGTTTCTTGGGTGATGTCGATGGCTGCTGTTTCCGTGTGGCGGTAGCTCTTCGGGTTGAACCCGGCTGGTGGCCCGCTCTTGCACATCGCCCTCCAGCCGCTGGCCGCTCGCTCTTACGCCCGTTCCAGGACCAGCTCCAGTTCGGGGACCCTCCTCGGGCGATCGCATTCTAAGTATTCTTCGTGAACGTAGCTCCATTTTCTGGGTGTATCTCCTTTGCCCGGGAGACAGCGGGTATGCAAGGCCTCCATGACCCGGGAGGCCTTCCCCGGGAGAGATATAGCGCTCTGACTCGCTCGCACCCCCTCACTTAGCCACTTTCGACACCCGTTCTCGGAGCCAAGACCAGGTGTGTGTTTCCAGTTCACGCCCGATCTAAAAATGTCGTCATATGATCTTCGTGGAGGCGTGAGATAGGAACATTTGAGACCAACGGGCAGGCTCCTACCCTAGTGTTGATCCCCATTTGAGAATCCCCATTTGTGAGTTTTTTTTTTTTCTTTTTCTCTCTGCACCTGCTGCTTGATCTCGTCGACTTGCGTTTGGGAGAGCATATTGTTGCGTACAATCGCTCTACGCCTCGCGTTCATCGCGTTTTGGTCAAGCCTCCCGACGAACTCTGGATACGCTTCCTCGAACATTGCGAGTATTCGAGGGCGACCGCTCATGTCCGTCTCCAAAGCAGTTTTTTTTTTTTTTTTTTTTTTTTTTTTTTTTTTTGGTGAAGAAGGTGGAGATCTTCATAGACACCCAGTCGCCATGTTGACTGGGTAGTGTGAGATTCTTACTCACTAAAACCACCTCCTATGCGCCTTGCCTTTCCCCCCCCGGAACCACCGTTTGGTATTACTTCGGGAGGAGTCTGTGCTCATGCACTCATCTCTATGAATTGCTACTTCTTTGTTCTTCTCTCCATCTTCGTTGGAGCATCGTGAGTATTTTGGTAATAGCAGAATTAACCGCATTCCACGTGCTCTCTTTTTCGCACATTCGTTGAACAACGTTTCCAGCGTTCACATCTGGGCTGATCTCCCGGTACATTTGTTCTCTTTCTTGGACAAAGCGAGGACAGTAGAAAACCACGTGCTCCGGCGTTTCCTCTATTCCATCACACTCAGGGCAAAACGGTGAACTTGCATGGCCGATTCTGTGCAAGTACCGTCTAAAGCAACCATGTCCGGATAAGAATTGCGTCAAGTGTAAATTGACTTCACCGTGCTTTCTTTGTACCCAATTGATTATATTTGGGATCAGTCTGTGGGTCCATCTACCGTTAGGGGTGCTGTTCCACTCCTGCTGCCACTTCCTCATGGAGTCGGCTCTTGCTGTTACTCGAGCTTCTCTATTGCTCTGTGTGCTTGTCGTTCTCAGATTGTAGCACATACTATCTTCGCTCAGAGTGATTTCGATAGGAACCAATCCGGCTATGACACATACCGCCTCCGCAGATATCGTTTTATAGGCACTGGCTACTCTCATCGCCGTCATCCGGTAAGTTCTGTTCAACAGTCTACGGTTTTGTTGTAATTTAAGCGCTGCTGTCCAAGCCGGACCACCGTATCGCAATATCGAAGTGGCTACACTGGCCAGAAGGCGCCTCTTACTACTGCTTGGCCCTGCATTATTGGGCATTATCCTAGCAAACGCCGTGGAAACTTTAGCCGCTTTTTCACACGCGTATTTCACGTGGCTCTTAAAATTGAGTCGGTCGTCTATTATAACACCCAGGTATTTAAGTTCGCGTTTGGAGACGATAGTATGCGCCCCAACTGTTATTTCTGCCTGCTGTACTGCTCTGTGGTTGCTGATTATCACCATTTCTGTTTTGTGGTGTGCGATCCTCAGTTTAGCATCGTTCATCCAATCTTCAACAGTTTGTATTGCCTCAGTAGCCAACATTTCTACTTCCTCTCGGGACTTGCCTGTTACCGTCAAGGATATATCGTCGGCGAAGCCGGTAATCACTACACCCTGCGGAAGCTTCAACCTCAGCACTTCATCGTACATTCCATTCCATAGTGTTGGACCCAAGATGGAACCCTGTGGGACACCCGCTGTTATGTTAAATGACTCCTGTCCCATGTCTGTGTCATAAATCAAAACTCGGTTCTCGAAATAGCTTTTCAGGATCTTACAAACATAGTTTGGTACCGTCAGTCTGTGCAACGCTTCGGCGATAGCTTCCCAGCTGGCACTGTTGAACGCATTTTTTACGTCGACCGTAATTACTGCGCAAAATCGATTTCCACGTTTTTTCTGCTTCAACACTTTTTCAGCTGCTTCGACAACTGACAAGATGGCATCCACCGTAGATTTATTTTTCCGAAATCCGAACTGCATCCTCGAGAGTCTGTTCACTTTCTGTGCATCTCGACAGCCTGTTGAGGATGATCTTCTCTAACAGTTTCCCAAGGGTATCAAGGAGGCAAATCGGTCTATACGAGGATGGATCCCCTGGTGGCTTCCCTGGTTTTGGCAGTAGCACCAGTCTCTGCTTCTTCCACATGTCTGGAAAGTACCCCTCATCCAGGCACTTTTGCAGCGTTGCCCTGAAAATGTCAGAGTTCGCTTGTATTGCGGCTTTAACCGCCACATTTGGGATTCCGTCGGGGCCAGGTGTTTTGTTGACTTTTAATTTTCTTGCTGCCGTAATCAGCTCCTCTGTTGACACTCTCTCGACGCGTTCTTCATCATCGCCATATGGCGTTGCTGGCCAGGTAATCGGATCATGCTTCGGGAAGAGCCCTTCTACGATTTTCTTCAGCTTATCCGGACAGCTTTCACGGGGCATCGATGGGCCTCTGATTTTGGCCATCACTACCCTATATGCTGTGCCCCAAGGGTTCGCATCGGCATCGCGACATAACTCTTTGAAGCAGTTTCTCTTGCTGGATCTGATTTCGTGCTTAAGGGCGGCTTTTGCCGTTTTGAATAATTCTCTACGCTCTATTCTTTCGCTAGTAGTTCTAGCCCTCTGCATTCTCCTTCTCGCTCGGAGACAGTCCGAGCGAAGGGAGTTAATCACCTCGTTCCACCTATAAACTGGGCAGCGTTCGTTTTTCGGTGTTCTTTTTCTCGGCATGGCGACGTCACATGCTCTCACCATTATACTTGTCAATTCACTGGCGCTCGTGTTATTGACTGATCGTTCCTCTCGGAGTGCTTCCAGGAAGAGATTTTTGTCGAGTTCCTTCGACTTCCATCTTCGACCCTCTGTTCTCATTATTCGTCTTTTTACTAAGTTCTGGCTGCCGACGGTATAGCGAATTGCTTGGTGGTCGCTGTGAGTATAATCATCACACACTCTCCAATTAATGTTTGATGCCAGTGTCGGACTGCAAAATGTGACATCAATAATTGATTCTCGACCATCTCTATGGAAGGTGCTGGTGCAACCTTCATTGGCCAGTCTCACATTCAGCTTTGCCAGAGCTTCCAGCAGACTAAAGCCCCTCGTGTTGGTAAATCTGCTACCCCATTCCACTGCCCAGGCATTGAAGTCTCCGCCGATGACTATAGGGCTCCTTCCTACGAGATCTTCGGTTAGATTGTGGAGCATCTGATCAAACTGCTCTATCGTCCATCTCGGGGGGGCATAGCAGCTACATACGAAGATTCCATTTATTTTGGCTATCACGAACCCTTCATATGCGTTGGATACCACTTCCTGGATGGGGTATCTTCAATGTGAGTTTCAGCAGGTGTCATCGTATGTGTGATAAGACTTGCTCAACTTGGCAAATAGAATTTCCCTATCACCTGTGCATGCAATGCTTTAGTTTTCTTTGCATGCACGTAACCTATAATTCATATCATAATAGGCTGCGAAGAAACAAGAAGTTAATTTCCTTAGTTTGACAGTTGCGCCATGACGAAGTGGCAGCGTATTCGTGATTCATCCCACGCGCAAATGTCGCAAAAAGATATTTCAAACGCCGTGAGAATGTCCCGGTGGACCGTGAAAAAGGTCTTAGACCGAGAAAAGAAAAGACAACTATCCTCTTGGGCACGACTTGTCCAAGGTTAGATTGAATTCCGAGAGTTATCGCTGCCATCCAAAGGAATATTCGGACGAATTCAGTGCGTTCAATGAGGAAAATGGCAAAGGAAAACAGGATCAGCGACTTTCCGGCACAGAAGATCGTAATGGAAAATAGCGGGACGAAGTCGAGAGCACGGAAAAAAACTCACATGATTACCAACCGCATCCAGGAGCTAACGTATGCATTAAAAAAATGGACAAAAATTGCCGATTTTTCATGGGTTTACCTTCACACGCACTGACGAAACTACCCATGCAGCATCAATCATAGTAACCCATGAAGCTACTTCGTTCAGAAGTGTGCACGTTCAACGAACGGTACCCCGCCGCGTCGAAAACGGACGTCGTGTGGCATTTTGTGGACGCCGGATACGCCCATTCCGGCATCTACAACATCTTGGCACTATTGGACAACAATCAGAGCAACGAAAGAAAACCCGGTTCCGGACGACCGAAGATCGAGGGAAAAGTGGCTTCATCGCTGCGTGCGCTTGGCCAGGAGGTCGATGCAACCGGCTAAACAGTGAAAAAGTACCTGGCGACCATGGACATACATGTCAGGAAGCAGAAGTCCTGTCCACTGGTCTCGGAACTGCAGGCAATGACGCAGCGGCAGCGGCTGAATAAGATGGTCAAGTCGATTTTCCCGGCGAATCGCGACGTGGCGGTGGTGATGGACGACGAGACTTATCTCACCTTGGATGGCAACGACTGACAGGGCACTACTTCCCCACGAAGGAAGTGAGCTCCGAAGTGAAGTTTATTTCACACACCAAGTTCCCCAAGAAGGTGCTGCTGTGGCTGACAATCAGCGGGAAGGGAATGTCAAAGCCGCTCTTCTTTAGCTCCGGGTTGGCCGTGAACGGGGAAATTTATAGTACGAAGTGCCTGTCGGAAGTTGCGTCGTTCATCGAGAAATACCATAAGGGCGAAGACGCGATGTTCTGGCTGGATCTGGCGTCGGCCCACTACTCGAAGCGATCCTTAGAGGAGATGGAGCGGCTGAATATCGATGTGGTACTCAAGTCGGCGAACCCGCCCAACGTCCTCCAGCTACGTCCCATCGAGAATTTCTAGGCAAACCTGAAGCGTAAGATCTACTCCAACAATTTCGTCGTGAAAACAGAGAAGGAATTGATAAATAAAACGAAGAGAGAACCCAAAAACATGCCTACACGCATGTTTTCGTCCGCCATGGCGAATGTTCCGGTTAAATGCCGGAAGGCCGCTCGCAAGGGCGAAGATTTTTTTTGCAAGCAAGCTAATATAATTACACCCTTCATGGGAAATTTATCAAACTCAATTATCTGTCTTAGTTTTTTCTTTCACCATCCGATAAAAAGCCAAGCGATGTAAGAAAATCTCGAACTGCCTCGAACGAAAATCTCGTGAAAAATCCGATAACCCGACGATACCGACCGACAACCGACGAGAACATGTTTACCGTCGATTTCGTATCAAATTCCAGAACCGATCGCTATATTAGTTCTTTCCCGGTAAAAGACGGCCGACGAGTTGAAGAAGTTGTATCAGACAAAATAAAAAAATTACCCGGTGTTCACTCCAGAAACACGGAGGTCTACATCATTATTATAAGTAAGTATGTTCTTGAATCAAAAAGCAGTACGGCTCGAAGCCAAATGTTGAATTTCAACAAGATGGGGCTCTGCCAAACCTTGAACCGCGCTCAGAAGTGGAACATCTGCGGTTCTGGGCGAAGGATATGTGGCCGCCATCCAATCCCGATCGCTGGATTACTCAGTATGGCGCGTCATGAAGGCCAAGCCCGCTTCTAAATGCCACCCGAGTATTGCAAGCATCAGACAAACTTTGTATCGGGAGAGAAATGGATCCAGGATACATCTGGTAGTGTGTGGAGGCCGTAAATGCAGCAAGTGGAAACTCGATCGACGATTAAAATAGCTCAAGACTCTCAGAAACATCCCCCTTTTGAATAATAAAAAATCGAAACCGAATTTATTGAGAATTTTTGAAATTTTAACATTGCTAAATGTTGCAAACATTATCACGCATACGGTGCATGAGAAGATTGCTGCGCGGGAGCTTATGCTGCGTCAGGCTGTTCGTCAGAACACGAAGCAATATAAACAGGAGCGGAGACAGCAAACCCAACTATTTCGGGAGGAGGAGCGCCGTCAAGATGAGAAGTGTGATGAACTAGAACAGGAGCATCGCTTTCACGAGACGCGAAAGTTCTACGGGTAACTCAATGCACCCCAAAAGGTTTCGTGTCCCGAGTAGAAGTGTGCTGTAATAAAAATGGGAGCCAAGAACCAAGAGCCAAAGAACTTCACGAACGATCGTGAAGTTACCGAAAGGTGGAGGGATCACTTCGATGAACACCTGAATGACGTACATGCAAAGGACCAAGATAACGATGAAAGCGATTGTGTTGGTGCAATAAATAATGAAAATGTGACGCCCTCAGCGATATATGATGTTAAGAAGAACAACTGAAGCTGAAGAACAACAAATAAATTAGAAAAGGTGAAAGTCCTTACGCATCATCTATTCATCGTCTTAGAGCTACAATGAATAGAATACAGCGCTGTGTACGGATATAGGGTGGATTATCTGATCCATGCAAATCCCACAAGTGGCTTTTAAATGATGATGATGATCCCACCTCATTCTCCTACAAAGGTTTGAGCAGGACGCATATCGGACGGATATCTTATTGATAATAATTGAATTACTGTATTTCTTTATTACATCAGACTAGCCAGCGAGCACACTAAATTGAAAATAAAAACGGACTGGTTATCCCGCAGACAGAGATTACTAACCGAAATTTAAGCCTTTAACTAAAGTATTCATGGCATGTCGAGAGAATTTCCAACCCGGGAAGACCCTTGACCGATTGAGAATTGAACCAAATACCTATGTCAGTATTAGCCATGAATTTACAAGGTAATCCCGCTTTATCAGATCCCGGCCACGGCCAGCAATTGCGATCGTTTCCCAGTTTTAGCAGCTGAGGAAACCCAAGCCTAATTCGAACCGATACTTCAGGCACATTACTTTAAATATCCCAAGGCATGTCAATAAAATTTCCAACCCGAAAAAATCCTTGACCGATCAGGAATTGAACCCAATACCTATGTCAGCATGAGCCTTGAGTTTACAAAGGAATTCCCGCTTCACTGGACACCCGACAACGGCTCGAGTTTGGGAGATGCATGATCATTGGGAGTCGCGACTATTATGGTCTCCACAAACACTTGATGTCGTACGAAATGTTCCCTATATAAAAGGCTCATAAAACCGGGCATGAGACATGGACAATGTTCGAAGAGAATCTACGAGCACTCGGATTCTGTCAACGACATGTGTTGAGTACCATCTTCGGCGGTGTGCAAGAGAATGGCGTATGGAGACGAAAAACGAATCACGAGCGCACGCAACTCACTAGTTAATCCAGTGCCAATAAAGATACCCAAGCAGGAAGGATACGCTGGACAGGACATGTTGCAAAAATGGTGGTTAGTAGTTAGACCAAGTGCAGCAAGATCTTATCAACATGCTAAGCCAAAATGAATTGATAAACTACAGCTGGGAGATTGTTCAGTGGTATTGTACCAATGGGGTTGATTTCATTTACAAGAACCTAAACTAAAACCTCAAAATATGAACCGAAGCTTAAGAAGACTAGTAAACGGCTCGGGACACTGTAAAGATTAACAATTTTTGGAACAAACTTCCCAGAGAGGTGTGCACCATCAATGGTGGGGATATGAAGAAAATGATTTTAACAACGATCTATGGAAGCGTCATAAAATATCTTTGTTTTAACACTTTGCGGTCGTTCGTCTGCTCTCAGCCACCACAGCTAGGAATGATACTGAATACTTTATTCAACCATGTAAAAGTTTACACTTTTTTTCAACGAATTTTAATGCCTAGTGAACTGGTTCACGAATTAATACGGTGACTCTATGAATAATAGATAACGGTAATCGAAACTCGGAAACTCGAAACCAAACATTATTAACGCGGAAAGATAAGACGCTCTGTTTCATGAGAAATTCGATTAGATCGCAAAGGGTAAATTGATTACTCTTTTCTTTATTCTTTCCATCCCCAATGTATAAGTGATTTCTTCGTACGGATTCTAAGTGGACAATACTTTAAAAGGCTCCGGTTTAGATCAACGATACAGCTTTTAGTACGAAATTTTGTCTCGTTAAACATCTATTGAAAAACAATGGATTTATTTCACTACACCTTGGGCCTGATTCTCAAATACACTTCACGGTGGAAACGAATTAAACGGCACGGCATTGAACTACGTTTTACGAGTTAGTGAAGTGTCGAAGATGAATTTTCAGGCAGAATGAGCACTTTTCAAATAAAAAATCATTAATGAAAATTAACTTCTTCGTATCAAACTGGTGTTTAATGTGAGTGGAAAACTTTGTTTTCTTCATGTGGTATAATAATCTCATACAAAAATTTCATCTGAAGATAATTTGATATTATAATGATAAGTTTAGTGGGAAACTAATCTCGTATCCAGATGTCGATATCATACCGTTGTCATCGCGAATACGTTTCATTCCGTTTCCACCGTGAAGTGTGTTCGTAGTGTATTCGAGAATCAGGCCCCTTATATATAAAGGGCCTTATTCCCGTTTTCACTTCACGGTGAAAATGGAATAAAGTGTATCCGCGATGACAACGATAGGGTGTGGACATCTGGATACGAAATTGGTTTTCCACTAAAACTAATCATTATAATATGAAATTATATTCAGATACAATTTTTGAAAGAGATTATTTTACCACATGAAAAAAAACAAAGTTTTCCATTCACATTGAACACTAATTTTATACGGAGAAGTTAATTTTCGTTCAAAATTTCTTTTCAAAATGTGTTCATTCTGCCTGAAAACCCATTATTATCGTTGACGCTGCACTAACTCGTGAAACGTAGTTCAATGGCGTGCCGTTCATTTCGTTTTCACCGTGAAGTGTGTACGGGAATAAAGCCCAAAGGCTTATGAGTGCTTTGGCGCTTATATCGAACTGGAAGCCCTTTTTTCTCTGCATTAGACTTGATTCTTTCTCCGATGCTCTAACCGCTGTCGATGATGCAGATCTTGTACTCTCTTAAAATGAACGAACAATTGGTCAAAATTTATTTTACTTTGACTCTCGTTTGATGATTTTGCGGTCCTAAAAAGCAACGTTATGATAAAACATAGAGTTATCAATGGTTACCATATGGAACATACACTTTGGTAGGCTGTCCCCAATAATTCGGCACGCACTGTAACCGATTTCGCAGCAGATTGAACGCTTCCGTTTGTGGAAGCAACATAAGAATTCCGTAAAGCGCTCGAGATAAATGTTGTGCATCTGCGTTATCGTTAGCGTGAGATATCAGCGTCAGACGGAGGGCTGAAGTAAAAAAATAGGTTTCACGAAGTTCTTCTCTAGCTTCGATTTCAATACTCACAAGCGAAAATAGGAGATTCTATCAGTTGGACCAATTTATCGATCTCAACCAAAAAGTCCACAGTGATTTCCATATCAGCGCTGAAACGAAAAAGGATTACCAACAGCCTTCGGATCACAACCAACTCACTCACAATAATATCACAATTTCGGAAACCTGTTGATAACACTGCGCGAGAAGACACAACGAAAGTGTCGAAACAGCACAATGCGACCAACATTTGTACAGACACTCGAAGAGCGAAGCAGATTTCTCGTTTTTTATATCCCTCAGAGTGTTTCTGAGATCGAACAGATCGGATGTCGTCAGCAGAATCAAATTCAACGTCCGGACCATCGTCGAGGCAAACTTCAGATTGGGTGTTTCGTCCTGTAGAATCTCCGCGAAGGTACGATAAATGTACTCCGCGTTCAACAGCCTACAAAGCTGTCTTATGATAAGTGTTCCTCTGTTCTCGAGGAAAATCGTATTCTCACTAAACATTGTCAGCAATTCCATAAGGAAATGTTTGTACTGCATCTGGTCAAAGTTGCTCCCTTTGGCGGTTGCGGAATTGACAATTTCAGCTAGCACAACAATCGTTTGCAGGACCACTTCATCCGAACTGTCCGAGAGGCAATCCCTCAACAGCAAAGGGAACAAATTGTTGGCGTGAGTCGACATCTCATCGTGCACTTCGGTAAAAAGATGGTGAACCCATCTCAGCGTCGCTATTTTTGTCGGCACTGAACTGTGTATCAGATACTGTCGAAGCACTTGCATCACCGAGTCTAGATCCAAGTATTGTAGATTCTTCTGCCTATCGTTCCTTGCTGAAACCAGCACCAGCAGATGGTCATTCACGGCAGTGGCGCATTCTTTAATATGCCTTTTCGATTCGCCTTCGAAAGCCAAACACGGTAAAATTGCTGTAAAAAGGCCCGATGAAAAGCCAATAATTTCTCCGCCTGCCAACTGCACAAATTCTTTGATCCAAATTATCGCCGTGAACTGAATTAACAAATTGCTAGATTGCGCCTGTACGATTAAAACATTCATCATCTGCGGTATATCGGCAGTGCCCGGATCAGATTTGATCGCTTTCAGGAATTGAGTCAACAGAGATTCACACATGCGCTGGATTTCCGGCATATTATCCTCCAGCATTTGAAACAAACCGAGTAGAATCTCCGGCAAATAAGGTACCATATTGATTTCGGGAACAGCGTTCAAAACCGAAATCCAAGAAATGATAAACTGTCTCGCGAACGAATTTTTCGCCATGATTCTTTCTCTAACCAAAGGCATAAACGCGTCCAGATCGAAGCAGCTAGCTGATTCGATAACGATATCCTTCAGTAGCCGATCCAGCAACTCACTACCGGTTTTAACGTTTTGATCGGGATCCGTAACGAGCCTGCTCAGAGACGTGAACAAACTGGGAAACATTGGAATGATCGATCCCCTCGAAACTTTGACCACATTGTAAATTGACTCGCTGGCAAAGTAACGCACTCTCGTATCCGTGTCCATTAGGCAATTCAGTGCCGGATTTACGATTTCATCGATAAACATTTCCGTATCTTTGCCCAGGGCTATACTTGTTGCTGCTAGCGCAATCAGTCCTCCCTGAAACAGTATCTTTTGATGATCAAGACATAGAAAAAACCAAACTCAAGCCTGACCTTTTTTTTGTTGGAATCGTTCGAGGTAACAAAGTCCCGACTCAGTACCTCAATAATGCGCTTGATTTGGGCAACGTTCTTCTTGGAGTTGAAATCGGCCACCATTCTGTAACGATAGATTTACGCTTTTATCCACAACGGTTACTGCTGATGAAGACGGAGTGCATACTTTTCAATCTCGGAGGCAGCAACCCTCCGTTTTTCGTAGGTTTTGTCGCTGAGTGCCTTCACACAGGCTTCACTTATCGGGGCGAATGCATTTTCCATATTTCTCTATGCCAAGTACGGATTTTTGCCACTGTGAACCACTCGAAATTCTACGCTGACTCACGGTAAACAATTCGCCAGAGTAAATATTATTGATTGGATTGTCTTCCGGAACTGTCAAGTGGTTTTGTTTATGTTGTACAGTTTATTTTAAAATCTCTTGTGGAATAATATACCTTCTAGCAAGAAATTTTGTGTGAACACTCTATGTTGAGAGGCTGCTAGAATTTGTGCCGTAAGTAGACAATTTTGGACCGAAAACAAATGATGTATTAGAATAATTATTCCATGTTTCGAAAAAAAAACTATCGTATCCTCGACACGGCAATTAGTGATGTCCGATATTCATTCTATTAACGATTAATGACAAAAAAAATAATAGGGTCCTATTATGTAAATCGACTCGATAAGAATTTTGCTCCCAAATTTCGTTTTGGCAGCCAAGATTGGGTCGAATATAGAGGCCTATTCCAGAAGATGAGACGAGCAAACGAGCGCTCGTCTCGTTTGTTTTTATATTCCAGAAGCCGAGCTCGATGAAAAACGTAGGTCGTCTGGCTCGACGACCGTTTGGCCGCGCTCGCCGATGAATAAGTCGAGTCGTAGTATTGCATAGGCAATATTTTTCCAATGTTTTTCTTTACTGAAATATGAATATAAACATCACAATAATGCATTTCATTCGTCGTACCTATTGTTTCGACATTTATTGCAATGAATGTGAACAAATCTTGAGTATTTTATAGTGCATCTGTTAAGGGAAATAGTTGATTAGGTGAATAAACATTGGTTTCAATAACTCCATAATAAATAAATGTCTGAGTGATGAAATTCTGTGCTAGTAGAAAAATATCAATAAAACAAAAAGATTTGTGAAACTTATTTTTCTTAATTGTGATTTTAAGATTTTGGCACTGAGAAAAGAGTCTCGATTGATCAATTTCAGAAATGTTTGTTGTTTTTCTCAAAATAAAAACACGTCTTCACATCTAACATCACTGTTCATACCGAGATTAAGTGTCAGAAGTGTTTCCAGTCTACCAAATAAAACATTTCAATGAAACTCGTGTACTGGAATAGAATATTCTGCTCGTCTCGACAGTGACTGAAGCCGATACGAGACGAGACGAATTTATCGTGAATTTGAATTTGTGCGAGGACTTCTGATAAATTACCGGTAAACACATACCTTAAAATACCCAATTTTCTTGAAGAAACGGCATTTTTTTAGAATGATTATTTCACAAAAAACATTTAATAGGTTTTTGTTGGTTAAAGTAATACTTAAGGTCACAGAGAATGTTAATTCGTCTCCTAATCTAGATAGGATCTCATTATGTTGGGCGTACAGTACGAAGAGTACCGAATATCATGTCAATCCGTTTGTAGACGTTTAGCTTGGGCTGGACGTTGATACCTTTGATTGTTGCAATCGTCGTTCAAGTTTTTCCTTGATGCTCAACTGCAGGTTTCGCATCGTCCAGTGGATTTTTTCCTTCTGTTGTCCAACTACTGCATCAATATCATCATCGTCAAATTTGATTAAGTCAGGAACAATTTGAAATGCCTGCTTGATCAGTGCAGTCCGTGACGTTTGATAGAAGACGCCAAAGACATTATGAATTGTATCACGATCACGACCAGAATGATTATTCATATACGAGAACAAATCTGCATATACGAAACGTCTTGCTGCAATACTTCCAATCAGGGTTTCAAGCAGCTGCTTCGAAATTTCCGATGGTTTGCTCCGATAGCTGTTCTAGCATAAGTTGCAATCTGACGTCAACTTCATAAAGGGTGCATTTCTTCCGCAATAGCAGTTTAACAGCGACCAGAATTGGTTCGAGTGCATCAACCAAATTCCTACAGAGATGAACCAGTCTTCGGCTGAATCTCTCTTTAATAAAGAAAGAAAAAAAATCCTTTATCGTTGTCAGTTCTTCATCGCTGAAGCTTATCTTGTGTTACGTTTTCATATCGAGCTGCGATTTTTTTCGGAGGTCGTAGGTCGGAAGTCATAGATCTTATTTGATTCTCGAATAATATTTCAAATCGGCATAAAGGCGATTATTATTTATGGCGTAAAAAAATACCAAAATTACCGGTTATTTATCGTAAAACCGGTAACGGTAAAACCAGTTAACAATCCCTAATTCAGAGCGTCTGCTTTTAAACGTTAGGTTGATAATTACTAAGAAAATAAACCGGTTGTCTGATTCCAACCTAAACAAGGTCTTGCTTCTGTAATCGATTTATGGGAGCATGATGTTCAGTTAAATCGCTGCAACTATCCGAAATGCGGGATTGTTTGGTAAAAATGCGATTTTGATTTTGTGTATTGATTAATCAACAGCTTAGAAAATATAGGGTTAGTCAATTAACTTGAAAAATAAGACATCACTAGATAGGGACATGTGCACCCGTGGCCGAGTGGTTAGCGTCCCACACTATCATGCCGGGTGTTCGGGTTCGATTCCCGTTCTGGTTGGGGGATTTTTCGTCAAAGAAAATTCTTCCGGCTTGCACTGTGGTCACGCGTATTCTAGAGCTTGCCACTCTAGAGTACATTCAAGGCGTGTTATTCGGCATAGAAATCTCAACCAAGCATTAATGAACGACGCTAGTTAAAGAATACGTTGAGACGGCAAAAGTTCCACAGGGAACGTTAACGCCATTCAAGAAGAAGAAGAGGTTTATTTTGGACCAAGACGGGTCTATGGTACTAGGTGAGGCCGTTTCGTAACTAAGTTGGTTAGGGGAGCGGTATATGAAAACAGTACGGAAGAAAGCAGAAGGGGAATTATTTCCTTGAAGCGTGAAAGAGACAGACTGATCAGGAGCGAGCTTCGGCACTAGCGTATTGTGTTTTGTTTACAAACAAAACACAGTAGATTTCCAAGATGGCTGAAGAGTGGACATCAGCTGTTAATTGTACTCACTTTCCGGTGAGCCAACCCAATCTTGTGTGCTTTGGCTGTCAATTTGACAGCTTGTGTCCTATCTGCTCGGAATTCTAACAAATTTCGATAATCGAGTTAAAATTGGCGAAAAATACACCACTGGCTACGTTATCATTTGCGTGAATCTGTCACCATCTAGTTTCGTCCCGGGGTTAGCGACAGCAACCGTCTTTAATCGGCGAGATGGCCTTTTCGGTGCTGAATTCGGTGACCAAAAAGGCGGCGTCGAATGTTTATATAACCAATTGTTTGTTGAAAAATGTCGGAGCTTTATATAATTCCCAGCAGGTGCGCAATGCTGGGAAGTGGCATCCCGATCCGGAATTCATCAGTCAATTCAATGCGGCCGTGATGTATCCGGATGAGGTCACCTCCAAGTGGAAGATACCTCCATGGAACAGCAAGCTTGCTCCGGTTGAGAAGACGGTCCGTAACGTTAAGCTCAACTTCGGTCCTCAACATCCGGCGGCTCACGGTGTGCTGCGTTTGGTGCTGGAGCTGGATGGAGAAACCGTGATGAGGGCTGATCCGCACATTGGTCTCTTGCACCGTGGCACGGAAAAGTTAATTGAATACAAGACGTATACCCAGGCGTTGCCCTATTTCGATCGGTTGGACTACGTCTCGATGATGTGCAACGAGCAGTGCTTCTCGTTGGCAGTTGAGAAGCTGCTGAACATCGATATCCCATTGCGGGCCAAGTACATTCGCGTGTTGTTTGGTGAAATCACCAGGATTCTGAACCATATTATGGCCATTGGAACCCACGCTCTGGATGTGGGTGCATTGACACCGTTTTTCTGGTTGTTTGAAGAGCGTGAGAAAATGATGGAATTTTACGAACGTGTTTCTGGTGCTCGTATGCATGCCGCTTATATTCGTCCGGGAGGTGTATCGCAGGACATGCCACTCGGACTGCTGGATGATATTTACGAGTTTGCTTCGAAGTTTGGCGAGCGTCTGGATGAGGTTGAAGATGTTCTCACGACCAACCGTATTTGGGTGCAGCGTACGGAGGATATTGGTATTGTTTCGGCCGAGGATGCTTTGAATTATGGCTTCAGTGGCGTTATGCTACGCGGCTCCGGCATTAAGTGGGATCTTCGCAAATCGCAACCATACGATGCTTATGACTTGGTCGAATTCGATGTGCCCATCGGTACCAAGGGAGATTGTTACGATCGCTATTTGTGCCGCATCGAGGAAATGCGTCAGTCGCTACGTATTATCGATCAGTGTCTCAATCAGATGCCCGCCGGGGAAATTAAAACCGATGACGCTAAGTTGACAACGCCATCGCGATCTGAAATGAAAAATTCTATGGAAGCACTGATTCATCACTTCAAGCTGTTCACTCAGGGCTACCAAGTACCACCCGGTTCGACCTATACGGCAATCGAAGCACCAAAAGGAGAGTTCGGTGTTTATTTGGTAGCCGATGGTTCCAGCAAACCGTATCGCTGCAAGATCAAGGCCCCCGGATTTGCGCATCTAGCTGCGATTGATAAGATCGGAAAGCATCACATGCTCGCCGATATTGTGGCCATCATCGGAACGCTAGACGTTGTGTTTGGTGAAATCGATCGTTGAATGAAACGAATATTTCGAAGGTGATGCACACCGAGTCATTATATCAGTCGGCATCATTTATACGACTTTAATTGAATTGTTCAATAAAAAACGATGTTCTCCTTACCTGATTTGCTTTTTTCCGTTTGATAGTTGAGAAATTTCTGTTTATATAAGGCGTGTATCGAACAGTAGTCTCAAACTTTTAAACATCTAAATAAAACTGAAAACGTTCAGAAATTGTTTACAAGTGATTTAAAAAAAAAAAAACATTTACTTTAATTTGATGTGTCGATCATCTGAATCGGTCTAGTAGTTCAAAAGTTATGAATTGTTGAAAAAAGGAGAAAAAGTTGAATTTTCGAACAACCCTAAAATGTAAATGATCACCCTAATGAAAAAATAAAAAAAATACGGGTAAAATATTTTGCGATAAAGAATAAAACTACTAATTTTCACGAAAATCTGAGAACCACTATATCGGTTTGGCATGGAATGGCTGGTATAATAACGAAGTCGATACACTCCTTAAACATAACAATATTTCTCAAAGAAGTATTTAGAGTAATGAAACGTGGAAACATTTTTTTTTATATTGCAGACAATGTTGTCGAGAAAAATTATAAAACCTAAACCAAAAGTTTCCGAAGTGCTCACTGCCTACCTAAAACAGTGTAACGAACCGCCCTGGACGTCTTACTTCATAAAGGTTCGATTTCTGTTGACTCGTCTCCTCACAAGACTCAGTCGAATTGTCATTTTGTAGCATCGCGATGTACTGAACGACCAATTTGGTCGATCGCACTTCAACTGGACGCTGGACACCGGGACTAATTATCACATCCTGCGGACCGGATGCTATCCGTACATGAAGTATCACTGCACCAAACGCCGCTGGCAGGATCTTCGCGTAGAGGACAACTTCTTCAAGGCCATAAAGGTGATCAATCTCGGATTACCGCAGCTGGGCTACGGACTGGCGGCACGTTTCCTGATACGACACGTGGAATGGGTAGACATGGGGAGCAAACATGGGCGAATACCTATCTACTTTTTGTACGAGGAGGACAAGGGTTCTTTGTATTAATGAAACGAATGGTTAGCGTTTTCAATTTTAATTTATTTGCACATCAACGTTGTTAATTTTGCTCATACGACACCTCTGCAGATCGTAGATTCTCAAGGCAAAGCGAATTCCGAAAAAAAATCTGCAAAGAAAACAAACACTATTAACAACGGTGAAAGCACAACTGCAAGTAAAATATATTACGAAAGGTTAAATCAGTGGAAAAAAAAAGCAGAATCACTTTGGTTCATAAGCAGAACTGGTAAAATATAAAATATCATCATTGATTTATTAAAGTTTTCTTTATTTTGATAATATCACACATACCTTATTCAAATCAGAATGAAGTTTTCCAGAACACACAAAGTACCTTGTCTACAATTTTGAAGGCATTTCAGCATCCTCTATTTGGGCCCTGCAATTTAGAATGTCGATAAATGACAAGCTATTATCCTCTGCTCAAATAAAAAGCAACAGTTTTGCTGTTGGCAATCATCAGAAAGTGGTATTGATATAATCATCTCAGATCATAAGCAGAACTGGTAAATTGTAGGGTTTTCATCAGAAAACTATATATTAGAACATTCGTTCTAATCATGTTACGTTACCTCATTGGATCTTCCCGATATATAAGGCGAGAGCCTAACCCAAAAGGTCGACGATCAACCACGCGGGTGGGAAGGACAACCACATGCTAAAAATAGAGAAACAAAAAATATGAGCCACGCGGTCGACTGCATTTTTTTTTCTAGCGAAACATCTACGAAAATAATTCGTCAGCCTCGTTTTAGAAATTTAATCACAGACCAGAAATCATAAGCAGAACTGGTATAGAGATAAAGGTATCATCATGTTTCGTGATCATTGTGATCGATTTGAATAATCTCTAATTCAAATTATTATTCAATATTCTTACCTCCACGGGCGAGCGCGGTCTTCCTTCCGGTGAACCACTAATCCATTATTGATTGCTTGCCGATTTCCTCACATTTTTACGGATTGCATACGGAGCAAATGATAAGCGAAAATATTTTCGAAGCGCCCAAATCGCTGGTCAGAACAAAAATGAGCGAAAGATGATCGGACAGAAAACCACGGTGAAGATATCACACATTATTTTTTTTTCGAGCGCGATTTGCGACCACAGTTGCACAGTGTCGACATCTGGTGGCGACTTTCAAGATCGGGAATTTGGGTCTCAAACTCGGAAGTGTAATATCTATACTGATAGAAATAATTAGTAAATATAACATTTTTTTTGACGTAGGACTACGTCTAACCGGAAGATATAAGGGGTGAAATGGAAATCTAGGCACTGAACAAGTAGGAAAAAATGCAAGATTTGGAACGCTTATAACTCGAGCATTTCTCAATAGATCGCAAAGGTTTTTGCATCAATTGATAGGAAATATATCTACGCGTCTATCATAACGAATAACATTTCATTTTTCTTGAGATAAATAATTGAATAATTGTGAAATATCAAGCATTGTTAAAATGCACTATGTGCCCATTTTTGATTGGTCCATTTTGTGCTCCTCAAATCGTATCGACCAAAACGAGCAACCAGAGCAGCAGCGAAATACAATGAAGCACGATTGGAAAGGAAAAAGAAAAAAAAATGAACGAAACATTGGTCGCAGTCTCACACATGCGTAATTCTCGAGCCAGCTTAAAAGCTTAAAGTCAGCTTAAAAATCCCCGCTCCGCTGCCATAACGATCCATTCTTTGTGTGGACACTAGAGATGGGCAAAACAGTTCACTTTGATGAACGGTTCACTCACTAACCGTTCATCTACGTGAATCAGTTATTTTGAACCGTTCTTTCGTTCAGCGGTATTAAGAACAACATAGAATGTTGGCTGGAACCCAACATCAATAGACAGCTATTAATTGATATCGTTGGATTGGATAGTGTACGTATGGTATTTATGTAATAATTTGATCCGCACAAAATATGTGCAATTTTTCATATTCTCTTTTTGGACAACACACTGGTTCCATGTAAGATTACATATTTCATAATGTTCATTCAGGGAAAAAAATCAACAGCGATTTTCACTAACAATCAATCATACAAACAATCACAATAACACGTACACGCAATAGGCCAATCAATGAATTGAAAGCCACGAAAAAACTGTTTTCTCAACATGCCCTCACTATAAAATTTTATGTTTACCTAATCCATGAATCGCCCCAGCTTCCCCCAGATTTTTTCTGATAATCACGAAATATATGAATGTTAGGCGGAATTGAAAGAATACATGTAATTGAAAATATATATTTTTGCTTTTAAAACTACGAAAATCTAATTTAATTTTTAACACAAAATTGAGTATACATTAACAAAATAAACCCTGCGTTAGATGCATTTTGCTCATCATGACAATATCGTTTTATTTTCCTTACAAGCGTTCTCGTTATATTTGTTCATTCCATCCAGCGCAAATCAGTTCAGCTGCACTAGTTCGTTCGCAAACAGTTCGCCCGCAAACAGTTCGTTCTGAACCAGTTCGTTCACAAGCAGTTCACTCTCCATCAGTTCACTCTCAAACAGTTCACTCGCAAACCGTTCTTTCGGAATCAGTTCGTTCACAAACCGTTCGCTCGCAATCAGTTCGTGGGGAGAACTACCGTTCTTTGAAAAAGAACGACCGTTCGTTCACTCTTTTCGGCGAACTAGTTCGTTCGTACCGTTCGTGAACGGTTTGCCCATCTCTAGTGGACACCGACTGGACAACATCGTTGCTGGACGAGCTGGACGGCGAGGGATCGAGTGCCTTTCTCAAGGCAAGAGGGCGGAGGTGGTAGCGCTGGAGTAGAGTAGAGTAGAGTTTTCAAAGGGCCTTTCTCAAGGCTAGAGACGAATGAACTGCAAAAGTTTAAAGTCTCTATAATACAATACCTTCCTTCCTTCCATAACGATCATTCTCATTCAAACCGTACACCACATCAGTTCGCATCACAACACATCAACAAACCAACCCAAGCAGCCATGTCTGGACATGGCATAGGAGGAAAAGTGAAGGGAAAGGCAAAATCCCGCTCGAACCGTGTTGATCTGGAGTTCCCCGCAAGGGTAGCTAGACCGAGCGCGTTAGAACCAGTGCACCAGTCCACCTAGCCGGCGTTATATAGTTTCGGTGCCGAAGTGATCGAGTTAGTTGGCGAAGCTGCTCACGACAATAAGAAAACCCGCCTACAGAACAGAGCACATTCGGTTCGGTGACGACAACTAGTTTCAGCGAGTGGAAAACGCAATCGCAAAACGGCAGCAGGTAGACGAAGGAAAAAGTTTGTTTGTTTTGGTGGCAAAACCAGTCACCGTAAAAAACGGCGCTTTTCAGGGCCACTAAACCTTTCAAAGAAGAGTTATTAAAAGTTTTTAACAACACCAATGCATTCTAAAGTGATATAATATGACATATAATATAAACTGATTTATTTTGTTTATGCTTATTGGTGGTTGGGGTCCAAATTGATCATTCAGTTTTCACAAACCCATGCATGGCTCCCGAATTAAAAGTGGCTCCAAATTACACCACATTGTATGCAGGATGGCATTAACGAATTTTCTCGGTAGCAAGAACTGCTTTCTTTGGTTGATAACTGATGTTGAAAATTGACTGACGTTACATCTGCATTGTATAGAAAAATACCTAAGGAGCAACATGATGAGCTATATATTTCCTGCTGCTCTGTTCTTATTTTAAAGGACTTTAATCCGAAGGTCATCCGTCCGTGTATTTACTGTTGGTTTTTCAGAACGCTTTTAGCTCGTTTATTTCTCGACAGATCGTAGAGTTCGTCTCCAAAACCTCAGATCTTTTCCATTTTTATTGACTTTGTTTGCGAAGACTACAAATCTTACAATTCATTCGTCTCCGAAACCACAGTTTAAGGTACGGTAATGTGCTCAATAGTGAAATATATGATAGTGAACGAGCTGATGACCACCTATGCATTCCCTATCACAGCCATCATTTTGATTGTACGATATGTGCATACGCCGAAAGATGCCCGGCGTTGAACATTTAATAAGTACAAAGCCTTCAGAAAAAAATCAAGAATCAAGTTTGTAACAAAACGCAAAAACACAACACCAAAGGTTATTTTCAGAACCCCAACATGTTCATAAAGAGTAAACAGTAAACTAATCTATTTTTCAGGTAGATAGGTAGGTATTCACGTAGGAGAACAAAATAAAACAACATATTTAAAAAATATATTTAGCAAAAGCTTTGTATAGTCCTACGTCACTCCGGTTATGTCCCCGACATTACCCACTCGTCTTTTTGGTAAATGTTACCAATCTATTCGCGTTGACGGCGGAATGGTGCCGACATCTGGATACGACATTAGTTTGTGTGAATCCAAATATTCTCGGTTTGGATAAGTCGGCCCTAAGGCAGTTTCAAATTGTTAAAATTTGAATGAAATTTTTTTCTACTCACCAAAGCTCACCATTATAATATCAATTTATGTTTGGACACAATTTTTGTATGATATTTTTTTACTACTTGCAATCAAAAGTGATTTTAATTTACATGATGTGCTAATTTGATTTGGGAAAAATAATTTTCATTCATAATTTTAATTTTAAAAGTGCGTGATTTCTTCTGCAAACCCATATTGTCATGCCTACTCCCCCATTTCGTAATACGAAGCTCAATGCCGTCAACGCGGATAGTCATTTTCTGCCGTACTAATTGACGAATTTACGTTGGATTTACAACCAGATGGCGCAGCGAGTAAAATGAGGATGTTTTGTTTTTTTGGTATGAAATTCGTTCAAATTTTCTAGAAAAATCAGAAGTTATCTTCAAATTTCCCGGTTTCATGTAATCTTTCCACGCTGAAAAGGTTAGAAAATCATCATTTTACAATGTGCTATGTGTATTACGAGGAATGGCTTGTTATAAGTATTGTAACTTTAATTTTTTTCAACTAAGTAAACGATGAATAGGGTGTCTTGCGCTAAAAATACTGCAAATCCTTCTCGTATCGGCCCCTACATAATCAATGATATCAGCCAATTTGATATGATATCGATTTCATCGCAATTATCCATAGTATCAAAAACCGGTATGCATTATCAAATTTAAAATTTTCGAAGATTATCTATGACTTTGGTTAAATCGCGTGTTGAAATTACCGTAAATATACAAAACTCCAATTTTCTTACCATATACTGACGACATTCAATGGCTGAAATGAATCTAAATTGAAATAAAATGAATAATCACCACCGAATCTTGCTTTTCAGTGCATAAAATAAACAAACACCCTCACTTTTGTGGTTCTGAGCTCTAATGTAGATGTCGCATGAGCTGATTCAGCTTTGCGTAAATTCGTCAATAAACATATATGTCAAGAACAAAACCATTTATGTCGTAAACCCAATATCGGCTACATTTTCCCGGCGAAAATGCACGTATTTGAATTATATCAAAACTCTTATCTACTCTAGCTGACTGCTCAGTCAAGTTTTATGTTTTCATACCATGAGTACCTTACCCACGACGTGCACCCTTCACCAGGCATCTCCAACCAAGTTTGCTTCCCACACTTTTGCAATTCCTCTGTCATTTTTGAACTGTCCATGAGACAAAAAATCAATGGAATCCAAGATCATCTACGATCCAATATTATTTCGTCGATATTTTCGGAAAAATATGGGAAAGTTAGATCTGATAAAATGTTCTTTACTGGCGGTTCATTCATAAACGGGTCCACTGGCTTCGGCATCTTCAATGAAAATTCCAGTGCCTCTTTCAAACTCAAAGATCCTTGTTCCGTGTATGTCGCTGAACTGGGTGCGATATACTACGCACCAGAGATCATTGAAACATTGTCCATCGACCATTATTTTATTTTTTCAGACAGTCTCGGCTCAATAGAGGCAATCCGCTCAATGAAAGTTGATAAACGCTCATCTTATTTCCTAACAAGAATAAGACGTCTATTGAGTGTTTTGGTCGAAAAATTATTCAAGATTACCTTTGCATGGGTTCCCTCTCATTGCTCGATTCCGGGGAATGAAAAAGCGGACTCGCTAGCTAAGGTGGGCGCATCACAAGGCACACTTTTTGAAAGGCAAATTGCTTATAATGAATTTTTCCACATTCTTCGTCAGCACACACTCGTTAGTTGACAGCGCATGTAGAGTGAAGATGAGTTCGGTCGTTGGTTACACACGATTATCCCTAAGGTCTCGACGAGTACATGGTTCAAGGGGTTGAATGTAGGTCGTGATTTCATTCGCGTGATATCTTGGCTTATGTCCAATCACTACAACCTAAACGCGCGTCTTTATCGCATTGGTCTCGCAGTAAACAATATTTGGCGATGGTTACCACGACATCGAGCATGCTGTCTGGTCGTGTATCCAGTTCCATGCTGCCCGCTCTCAGCTGTCCAGAGCATTGAGGGCACTAGGCAGACAATCGGGAATCCCCGTCCGGGATATCTTAGGTAGCCTGATCTTTTGCTTCATCTATACCTGTTCCTCAGAAACGCCGATGTCAACGTTTAATGATGTTTTCTTCGTTGTGTCCCCGTTGCATATCCCTCCTATCCAAACGATAAACTTTTACTTAGTCGCGGCAATACATACACACACTCTTTACAGATACACGGGCCAAAGGTTGTGCAGTCCACTGATCATTCAACAAGAGCCAAAGGTTGTACCGCTTATGACAACTCTACACGAGCTGATGATTGTGCCGGCTAGTGACCATTCTATCCTGGATTCCTCGAGTCAAGAGAGATGTACCACGATTGATATGAGGTACAGACTAAAGGGCGTCGCTGATCAATTGTCAGTTGCAATAGGAAGTATCCCGTGTTGGCCACACATATAGAGTACTGGAGACTGCAACATTCCAATTATGAGAATATTTGTAATACTAACCTCGAACCAACCGCGAGTAATCGGCTACATATTACTAACATAGTTGTAAGACAAAAATTCTCAAAATATTGGAGTCCCGGCCCCGTCAGGCTAACGCTACATGTGCCTTTATAAAATATATATTTTGGGAAAAAAAAATCTTATCTACGCAGAAGAAAGCAGAAGGGGAATTATTTGCTTGAAGGGGGGAAGAGACAGACGAGCGAGCTTGGGCACAAGCGTATTGTGTTTTGTTTACAAACAAAACACAGTAGACTTTTGGGTTTACATTGTCGTCGACAACGACAGCCATCATTGGAGCCCAAGTGAAATCCAAGCCCATCAGCAGCTCGCGTGCATTGTTTTTATTGTTAGCTTCGTTTACTATATATATATATATATATATATATATATATATATATATATATATATATATATATATATATATTTATATATATAATTGACTCCGTATGACTTAGATTGAGATGAAAAGTTTTCTGGTTGAGCCTTAAGGTGGAAACAGAATGCCGCGTTGTGCGTTGCTTCTCATCGGCTGTCATTGCTTGCGTTTTGTACTAAACATTCGCCCGACGCAGTCTGTTGATTTGCAGTCACAATCTAGCATTCGCGTCACCAGTTTTCATGTAAACAAAAACAAAATAAAATTCGTATGAAAATCTTGTTCTTGTTAAGTTCACGGATCAGTTGAATGTTTTTATAAACAACACATTGACATATCCGCGCTGGCGGCATTGAGCTTCGTTTACTAGTTCAGGGAAGCGTGAAAGAATAGCTGATTTTCAGTCGGAATGAACACGGTGCTCCCTTGGCCGAGTGGTTAGCGTCATAACTAACATGCCGGGTGTTCGGGTTCGATTCCCGTTCTGGTCGGGGGAATTTTTGGTCAAAGAAATTTCCTCCGACTTGCACTGTGATCACGCGTATTCTAGAGCTTGCCACTCAGAATGCATTCAAGGCGTGTTAATTGGCATAGAAATCTCAACTAAGTACTAAAAAAAAATGACGCAAGTAATACTACGTTGAGACGGCGGAGTTCCTCTAGGAACGTTAGTGCCATTGAAGAAGAAGAAGAAGAACACGTTTTCAAAATTAAAATTATGAATGAAGATCAGCTTTTCCATATCAAAATGAAAAACATTTTTGTTTGCAGGTGGTACAAAAGTCTCATACGGAAATTGTTTATGAATAAAACTCTATAACATGATGCAAAAAGCAATGTTGGAATTGTTTGGCCATATGGTTGAATGAAAGTCAGAAACACGTGTTTCAAGTAATCAAATAACATGATGTGAAAATTTTCATTCAAAATTTAGAATTTAAAAACCGGCTTCGTATCTTCTACTCTGATAGAGATTACACTAACGAGTTTGGGAATCAAATTATTGCCCTAATTTTAAGTTGCCACCAGACGTCGACACCATGCCACTGTCATCGCGAATTCGGCGCAAGCAGTTTAGAACAAATGTTAGCGTTTAGTACAACGATGCTAATGACGAAACGCATTATTGTGTTCGATTAACTGGAAACACACATATTTAAAATGAAGTGTCAACGCACAATTGTCGCAACGCGACGCATAACGCGGCATTCTGGTCCCACCTTTAGTTTTAGACGACTGAAGTTTTTAGCAACCTAATTGTGAAAAAAGTATTTCCAATTGCTGACAAAAGTCAAACTTCCATGAAGTTGCTCTAGAATTCAAACATAGTAGACATTAGAATACTATTTCTGAAATCAAAGAAAAAAGTAAACATTTTAGTTCGTGATATGTTCTGTTTTTTTTTTTGTTCAGAATTCGAAAAATATGATTTGGAAATCTGTAATTAGCTTCTGTACATCCTTTTTCAACGTTATTCGTTGACATATTCAATTTTGTACCATTTGAGTAACTGACTGGTATGCCTGGTATGTGAACTTCCTATCTTCCTGGCTACTAACACAATCAAAGTTCAACACAACCAAAACCCGTGAATCTTCCCACCTTCTATTCTTCATCTCGGCACAGCGCTATGTGGCGCAATACGCTCCATTTGTGTTGGTTGGGATCAAGATGGTGGAGTTAACAGGTGGCTCGTAATTTACACTATTTAGAAAAGACGTATGAGGAATGGCAAGACGAAAAGTTTGGATTTGTTTATGTTATTACTTACGTTGATATGGTTGCATTTGATTTCGTCGAAGGTATTTGAAGCAGTATAATAAATAAACAGTTGTCGTTGAAAATTGTTACCTAGTAACCTTTATGCATATGCTTCCGCCAGTTGGCTCGGCTAATGTCATTCAAGGAATGCTTTGATCGTGGTACCGCCACTGGCGTATAATTTGCAGCTTTGTGTTTTGTGCTGGTTCATAACGGCAATCAACCGTGCCGGTGAAACTGTAGTCAATGTTTAGTGTTGATTGGATACCATCAATGTAAATAAGTTCAAACTTACGGGATACGTCCGAACGGCAATTCTGACATTACGTTTTACCTTCCACTTCACTTATCTTGGTTGGGATAGGGTTGCCAGAGCCCCGGTCTTATCCTACACTGAGAGGAATCATTAGTAAATATTACTAATTTTTTGGTACATGTTACCAATTCCAGAGTGATTTTCTACCCTACTAATCATTGGTACATTCTACGAAAACAGATTAGTAGGTTTATATGTCAAACGAAACTACGATCCGGACTGTACTACTGGTCCAGTGTTGGATCAATATCAGCTCAATGAAGGTGATTTGTCGGTTCAATAAAGGGCGTTTATTGATTAACCTTTGGAACGATATCAGTAGAAATGTTGTTTCTCAATTGTAAGAGTTATTCATCAGGGTTAAAATAATATTTTTTTCCTTTTTGTTTTATTTAAAATCCTGTGTTTGATAACATGTTATTTTAATATAATATTTCACTAATCACTTATTCTATATACAATTTCAATAGTTCTACAATAAAAAAAATGTAAAATATGAAAACAACAATAATTCTCGTCGCAATAACTCCTTCTACTGCATCGCTGTCTCTAGAGAATGGGGCGCTGATTAGCAGGAAGTTGATGACACCAGTACCCAGTACTCTTAGTTCGTATTTATTCCTCTCGTGCTCTGAAGAAGAAAAGAAATATTGATATATTAATGGTATTAAAAATATAAATTTCAGATTTACAGATTGTGTCTACTTACGATCTTGTCGTGGATATTTAAGAAGAAAACGATTACGTCTCCGACCAGGTATCGCCTACCGAAATCTTCGACCCTGCGCAGGTGTAGTTTACTTGCCCATTTAATTGTGACGCTTTGGAATGCCCCAGAGTTCGAAGAAGGGGGTTCATATAAACTTACATTTGAAATTTTTCGGCAACCATCTATGTGATTTGCTCTTGGTGAGGCAGTGGAAATGTGTCTTCAGTAGGAATTTGGGGCTTGTTTTCTTGTAACAGAACAACTACATTGGATTGAGGGGTCGTGATTGGTCGTATTGAACAATCGGATTCGATATTTGTGCTCATGCTTATATTGTAGCCATCAAAAGCACACGATGGATCATCATTCCCCAACATCGTTTCGGAATTGCAGTCCTGATGAAGCAAAAAAAACTAATTCAAACAGATTGTTAACAAAAAACTACTTTTACAAACCCTCATCAGTCCCACAGTCCGTACCTCAAACTAAAAGTATGTCTGTCTTGACATAACAGCATACGTCTTCTCCGCTAGGTGCGTTCTGATGGTTGCGAAGTTCTGTCTGAATGCTTCCGCCGCAAGGGGCTCATTCGTCTCACCAGTTTGTTGGTCCGAATTGTATCCATAGATCAACAGCTTTCTGATAGTCGCCATAGCCGTATATGCTGTACGGAACTGAATGGGAGCTACGATGGTTTTCGTTGTCTTTGTTTAACTTTGTTGAATTCGCTCTTTGTCTCACAAGTTGTGAGTGCTCTCGACCAGCAGATCGCCGAATTCTTCCATCTTAGGGTTCAATATCGCAGACAGAAACGCGGAAACCAAAATAAAATTGACAACTTAGCTTCGACGAGCAGCTCATCACCGGAAAAAAAAACATTCAAGTTAGATTTTTTTGATTCATTTGATACCGTTTGCACGGACCGATGGTGAATCGTTATTGGTTCTTCCTTTCCCTAGTTTGTATCGCCAAATATTAGCATCGAATAATGGCTGTTGTAAAATGTTCGTTTACGATTGATCGCAAATGGAAATGCTTCTATCAGTAGTAGAATAGAAGAAACGTCGTCCAAAATGAGTGTATTTCGGAATATCTAGAATTTACCAACATAGAGAAAACATTAGATAAGAACGGAAACATAACAAAAACAAATGCTTACCTCCGAATTGCTTCGCTTCCACAAAAAAATGGCGATTACGAAGTGCGCACTTCACAGTCGCTAGGAATGAAAACATTGAAGGTTACAAATGGCATGAAGTAAAATGTACGAATCTCTGGTAGGGATGTACATTACATCTGACATCAGTTTTACCGGATTTTGGTAATATGTACAAAAAATTTGTACATTTTACCAATGTTTCAACTACTAAAGATTTGGTAGCTTCATTTACTAATGTTTGTCTCCAGTGTATTTAAATTTTAAATTTGAATAAACTCGCAAAATTGCTCTTTCGGCATGTTTATATTTTTCTTAAAAATGTGAAATATACCCAACATTTTATCCAACCTAATATTTCCGGTTACATACATTTATTGTACGTAATATTGTATTATTCGTTCTTTATAATAATTAATCACAATGCACCTTTTCAAATTGGAAAGCGGGACGAAACTCACTTTGTAGTACTAGATTCTTAGCAGTCGACATATTTGAAAACGGATATTGAACTAGTCTTACTCTGTTTTGAATTCCAGGAATTAAAACAATTCAGTCCAGATAACGTTGTTCGTAGTTTGATTCGATGCGTTCATTGGCGAATTTGGAATAAAACGTAACTATCACCCATATGGAAGCCATACTGGAACGAATAGTATGTATATGTTTCGCTTTCGGAGTTTCAAAATCTAATGGTTCTTCTCTCCCACAGGAAACAATTGGAAATAGCGAAAAATCAAACGAATTAACATTACCTTCCGTGGTAGAATCCTCTGGATTGGTCACTGAAGGAGGTATTGAGAAATCGAAATTAACGCTGGAAAAGTATGAATTCATAAAAATTATCGGAAAAGGAGCCTATGGGAAGGTGAGTCTCTGCCGGCACAGAGAAACTTCTCGTTATTACGCTGTGAAAGTACTCCGGAAGAACGTTATCGCCCGCGAGAAGCAAATTACGCACACGACAAACGAAATTAATGTGCTGAAAAAAATCAACCACCCGTTTTTGGTGGCATTAAAAGCTTCTTTCCAAACGATGGATAGGATATACTTCGTGATGGAGTATGTTTGTGGAGGGGAATTATATTTCCATCTCAGAAAAGATTTATTCTTCACTGAGGAGCGCGCAAAGTTTTACGGTGCCGAAATTACTCTAGCCATAGAGTATCTCCACTCGCTGAAAATCATCTACCGCGATTTGAAATTGGAAAATCTGTTGCTCGACAAACACGGCCACATAAAAATCGTTGACTTCGGTCTCAGCAAGGAACAGGATGGTAAAACACCGAATAGTTTTTGCGGTACCCCGGAATACCTCGCACCGGAAGTATTACTAAACGAGGCTTACGGTCCAGCAGTTGACTGGTGGGGAGTAGGGGTGCTAATGTATGAAATGATGTACGGCAAGCTGCCGTTCAATAACTCCAACCAAAGCACTCTTTTCACGTTGATTGTCACGGCACAAGCACATTTTCCACCATTCCTCAGTCCCAATGCCCGAGATTTGCTCCGTCAGCTTCTGACGAAATATCCCGACCATCGGCTCGGATGTGGCCCGACCGGTGCGAAGGAAATCTTGGATCATACCTTTTACGCGAACATCAACTGGAATGATGTGATCCACAAACGACTGGCCCCTCCTTACGTGCCACGCATCACATCCGAAACAGACACTCGCTATTTTGACGATGAGTTAACCGAATATACCGTTTCCGTTACGCCACCCGACACGGACAATTACCCGCTTAGTGGTATAGACGAGAGTGAACTGGATTTTCCAGGATTCAGTTTTGATAATATGACACCATCGTTGGATGAGGCTGCGGATGACAACTTGAGCTATCTGGAGGTCAAAACATAAGTGCATTTTCAAGCCTACTTGTATGAAATTGTATGCTTCAATCACATCTAGAGAGAACTTTTTCGTTGATTTAAAAATATGGAAATAGATTTTGACAGAAACAGTTGATAGTTGATAAGACCGCATGTACTTGTAAAATAGTTACATAAAAATCGGACTTGAAATAACACAACAATTAAACACATATCCGTTTAACGGGTACCGGCATCTGTATTGCCAACGATTTTATTTTTTTCTCTTTAATTATCAAATCTAACCTTATGTGGTAACTTGTTCTGATGTCTTTTTTTGAGCGCGAAAAAATCAAAAATTATTCATTTTTGTTTTAGCAACTCCCAATTTAGAGCAGTCAGAGCAAATTTCCCGTAAAGTCGTTGAAAAACAATCATTTTGCTGAAGTTTTCAATGCATAAGAATTGTTCAGGACTTGCTGAGCAGGGATGCCAGGTGATTTTTTCAAATGTCTTCCCATGGTACGAAAAAATGTCTGCACAAACGTAACGGAGGAAACAAAAATTTACAACTTACTTTTGAATTTTGATAGCTTTATGAAGCTTTACCTTTATTTATTCTAATTGGTATTGTTATATAGTGCATTTCATTAATCTTACCTTAAGGTTTTGAAGTTTATTTAAATAAATCTGAAAAAAGAATATATTGTGCAGCTGCGAAAGTTTGCCCCTCAGTGAGTCAAATGTCTTCAAAATGAAGACATGTCTTCAAACCTGGCATCTCTGCTGCTGAGTCTGATCGTGAGTTTTATCAGTTGTTTTTATTGAAACTAACATCAAAAAAATTATAGCAGGTTGTGTCCAAGACACGACTACTTTGTTGACGTAGAACTACCCTGTTATTTTGTTCAAGTCGCTCGTTAACCCTCCTGTACTCGCGTGCGAAGTCATAACACGTATACTCGCGCACGGTGTCACAGACCGAAAATTGAACTTCTCTGTAATGTTGCCATTGTGTATTTTTCAGGCTTTATTGGCATTTATTTCAAGAAGAGGGTATGATTGAATGAAAAAACTTCCAAACATATGTTTTCTTCGTCTTTATCATGTTTTAATAGTCAACAAATTCAGCCTCCTCAAAATAGAGTAATTTTTGATACTCCAACACAAATCACGAATTTCGAATTTTTCACTGTTATTAATTAAAAGTAAGCAACTGAATATAATTCATGGAAGTATAAAGAGCTATAAAATAACATAAAAACGTATCAATCGATTGTGGTTTCATTGGAGTAAGAATCAGAACATACCATAACTGAATGCTCGAAACAAACATATTTTTTCACACTTTATGCAGTTGTTGTGTGTTTTTCGGGTCTTTTATCAAAGAGAAGAATGTATAACAACCTTCTAGATAATTACTAGATGATAAAAGCTCTGGAATATAAAGTTTGCATATTTCTAATATGCTTTGTCTTCTAGGATTTCTAGGAACTTGCTTTCCTTGTACTTGTTTTCTTGTCGCTATTGTCCATTATTAAAAAAATATCCCCAAAACTGTAACTGTTAAAAATTACCATAAGCTACCGATCTGTTTATAGTTTACTGTTTACAATTCTTCCACAAGTAAAATTCTTTCACAAGTGTGTATATGTATAACCATTACATTTAGCGAATAACTATACGAAAGTCAAACATATATTTTGCTTTTGAACGTATGAATCTAACGACGAATAGTTAATATATGGATCCATTCAATCCAGTTACAAAAGGGACTGAAATCAAATAAGAATAGTCCTGTAAAGATATTTTGCTTATATTCGATAAATATTCCACGCTACTAACATTATTTTATTCATTTCATTCAACAATATTCTAGAATATAAAAAAAGGCACATGTCCAAAAAAATTACTCCTATACTCGCGTCGATGTGTCAGACCGAATATGTTAAAAAAGTGGCACAAGTCCCGTTTGTACCAACACATGCGATACGTTAAACGATGACGAACGACGAATAACAAAGCTAGAGAAAATCGCAAAGTTGTAGTGTTGATATTTTCTGAGAAATGAACTAATTATTGATTTCTCGGTCTGACAGACCAATGCGCGAGTATAGGAGTGTTAATAACTTCGGATATTGTTTTACACACACACTTATCTCCGCTTTGCGCTCTTCTCAACAGAAGCCCTTTCTATTATTATTTCCAGTATCGATTAGCTTAACTGTCATCCTTGGGAGATAGTTTTGCTGCTCTCATGCGGAATCAAATCACACACAAATTTTTTGATGAATTAATTTCTTCGTGAGCCGATGATAGCCTAGTTTGATGATTCCCCACACAATTGTGTAGTTCAGAACCTTAATGGAATGGCGTCAGTTTGACTTAATGATTGCAATGCCAGAGACATCAGCGAGTAAGTAATTTGGTAACAGCCCGATCCGAAACGAAGACATGTGATGACGCAAAACAAGGAAGAACAAGCGATTTTCATTGCTTCGTGTCTAGCACAATACTGAAAGTTCGCCTCAGCGAGATCCAATATTTATGCTCTATGCAAATATTCTCGTTCGTTCGTCTTCTTCCTATTTTCTTTGTTCACGGAGACTTTAAATCATTCCCCTTCGTTGATCGCCGATAAGTTGCTCGTTATTGACGGCATGGGTAGGGAAGCTCACAAATGAGCAGAAGAAATGTATGGAAAAATGGAGATGCTTCTAGTTTCCTTCAATTCAAACCGTTTACACAACAGAGGATTGTAATATTATATATAGCATAAAAAACAAATCTTGAGGAATTTCCGAATTGTTTGGTATATAAATCGTCTAAATCCGTTCGCGACAAAAATAGTAATTAACGTTAACTTTATTTCATAAAATCGTGACCTGTTTTCTGATTTGGCACCCTAAATGAAAGATGTAGTTCTACGTCAAAATTCAAATACAAAAAAATCATTTTCCCCATCAAGTGTTTTCCGCTAAACGGGCAGGTGCCAACTATATTGCTATTTTTTCGAAAAAAAAGGTGAAAAAACTCAAAATTGAAAAAAAATATTAGGCCTACAAAATTTTAGTCAAAGAATAGAATGTAGGAAATTATTTTGGTTTTCATTATAAATTATCAAAACTTTTTTTGGAAAAAAATTTCATTGAAAAAAAAATATTTTGAAAATAAAAGTTCATTTTTCTCGAAAACATATGCTTTAAAAATTCTGAAGGAAATAGATATAGATAGCCCCTAAAAATTTCCAACAAGTTTTCCATATATCAGACGATGGGCACATTTACATGAAAAAAGTTTTTCGAACAACAACCTTTTCATGTTTTTCTTTGAAAAAATGCTATTAATTTTCAATTCGTAAATTTTTTTTGTATAAATTATCGCATTTTAAATGCTCTGCTAACATTTCTCTATTTAGAAACATGTCAAGAACATGTCAAACGTGAGAATTTACACACAAAAAAGTTACGAGCAAAACATTTTTTTTTTCAGGAGTCTTCATACAAAAAATGACATATATTTCAAAAACTATAAAAGATAGAAAGTTGATGTTTTCAACAAAAGTTTATATTTTAACAAGATCTAAAACTTTGTCGAATACACTATATCGCCATCTTGACTTTATTCAAAATTAGAAAGTTGTATTTTTTTCAAAGAAAACATGAAAAAGTTGTTCGAAAAACTTTTTCCCTGTAAAAGTACCCATCTTTCGATGTGTGGACGACTTGTTGGAAATTATTCATATATATATTTTTGGGAATTTAAAAAAAATACGTTATCGAGAAAAATGAATTTTAATTTTTTAAATATCTTTTTTGTCAGCGAAATTTTTTTCCAAAATTTTTTTGGTAATTTTTCAAACAATTTCCTACATTTCATTCTGTGACAAGAATTTTGTAGGTATCATAGTTTTTGAGTTATAAATTTTTGTAAAATATTAAGAAAAAAAATAGGCTTTTTCCAAAAAGTAGTCTAATTGTTTTTGGAATATTTGAAGTAAGAAAAGTGGATTAAATGACCCATTTCTTTACACCCACAACGTTTCACTACTATCTGAGATGGTGCTGCCAACTGCTCAGACTAGTTGGCAAGAAATTCGTCATATGTTGAATTCAATTGTATTCGGAAATTGTTTGATTCAATCAAAAATTTAATCAGTACGAACAAATGCCTACTTAACCAACGGTAGTTCCACGTCAACCTTGCGGTTATATCACAGATATACCGGACCCATTTTTCATTTTCCTGAATTTCTTTAGTAACAATGATAAAAACGTGGGGTTGAACATGTTGAAAATGAGATCAATGGAAGCGTTCACTTGAATAATGGGCCTCATTCCCGTATACACTTCACGGTGAAAACGGAATGAAGTGTATCCGCGATGACAACGGCACGGTGTCGACATCTATATATACGAAGTTAGTTTTCCACTAAAACTTTTCATTATAACATAAAATGATCGTCAGACACAATTTTTGTAAGATTTTTTTTTATCACATAAAAAAAACAGTTATCCGTTTACATTGAACACTTATTTGATACGGAGAAGTTAATTTCTAATTTCTATTTGAAAAGTCTGAAAATCCAATATTACCTTCATTAACTCGTTTCGTGAAGTGTATACGGGAATAAGACCCAATATCTTATAATACTTACCGAATGAGCAGTAATTTCATCTCGTCCAATAGCTTGAAGATGCACCAAAAATTAACTGAAAATGCTACGCAATGCTTTCGTATAACAATGCGGACTTCTACGCCTACTGTAATCGCAATTTTTTATCGATCCGATTTTTTGTCGCTTTAGGCACACGAGCACCAAAAATGCAGATACATTTGTCCGAAGGCTTTCGAAGAATTGGCCAAAATTTCATCGCAGCAACCGATATATGGTTTATGTTCTGTCAGCGTTATATAATTGCTATATTATTGTTTCGTTCTCACTTCATTGCTGTTCGACATGATTTTTTATCCTGTCGTCTTTTTCTCTACTTATCAGTGCTCATAATGCTTGCTTTATATTCATTTTTTCCGGGCAGCAGCCATGGAACAATCTATCATATATCGTTCTTTTTTTTTGTTTTTCAATTTTATGCACAGCAGCCGTTGATTGTGATTTGCTCATCTTTTGTTTAGTTTTGTTTATATTTTTAAGTTTGCCTATTGGGATTCTTGAAGCGTGTTTATTTGTCACATCGGAAGTTTGAAATTTCTGTTTCGATGATTCGTGTTCTCTCTTATTCGAATGATGAGTTTTGCTGGTCGTGAGTGAGGAGTCTGATGGGCTCGAAGTAGTCATTTCGATGCCGAAATGACTGGAAATTATTCGAAATGATATGACGCGTATCTAAACAACCAGTTACGTACACTTATGATTCTTTGATGGCTTGACTAATTCTTAATTAGAGTTATATTGATTTAAAAAAAACCTGGCCCTCAATAAGGCGACTTCTCTTATTGAGAAGCAAACAAACAAACAGAAAAAGCACTTTTTGTTAAATAATTACATTCAGAACAAATAAACGGTGTCTAGCTGTGTGCTAGAATTAATGTCAGACTGGTGAATATGATAATTGATATTTTAATCGCCGTAATTAGCACTCGGTTGACTCTGAAGCTCCTCTAATAAATTATTATTATTATTATTATATGATTAGATAATGGCGGAGATGTGGCTCTCCGGTTTTCACAGGTCGATTCAGCACTTGTAAGCAGTATAAATAGCTTGACGACATGAATGGAATCGTTCAACGTTATGACTTGACGTAAACGGTTTCGTTTTTGTGCGCAGTGTAAAACATTTCGTTACTATCGCGGTTATAATTCTTCTCACAGTCTAACTTTTAGCGATTCCATCCTTTGAACGATCCTTCTCCGCAGTTCCTCGTATCTGAAACATAGAATAAGATTAGTGATTGACGTCACGTTGGAATGTTGGCAGGAATATTACTTTGTTTTTATTCGACACAGTTCCCTCTGCTCTTCCTCGTGATAGCGCTGCAGAATAGCGCGGCACTCCGGTATCGACAGGTTCAAAAACTGGGCCACTTCACTACTACTCACAACAGTCAACGAAACAAGCAATTCAATTTATAAAGTAAATATAAACAAACTGCAAAACATACCTTATCTCTGGCGTCTGCTGGCCATCCATCAAAAAGAGCTTAGCGATGTCCTCGTGTGGTCCCAAAATAACCCTTGCCACCAGCGGATAGTCGTCCTCCTTCAGCTTTTTCTGCTCGCCATTGTCCTTCACCACAAACAGAGCAAAGTTCTCGGCCCGACTGTCCACCTTGTATTTCTCCAGCAATAGATTGATCACCTGTTATAGTTTTTCCAAAACATTTACCGATCAAAAAAGCTTAGAATCTTCACACGAAAAATTATTCCCACCTCCTGAGTATTCACCAGCGACGTGACCCACACATTCATCAGCGACCCATGCGGGGGCGTAAAGAACGACGTTTCTCGGTTATAAAAATGACCATTGATGGAACAGCGCCGCTTCAGCTTTGTCCTCGAGCGACGATTCCCTGAGCGTCTCTTGATCGCCGTGGAACCCGTCCTGGGAGCCTTCCTCAGCACCACTTCATCTTCTGCCACCACATGGCTTTCGCTGGGTACACTGGTAGTCGTTGTCATACTGTCCTCGGTGCTGCTCACCAGCACCTCGCCATTCCCAAGCTTTTCCTCGTCGTAACAATCCATCCGAATGTGAATGGAGGTCTGCGGTCGGTCCGATGCCTTCAGCGTGCCGGAAGTTTCCTCCTCCTCCTCGCTGTCCATGAAACTATTGCCGGAATAGTAGTTACCCTGAGATTTCGACCGCAGCAGTCCCCGATCTCCGGTCCAGCTGTCCGTGTCAGTTCCGGGCGAAGTGGCCGACGTAGACTCGGATTGCTGCCGCTGGTAGGCTATTTTGGTGCGACCATTGCTGCCACCGCCGTTCAGCAACTCTCGAGGTTTCTTCACCACCGGACTCGCCGGACCGTCGGCTGGCTTTTTCAGCGTTCCATCGTCTTTCACCACATGAAAGGAATCTGAAAGAAAAAAAAATGGGTTGGTTATATCTATGATATAACCGCAAGGTTGACGTGGAACTACCTTAGCTTAGCAATCATTCATTTGTATTGACTAAATTCTTGATTGAATGAAACAGTTTCCAAATTCAATTGAGTTCAATATATTTGCTCTATGAGTGAAAAAAATTAACAAATGCCATGTAAAGTCAATTCATTTATTGTGATTGATTGTTCTTCGTTACAAGTAAATTTAATGACGGACCTTTTACGTTTGGTATGATGACTAGAACAAAATATATGTACGGAAGAATTATCAAACGTTTGATGAACCAGCCTAAGGCTGAAAATCTTTCCAATAAAGACAACAACAAAATTATCAAACGATTATTTTATTATATTTACATTTCCCTCTGAAGTTTACATCCCAAAAATGTACATACTTCTCGAATCTCGAATTTGCTTGAAACTGGGAAGTTCATTCGCTTCTAGTGTCGATGCACGATTTTCCCAGGTTCCTAAGTTTAGAAGATCATGTTAGGACAGACATATTCCACTCTGCACAAAGGCGAGCGAGGACAAAAGTACTCGCAGTTTGCATTTATTTGCAGAGCCGATTTCCCCAGAAACCTCGGTTTTGAAGTCTGTGTTAGGGAAACACATTTCAATCGAAACAAAAATACCCCCGATTTGTATGAATTCGCAATGCCGATTTCCCCACGCTCCATGGATTTGAAGTCTGTGTTAGGGAAACACATTCCAGTCGGAACAAAAATACCCCCGACTTGCATGAATTTGAAATACCGATTTCTCCAGGCACCTTGGTTTAGAAATCTCTATTAGGGAACACATTTCGGTGGGAACAAAAGCTCCCCCTACTTTCGTGTGTTTGCAATGCCGATTTCGCTGCTTGGTTTTAAAGTCTGTGTTAGGGAACATTTTTCGATGAGAACAAAAGTCCCCCTACTTTCATGTATTTGCAATGCCGATTTCCCCAAGGCTGCTTGGCTTTGATGGCTGTGTTAGGGAAACCGTAAATCGGGCCAATCAAAACGATGCAGTTAAGGCGTTTAGATAACGCCTAATATTTTACAGTTATTCAATTGTTTATCTAATGAAAAACAACATTTTGTTAGTTGCGATAGATGCGTAGAAATATTCCCTATCAATTGATGCAAACATCTCTCCTATCCAGTACGAAATGTTCGAGCTATAAGCATTCGAAATCTTTAATTTTTTCCTGCATGTTCTGTGTTTAGGTTTTCATTTTACCCTCCATATATTCCGGTTAGACGTAGTCCCACGTCAAAATAATGAAAAACATTCAATCATAGTAAGCACTGCCTTCGTGTCAGCTGCAAAATCGTAAAATTTTTTGGCCAAGCCACACGCCTAAATTTTTCGTTTCACGCGAGGAGCAGAGAAAAAAATATCGGAAAATGTACTGCATCTGTCCCCAGTACGCATCCTGCTGTTTGCCAAGTAGCTTTTGCTGCGATGGATGCTGTGTCCCGTGCGGTGGAGCAGCCTGCGGGGGCTGCCTAATGGCACCCTGTGGACCCTGCTGCAGTCCGCCCGGTGGACCACGTAGAACACGCTGTGAACCGCTCAGCAGATCGATTCCTGCAGTGAACTGCTGCTTCATCTATCGTAATGCCAAGTTCGTGCACGCTCAGCGGCTCAGGAATGCCGGGTTCTACGACTAGGAAGGAAAAGAAGAACTTATGGAGTCCCGGAGGATGAATTCAAAGGTTTACGATGCAGTGTCGAGGGGAGGAACGATTAACAATTCTCTGACAGCAATCTAAGTTTGGCAATAATTAAAATTTGTATTTTCAATAACAAAGTTAATAAATACCCGTTTTCTGTTCCCTCATCTATGTATCTCTTAATTATTACGGGTTGTGTAATTGAAATATATTGAATTGTTAGCACAGTATCCAATTATGCCTTTGACGTCAGCCAGCTCGCGAAAGAAATGTGGTGCAACCGAAAGCGGTGAACTTGACACTATAGATCCACCTCTAAGACCACGGCAACGGCAGGCGTCTCGCGACTGGAACGATGAGGAGGAACCCAACGATGCGTTGAGACAAAACAGTCGTCTGAGGTAGGGAATCCATAGACTGATTTTCATTTTGTCAGAGATACGATATCTGTTTTTTCTCGTGGTACGTCAACGTCTTCTTGGCGTAATGGGACAACGCCTTGTCCGGCCAGGATACGTACTTCCCATCAGAACGATGTTCCTCTGAGAACGGAACCAGAATCCTCTCCAGTTACTCTTCCTAGTACACCTTCTGGTTGATGGCAAGTCCGCTCGGCTTGTTAAACCAGGGTTTTGAAATCCCTTTGTCGGAGTTTGCAATATACAGCATAACTTTCTTTTCAAACTTATGCTTGTATTTGTACTTTATCCCGGGGGGTGTGGACGCCTTGACGCTGGTATAAAATCGGTCATTGCCGGGACTTTGACAGCGGGAAATAACTCTCGTCCAGCATGAACGACGTCCCGCGATAATTCTTCGTTATCCACCGACGCTGAGATTTCGCGGTCGCTATCTGCTCGTCCGTGTACTCTGGGGACCTAGTCCCCTTCCGACGATGATCTCCTGCTTAAGGGTTCTGTGGATGTAGGAAAGGGTGCAGCGAAATTGTCGGCCGGCGTTACGCAGACCCGTACCGTCCTTGTTGTCGACCAGTTCCTCCAGAGATTCCTTCTTTTTTTCGTCATGATCTTCGCCGGATGGCTACTACCAGGATCCGGTAAACAGTGCTCACCGGCACATTTTCGTCCCGAAAGAGGTCTACTTCAAACTTTTTTCCTTGACTTTCACGCGTTTCAAAGAACCGTACAACGCGCTCGCGTAGTGCTTGTTGTTTCGACGTTATCTTTGATCGAACTAACAGCACCCGAGCAAAAAAAAAACGAGCAACCTGTTTCTAGGTAGCCCAGAGAGCAATTCCTTCGGTGAGACAACAAATTTACGCTCTTTACTTTTTTTTAACAGAAAGGTATTAAAATCATGCTCATTTTTTATTGAACACCCGTTAGCTTGCTTGGTAAACGTTACATGGTTGAAGGAAGAATGTATGTTCCTCGAATGGATGTGATTTAAAATCGCGGATGGTTATTCATACAAATGTTATTGACAACGGGCAGAACAAGTCTATAGGAAAATGGGTATGCTTCCAGTCAGTGGCATCGAATGAAGCTTTCGCACCCGGGGCGGAAGTGTTGGGTTTCACCTCCTCCTTATTCGCTATTTGTATGTGATGTATGCCAAATGGTGAAGGGATCGGCGCGGGGCTCAACGTGTTAATTAAAACCGTTTATTGGGGAATTTTAATGTATAACGCATCAAACAAATCTATGAGAATTTTCTATTCGATTGGTATGCAAATCATCAGAAATCTTTCGCAGCGATAATAGTTATTAACATTAACTTTATTTCATAAAAACGTGACATTTTTTTTCTGAATTTACACCCTTCTTGAAAGAGTATCCCTACGTCAAAAATATGAGCGTTGAGAATCAAAAAAACTGAACATTTGACGAGAGGTGAAATTGAATTGTTAAAGGTTTAGAACACTTTAAAAATACTGAAATTTCAGTTCCTGCCAAAATGTCAGTTGGGCCCTTATGGTTTTGAACACTAGCATTAATTTATGAAGTTCGTTAATTTGTCGCAACCCCTCGTTGCTTCTCACCTATTATCCAACCACTTGCTTGTGGTGAGAGATCCTCTTTTTTGGTTAGCCACTGTCAGTTATACGAATGAGTGATGAGGAGAGAGATAAAAAACAAAACAACTGATAAAAGCGCTAGACAAATTATAAAGATTGTAGATTTAAAATTTAATTTCAAATTTCTAAAAAAATTAAGTGACTGATTGAATTAAAAATATTTAAAAAAAACTCTGTACAGTTCACAAGGTCAGTTGACGCATAACTTAGAATTGTAATCGTGTTTCTTACTATTAAATTTAGTTGGCGTAAGGAATTCAGATTTAAAAATTTCAGAAAGAACAATTTATTGTTCCCCTCTTTTGGCAGGATTTTTTTAACTGCAATAAAGAATATACTTTTAATCAATTGGAAAACATCATCTTCGTTGAAATCGCAACATTAATTTGTATTCAATTATTTTTATTTTTATTAACAGTATACAACAAAATTATTGTACGATAAGAATGTACACAAATCAATTCAGCTCCGTTATAGCTGAATTGCTAAATGAGCCTAATAAAATAAACAGATGAGAGAAAAAAATACTTGTTCTATGTAGTGGATTGCTATACAGTGCGTTTCACAACTATAGAACCACTCATTTTTTCTGAGTTTTCGGAGATATGTAAGAAGTCGGTTGAATTGAAGTATATAGTGTAGGATATAACAACTCTCTTTATTTAAAAGACTGGCCATTTGAACTTTATTGTTGTGTTCTGACGCGAAACATTCAAAAAACAAAAATTCCAGTGTTTCACAACTATAGAACCTGATGGAAAAACTCTCACTCCTTTACACAATTAACGTCAACTTCACAAGAATTACAACTAGTTTCTAATTTGTAGGTCATCCTTAGTTCTCAATCAGTTCAAATAAACCATTCGGCGTGGCTTCGACCAAGCTGCGCCATGTTATAGTGTGTATCTCGCGTGTGTATCACGCGGAGCATACTGCTCGTTTAGGTTCTTAAAATCACTCATACTGCTTGTGAGCTGCATCTACTATTCGTACGATCATTCCTCATAAGTTTCTGATATGGTTTTGATCTGGTGAAGAAGCTGACCAGTCCAGAATCTGAAGCCTTTATTCATCAAACCTTGCCATGACTTTCTGGATTTTATGAATTGATGCCGAATTACCCAATTATCACATTATATTTGATGTAAAAACAGCAGTAAATGATTCTGAAGTACTTCTTTTCACTTCTGACTGTTCATTCGTGTTGATGGTAAGCTACCTAAACCAGGTCTTCTTGAGAAAATTCTCCCAAAACCATAAAAATCTCATCTCCAAAGCTATTGGTCCAAAAACTAATGTGGAAGTAAATGCCATGGGTTTCACTATTTCAGGAGAACTTCTCTGGTAAAAAGAAATCCAATTTGAATAGAATTTCTTCAAACTGGAAGGACTTACGAAACGTGTCATGTAATTTTTCAACTCGTAACTTTGCAGGCGGCAGTCAAACTTGATTTGAGGAAAATATTTTCAAAACGGCCTGCTTCAGATAGCTTTTCATCAACACCAATGTACAGTCAGAAGTGAAATGAAGTACTTCAGAATCATTTACTTCCGTTTTTGCATCAAAAAGACCGTGATAATTGGGTAATTTGGCATCAATTCATAACATCCGGAAAATCATGGCATGGTTTATTGAATAGGGACTTCAGATTCTGGACTAGTCAGCTTGTTTACCAGATCAAAACTCTATCAAGGAGTGATCGTACGAATAGTAGTATGAGTGATATGAAGAGCTTAAATGAGCAGTATTCTCTGCGTAGAACGAGATACACACTACAACATGGCGCAGCTTGGTAAAAACCACTCCGAATGGGTTATTCTAACCGATTGATTAACTAAGAATGACCTACGAATTAGAAAGTTATTATAATTCATGTGAAATTTACGTTAATTTTGTAAAGGAGTGATAGTTTTTCCATCTGGTTCTATACTTATGAAACACTGGAATTTTTGTTTTTTCAATGTTTTGCGTCAGAACACAACAATAAAGTCCAAATGGCCAGTCTTTCAAATGAAGTTAGTGGTTATATGCTAGACTAAAGGGTGTGTCACATCAAATTGCATCACGGAAAAAACGCTGTAGAAATTCGCCCAGTACACCGATCCTTTTGAAAATTTTAGACAGTAAAATAAAAACTATTAAACAACTTTTGGCATTTTCTTTTTATTCATACTTCGAGCCCGAGCCCGTATGCTCACACCTTCCTCTTTACCCCGTTCATAAGGTTCTGTACAACGTCAGGTTGTAGTTTTTTTTAACAGAAATCCATTTTCTCTTGAAGTCCGCCTCCGATTTGACAACTTTTGGGTTCTTCCGGAGGGCCTGCTTCATAATCGCCAATATTTCTATTTTGGGCGAAGCTCCAGCGCGTTGGGTGGGTTCATTTCCTTTGGCACGAAAGTGACCCCGTTGGCTTCGTACCACTCCAACACGTCCTTTGAATAGTGGCACGAAGCGAGATCCGGCCAAAAGATGGTCGGGCCCTCGTGCTGCTTCAATAGTGGTAGTAAGCGCTTCTGTGCTCCCTTGGCCGAGTGGTTAGCGTCATAACTAACATGCCGGGTGTTCGGGTTCGATTCCCGTTCTGGTCGGGGGAATTTTTCGTCAAAGAAATTTCCTCCGACTTGCACTGTGATCACGCGTATTCTAGAGCTTGCCACTCAGAATGCATTCAAGGCGTGTTATTTGGCATAGAAATCTCAACTAAGTACAAATAAAAATGACGTAAGTAATACTACGTTGAGACGGCGAAGTTCCTCTAGGAACGTTAGTGCCATTAAAGAAGAAGAAGCGCTTCTGTAGGCACTCCTTAAGGTAAACCTGCCCGTTTACCGTGCCGGTCATCACGAAGGGGGCGCTCCGCTTTCCGCAAGAGCAGATCGTTTGCCACACCATGTACTTTTTGGCAAACTTGGATAGTTTCAGCTTGCGAATCTCTTCCGGAACGCTGAATTTGTCCTCTGCGGAGAAGAACAACAGGCCCGGCAGCCGCCGAAAGTCCGCTTTGACGTAGGTTTCGTCGTCCATTACCAGGCAATGCGGCTTCGTCAGCATTTCGGTGTACAGCTTCCGGGCTCGCGTCTTCCCCACCATGATTTGCCTTTCGTCGCGGTTAGGAGCCTTCTGAACCTTGTATGTACGCAGGCCCTCCCGCTGCTTGGTTCGCTGGACGAATGAACTTGACAAATTCAGCTTATTGACGACATCCCGGACCGAACTTCTCGGATCACGTCTAAACTGCTTAACTACGCGCTTGTGATCTTTTTCACTGACGGAGCATCCATTTTTGCCGTTCTTCACCTTCCGGTCGATGGTTAGGTTCTCGAAGTATCGTTTTAGTACTCTGCTGACCGTGGATTGGACGAATCTCAGCATCTTACCGATGTCCCGATGTGACAACTCCGGATTCTCGAAATGAGTGCGCAGGATTAATTCACGACGCTCTTTTTCGTTCGACGACATTTTTCCAAATTTACGAAAAATTGACAGTGAAGCATGGCCAACGTGATCTATACACTCTTATCTGATTATAAGCGAAAGCTGAAGATATAATAAAATTAAATTTCTACAGCGTTTTTTCCGTGATGCAATTTGATGTGACACACCCTTTATATACTACGATTCAACCGACTTCTTACATATCTCTGGAAACTCAGAAAACATGAGTGGTTCTATAGTTGTGAAACGCAGTGTAGAAAAATAAAATCACATAAATTTATGTTAAAAATCTTTCCACCTTATATATTCTCTCTCGGTTTCTAACAATATGTGCGAATATAAGTGTGCGAAAAGCGTTCAAAATTGGACAATTCTCGCGATGCGACCAATTCCCGTATTTCAATTTGTACACCCAATATATTCCCGAAAGACGTAGTTCTACTTCAAAATACTTGTTGCAATACATCGTAAGCAAAGCCGCACTAACTAGCTTTTCTAATATAGCAAAACTGTACCCAAACCGCCAACGTCCATCTCAAAATTATCAAAATATATCAAAATATGAAAAAATATGAATTGTGCTGAAAAAAATGAATAACGACTCAAACAAAATCAAAATTTCAAAATCAAAGTTTGATTTTCTATTGCTATTGCTTATTTCTAACAAAATTCGGACGAATAATTATTAAAACGGCATTTTATGAATGATATGTCCCACTCTCTTTATACTTGCTTTGACATATCCCTCCACTGTACGAAATAGTGAGTGAACTGCTCAAAAGCACTAGTTCACTTAAGTGCACGGTGAACTCATTAAAGTGAACCGTTTTGCCCACCTCTACTTCAAAACAAGAACAAACATTAACCCGTTTTATGCCAAACATTCGAAAAATCGAACAGCTACATCGATAATTTTTTATGGCGTTGGAGAACAACCATATGTAAGGTTTTGTCATCAAATGATAGCTTAGTTTATTAGAAAAAAGTACATAACCTCACATAACCTGACAAAAAAACGAAACCTTACAAAATTTAAAAATATGTAAACTTTTCTGCAATATTACTTTGATAAAAGATCACACATTATGATGTAGGAAAGAACCATTAGATTGAATCTCCACAAACAAAAATGTAGGTTTTGGCCAATGTTTTTCGTTTGACGCTTTTTTGATTTTCTGTCATTTTCCAGAAAACGGAAGAAAATATCTCTTGAAGATTGGGGTTTCTGTAACGCCAAAAGTCAAAAATACACAAATGGCTTTTGTAAAAAAAAAATAATTTCCACAGCTTGGTCGTTAATGGATTAATATGACGATTTCGGCTAATCATCCTCAGTAGGCTAATATTGTAATAGAAATCAGTATCGTGACAATCCAAATTTCAGTCAAACAACTTTCAATTTACAAAAAAAATGCCTTCAAAGTCAGAAACAACAGAAAGAAACCCTGAACCAATAGAGCCGAGCAGGCAACCAATGTTCTTGGAGACTATCTACAAGACAGACTATGTTAAAGCTGATACGAACCGCGAGCTGGCGCTGCGGAACAAATCCCAACATAAAATCCCTGACAGCTGCTTTACACCCGCATTTTTTTGTACACAACCGAACCCACCACCACCAGACAAAGCGATTCCACGGCTCGTGACCAGCCCCAATCGCTTCTTGCTGAATCTCTGCCACACCTATCCCGATCTGTACGAAAATCTGCAGAAAAGTGCAGCCTGGAGGGCAGAGTCCGGTCGATCACCGTTGAAATCAACCTTCCAAATAGACTATGATCATCTGCCAGAGTACCGGTTGGGGCCACTCTCGGAGGGGACGGAACATTTCATCCGTGAGTGTAACCCAACTGTATGCACTGGATGCGACAGCTGCTACGGGGGGCTTTGTTCATGTCAGCTGTGTCACTCGGGCGACAGGGTCTGGTGTCCCGGTCAATACCCCTGCCGGACACTCGGCGAACCCACCAAAATCCTGAGAAGTTACATCAGTTCCAGCCATTGGCCAGAAAAATCATTCACGGGCGACACAATCGAGTTCAGAGAACGGATTAGTAAGTTGGGTGAGAGGATTCAGAAAGAGCAGAAAAAACGATGTAAGTCACCACCCAGAGGATAATAACAACAGCTGAAAAAAATAAAAAATACAGTAAAGACTCACCTGTTATATTTCCCTGTGGCAATGAAAACACATTCCTACACTGCTCATCCGACAGGCTCCGATTCATCACCGATTCGTTGTACAGCTTGAGCGAATCGTTGATCCTAGCCGGATCGATGGGTTGGTTCAGTTTGAGCGTTCCCTCGGTAGTCCCCAGATCGGCTGCTCCATTGATGAACTCCTGACTCATTTGCATTTTGAATGCCTCGAAATCATGCGATCGAAGTGTTCCAATAGGCGTCTGGAAGTCTTCCTCCCCGTTCAATGTGCTGACCGTCTTGTTGCTATCGGTCGATGAGTTTGAATTTGTGACCGTCTGGGGGGTGAGCGTTTTGTAGTCCGTATCGGTAACACTTTCCGAGGGCTCCGAATCCTGCTGCGAGCAACTCGATGGCAGCGGGGAAGGCATCGTCCGGTACAGCTTTTCCGTTTCATCCACTCTGCGTTCAACCTGCAAAAGATCGTCGATCTCGTCCCATTCCAACTGTTTCACCTCTAGCTTTGGCGGCAGTGTTACGTATTTATTTCCATTGGCAGCCACGTGGCTCGGAGATACCTCCTTCGAGTTCTCACCCGAATTAGGCTTAGACGAACTGATCGAATTCAAGTCTGATGAAATGCTTAACGTATCGTACGATATGCTCTCCGAGATTGTCGTCGTGTCGTTATTGTCCCCTCCCTCGGTCAAACTCGAACTCAGCGGATCACTTCTCTGATCCGGGTTGAGATTTTCCTTATCTTCCAGATCCTGCATGGCGGACGCCATCGAGCTTGCATTGCTGAAGCGATAGGAGTTCCGCTTGCGAACCGTCACCACCGTTCGCTGGTCGTCATCTTCCTTCAGGTGGATGATCCCCTGGACGCCCCAGTATATCCGGAGGGCACCCTCAAGCACCAACCGTCCGTTCACTTCCCGGCTACGAATCTCCTGGCTTCGGTGGCTGTGGAAGTGATTGTACGCCTTGAGCTTCGCCTCGAGATGCCCCCGTGGAACGGTGGGACCCGTTGGCGTGCGAAGGATCGCTTGCTTCTTGAGCTCTGGCTGGCCGAAACTTTTGTGTGACTCAACGCGGGTCCCGTGGCCGAAGAGCTGCGGCCCGAAGAGAGCCCCATAGCACGGCACGTGACAGTAGGGGACTCCTTTGTGCTGGAAAAAAGTGAGAGAGAGGGAGAGTAATTATCGATTAGTGGACTCTCATAGGAGAATTAATAGCATTCGCGGGAATAGGTATGGAATCGTTCACGAGCTCAGGAAAAGCTATACAACAAATATTTAGAGGAAAAATACTGCAAAAGTGAAATTGTTTTTTCATATTGTGGATAAAAGTTGAGTTTATTAATTAGAATTACCTCTAATTAATAAAACCAATTTCTATCCTCAAAATTAACAAAGTGAGAATTCCCATATGAATAATATAATTACTGCCGTTCTATGTATAGTTGTCCCATGCTACTTTTTGACAATTTTCATTTTTCTTCATAATACGATGTATACGATGTATACACAAAAGATTTATTGTTTGTTCCTAGCTTAAAAAAAACAACATCAAGCTCAATTGTCCCATGTTGATATTCTAGGCCAGTGGTGGCCATCCGGCGGCCCGCGGGCCTCAAACCTTGCTCATGCAGCCAAAAACTGTCAACTAGCTCGGTTGCGAGTAGCAAATCATGTCAAATTTCGTGGTATGGTTTAGGATTGGGCGATATTTAGAAAAAGATCGATTTTCTAGATGGCGCAGGGAATTGATTCACTGACTAAACCTGTACCAAAGAATCGATCTTTGAAAAATCGATTGCATTTTTTTTCAATTTATTTACTTGTTCTATATAAGTGTTGTCTTTTCTTTAAACAAGGATTAAACATGCACTGATATCTATAAATCTTCACTTGACAAAGCATTGAGGAGTAAAGGGTCAAAATTTTTCAGCGATTCCGGAACGCCTGTATCTTCGATATAAATGATGACATTAAGATAAAAAATACAGCATTTTCAAGCTACAAATTTCGAGTGTGTGATGTGTATATGTGTTGTAGACAAAATACATTGCAAGAAAAGATAAAGCGTTTATGGTTTGTTTTCAAAGTTTCTCTAGATTTTGAAAATACATTCTTAAAATCAATCTAATCAAACAAACATGATGATTTCGCTTCCGTTTCGTTTCCGTTTTCGTGCGTTCATTGAGAGTTTCAGTAGAACTATTTACTACAGAGGTATTCTCTATCGAATGAAAAATTATCCTTTGAATTCGAATTAAGAATATTTCATGAAATAATGAACGCACAGCAAATCGATGGTCAAATCTACTCATCGCAATCTTAGAAATATTTAATACATGGTCCAGTTGTTGCTTTGACGAATGCATTATTTCATAACAGAGTTACAGCGTTTCAAAGATCACTCAAAACTTTCGTTGTCGCATTTTGCTCCTCTATTTTTTGTTGAGTGTAGTTCTTTACTTCGGAATACGATCGCCACAGGAAATGTCGGTTCATTTACACAATCAATTCACTTTTAGTCATCAGCGCAATAGAAACCTTTTCCGCAATAGTTCGGGGAATTTTCAAAGGGTACTGATACCTTATTAAAAATATTTTCAATATCTATATATTTTTCTTATTTTTCAACTGCTTATTGACCATTCTGCATTGCGTGTCTAGATAGCTTCCAAAATGCTCGTGGGGAAAAACACATCAGAAAACTCACGACTCAATAGTTTTTTACTATCCTTGCACGAAAAATTATTTGTATTGCTCTTTAGTGTTTCTCCGCTTAAATCCTTATCAAAACGTCACTAACGTCACAGTTTACCAGAGAGCAATTCAACGCCGAATTAATCCTCCGCTGCCCCCGATCCTCCCCACTTTATTAAAATTTGGTTCATTTTTTCCAAAAAATGGCCTTGAAGCCTGTTGCCCGATTGAAACATTTTTTTGAGAAATTTATTAACCTTCTATTATTTTTTTTTTATAAATGTTTAAACTATTAAGAAAACTTTCTCATAAATTGAATAAAATATCGAAAATTATTACATCTGTTTAAAATAATGTTATATATAGGTTGTTAGGTAGCTGATCCGAAATATTTTAGGAGATAGGGGATTATCAAAAATCTTCCACGCTTATGATCAAATCTTAACTACGAAAGAATTATTAAACTTTTCTTTGAGACCGTTTTTTTTTTGCCTTAAACTGACTTTAATTCAAAAAGTGCGCTATTTTGCACGCTTGAATTGCTTTCATTTGAGGAAAATTTGCATAACATTATGTTGTGAACACATGTAAATTAGTAGAAGAAAACAAGAGGGATAATAGTGTGGTGTCAAGGAAGGAACTGTAGTGTGGTTGGAGAGCTTCAATTTGGCTGATAGAAACAATCTAGTTTATCAGGCATTTTTGGAAAATTTATTAGAAACACAAAATTTGAAGTTTCTTCTTTACATTTAAAAGTTGATTCTGAATTCCATTAATTTGAAAGTTTTACGATTGAATTCTAGGCAAAATTTTCTTGTCTTACAAATGAACAGTATAATTATCCTAAAGAGCGTACTTTCTAAATAAGAGCCAGACAAGACATGAAATTAGACTAAACAAAAAATTCAACAATGTCCTAGTCGACCTAGTTGACCACATGCGTAGGATTTTTTCATCAAATATGATCCTCTGTCACCTCCTGAAATATTCTATAATTTATCAGAATACTGGCTCAATCGTTTTAAGTTGACGACTAGTGATGCATAGACAATCTCCTGCAAATGTAAATATTTATTCCTAGAAATTAATGGAATTAAAATACTTTGGGAAAATGATTTTACACGCAATTCTGTATGAAAAACTATACAGACGTTATTATCACATACTGTTCTCGAGATATAATAAAATGTATTTATATTTGATAAAAATCATTTACGCATATCATGGAATCTCAACCATTATAGAATCGTTTAATTTTTATAGTTTTGGCTATGAGGGCTATGCATACCCCGTAACTATAAAAGTTCGATCATAGGAAATAGTTGGTCATTCACAATTTACGTGAGATATTTTTATAATACAGATTTCACTGAAGAAGATCCATGATATGAGAAAAAATATATGATCGTTTGACTGGGCAGCACTCTCAGGTTTCTCAATCCGTTTATAGATAAATACGGAGAGAAAATTCTTCCTGTTCAGGTGGACTCAGTCTATACCCCCTCCGCCCTCTCCCTGGACAAGACTGGACATTTTCTTACACCCTACACCCCCCCCCATCCCCCTTTAAAGTTTTCCACGGGGTATGTGGACAGCCCCCTACGTATTTTATTCAGTGGTGATAGATGAGAGAAGGATTTCAATGTTACCGAGAAATTGACTTGCCTTTTTCCTATGAATATAGGATTCGAGGATGTCTTGAAGGATTTCGTTCAAATCATCAATCAACTTGCACGCATTGGGTCATCGTGAGTTCCAAGCTTTTTTTCTTTTTTTTCTTTTTTTCCACACGAAAACCAACTCAAATTCAAACAACAAAAGGGAAATTTTCATTTTACCCATTTTCTGACGTTGAGAATTTCTTATGTAACCGACAACTGGGAAATATGTTGATGCACTTCAGTCCATTAATGCTGATGTCTCTCACAAATTTTGGTACTTCAAAGCACATGAAATAATTCTCAAATTTTCTCATGCCGCTGAAAACATGCAGATGAAACTCATTGGAGTGCAGTTAGATATCTTGAATTTCTACTCCAGATTTGTTCCAGAAGCGCGATTTCCAGAACTATTAAACCATGCTCATTTTATTACTTCTTTATTTGAATCCACAAATCTTTGTGATCAATTATTACAGTTATGAAAGAAGTGCAATCAGAGTCAAGGAACAAAATCACTGGTCGTCATTTGTTCGGTTTCCTAGCAACGCTAATGTTCGGTCTGTACGAGAAGCGCCCAGATTGAAGCGAATATGTTTGGAACTCCTAGAACGGTTAAAAAACGAGACTAGCAACAAACCTACCAGACTTCATCTCGGCATTTGGTCATTTGCCAATCCATCGGATTTTTCACTTTGGGCCAAGTTGGAGGAACGTGCCTGTGGAAGTTCTTATTGGAATTACGAATCGTTAGTGAGTTCTATCGAGAAGCTGAAGCGATTGACGATTGGCCTTAGCGTTTCCAACTCTGCTTGAAGAAAAGATGGTCAAATAATTTGGCCAAAAAATTTATTTCTAGATACTTTCAAACCTTCATTAAATGTTTTGGGCTTTTGTCTCATTTTGTTCTTGAGCTATGAATTTTACAGGTATAGAACTGAATGCTGAAAAATAAGAAGTGAGTCGAAGAAAGTACCAGTTAAATACTTATATAGGGTTAGGGAAAAAGAAATGTCGTATTTCTGATCGAAATTTGACGCTTCATTTAACATACTTAAAATTATCCAATTTATGTCAAATATGCGCCGTTTTGCAACTTGCCATTCAGAAGACAACTGTTGCCATTCAGAAGGCAACTTCATTATCCCCCCCTTATAAACCCCTCCCTCCTTATTTGCAAAAAACTCAGACAGCCAGTTTTCGCAAGCCTCTTTCGAGGCTAACTTAGTATCACCAAGAGCGTTTTGCAAGGACCGAAAGAGATGATAATCACTTGGAGCCAGGTCCGGACTATACGGTGGGTGTAATAGGACATTCCGTCCGAGCTCCCGTAGCTTCCGGTGGGTCATCAAAGATGTGTGAGGCCGAGCGTTGTCCTGGTGGAATACAACACCATTTCTAATTGATCATTTCTGGCCGTTTCTGGTCAATCGCCTGCTTCAAACGGTCAAGCTGCTCACAGTAGAGAACCGAATTGAGGGTCTGGCCATAGTTGAGCAGCTCATAGTGGATGATTCCCTTTCTATCCCACCAAACACACAGCAAAACCTTCCTGGTCGTCAATCCGGGCTTGGCGATGGTTTGGGCCGGCTCATCGCGCTTCGATCACGACTTTTTTCGCTTTAGGTTGTCGTACGTGATCCATTTTTCATCACCAGTCACCATCTTCTTCAAAAATGGGTCGAGTTCGTTCAGTTTCAGCAGTGCATCGCAGGCGTTGATTCGGTTTAAAACATTTTTTTGCGTCAACTCGTGTGGCACCCATATATGCAGCTTTTTTTTTAATTCAATCCTGTGCAAATGGTTCCAAACAGTTTTATGGTCTATACCCAGTTCCTGGCCATTCGAGCGAGTGCTCACATGTCGGTCTACTTGGATGATTTCAACGATTTTATCGGTTTCCACGACGATTGGCCTACCTGTACGGGGTGTATCTTCGACAGCCACTACACCAGAACGAAAACGACCAAACCAACGCTGTGCTGTGCGAATCGTTCCGCATCTTTGACGCGCTATAACTAGAAACCGAAATGAACAATCACAACACTGTCAAAACGACACTTGTAGCACAGATTGTCGTCTTTAAATAGCCGTATAGCCGACCCGATGCGATAAGTACAACACAAGATATGTTTAAATGTTGCCATATATTGACAATATACAACATTTCTTTTTCCCCATCCAATATTTAACATTTCATTATGAAAAGTAGTGAGAAAAAATAATTGCGGCCCGCGGCTATGAGTAAAATTCTAATGCGGCCCGCACCATGTCTGTACTTGGCCACCACTGTTGTAGATGAAAGGGTTAATTGGTCAATGGGGACCAAGTCGCAAAATTTAAAATTTCGAGTTATTGATCACATTTGGTTAAACATTATGTAAGCTACATACCGCATTTATCAGATTTGAAAAATCACGCATAAAGCAGGAATAACGGATCGAAATTGTGATGATTGACAATCATTTGTATATTGAATTTAAACAATTTTCAAACGCCGAATTCAAACCAACAAAATTTTCTTGAAATTAATAGGTACCTTGTCGAAATGTGCTTGAACCCGTTAGTGTGAAATGTGCACATTCTGAGTATATTAAAAAATAAACTTGGTCCACTCCGACTGAACGGATCAGTGAAAATGTTGGTTTACAGTGTGAATGATCGCAAAATGTATTATTTCAGAGTGCATTTTAGGCTGTAGCGATGACAATGAATTCAAATTTGACAATTCTATTGCCGAATGCTGTCTAAGATGATTGAAAATGTGAAGTTTATGCTTAACATATTTGCCGTGCAATCATATTCATGCCTGTGTAATAGATAGCAGAGACTATTATGCAACAAATGTTTATGCAGTTCAAATCTCGCAATTTTTCTCGCTCTAATTTTCACAGCAGAATGGCACACAACTGTTAATTGATTGAGAAATATTTCGAAATTGTTCAGTCATAGTGAACCAACTCTTAAAAAAATGCTTTATTTGGTTCAGTCAGAGTGGACCATGTACGTATAGGCAGCCAAATAACTGCCTTTTTGCCATGATACTTGATGTTTTTTTACAACTATCATAGTCCATATTGCCAGAGAGTAGCTAACATTTCTGAGAACAATATTGAACGAAAAAATTAAATGCTTTGAAAATTGCAGAGCATTACATTTTATGTTCGTTTTTATTGAAATCATAAAAATGTCACATAGTCCGGTTTGACTTAACACCGACCAAATGAAAATCTAGGTACTGAGCATGTAGGAAAAAATGAGAGATTTAGAACGCTTATAGCTCATTTCTCTCCGTACTGATCAAGAAGCCGATTACCGAACTATTGAACGATAAAAAATCTGCGGAGGCTTCAAGGCCACTGTTCCACGAATATCATCAGCAACGACCAACGGACAACTGTAATCCATCGTGTTTATTTTCACGATCCAGCATATGTGTAACTATTGATATGTAAATTCCGGCGATTTAGGCACGTCTGATCCGCAGCGGGTATATAAAAATTCATGTTATTTGGGATTCCTTCTGTGTCTATCTCTCTCAGGACTATTGTTGTTATGATGATGCTCTGGCTTCTCGTGTTTCACTGTGATCATGGTCGTTAGTTACATGACCGTGTACAGGGAGTGAGGAGCATTGGATCTTTCGCTTTTGCACAGCTTTATTGTTCTGTTTTTTCATATGAAATTATGAATATTATAACAAAACAAATAAACGCTCACGGAAATGAGTGCTTCAACTGTGATTGTAGCAATTTATCAAGGCTATGTTATCTGTTAAGTTACCCAGCATTTTGCTTGTGAGTTTTGAAACACACCTGACAAGTTTCAATTATCTGGAATCCGAATCAGAATTGTTTAATCAAGTTTAAGAAATAGAGCGTTGAAAATGAAACAACAAAAATATTTCTCATCGACTTATTTCAATTTGTTCGTCCGTGAAAGGGAACCAATTCCATACCTTTCCACTGCTAGCAATTGTGTGAATGAATTCGATAGCAAACATCAATCGTAACACGATCAAACAACAGATGCATCAAGGCAAGTTCAATTGACCAAAATAAACAGCTTGAAAGAGTTTACCATCGCATAATTACAGCGCTTCGACTACGAATGACCTCAAATTATACTTAATATCATCAAACGTTGGTTGGTTATCTGTACAAACAAACCTCTCCTGTTCATTGTACATTGACTTCGAGATGATTGCTGACGACTGACCAATATTTTCATATGCGTGATTAGATCTCACGATCAGTGCAAAAAGAAGAGCTGCGTTAACGTTGGCTGCTGCTAAGCCACCGAAGACGCGCGTGTCAAGAATATTGATGAACAAGCAAATAACTGCCCACGAAAAGCTCTTTATGTTCCTAGAAACGTACCTCTGCATGCTGTCCGGGATTAAGCCGCTTTCCACATTCCTCGCAGCGTAGGCACTCCGGATGCCAATCGTAACCGAGTGATTGTTTTCGCTCAGCTGAAATTAAGAAATAAAAAAACACAATGATAATAAATCCAGGAAAACACAACCTCCCAAAAATAGACCCCAATTTCGTCTGAACGTACCGAAAAACACTGGCTTGCCGCACTTGTGGCACTTCCACATACCGTGCGCTTTGTTCCAGTGCCTGCAACGATTTCCTGCCCAAATTCCACGCCCCTAAAGGTCAATCCTCCTGGTTTTTATTCTCGTTTTGCTTCCCTCTCGACTCTGGCCCGAAGGTGGAATCGCAAATAGAGACGAAGGCAAGAAAATAAACAGAAAACAACAAATACCACACAGAAAGTCGCAAGTCGTCAACACAGGCCCCGGGAACTGTTTGTGATTTTGTTGATCATAGCTGGGGCACTTGGGTTTGGTGCCGTCGCGAAATACGCTCGGAAGCAGTGTGGGAACGCACCGAGGGAAACCCCGTCCGAAAATTAAACTAAAAAATCGACACAGGAAAATAACCGAGAAAAACAAAAGCACACTCTCGGGTGCGGGATAAACTTGTGCGAGACGGCGACTACGAGACTCACGACGAATGATATTTTTTGTAGTGTGAGCTGTCATTCTGTGGACGGCGGTGGATGACAGCTATCGAATTGACGGTAAGGCAGGATTCATAGGGGTGCGCAAAAACAATGGCTTAAGGCGTTTTCTCGTCAATATGGAGTTTGACGATTTGATGGATGATAATAATTGAGGGGCTTAGAATGAAAGGGGTGTAAGTGATTTGATCGATTTCTCTACATCGACTCTCTCTTTTGGTCATAGCTTAGCCTCAAATACATTCCCAGCTGTATTTGACAATGTGGAAGATAGGTCAGAACCTCACCTATCAGATTCTACAGCAAACTTAAATCGTTTTTGCAATTGAGTTATTAACTAAAGAAAAAGTTCGATCAAGTCACTTACACCCCTTGCATTCTAAGCCCCTCAATTGATATGTGTTCATAGCTAGTAAATTTTGATCAATTTCGAAATCAATTTTGTAGGTCATCTTAGCACCGTCATGTGATTTGTGGGGTTGTGAAATGTGAAACTCCTCTCACGAAGAATGAATTGCCGTATTTGGAAGTAGAGTGTAAGCACCGGTGAAGTATTGACCAGATTTGGCCATCTGTTACCACATACGAGAGGTGCTTCAGTGGTACCGTGACGATGAGGTCGGTTACATTGAAAAAGATATTAATCTTCACAATTGCCCCCTAATTTCACCCAATCGAAATATATTGGGCAATTGTCAAGCGGAATTTGAAGAAGGGTGACAAAGTGACTCCGCATGCTGTAGGCATGAAAAAATCGTGGAATAAAATGGCCGCTAAGATTGACGAACAGAGAGTCCAAACTTTTACAGAGTTTTTTTTCCAAAATATATATTTTTATTAAGGTTCCTACGGCGTTACCCTGACGGGCCTGGGATTTCAATATTTCGACAATTTTTGCCTTATGATTACGTTAGTAATATGTTAACGATTACTTGCGGTTGGCTCTTATTTGGGATGTTGCAGTCTCCAATGCTCTGTACGTGTTTTTGTTTTTTTTTCACAATAAACATTATTTCATTTTACATGCACATACGGACAAGCAATTAACAACAATACCATAAACAAAAACAAATTTCATCATGAGAGTTTCCACACATTACAACTTTAGATTTCTTCTTCCTGGTAGTTTGGCGAGGATGGCCGCTAACCATGGCCCCAGGCTACTGATGGGGAATTTGCGCCGTTCGAAGATGCCGACTATACTTGTTCTCCTTGTCTCGAAGGGAAGGAACAAAGATCTTCGATTTGATCACATTTGATTTAAAAAAAACAGAGCAGTGCAGCAGTTCGTGAAGGGTCATCGCCAAGCACATCACAAATGCTCCCACTGATCTCGTATATGTTCCGTAGGTTACAGACGATGTGTTCGACCGAATTGCAAACCTCACACATGTCATAAAGGGGATGAAAGGGTCTCTTGCTGAAGTTGTGAGACATATTGCAGTGTCCGATTCTTAGCCTGGATAGGATTTGTTGCTCTCTCATCGCTTTGACGTCTTCGAATTTTATTATGGGCCTTTGATTCTCCGGAGGCAGCGTCCCTTCAACGAACCATTTCTCCGCCTAAAATGTTTTGAAGATGTTGGCAGTCCATAATCTGATGTCGTCTAGCGGTACTTTACGCGTTAAGAACTGTCCAATGTGACAATGCCACAATGTCCGGCGACCCACATGAGGATTATTTCCAGCAGCAGATACCTCCTGATAGTTTCTATCCATGGGTGCCTGTGTCAACAGCACCGATGACGCTAGCCGAGTCGGTAACTATCAGGATCGGATTGCTTGACGAGATAGTGGCAGCTTCAAAGATTCCGGCAGCTTCGACCGAGAACACCTGGCAAATAATTGCTGGAAATAAGAGTTATTATGACCGCTTACCCCGAAACCAACTTCTTGCATCCTTTTGGAACCGTCCGTGTAGTGAATTTCAGAATTGTTCCTCCAATATGGTTTTTGAAACAACAAATTATCGGAATTTTGATATAAACATATTTTTTATATCTTTTAACAATCCCGAGATACAACAGGCCTCTAAACAATTGAAATAAAAATTGTGCAAAAAGCAAAGCAATTTATTGTATGTATTGTATCAGTGTATTGAGTACGAGTATTAATCCCACCCCTGCTATACAAAATGCTCTCTTTTCCATTCAAATCGCTTCGAGGAAGAGCACTAAATTTTAGCTGACGTTTGTATGTTTGCTCCGAACCGTCAATTCTGACTACACAACAAAATTGAACTAAACGACGGCGTCACATAGAGATTGTTCTTCGTTCGCTGTTATTTCTAAAATGTGCTGAATTCGGGCACATTGCATCAAGACGCTAGAGATAGAGATTTTTAGCGTTATCGGCGTTCGTCGAGCGATTTATTTTTTGAACCGATATTCTGCGCGGAAGAATTGAAAGAAAATGGAAACCCCACTCAAAAACAAAGTGCTCATGAAGCTCCAGCAAGCGGACGGATTCCAAACTCCAGCGGCCAGTGGTGCCGCTGGTGATGGCCGCTTCAATCAACACACCACCAGCACCACGAAGCTCCCGTCGTCCCCGTTTCTCACAAAATTGGGCTTCGGAACGGGTGAGTGAATCACTACTACGGGTTTATCCCATGATGTATTTTCTGATTTGTTCTGATTTCTAGGTGTGGAGGTTCTGAAAGTAAGGCGATCACAGTCGAAAACTTCCAACCGATCACCGTGGGCCATCAAAATGCTGTCACGGCGGGCTGCCCTCCAGGAAGAGCAAATCAACGACCGTTTGGTGGAGGAGGCCAACATTTTAAAGTAAGTGCAGAGCAAATTATTGTGCACCTGTGTGCATTTATTTATTCTTTTTGCATTGTCAACACTCGAAAGGAACCTGAGCCACCCGAATATCATAGGGTACCGTGGTTTTGACACACTCGAGGCCGGCAAAAAGTACATCGCTATGGAGTACTGCAACACTTCGCTGGGAGATCTACTGGAGAAACGATACGATCAGAACCTTGGCCCGTTGGAGGTACCCAAAATAGAACGGATGGCTTTGGACATACTGAAGGCTTTGGATTATCTCCACACGGAAGCGCTGATTCTGCACGGGGATCTCAAATCGTTCAACATTTTGGTGAAGAATGATTTCGAAATCTGCAAGCTGTGTGATTTTGGTGTGAGCCTTCCGCTGACCAAGGATGGTTTTCTGGATACCGAGAAGAGGAAGGATGCGCAGTACGTGGGAACGGGCATATGGTCCGCACCGGAGGTGCTTGAGGAGGACATTACACTGATCAGTTCGAAGGCGGACATTTTTAGCTTCGGGTTGGTGATTTTCGAAACCATTGCGCTGCTTCCGCCTCACACGTTTCCCGGGATCAAGGATGAAAGTGTGGCCAGCGCGGCAGATTGTGCCGTCATGAATAGGATCATTCGCGGCGCTAGCGGCACTGCGGTTAATCGTAAACTGGACGTAAGTGACGTTATCGTTTTAGAGGATGACGAAGATGAGTTTGATGAGGAGGGTGAGGATGATGTCAAGGAAGATGAGAAGAATATTCCGTCGGAGATGGTTGGTGTGAAGAGGAAGCACAACGAGTTGGACGATCCGGAGCTTCCGGCAAAGAGTCAGTTCACACACCAGCCGGATTCCACCACCGATGCGGGGATGACTCCGATCGCCGATGACTCCACGATTATCATTGAGGATGATGATGACGACGAGGAGGAGGAGATTGATGATGATGTGCATGAAATTGATGACGATGAAGAAGAGGTATTCGATGAGGACGAGGAGGGGATTGAAGATGTGGATGAAGATGACGACTATGACGGGATCGATGAAGACGACGTGGGAAATTATCTCGAGTACGGACGAGTTGGATCGCGACCAGCGATTCCGGATGCGATAAATATTTCAGAGGAATACTTTTTTGTGCTGGAGGTGTTCTATGTGTGCACCATCGAAGATTACGAGGCGAGACCATCAGCCAGGACGATTCTCAATGCGTGGGAGAAATACAATATTGATAAGGGTGAGAAAAAGACGCCGGAGGAACAACAAAAGTGAACAGAAGAAAAAATTGTTTTGCGAAGAACGCATTTACATAGATATTTGGGAACACCACTCTTCGTAAGCCTTTTCAAATATATTTGAAATAGTTAGGGGCGTTTTGTTATGCAAGTGTTCCTCGATGACTATCCATGTTTTACAAAATTTCACTGTCTCGCTGCCTGAATTCATTATGATAAATAAGTTTTTAATTGATCTACTGAATTCCAATTCTTTGAGTTTAGAGAATTATGTTTCGGCAGATGAGAAAATATTTTTTCGGTACAACTTTATGGGTCCTATCATAGAAATCGAGTATTGGCCGATTGAAAATCGGTGCAACTCTCATGGTATTTTGGTTGGAGTTGTGTTTTTTGGCGATGTCGTACTCCGAGAGTCCGAGGCTTGCATTAACTGTTCTTAATACCTTCAACATCAGCTTGCAATCGTAAATTTCATTGCGGTGCGTCCTCTGATCCATCCGAACCACAGATGCACGTTCACGGAAACATTTCAGCGCATCATACGCGTTCGATTTAGCCACTTTTAACGATTTCACTATTTTAGAACCACGACGGATTTCTAGTGTGGGTGTCCAAAATAACATTTCTTCTCTCGGTTTTCATTCTGCACAACTGTTTCAAAACGAAATGGATCAATGTGGAATTTTTACCGTCGAAAAATACAGGTTTTCCTAAGAATTTGTCGCCAAACGATTTCAGATACGCCTACTACGACCGCTGATATGAAATGAACAGTGTTTCCGAAATTCTAAAAATGTCAAGCCTCAGTGTACGTCATAAGGTAGGTTTGAAGTTGTCGCGGGTTCAAACAAGTTTTTTTTCCCGTTTTATCCCTTTCGCCTGAGGAGTTCTTGTTGAGAAAATATCCTTGTAATGCTTTCCGTAAGTTTTCAGATCGTTCAAATAACCCATCTTGTCCATTCTGGAATCACATGGTTCCAGTTCAAGGATCAACCATTGAACCACATTGCATCTATCTACTTTACCGGAGAGACCAAATGATGAATCTGGAGCATCGATTTTGATTCTTGTCTCGTTCGTATAGAACGGCTTGTTTACACATTCTGTTTGGACGTGAAAAAATCTCTGGAGCAGCGATTCGTATCTCAACAACTCAAACAGCCTGATTCTGCGTGGCGTGTGAGGTGAGATGACAATTGTCACGTATGTTACGGGATTCCATCAGGCGTCTGCCGTGAGAAATCTCACTTGAATGAGCTCTCACCGTATTACCGCTTTAAGGTGAAGGTGGAAGCTAGCCACAAATGGCTGCCACAATGGCGCTCTTTTCTTTCATCTCCCTCCCTCACCCCTCGCCAGAAAATCAATAATTTTGCGAAACAGTGTGAAGAAATTGATCATTTTCGCACACTTCCTATCAAATAATATCAACCAAACTCTAATCGATTACTCACAAGATATTAAATTTTCATCTGCTGTCGCACTGTATAGTGAAAAACGTCGGAAAACTCGAGCAAGTGCTCTGAAAGTTAAATTTTCATCTTTCAATCTTCGGCAATGGTTTTGTTTGTGTTGGTGAAAGCATTGTTATTTTTTCGACACTGATGCCAGACAACATCAGCGAAACTGCTATAGAAACCACTCAATAAAATGTAATTTCTGAGTCATAGCGTTTCATGTCATGAAAATCAATAGAATAAAATTGTGTTGATATCAATACAATTTTTTTTTTACGTTTAATGGGTCCATAATGTAAGTTTTAGAAACTTTAACATTGGGTAAGAAAAGTGTATTGCAGACCTCGGAACACTGCCACGGCTGCCTATGCTTTCAAAAGCAGTAAACGGAAAAGTATTACATTCAATCAAAATGCCACGGCCGACGAAGAGAGGGGTTATGGCTCTCCAAAGTGAATATGTGAAAACAATACCAAAAGAGCCCCAATTCGTATGTGTTATAAATTTGCTCATGTTACGCTCCCGTATAATCAGAATTTTACTTCATATGCAAATGCACCTTCTATATATATTTATATTTGCAATTGTTTATCGGAACATATCGTTCATACATTTTACTTTAGTATTGAATTGTTATTTTTTCATCAAATGTATTCAAGACTCGTGTCAATGATGCGCCACACAGTCTGATAAGTGGATTGATCTATTCACGTGTGCTTTGCTTGTCTCTCACAAACACTATTACCCCATTTTTACACGTGGGTTTACCTATACTACTACAATGGCTAGCTTCCACCTTCACCTTAAGTGCGATTCACATACAACATCCACGTCACGTTCACGTTCCATCACGTTACGTTACGTCAGTTATTCTACCATGCAATTCTTATGAAAACATTCACATACACCGGCAACGTAACAACCCGTCAGCATACGTTCAACGAAAACGACCGGCAGGATTTGTAGAAAAGAATAAAATGCGATTCACATACAACATCCACGTCGCGTTCACGTTCCGTCACGTCACGTTGCGTCAATTATTCTTCCATAATATTCTTATGGAAGCATTCACATACACCATTAACGGCAAGTCGAAGTTTCCGTGGCTGGTGTATGTGAATGTTTTCATAAGAATTGCACGGAAGAATAATCGACGTAACGTGACGTGAACGTGACGAGGATGTTGTATGTGAATCGCACTTAATTGACGAATTTTCATAGATTTTTTTTTTAAATTTCAAACTGATTCTAGGAATTTTTTTTTAATTCTTTATTTTTTAGACTTTCAGCCTCCTGGGCTGGTTCGTCTCGGTAAAAACGGCCGAAACCATGCCGCAAAGTGCGCATACTATCCATTTTACATGCACATACGGACAAGCAATTAACAATAAAACAATAAAACAAAAACAGATTTCGTCACGAGAATTTCTACGCATTTGAGCTTTTTTTTCCCCTGGTTTGACGAGGATGTCCGCTTGCCATGGCCCCAGGCCACAGATGGGGAATCCGCGCCACTCGAAGATGCCGACTGTTCTTGTTCCCCTTATCGCGAAGGGGAAGGAACAAGGATCTTCGATTTAATCACAAGTTTTTTGTTCAAATTTTAAAGTACAGATCGGCATCTTTCAAAAAACAAAGCAGTGCAGTAGTTTGTGAAGGGTCGTCGCCAAGCACATCTCGAATGCTCCCGCTGATCCCGTGTGAGTTCCGGAGGTTCTCATACTTTGAGCAAATACAGAGGATGTGTTCGACTGAATTGCTAACCTCGCACAAGTCACAAAGGGGATGAAAGGGTCCTCTGTTGAAGTTGTGTGACATGTTGCAGTGGCCGGTTCTTAACCTGGATAAGATTCGTTGCTCTCTCATCGTTTTGACGTCTTCGAATCTGGTGATGGATCCTTTGGTTCTCCGGAGGAACAGCGTCGCTTCAACGGACCATTTTTCCGCCCAAAAATTTTTGAATGTGTTGGCGATCCATAGTCTGATGTCGTCTAGCGGTACTTTGCGCGTCAAAGGTTGTCCAAGGTGACCGATTCCAGCAAAACGGTCGGCCGCTTCATTGCCGGCTATGCCACTATGTCCAGGGACCCACATGAGGACTGTATCCGGCAGCAGATACCTCCTGATAGCTTGTATCCATGGGTGCCTAGGTATAGCCGCGCCAACGGCATCGATGACGCTAGCCGAGTCGGTAACTATCAGGATCGATTTGCTTGACGGTATAGTGGCAGCTTCAAATATTCCGGCAGCTTCGGCCGAGAAAACCTGGCAAATGTCGACGAGCTTCTTGCTGGAAATAAGAGAGTTATTATGACCGCTTACCCCGAAACCAACTCCTTGCATCCCTTTGGAACCGTCCGTGTAGCGAATTTCATAATTGTGATATTTTCTTGAGACAAGTTCGACAAAGGTTTGCTTCAGACCCACAGAGCTCTGATTCTAGGCATGCTGATTCGGAAGAGTGCATTGCAATTTCAAACTGTTGTAGGTGTCGACACTATGAATAACATTAAATAAATCATTCGTTTGACATTTGATCTGCAAGCATAGACTGCATGTGTGAATTGATAGAGACGTTGACAGAACGTGGACGTTCTTTTCCGTAACGTTCTATGTGAATCGCACATAATGATGACAGAAGGATGGTAAACAGTCATTGGATGATGCGAATCAGTTAAAAGAAACCAAAGTGAAACGAGATATGATGAAAACCGCCCTCTGTGATCCTAGACGAGATGTCTCCTGTGTTAGGTATGGGTGGAATAAAAAAAAATCACCAATGTAATATAAGATAATTACCAATACCGAACACAATTACCAATTTTTCTCATCAGAAAAAACATGTTACTTTAATATAGAGAAAACATATTTGAAATGGAAAAGATAATTTTCTTGTATAATTTTTACTTTCTGAGAGTTTATTCAACCCAATGCGAATTTTAATACCAAGAAAAAAACTTCTGGAGTTAACAACCGTGGATTGTTTCCTTCCGGCCCAAACTTATTGAAATCGTTCTACGCGCCGATTAAGGCCGGTCTAGAGTACCCGTGAACGTGAACTTGAACAGGCGGTGGAATAGGACGATCATTTCACGGTGAAATACATTGCGAACAAACAATTCAAAAAATCGTGGTGAATAGAATGATTTTGTTCACGTTCACGTTCATTTTAAAAGTTCAACAGTGAACGTGAAGTAAATAAACATCGATCTTCAATAAAGTAATTCGGATAAAATATACAGTTGTTCACGAATCAACCCAAACCAACGAAGTTTTTTAACCCGCGCAGATATCCGATTGATTGAAATTGCATCCATATCAAAATTTTCATTGAAAACTTGAGAATTGCTAAACATATCCTTCCACAGTTCGCGGTGAAATAATTTTCAGAATGCCTTGGGACATTCGAACGTGAACATGAACGTGGAAATATTTTGACGTCTATATTCACCACTGTTTTCACGTTCACGTTCACCGAAGTCGGTGAACTATGGTGAGTTCACCAACATCTCGATTTCATGGTGGAAATTCAGAATTGTTGTGAAATATTGAATCAATCCTCTTTTATCAATATGAATTGCGTTTAAACATGTTTTTTAACTAGAAAATGTTTCTTCCTATCGTTTCAAGATGTTTTCCTCGCGTTTTATATATGGACTGATGAATTATTAACAAAAAAGTGTTTGTCCGCGTTCACGTTCACGGGAACTCTAAACCTACCCTTAGATGATGAAAAATCTGGTCTGATATATCCTTATGTGTAGTATCGATGGCGAGACCCAACAAACTGTGTGTTGATGTAACCGACCGGAAGCACGCGAACGCAATTGTTACCGATGAGTACTTCTCATTGGAATATCGCGTTTAAATTTTCATCCACGAAGTAGAATTTGAATACGTAACCAGTCCAGTTCGATGAAAGTGCTGTGGACGACGAGGCGTGGGTCCTTGAAATTTCTGCGAGCTTATCGGCTTTTGTTCAGCAAGCTGTGATAATTGAATTGTTGAATATGCATATTTTATGGCGGGCTTGGATGATCTGTTGGGGCTGATGTACACAAATAGATTTCATCGGTGATAACATCTCTGTACAGGTTCTTGATGCAGCCGTAATGGAACGATAAAAGGAAATCGACACAAACTTGTGGCCAGCTCAGCTTTGAAGTATGGAATCATCCTACCAGTCAGTCCAACGCGGTGAATTATTTGGTGATATCGGTCACAATCCATCTCTAAAAGTTCTGCTTCTTTCGATCAGTTGAAACTGTTACTCGTTCATCCAGGTTTTTTTGTTGAATTGGGAGTTTCTTTTCTGTTCCATTTTACGGCAGCCAACGGGTTGTTTATTTACTTTTTTATTTTGTTGTTTAATTTAGTTGCAATATATAACATTTTTTCCACTATTTGTAGTTGTTTTTTCTTCCTCCTGCAAATAATAATAATAATCATAATAATAATAGTTACTATTATCATTACCTCAAACAGTGTTTTTTTCTCCTTCAACTTCTCACTCCTCTTTCCACCTTCCAATTCCCTCACGTGCTTGGCTTATCTTTGTCGTAATATTTACACATATTTATAATGTAATGAAATTAGATAGTTTTTTTACCCTTAACTTTTCTCAGCCGTAGGTGGATCGAGTAGTACTTGTTTTGTTTTTATGATTAATATTTTTTGCTGCAACCTTCCGAGATAGTGTGAAAGAAAATGGAATCTCCCGACGATGTTGGAACCTCCATCAGTGTTTTAACGTGATTTTTTTTATCTCAAGTCTCAGTACAATAAGTTACTAACTTTATAGAGATGACGCGTGATTAATGATGATATTGTCGTTTTGCTTTCGGTGTAACACGAAGCGGGAAAGCTGATTCGCTGATTAGGTTTTTAAATGTGTGTTCTATATCAATTTTTAAAAAGCGCACGCGATATGATGAGGGGATGTCTGCTCTCTCGCAACACCAGAATTAACGCCCAAAATTTCGAGTTCCAATTTGCCGTTTCTCAGATCCAATGCACAGTGTTTTTTTTTTTGGTTTATGTTTTGAAAAATTAAGATTATCACAGCGAAAATTCCCCTCGCCTGTCGTCGTCGTATTTTCCCAGCAAACATTGAAATCGCATAACTTGGCATATTCTAAGTCGCATATGAAGTGGGATCGAATCAAAATCATATTTAATGTCGATCAAAGGATACATTGTGTACATCTAAAATCGTATAAAATGCGAAAACCTCGATTTCATTTATCACTACGGATTAGGTCTCAATTCGGTGTAACAAGCATCAGCTTTATGATATACACGATCGTAAAATCAATCAATACGAAATCATATGCATATCAAGCTGATGCAGTTTGTGAGTCGCATGAACATATAAATTGTATCATCAAGTGTGTTACATGCTGTGGAAAATCATTCAACAGTAGATCATATTAGATCGTAATTGAATTACATCATATTAGGATGTCCGCGTGTCGTATATACATTGTCGACGTCTGGTGGTGATATGGTGATTTATGTAGGCAAATTAATCTCTATCAGATCTGCAGACCCGAAAGCAGCTTTAAACTCTTAAAATTTGAATGAAATTTTTTACATAATGTTTTTTGATTACTCAAAACACGTAGTACTGAAGCTTACTTGATAATTTTTATATAAATTTCAAAACATTTCCACTAAAACACAACAGATGGAACGACGTGTCCATGCAATCGTATTTTTTGCATTATATGTACGAGTTTTAACTGTTCTAGAATTATATTCCAGTCAGCCGTGCGAGATAGTTGTTTCTCATCATCCAGACAACACAATTTATACTTCCTCCCACTAAAAGTCAGTTGAATAATTCCTAATCTTCGTCATGTATACAAATGGCGGTTCGTGAGGTTATAAAAATAATAAATATAAAATTAATATTACACACATTTCCCGCCATTCATTTTTTTTTTGTTTGCCTGTAGTGAATCGTATATACGCATGACTATAGTCGTACTAGATGCACAGATGAGTTGCATATTTATCCAAACTAATTTGCCATGTATGTATATGGCCTTCACTTTCACATGTATATCATATACCATCCAAAATATGGGTTATATGAATCTGTATATACGCAAGTTATACGATTTAATTTTTACTGCTGCGCGCAATAAGTAATGGGGTGTGATGGTGATTCATTTTTTTAGTCTTCCTACTTATAAGAGAGTGATTAAAATGTAGCTTACTTGATTACTTTAATCATCGAACCGAATGCTAGGTTCGGTTTTTTTGTTTGTTTGTTTGTTTTAAGTCTTAGTTAGGAAATTTGATCGGTATAGAAAAATATATCTGGGTAAAATCTGTTTTTATCATCTTCTTTCTTTGCTTCACTTGCATATACGACTTCCCTTCCCACCCTCCATCCCGTGTAATATTCTGGAATGTATATGTTTTAATTTTGTTCTGCTCTTCTAGGTTATGTATTATCAAAAATAAATGTGATTTCACAGTTTCTGCGTTAGTTTTTCTCTATTCATTCTGTTATTTTGCGTTCATCTTCAGCATTAAAATAAACGCGCATCAATGCGGTGATTTGCATGCGATCAAACCACTATTGAGCAAGTGACGATTATTGAAATGTGATGTGTGTGTGTGACTGTTTTCGAATTGGACGGTTTTCATGTATTTGTGTGTTTTCTTGTCAATTCCGAAATAGAGATTTAGTTGTCTGATATGATTTTATCTGGCCCCAAACAATACTGATCGTTTTCGGCTTAATACCCCTCGTTTGACTCGATACTCCCCACGCACGGGTTCACTCCACATCGATGGACCACATCAGTCTGCTCTTATCCAGCGAAGTGAAATCGGCCATTCCCTCTCCGGCCGCCAGGACATACTCATCGTCTTCCTCTCCGTCATGCTCCAGCATCCTACTGCTGCTGCTGTCATCGATACTATCGTAGAAGTCGTAGCAACCTCCTTCCGAGCTGGTTTCCGTAGTCGCCGTCGAGGTCACCACCGAAATGGTGGCAGTCGTGGCCGTAGCCGTCGTCGTACGCTCCTCCTCCTCGTCGTCGTCGGCAGCCGTATTCGAGCTGGTCGAGAGCGAACTGTGTCGAATTCGGGTCACCATGAAGTCACTCGCTTTCTCCTCCATGTTGTACTGATTGCGGTAGAAGATCAAGCAACTCTGCTTGTCGCCGCCACTGTTCTCCGAAGAAGTCACCGTAATGAGACTGTTCTTCGAATCCTTCCGCTTGTGTTCGCAGTAATTCCCCTCATTGTTACCACCACTACTCAGCTGTTCCCAGGTCTTCAGGATATTGGGATTTACCTTCCCCACCAGTCTGCACTTTCGCTCTTCCTCCGCTTCGAGCCTCACCGGGGAAGATCTTGCCGGTGAATGGAACGCCATAGTTTTCTTGGGCTTGGGGACGATCAGCGATTCCTTCTCACCCTCGGCATCCAACAGCTCGATCGAATTATCAGCGATCAGCTTCTCCTCCATCTCCCGATTCTTCTCGTTGCCAACGCTTGAAGCGACACTACAGAAAACACTGTTCTCATCCTCGTTCATCAACAGGATCGGATGTTTGTAGGCCAGCGCCAGCTGCTGCTGCTGACGATCATCGTGCTGATCCCGGGCTGGGGTCACCTTAGAGCCGAACATGGCCGGTGCCTGCTGGCTACGACTTTTAGCCGCCAGATACTCTCCTATCAGATCACGCGAGGCAACAGTTTGACCGACCGAGGAATGCGACTCAATGGTTGTCACGGTGGTGACCGATGACTGTGAGGACGGGGCGGATGAAGAAGACGACGGCGAGGACAAAGGCGTGGACGTGCTACTACTTGGATAAGCTGCCGGAGAGGAAGTCGTGATGATGAGTGCCGAGGAACGTGCTGCTGCTGCTGTGGTGGAACCCCTACCTGCGATGGTCGGTATGGCGCTGGCGTTTCTGCGCCGGCGTTGCTCTGCGGATGATGCTACTGTTGCTGTCGCTATGTTTTGGGTGATGATCTCTAACGGTGGCATCACGGTAGGTTTTGCCAGGCGGAACGTGTTAGCTCTCCGGGCCTGTTTTGAGACGGAAAGGGAGAAATCAGAGATATGCCGAAGAGAGAAGAGAGAAAAAAACAGAAACTGTAGTCAGGGAATGTTTTGCTTCGCTTGGATGGATTTGCGTTTACTTGGCGGTATATTAGAGACAGAGAAGTGGGTGCTGGTAGAGAACAAAACTGGCAACGAAACGTGGGTTAAGGTAGTGCAACAGAAATGCTTCAAAGGCAACACTCTTCTATGTACGTATATCCGAGCCGAAAACTGAAAAGGCAGATCAAGTGCGTCTGTGAGCACGCCCCATCACCAGCACGGGTTCGTCAGCTTGTAAAGGGGGGACCGTAGCAGGCATGCATGAACTTAGATTAAAACGTTTCGCAAAAAACGATCACAGTGGCTGTCGAGGGTTTGGTTGACATTTTGCTACGATTAGGGTACAAATGATCGATTGACTCTTGTTTTGATAGTCATTGACGCGTTGACCAGGATTGGACCCAAGAAGGATGATTCAACAAGACAGTCGTTTCTGCTCCCGCTTTTAGGACTTACGACAACTTTCATCACGCATTTTTGATCGCAAACAGTAGAAAACATTACGGACGGTGTGTATCGGTGTATTTTTGTGTCAAAACTCTGTCGCTAGATCGAAAGCAATGGAACACATCTCTTTTAGCCTTTCACATTCGAGGGATTTTTGCGAATTGTTTTAATCACACAACTATACAGTGGTGAAGTTCCAAGGGTGGAGGCAGGCGGGCGGTATTTTGTACAATTGCATTGCGTGCGATGCAAATTATAGTGGTGGTGAAGGCCGGTTGTTAGTTGGGATTAAAAAGTTACGGGCTCTATCAGGTGTTTAATGAGAGCTATGGTTACAAAAGCAGGTAACATGCAATGTGCTATATCTATTCGTTGTCGGTATGGGCATTTTTACAGCTTCTGATTAGAAATATAAGTTATACTTTAGTTCGTTAAATCGCTTATTAAGATGTTGATTAAAGTATGTACAGAACATGGATTTTCATACTCCTCAGTATTAGGTTTAAAATCTGGAATCACTGTTCTTCTTGCAGCAGCGGTCGTAGTAGGCGTATCTGAAATATTTTGACAGTATATTGTTTGGAAAACCTGTATTTTCGGACGGTTAAAATTCCACGTTGATCCGTCTTGTTTTGAAAAAGTTGTGCAAGATGAAAGCCGAAGAAACAAAAAAAAAATTTTGGACATCCACATTAAAAATCCTGCTTGCTCAGATACTAAATTATGAGTCCTCAAAACGTATTCATAACATTGAATATTTGACCATGGATCGATTGTTCAGGCGACTATAGATAACCGCCAAAAATATTCAGGAATTTGGCGATAAAAAATTCATTTATTTTAAAATGTCTCATATCCATAAGTTGAATTCAACATATTTGCTTTGCCAGTAAAGAGTTGTAAGATCAATTTATACATTGTGATAGATGATGTTCTTCGTTACAAGTTAATTTAGTGACGTTTACGTTACGTTTGGTATGATGCCTACGACTACCAAAACATGTGAACTAAAGAACTGTCAAACGATCATTGTATTTTACATTTCCCTTTGATGTTATAGCAGCTCGCAAGTGTATGTACATCTCAAACTGCCAATTTGTTTGATTTGATGAACACTTCAGGCATTCACTTTAGATTTTGTCATGCATGTCCAACGAATATTGTTGAATGAATTGACGTTATCGCATCAAAGTGAGCGGAAGATAACCATTTGCTGGAAGTCTTGAATAACCGAGCCATAGCGTTCGTATTCGTACCCGCTTTTGTAGTTCGTGTTAGGAAATCACATTCCGGAGTGCAAAAAAACATGCGGTACTGGATCAAACTTCAACTTCTACTTCTAATACTATAGAGGCTTTAAACTTGAAAATTCATTCGGATCTAGTATCTGAAATGACGATTTTCTCAGGTTTCTTAGTTTAGGAGTTTAGGAAAACATATTCCGGTCTGCATAAAGGCAAGCGAGTACAAATGTACTCACAGCTTGCATATATTTACAAGTCGATTCTCCAGACAACTTGGCAGGGTTGCCAACTAAAATCTTAAAAAATCAGGAAGAATGAAAATAAAAATCAGGAGAAATCAGGATAATTAATATTGGATTGTCCGAAAAGTTCGTGTTCATTTTTTGAAAGCAACATTTTTGGTTTTAATTTCAATTTTATATTCACAGTTTTAATCCACACTCGTTCGCATCTTTCACGCAGCATATAAATTTTATCATCTCAGAACATATTTGCTTTTTCATCGAAAGTTGTTCAAGGTTTTTACGATTTCCCCAGGCACCATAGTTTTAAAGTTCGTGTTAGGGAAAACCATTTCGATGGGGACAAAAACACCTCCAAATTGCATGTATTTGCAATTCCGATTTCCTCAGACTGCTAGGATTCGAAGTCTGTGTTAGGGAAACCGTATTTCGCTGTTCTCTGGTTGCTCCTTTTGGGCACAATTTTAGGAGCACGGATCGGGGCAATCAAAACGTGACATTGACATTTTGAATTATTCAATTGATGCAAACAACTTTCCGATCTATTAATACATGTTCGAGTTATAAGCACTCTAACGCTTTCAGTTTTTCACCCCCCCCCCATATATTCCTGTTAGACTGTTCATGTACTCCTCCCTTGAGTACATTTATTTTACGATTTTTAAAAAGCTCAAACTTCTATGTCTTTGCTACGATAACTAGTAAATAAAGCCCAATTGAGCTGAAAATTTGCATAGGGTATTTTTTGCGGGAATTAACATTTTGCAAAATACGAGATGAACATTTTCATTGGATTTCTAATCTGCACCCAAAAGATTTCTTTTAAATTTATATACATATTTTGGGTACTGCCGAAATGACAGTTAAAAAAATTAATTAATAATTGAAACCATTCCCTAGGAATGCCCAAAATTTCAATCGGTTTTTTTTTCACAAAATACTATCCAAATATATCACATGTATTTTTTTTTTTATTAAAAAGCGAGAAACCGGAGAACGCGCACCATTGGAACTACTCAGAGTGTGTTCAAATATGACTTCACCGCCTTGACTTTGAAAGTATTCATGACGCTGGGCTGGTGATGAGGGCACTGAGCTATGTATAACATATTGCAATTAATTAGAAGCATAGTGAACAAGCGAGAAGTGAACAACTCAAAAATAAAATAAACCACACGCTCACAATAACTAAAGCAAACTAAATATAAGCGGAAACGCAACAACTAAAAACCAAAAAAGATAATAGACATACAGATAGAGGAAAATAGAAGAAAAAAACCATCCAAGTGAGAATAGTGAATAGAGTGTGAGAGAGGGCGAGAGTGAAACAAAAACAAAAAACGTAAAAGTATAACATGACTTACGAAACAAGAAGAAACCGTAGAACCATAAAAATCCTGCAAACGTTCGGTGGATTTTGCTTTCTTTGCTTATTTTGCTTATTGGTATTGGTAGTACAGTTTCGACATAGCCAGGACATGTGTAGTATGGGTGTGTGTGTGTGTATATGCGCTATAAACAACGTTTTCTTGTTTGTTATGTGTTTGTTGCTTTTTTTTTGTTTGGGGTAAAAATCCTTCGAATGCAGGCTTTTTTTTATCTGAGAGACATTTTTTTTGACATTCTTTTTTTTTTGGTATTGCTCTGATAAGCTGGAGTTGCGGAGTAGTAGTAGTAGTGGTAGTCACTTGATTGGTTGTTTGAGTGGTAGTAACGACAACAATGACGGTGGCGGCGGCGGCGGCGACAGGAGCAACAGCAGCAGCAACGACACAACAACAACACAACTGACCGCAAAACTCTCTCGAGCTCGTTAAGGGGGCGCGGAGATGGTCCACCGATGTTATGTGATGTGGTTTTGGGGGGCGTGTGCATCGTTCACCTCAGTTTGGATTCGCCGATTTTTCGTTTCGTATGAGTCGAATTCAATTTTAATTGATTTTTTTTTGTTAGCAAATTAGGTTTACTCGCGTTTGAAATAATGATAAATTGTTAGTAGGAGTATTATAGTAAAACTGGGGACAGAAAAGTAGCAAGAAACAGGAGATATTTTGATTTGATATTTGTTTTCTCTCCGAGGCGGGGCACCGCTTCGAACAGGCTTTTAGAACAAATACGCGGCACGGGAAATAGGTAACGCATGGAGAACGTGCATAAGGCCATTGATATTCGTTTCACTTTGAGTGCACTTTCTTTTCTGCAAGTATTGTCCTTCGAAACCAATGAAATCACACTTTTAATGATAGTTTTTTTACTTAGGATAATACCCTGCGATATTCATTTATTTATGTTTCATTTCTCTTTCAGAAATTACCTTGTTACGATTAGTCGAAATACAAAAAAAGTGGTAGTAATAACATCGAACATTAGGTTACCGACGATCAAAAACTAATGTACTTCACGGGCGTAAAAAAATTTAAAAAAAGGAAGTTCAATCATATTCACCGAACTCGAACAAATTTGGAAATCACATAGTCTGGTTTTGGGGGTTTGTTAAGGAACAAAAAAAATAATTAGGGGACAAAACTGCTCACATTTTAGAACGGGAAAACAATAAAAAAAAAACTTAGATCTTCAGCCAATTCCAGAAAGTGGAACGAATGTTTCGTACCTTGCCATTGTCGCTGCTGCTGTTCGAATTGGCAGCGGGCGAACCGTCGGACGATGCCGCCGGGGAGGAACCGTTGTTGTTGTTGTTCTGTTCGGCGGACGATCCCCGCCCTCCCACGGAGGCACTGCTGACGCGTCGGATCGCGTTGCCACTTTGCTTCCGATCGCGCAGCTGACCCGTGGTGAAGCTCGAGCTGAGATCTTTCTTCGAGCTGGACTTGCTGAGATTGGTGGTCGAGACGGAAGCCGTCTGGAACCGGGACAGCGAGTCGAAATTTTTTACCCGCGTTGTCAGAGAATCACGCTTCGCTTTTGGCTGTGGTGAGATGTTTACCACGCTTTGTTTGGCCACCGGTGACCCACCACCGGAGGAGCCCTTGGAAACAGGGATTGAGGAACTGCGACTCTTGTCCAGGGAAGAATCCCGACGCCAGCTCTGAGCTGAGTCGGGTCGATTTAGGCTAGTGTCCTTCTTGTCTCGACTCGCACTGGTGATCGAGCTCGGCCCGGTGGACTTCATGTACAAACTGCCCGTGCTCTTGTTCAGGGATTTATTCGATAACGACCCGGATGGTGAGGGGGAGCTCTTATCTTGTCTGGAGTAGTGCTGAGATCCCGTGAAATTTCTCCCTGTCGGGGGCTTCGGGGCCACGTAGCCCTTCGTTCCCGGCAGGGGGATTTTACTGGGTCTTCGTCGGGGCGTTTCCGGGCATTGCATCTTGTTGTGACTGCCCGAATCTCGCTCCGCTTGATCCTGAGCCGATTCAGTGCTGCTGCTGTGTTGAAGCACTTCATCCATTGCCAGGGGAACCATCGCCTTCATGCTGGGGGTGGAAACCTGCGTTTGCTGCAGCCTAAGGGCCAAATCCCGCTGCTGTTGAGGATGGTGCTGCTGCTGCTGCTGGTAGTGGTGGTGGTGATGGACCGGCGATAGCTGGCTCAGTTCCGAGGTTGAAACCGACCGGTGCTGATGCGATACGATACCACCCGCCGAGGTGGTTACCACCGTGGCGCCGGCGGCAACGGTCGGACTCGTCTTCGCGCTGTTTGCGCCATGCTCGGGACTGAAACCGGACTTACCACCGCCACTCTGTTTGGACTCGAGTACCCGCAGCTGAGCCTTGGTGCCCTCCAGTTCGATGTTTTTCTCTTCGAGCTGGAATCGGATGCAAAAGATTAATTTAGGGGATGAAATAGTAAATCATTCGCCGAGGGAACTTACCCGGAATTTGAGATCGTCAATGTCCTCCTTTGATTTGTCCAGTTTCTTACTCAGGAAAATCCGAGATCGGGTTGCGTGATCAAGTCGTTGTTGCAGGACCTGGAATGATCGAAAAAAACACCAGATGTTAGATATGCACAGAAGAACAACAAAGCAACACATAGTTTTATTGATTTCAACCTTTTTTTCTCATATGGATCACAAGTTCTCGTTAATCATGGCGTCGCGGGCAGCAAAAAATTGAAAAAATTAAGAAGGGTGCTTACGGTGACCCTATACACGACGGTATTGTTAACGTAGAACTACGAAATTATTGCCGGCGGGAATAGTACTCAACATTAATTTGTAATGTTGATTGCTCGACATTGAAATACTAAACTTTGGATATCCATGCAGTTTCTTAGTATATTTTAGCAAAATTACATCTCCAATGCTCTCAAATACAACGCCCTCAAAAGCACGCCGAATGTCAACAGAGAATACGAACCGAATCGGTTGTGTTGTTGGAATAAATTTTTCACATTCTGTTTTCCACCAAAGAACACTGCTCTGAAAAATATCTTCTTTACATCCGGCTTGAGATGCGCTGCGCTTTTGACCTGGAAACAATGCTTTAATCCACGAAGATTTGATTGCCGTTCGGATACAAACAATCTCCAACTAACGATATGGAAACTGGCACGATACATTAATTCTAATTATTATTTCTAAGCTCTTCATATTTTTCTGCCTTGCTTCTGGCCGTCAGTGTGAGCTGTGTACTATGCTTGCTTCGAGCATATTCTGAGCCGCAAAATTTTGCATGTCTTTTCAACAAAATAGCATAATAGAAACTGAGGTGGACCAGGACGAGCAAAATATTTATCCATGCCAAACCGATATAATAGTTCTCAGATTTTCGTGGAAAAGGGGAAGTATTGTTCTTTATCGCGAAAAATTGAACTCATATTTTTTATTTTTTCCTTAGGGTAACCATTTTTAATTTAGGGTGGTCCGGAAGATCACCTATTTCCTTTTTTTCTCCAAAAATGGCTTTTTCAAAAATTGATAACTTTTGAACTACTGGACCGATTGACCGATATCAAGTTGAAGTCAAGCTTTTTGAAAAAAATGAATTCCAGTCACATGTGAACAGAGTTGCCAACCAATTTTTTGAAAAAGCTCGGAAAATTTGGAAAAAAAAACTGGAAAAAACAGGAGAATCGGTAATTTTGTTTATATCTATATATATAAAAATGGATTTCTGTCTGTCTGTCTGTCTGTCTGATTCTTATGGACTCGGAAACTACTAAACCATTTCGACATCTACATAAACATTTTCCAGACTGACATAACTTTCCTGATCGAACTGAATATCAATAAAAGGGGGGTAAATTAGTGAGAAAACACCATATATCTGTGTGCTTATACTAAATGGAAAGATATAGATATAGAAAGACGATAAACGTCATACAAGATACCAATATGAGTGAAGCAGAGTGGAATAATTGTCAAGAGAGAAAGTCCACTGTGTTTCTGTGCCCAACAAAATTACAAAATTGTGTGTGAAATCTTGTCTAAATTTGTGTTAAGGTATATCCATCTGTATGCGTAGTTGTTATTGCAGGAAGTCCCACGATTGAATTTACAATTGAACGATTTGTTATCTACTTAACGTGAGAGTATATTCACTAAATCCTGTAAAATAAGCGTATCAATTCACTGTACTGCACGGCAAATTTGAATTGATTTCGCCCCGCTTTGTGTGTCATGTGCTGGTTACAATGCACGAAGATATGGACATAGGAAACAGAGGTGATGAGAATTGTTTCTCGCATTTGAACGTTAGGCGGGTGACAAGTAGAAAAGATGGGTCGGTCATAGTAGCTCTAAAGGATGATGCGTCAATCAAGCATCTTGAAGAGACAGTTGACAAACAACTGGAAGGCCGATTTGAGGTAAAAGTGCGCGAGAACATGAAACCAACCATTAAAATAATAGGAATGAGCGACGAATACGACGAAAGCGAACTAAAGGGTAAACTGATTAACCAAAACGAAGTTTTTGCAACATTGAAACATTTCAAATTGCGCAAAACTTACTGCAATCTGAAGTGGAGATACGACAACTACAGCGCAATAGTCGAGTTGGACCCCGAGACGTTTTTCAATGTGATACAACTTGGGAAACTGAACTGCGGGTGGAATCGATGCCGAGTGGTTGATGGGTTGCAGGTCATAAGGTGTTACAAATGCTGCGGGTTCAAACATAAAATAGTCGACTGTAAAGTAGAGAAAGTTATCTGCCCTATTTGCAGTGATAACCATTCGATTAAAGAATGCAAATCCCGCATAGAAAAATGTGCAAACTGTGCGAAACTGCGAGTTGAGCGTAAGCTGAATATTAAAACTGACCACTCTGCCTGGAGCAGTGAATGCCCGGTTTATAAAATTCAGCGAGAACGGCGAAACAAAATGGTGGACTATTCAACATAGCAACCAAGATCCTCTTCATTCAACCAACTTCCTGAGTCAACTAACTCACCGGGATGCATACCATCAAGAACGAAGGAGGTCTTCAATCCTCTCATCGCAGTCGAGCCATTTCCGCCAACGCCCAGCAGCCATCCCGGTCCTGCGATTGAGTCTGGATTGGGGGTTCTCCAAGCCTCTCACTCAGGCAAGTACAGCTGTGATTCGAGCAATTCCATCTCGGTAACATATGTTATTCCTAGTCTACTACCCACGTATGCATCACAAACCAGTCAACCGGGACGCATACCTGCAAGCTCTATGGATGCCTCTGACTCCCTCGTCACAGTCGAGCCATTGATGTCAGCGACACCCAGTCGTCCCGGTCCTGTGCTCGAGTGCGGGGCAGCTGGCATCCAACCCATAATTGCAGGCAAGTACACCTTCATTCCGAACAATGCGCTGCCTGAAATGCGAAACACTTCTAGCTCATTGCCATCTTCGGGCCACCAGCGTCCGACAAACGCATCGACACAGCGGAACGATCCTGTAGCTCATCATCCTGTGCTTCCGGTTACTGACTGTGGTGATTGCGATAGTTTCTCGCCAAAGCAACACTTTTTCTCCATTTACTACCAAAATGTCAGAGGCCTTCGCACTAAAACTTCACGCTTACAGCTAGGATTGTCGAGCAGTCATTATGATGTTGTCATTCTTACTGAAACATGGCTCCGGTCCGATATATGCGACGCTGAATTATCATCCGATTATTCACTTTTTCGTTGTGACCGTAGTGAAGCAACCAGTAGCCTCACAAGAGGTGGCGGAGTGCTTGTCGCAGTGAAAGCCACACTGCACTGTACCGAGGTTTCGATACCTCATTGTAGTACGCTTGAGCAAATGGTAGTCTGTGTGAAACTATCCAACCGATATTTGTACCTCCTCGGCATTTACTTTCGACCAAACTCTGAGACGGCGTTGTATTCCAACCACACTTTCGCTGTTCAGTCCTTGACGGACCGATCTTCGGCTAACGATATCGTTTTATTGCTCGGCGATTATAATCTTCCTCATCTGCAATGGGGTTTTGATGAGGATGTCAACGGATACTTGCCTGTGAATGCTTCTAGCGATCCAGAACTCGTGCTCACTGAATCCATCTCATCCTATGGCCTCGTACAAATCAGCTCTATTCCAAACATCAATGGCAGACTACTTGATTTGGTTTTTACAAACGCTCCAGATAATTTTGAAGGCCAGCCGCCGATATCAGCATTTCTACCCGTTGATCCGCACCACCCACCATTCGAACTACAAATGGACATGCAGAGCTGTGTGCATATTTCAGCCACGACTGATTCCTTTGACCTGGATTTTAGACGATGTGACTTCAACTCTTTAAATAGCGTATTTTCATTGGTCGAATGGGAGGAACTTCTTCAAGATCGTACAGTTCATTCCGCCACCCATATGTTTTATGATACCCTGTTTGAGATCATACATTCGAAAGTACCCCGACGCCACCGTTCTATTAATAGGAACACCAGGAAGCCTTGGTGGACTGCAGAGTTGCGAAGGCTGCGAAACAAACTGCGTAAAGCACGCAAACGATTCTTCATCAATAAATCAAACAAAAACCGTGAATCTCTTCGCATCGTGGAAACATGCTATAAGGATCTTGTAGAGAACAGCTACAGGGCCTACCAGCAGAGACTTCAATCTGATATGAAACGGAACCCTACGGCGTTCTGGAAATTCGTTAGAGAACAAAGAGCGAGTAATCGAGTACCACAAGTTGTCGAATACGGTAACACAACAGCAAACCTACCTGATGAAGTTGCTGATCTTTTTCGACGATTCTTCCAAAGCGTGTTCATGACTGAGCTGCCTCAACCAGGATCTGGATGTTTTCGCAACCTACCGTCGCATCATATCCACCTACCATTCTTCAATTTTACCCACGAGGAAGTTTTAAGATCATTGCAAAAACTAGACGCGACGAAAGGAGCCGGAGTGGACGACTTAGCACCTATCCTGTTGAAGAACTGCGCTTCATCATTGGCCTTTCCTCTGACAATACTCTTTAACAAGTCGCTCGAGGAAAGAACATTCCCTAGCCTATGGAAAACTGCGAAGATGATTCCTATCTACAAATCAGGCAGCTTGCGGCGCGTTGAAAATTACCGTGGAATATCCATCCTATGTTGCCTAGGGAAGCTACTCGAATCACTGATCCACACAGTACTACTGTCTGCAGCGAAATCGATGATATCTGAGTTCCATCATGGATTTGTACCTCATCGTTCCACAACGTCCAATTTATTATGCTACACCAACGTGTTCTTTCATGAAGTTGAACACAGAAATCAAGTGGACTCTGTTTATATTGATTTCTCGAAGGCTTTCGATACTGTTCCGCATATTCTTACGGTGAGAAAACTGAAGCACATGGGTTTTCCTGATTGGATATCCGATTGGTTGATGTCTTACCTGACCGGTAGGAAAGCTTTTGTTGAGGTGAACTCAGCACGATCCACAACATTCGATATAGCGTCCGGAGTCCCCCAAGGAAGTGTACTAGGGCCATTGATATTTGTAATCTTCATAAATGACTTGTGCCTACGAATATCTTCTGGAAAACTATTGTTTGCCGACGACCTTAAAATTTTCCGAGTCATCAAATCAGCTGCGGACTGCTGCAGCTTGCAGGCCGATATCGATTCTCTAGCGCAGTGGTGCAAAGACAACGGCATGCGTGTGAACACAAGTAAGTGCAAGGTGATCACCTTTAGTCGTTGCTACGAGCCGATAGACTACCGATACAACATCGACACTCTTTTCTTGGATCGTGTACATTCTATCCGTGACTTGGGTGTTATCATGGACTCAAAGCTATGTTTCCACGATCACATCTCAGCAATCACCTCCAAAGCAATCTCTATCCTGGGATTTATACGTCGGAATGCGTCACAGTTCACCGACGTATATGCACTAAAAGCTTTGTACTGTAGTTTAGTGAGGAGCAACTTAGAGTACGCTGCACCGGTCTGGGCCCCATACCACGTTTCCGAGATTGTACGTATCGAGCGTGTACAGAAATGTTTCATTCGATTTGCATTGCGACATCTCTCGTGGAATGATCCCGTCCATCTTCCCCATTATTCGGAACGTTGTCGTCTAATTGACTTGGAATTGCTCACGGCAAGGCGACTGAAGATGCAACGACTGATTGTATTCGACATCCTCAGTGAAAACATCGAGTGTGCAGATCTTCTTCTGCATATTCCAATAAACGTTCCTCAACGTCAGCTGCGTTTCTCCACATTAATTGCTGTTCCCGGACATAGAACATGCTATGGCTACAATAATCCATTCAGTTCCTGCCTTCGAGCCTTCAACAATGTCTGCCAAATTTTTGATTTTAACATGACCAAAGATTATTTTAAAGCTAGGATTAAGAATATATCATAAGTATAACCAGTCTGTACGATACTAAAATAAAAATACGAAAATAAAAATTCTCACAAATGAAAGAAAAGAATGGAATTTTGGGGAGTAAAAAATTTCAAAAATAACGAAAAAATATAAAAAAGGCTGGATAAAAATGGGAAAATTTAAAAAAATTGTAGATTTGTTTGCCTTTGATCGTTTCGCTGGCATGCTCAAAAAAAAAAACTGTCAATATCCAGGAAAAACTAGAAGTTTGGCAAATGAATGAAAACTTATTACATTACAACTTACATTACAAAATAATAACTCAAAAACGAAAAAAAAACACCTCTTTGATTTTTGGATATGTTATGTAAAAAAACCACAGCTTTCAAGAAAAAATATTTAAAAAATTAAGCGCTCTCTATCTTTGACTGAGTAAACTATAAAAAAAACGTATACAATCAATAATTACAAAGACAAGCACTCATAATTTTTCGCGAGTGTAATATTTTTTGAATCAGATTTGCTCATTGGCTTCAATTTGATATGTCGATATGTCGATCATCAAGTAGTAGTTGTCAAGTAATTGAAAAGTTATGATTTTTTTTAAAAGTCAGTTTTGGAAAAAATGGTTAAAAAAATGATTTTTTGAACCATAACTCAAAAACGAAAAAAACGCTTCTCTCTATTTCATAAAAATGTGTCCTTTTTTCTGATCTGTTACTATCACTGAAAGACGAAATCCTACATCAAAAAATAGGTAATGATTTCTTAGGTTCTACACATACCAAATGGTTTAAAATAAAGTAACACCCTGTTGCATAATCGAAATTTCACTAAGAATATTAGTCTTGTAACTTGTAGATTCCTGTTGCATAACGAATTTAGATATAAATCTACAAGTCTAGTATTACAAGTTGTTTACACTAATATTATTAGTGTTACATATTACAAGTGAATGTTGCATAAACAAAATACAACAGCAAATTATTAGTTTCAACTTGTACTTTTTCCTATAACTTCGAGTTGATCTGTAATTTCAATTACAAGTTCGTTCTTTTAATGATCGATTTTTTGATTGAATTTTTCGATTTTGTCGATTTTTCGGTTATTTGTCATTTTCCGGAAAACGGAAGAGCGGAGAAAAATAATTCTTGAAGATTGGGGTTTCTGTAACACATATAATCAACATTACACTAATGGCTGTCGATAAATAAATAATTTTTACAGGTTGATAATTAATGGGTTAATTCCACAAAATATCTCAGAAGTGCTTAGTTTTGGGAGGGGCGCTCAATTGTGACGCCAAAACATCGATCCTGTCCCTTTAGCGGTTGACGTTACGTATTGGTCGGCATAATATTCTGAAGATATGCGGACCAACGATTCCACCGGCCCATAAAGCGCACCAAGCGTCGTACAGAACACGACGTCTCTAGCGATGCGTCTTATCGAGTAAGGAGTATATCGAAAAGTAGTCATTCAAACATCAAAATAAAACTGAAAACGTTCAGAAATTGTTTAAGTGACTTTTATTAATGAATATTAAGTTTACATAGCAATGAAATGAAAAAATCAAGCTTATTGTTGATTTCTAAAAAATGATCGAACCTTAGATTTAACTCCACTCAATTCTGCACAGTAGTCTTTATGCACATTCTAGACGCTGCAGACTTCTTGAACTTTGACATGTTTCTAGACACTGTACCTTCCTTCTTGAACTTGGCCTTGACAATTGCCCAATAACGTTCAATTGGCCGCAGCTGGGGACAGTTAGGTGGGTTGAGGTCTTTTTCGACGAACATGATGTTTAATAACGTGTTAAATGTTTAAGACTACTTTTCGATACACTTCTTAGAGCAAAAGTGATGTGATTCACTCATTATAATTCCTAATATACTTTCAGTGAGGAAAAATCGGTAGGGGTTGTGTATTTTTTCTGATGATCCGTATTTCAGTGAAAATCAAACAAATCTGTAGATTCATCAAAACTCTGAAGCCCGCAACATTGTTGAAATGGTTTGCACTTTTCTTCGACATATCTTGAAGAAAGGTTGACTAAAAGTGATTAATGAATTATAACATGACATTTTTATTATTCAAGAAGATGAAAAAATGTGACTTCGGCTAACAAACATTCAAGTCACAGAAATGTGACTCCGGTCGTCAAAGTGTTGACCGTAGAATTGACATCTACCACTTGTTTCGAATTGACCACGCTTCTGGAAGGGATTATGTTACGAACACTCACACAATTAAAACATGTGGCAGAAAAAGTTAAGAGTTTTTTTTGTTTTACGAACAGACAGCGCCAGATTATATTTTGAGTGATTTCTTGGTAATTTATACCAGTTTAAATGGTTGAGAATTTTTATTTTTATCGTCTTTTATGGCATTCAAGGCGAAACGCAATGATATATTGAGCATTTGGCCTAAAAAGAATTACATAAACGGATGATCCGCCATATGTTGGTGGAGGAGAAAAAGGTGGAAATCTTCCAACTGATTTTTTTTTACTTTTCTCGAGCGAAGCGACTAATTGGAGGAGCTAGCTAATTCGACGAGAGTCATATAGATACAGATGAGTTAATCAAATGATGACCCGCATTCAACGCATTCATTTTTTTTCATATGCTTCCCTCTCTGCAGCTGGAGAGAAAATGATGCTGTTTCGCAAAAAAAAGAAGAAACAGATTCACTGAAATCGTGAATTATGTGCTTTTATCTTTACATCATCTGTCCGCCGGTGGATGTGGACTATTTGTTACTTTGTGCAGCTTTGAGATCGTTAGTGAGCTGAACTGATGTTGATAGAGCAGACAAGCAGGCAGGCAGGCAGGCAGGGCACACACTTGTTGGTTGGCCAATCCGATTACGAGCATTAGCGATGAGAAAATCGCCGATATGCAGTACTCTGTGGGAAAATATTGGGAAACTTCAACTGCCCCGCGTGACTCGGTTTCGAGTGCTGTTGCAGCTTATCGTGTTCTTTTTTATCGAATAAACTATCGAAGCGAATCATTCGCTAAACTAGGGCTGTGTAGGGCAAGTATCTCCCTTTGTATTTAGTTCGTAGATTACATCTGGTTGAGCAGCTGGCTCTACAGATGCGCAACTCCATTTCCTCTCTCCATTTATTGCGTTGTCTGGAACATGAAAAACTCAGTCTGCTTATGAATGTGTGGGTAGTCTAACTAAAACGTATTTTTGCGCCAGATGACATCTCTTGTTTATGAGGAATTTCGCAGCAACTCGTCCCAGAATTAATTGGAATTGGATGTGACGATACTAGTTATTGATCATATTCAAACAATTTTTTTTCAATTTTTCCCAAATATAGTTTTTAGCGATTGTCTTTATGCCTTGGTCATGGTAATTGTTCAACTTTCTTTATGTCATGTGGATGACTTTAGAAATTTTCGTTTCTTTTTCGTCTATAGAAACACTAATTTTTATTTTCATTTTATTGATTACAGATAATCAATTAAAAATCCAAATGTTTTTTTTTTAAGTCCGAAATTGAAACATAAGAAAATAAAAAAAATTAAGATGTTAGTAAAATCATTAAACCTAAGATCACAAATTCTAAAAAATCAAAGAAAATATGATAATAAGAAAAATTTAAAAAAAACACAATATAATTCAAAATTTAAAAAAATCGAAATATCGAAAAAAGTCAGAAAGCCAGAAAATACAAAATAAAATACATTCAGAAAAATTAAAAATCTGAAAATTGTTGATTCCAGAAAATCGCGCAATGGAAAAATCCGTCAATCAGAAAATTAGTTATTTGACTTTGTCTAGTTGGAATCAAATGAACTTATAAAAAATGTGGAAAACGAAAACGATTAAAAGCTGAAAACGGTTGATAACTTTTTGATAAAATGAAACTATATTATCTATGTTTGTTTGTATATTGTTTATAGATCCAAAAAGGACTGAAAACAGATTATATAACGGGTGTTAAATAAAAAATGAGAATTTTTTCAATCACATATAAAAAAAATTTTTTTTTCATCGATTTCAGTATTTTTTATTAATAACATAATGTATTTTCTTCAAAAAAATGTCAGTGAATGTTTGAGTAAGGGCCGTGGTCTGCTGTTCGACGCAACTTTGTCGCGATGCTCTCACAAGAACGTTGTACGGTTCTACGAAACGCATTTCCAGCTAGGAAAAAAGTTCACGGTGGCACATTTTAAGGAAGAAAATGTACCAGTCAGTACGGTATATCGTATCCTGAGTTCCCTGAACGTAGAGCGGAAAGTCGGAAGTGGTCGTCCGGTGACGATAATGACGAAGCAGAGGAAGACATCGTTAAAGAAGCTGTTTGACAACAAGGACGCAACCAGCCTGCGTGACGCCGGTCGGAAATATGGCTGCTCCCACGTATTGATCCATCAGACCCTCAAGATGGAAGGAATCGTCTGCAGGAAGAAGACGAGGTCGCCGGAGTACTCGGAGGTGCAGATTGAGAGGGTTAAATCACAGTGTCGGTGGATGACCAAAAAATACCGCGGGACGTCTTTCATTCTGGACGACGAAAGCTATTTTCCGCTATCCAAAACGCATATTCCAGGAAATGATAATTACTACTCCAGCGACAAGTCATCCACAACGCCTGAAGTGAAATACAAGTTCAGGCACAAGTTTGAAAAAAAAAGGTTATGTTGTACATCGCCATTTCCGACCGAGGCATTTCAAAGACTTGGTTTAAGCCGAGCGGTCTGGTAATCAACCAACAAATCTATCAAGAAGAGTGCCTCGATAAAATCCTGCTGCCGTTCCTGAACGAGCATCACGCGGATGGGAAGTACGTCTGCTGGCCGGACAAGGCGTCTTCCCATTACGCCAAGAAGACGCTGGCGTATCTTGAGGAGAAAAAGATACCGTTCGTGCCGAAAGATCGTAACCCAACAAACTAGCCCCAGTGCCGCCCAATAGAGAATTTCTTTAGCTCACTCAGTGCCATAGTGTATAAAAACAATTGGAGGACAAGGACAAGAATCCGGAATTGTATCCGGAAAATGGACGTAAGTGCCGACAACGTTCTTGTGAGAGCATCGCGACAAAGTTGCGTCGAACAGCAGACCACGGCCCTTACTCATACATTCACTGATATTTTTTTGAAGAAAATACATTATGTTATTAATAAAAAATACTGAAATCGATGAAAAAAATAAGAAAAAAATTTATATGTGATTGAAAAAATTCTCATTTTTTATTTAACACCCGTTAGTTTCATTTTCTTCCATGTTTTCAGAATGTTTTCACACATCGTTGCTGTTTGTGTGTGTTTGATTGGTACGCATCGGTGTTGTATTTTGTTTATTTGAAATATAGATTGTTGATGGTGTTGAAACAAATATTCAATCGCCTGTGTAATCGCTGGGAAAAGACCGTTTCGTTAGCTGTTGATTCGTTTTGATCGCGCATCTTGCATTTGAACTTTGAAGCCTCTATAATTTACAAAGAAGAAAACCACTCGCGATGCATACTTAGTGAATAGGTGCATTGACAACAAAGAAACAAATTTCAACTTATGACTAGCTTGTGTATTGTTCTCGAGAGGGAGAAAAAGAATAATAAATTAACCATCTACAGTCACTTCTTCAAAACACGTTAACCATCGGATTTTTTCAGGGCCACCACAATATTCTATTAAAGAAATAATCATCAAATGTCGATGCATTCTAATGTCTCCGTAAATAATCAAACGAAGAAGTCTTTCGTCTATATTGGAAGGCTGGTGAAACCGTATGTATATATGGCTTCTGATAGTAATTTTGCAAACGGTAAACATGTAAGTGTGGATATAATGAACTTCCAATTTGACCAAATTAACAGGCCTAGAACTGTGTATTAGGATCACCCTATCGTCATCCACTCCCACTGATTTTGCGATAACCTTTCTCCCTTTTCGTGCTGCACAGAACGACCAAATGCCTTTCGCGGCCATTATGTAACCAGTATTTTCAAACATTGTCCAGATGTGGCCAGAGGACCGCGGAGGCCGTCGTGTGGACACATTGACTTTTTTTCAGCGATAATAGTACACAATCGCTTGGCTTGTTTGCTGCAAAAGGGAGTGGGAGGGTAATGTGGAAAGCAGCAGCACTGTCGCGAGGGTGAGAGGAAACCAAAAAACAAAACAATGCAATAAAAATACAATGTTTTCACCCGCCGCACCGCGAGGTAGTGAGCGAAATTTATGGGGTAACCGTGAGAGGTGGTGGTATACATTCGGGCCACGTGTTTCCCATTCCGGATCGTTCTAGTAGAGGTTTTATAGACCAGATATGTTTCGTCAAATGATGATGACCCGATTGATTAATCTTGAAGGAGTAGGATGAGCCACAATGACACAAACCATATCAACACGCGACTTAGGGTAAGAGAAGGGAACCTATTGAAGCAATCGAATTGCAAAAAAAAAAAACGATTGCCACATTGTTGTCTCACACTTTCAGCTCTTTGCTGCGAGGCTTGATGGGCTAATTTACGGCGATCATTGGCTACATAATTTTCTTCTGACATCTACACTTAAGTTACTTATTAAATCCATTAACGGAGGTTATGCAACCACCACACTTTCCTCATTGCTGAGTGAACACGTTTATCCTTGGCCGATTGCAGATTACAGTGATGATGAGTGGTGAGATGTTTTGTATCGCTTTTTATACGAGCTTGGTTAGAACACGTGATGCAAATCTTCGTAATAACCCATCCGGGACAACAATTGCCGACTTCCAAAAGACAAACGCCCCATCAAAACTTGTTCTTCGGGTCCGAGAAGTCGCATTACCACGCTATTTGGACATAAAATTGGTCATAACACAAATTAGACGACGTCACGCGCGCTCGCGTAACGACAATGTCTCTAAAGCCGGTGGAACTAAACGATCGCTGCTGTCGCTGCTGAACGGGTATGCCCTTCAAATCGTTGTACTCCGAAGGGGTTATTTGATCCCGCGAGTTTAACGTTTCTCACGCCGAAATCCATTACTTGATTATCTACGCGCGAATTACCAAGCCACAGACAACAACAAAAAAACGCTGGGAGACGGTAGCAGTAGCGAAAAATAAAAAAGGCACAGTTTGCGTGCGATCAAAATGTATTCTCCTCCGGGACATGGAACGGGAAAACAATTTTAGTTAATTGAATAGATACTACGCAGATGTGTAGTAAGACACGGGAATAAGACGTTATTATTAGTGGTGTTGTGAAACAAGGGTGATTCACGAGACGGAAATTATTACTGCTATTGTCTGTGCGAGTTTCTATTGCAAGGCGATTGTCATTTGTTTTTACTAATGATCCAAGATTGGCTATAATTTTTGTTTTGAAAAATCTAATTTCCATCCGGCAATGGCACTTCCAACCTGAATGGTGTCCTATTATCATTTCAAGGCAACATTTATTACGAATATTGAGTTTAATATAGGTGGTATTTTTATGAAATCGAATTTGAAAAACAGGTTCATAAACCCAAATGAATTTTTCCGACAATGCAGCCACTAGTTATGTCGGTGAGGGGGGTAGTATATTAGAAATGAAATCTGAAATTTGTTTTGCATTTCTAGGATTTTTTTAACTTTCCACCCACCTTTAGTTCTTTATATATCTCAACAGAAGATTTGAGCTGTCTAGAAATCCCGCTCGGTCGAACACCTTTTCATCTTTTTCTCATATTGTTGAATTTCATCACTGTAATGTGGATTCTGAGCTCCGCATAACAGTCCAGTACTTCTTGTATTTTGACATTTCTCGAACCAGTACTTCATTTGTTTTTTGAATTTTGGATTGCGAACTCGTGCCATTTCCTTTGTGTCTATCGATGACAAACTCGGGATCTGTTTGAAAAGAACAATTATGGGGCTTACCCGTTCCTGATCGAAAGGTTCTCCACCGTCAGTAAGCGACGGACCAAAAGAATTCCTGTTGTGGTGAATAACACCGTCGGGAATGGATTTGATGGCTGCGTATTGGATGGTTTTCCAGAAACTTGAGAGATGTCGTCACAAAACCAAATTTTCCAAATTTTCGATTTTCTTCTGGTTTCTTCACGGGAAAGAAAAAACGTCTGACTTCTGTCGGTTTCCAAGCGAATATACTTCTCATAGCCTACTTATAGTTACAATATTAAAAAATGGAAAAATCATGGCATACTTCAACAAACAGCCACTTTGAAGTGAGTTTTGGGATCAGTTTCCTTTGCTTTATTCTGGGTGTCCTGTCGACGGTTAGACCTTCTCCAAATGGTTACAGGATATGATATATCATGATGTTTTGGGCAATTGAACAGTTCAGCTCACGAGAAAATAGTCTTTCATTACGCACGTGCAGGATAAATTTGCGAAGCGCTATGCAAATGAACTCATCCTAATACTTAAATTGATAAATTCATATTTTCATACTGATTCACAATTTATTGTTTGATGGCAAAGTTATCGTTTTTTCTATACTATTTTTTGATTCCCCAAAAACTTAGTCAAAATATCGTATTTTAATCAGACAACAGGCTTTCGAGGTATGATTCTCTAAAAATCAGCTGCTAATAGAATTTGATCTAAAAATTCGGTTTGAAGCATATAAGTGATGTTTTGGTGCGGAATTGAGCAACGAAAAACGAAGACCACATAAATGGAATTTTGAAGAAACCGAAGAGCGATATAAATTATTTCTTGGATAATGTGAATGAAAATCTCCAAGAAGAGAAAACAAACACGACTACTAATAAGGCCAATTTGCTTTATATATTTTTTTTACAAAGTCAACCGTTTGATTCACGATTACAATTAGGATAAAACTAGATTAACATTACAGCTCCGGTAATATAAAACAGGCTTCAAATATAGACGCAATTCAATTATATTCTGCTAGAATATATTCTAAAAGTGGAAAAAGTCTACGTGGAAACAGGGGAGAGATTTAGAAAATGTCCAAGCTAGTCCACGGAGGAGTCTAAAATCGTGCTTTTTCTGTTCACGTGGTATGTGGACAGCCCCAAGTAATGGTGCATTGGATGTCTCCCCTCTAATCAACCCTTATTATAAAGCCTTTGTTTTGCTTCGAACGATTTAGATCGCTTTATTTATTCCCGATTTTTTTTTTATCCCATTTATTTATTTGAGGCTCATTAGCATTTTTTAGCTGTAACAGAGCCGAATTTTAATCGTGTACATGTCACATGGTTATCATATCTATAATTAGCACATTACACACAGTTGCCATTCGCCAGTATTCCTTCTATACCATTGCATATGGTACATTTACACAGTAGCCATTTAGGCGTAAGAGTATTCTTTCTGTTCTTCCATTATCCAGTTAGACCACCGGACAGCGGTGACAGTTGATTGATCATTGTTGAGTTATTTATAGAACAGCAGCCCGATGTGTCTTGCAGCGCAGAGCAGTTGTATGGATGAATCGATCTTATTTCGACCGTGGATCGATCTCCATCGCTGATGATTGTTGCGTGGACGTAGCTATTCTGTAACAACACAAAGATGGTCAATGAGGGCCCTGAGTTTTGAACTCACGATCGATCGCTTACTAAGCGAACGCGCAACCATTGTGGCTACGGAGACCCCCGTTTTTTTCCCGATGAAAACGATAAATTTACCACAACATTCCTCAGCTAATTTTCTCCTCTTTTGTTAGTCCGGGACCGGAAGTTCTCGCGCCTAGTTTGGTTTCCTTATGACGAATTCTCCATTCAGTAGAAAATGCTTAATTCTTGGAATTTAATAAAGCCTTTTTTGACTAGATTGTTCATTCGGCAACAAGAAAATTTTCCAGTATATTCACAACGTTATCCAGAGATAATCCTTTGGATCACAAATAATTTTGTGCATGATTCATTTCTCGTAAAGGGTAGAACGATTAAAATTTGATCAAGTTGAAATTAACGTGTTGTTTTGAGTGTACATTGAATAAAATTGAACGTCCCTCATTTTGTAGATGTGTGCGTGTAGAACAGGACCCTGGCAACCCTATCCTTACCAACACAAATCGAACGTAGGCAGCATAAAACTAGGCTCGCGCTCAGGGCTCACATTGATTGTTTATCGTAGAGTGATAATATTGATGCAAATATGATCAGCATTTACAACGGCCGAGCCGTTCGGGAAACGGTATTTGGATACCTATCCGGAAGCTTTATTTGACGAATTATAACTAAAACCACTGTTGCAGGATCGCACGAAGCACTTCATTTTTACTCTCAGGTTATGATTTCTATGCTGATTACAAAAAGGTGGCGGCTTAGCAGCCCCCGGTATTGAATGATTTTTCTTCTTTGATTTTGACGTTTGCTCCTCAGTTTCTCAAAATAACTTTTCGCACGCGAAGTTGTCAAAATCGAACTTCATGCAGTTTCTGGACAGGAGTTTGCCACGACGATGGGAATGGGAAAGGTGGCAGATATCTTCAAGATGCTGAAAGTACCCCAAGTTCCCCGAAAAGACTTAGTTTGACAGACCATCTGCACCCGCGGCTGGAAAAGCGATGTTTTCATCACTCTCAGCCTCGACATATACGTCAAGAAGCGTCTGCAGAAACGTCTGCTGCCCTTCCTCAACAACCTTTTAACCTTCAATACATCGCATCAGAAGTACAAATAATACAGAAATGTGTAAACTGTTGCTACCGTGCACTTAATCTAGTGCTCAAGCTCTCGGCACGATCGTACAAAACATTAGTGGCTGTGATCAGAAGCATATCCCAGCGATGAGTTGAATTTGCAAAAATAAGTAAACAGCTTCAAAAGTTCCAAAAAATTTCACATAGTGTGGATGAATGCGGCTTCTCTTTTTGTTTCCTTAACAACACCTGAACTCGATATGATCCTGACATGATTGAAGCAATGTTGTTTACAAGGATTATATCATTTTCAATGATGAAATGTTGAAATGTCGAACTTTTCGAATTGATCATCGTGCAATGAATCAGGAGTGCTGTCGAACATAATTCCGTAATACTCCAATGATATAGGGCCCTATTATAGAAATCGAGACGATAAGAATTTTGCTCGTTAGCTCTATTTTACTATTATAGAAATCGAGCAATTCGATAGCACCGAGCGAGTGATAACTATCGATGCAAGTGTCAGAACTTTTCGAGTTGTTTGGTTCACTTGTTGCATATCTTCAGAGAATTATTTTGTTTTAGCTTGCATCCCTTTGGGAAACATTTCAGAAACGCTTCAATATATACAATTTGCAACACATGTTTGTTTGTTTTGATCAGCATTTGTTTTATGGTGCTGCCAGAATAGTCTATACAAGGTAAGTGTTCAATCCAGCATAATTTATATAAATCATGTTATAACTTACAATGCAGAATTTACTTCCAGCGCATATTTCAGTGGCTGAAAATGAGTGGTGGAAGAAAAAAAACCAAATCACCACCAGTTTGAACGGCTCCTTGAAACAATGGAAGCGAACGTAGACATTGCTCGAGATCTTTGTGGAGGCAGTTCTAATATAGTCCCAGTGTAGGAAAAGTTGGAGGAATCCAGAGAGGAACTTAATGCACTGAGACCACCAATGCATCTAGGTTCAGAATGGCAGAAAGTAAGTATTTCTTTTACGATACACATAACTTTCATAAGTAAATTTAATCATACTCTTTGAATTTCTTTCAACCAAATTTCATACCTAAAAATTGCTTACTTCTACTAGCATACATTAGTACGTCATTTTTGGCAGCATTGCATTACATGAATAACAAAAATTGTTTTGCTAAAAGAAAAGTTAAATTCGTGCATGACTCTTCACGGAATTCCATAGATTTTCCAATAATTATATTTTTTGTACAGCAAATTGTTCCACGCTGTCCGTTTTTATTACACATGCATGCGTGCCTTACGCCTATTAAGCTTTATTCTTTGAGGAAATATCAATTTACTCCAAAACATAACCATATTAACACTTTTGGAAATACATTTTCATATCAGATGCCTCAAAAAAAGATTTGGCATCCTTTTTATAGTGCTTCATGAAACATTTCAAACTTGTTTCAAAATATTTCATCACAACCGCTGACATTCGAGCTTGCTAACGAATCAAGCAGTTTTCCTCGATTTCTATAATTCCAGATTTTACTCGGTGTGATAGTGATAGTGATTGTATCGAATCCTCGATTCGATTTCTATAATAGGGCCCATAATATACGAAATAATTTACGGCTTTACATGACCCGTCAGGATTCCATGAATTCGTTTTGTATATCTATGGATATATGATAGAGATATACGATTGTTTTTATCAAGTTTGAGATTTGTCGACATCATCTTCCATTTTTCCAAACATCGGTTGTGTTCTTTGGTCTTTGCACCTTTTCGGGAATTTAACTTTTGACCAACTATTGGAACCTGTTAAGAATTTCAGAATTTTTTCGTTACTTCTACAGTAATCAGTAATCAGCTGAACTATACTCAGTCATTGGAACAAACCAAAATCACAAATTCTCAATTTTTGGAAGAGGTGTGGCAAAGTCTAGTAGACTAAAAATTGCATGAATGATGATGATGAATTTATTCAATACGCAGTTTTGAAATTACTCTCCAAATAATGTCATCAATCGCTACCGGGTGACGTTTACTCGAAAACGATTTTTTTTAGAAAAAATATAACATACTAACGCGAATGTCACCCCCCTTGCCCTACGTACACTACGCCATTGCCCCAAGTATGTTTTTCGAAAGGTTGAGAGGATCATCATCTAGTTCTTCATTTAATTTCACTCGGGAACGGAACTGCTTCGTAGCGTTTGGTTACTTTATATCAGGGTAATGATATCCCCATATCGTGGGTAAACGCACCAACCACACCCTGAGCCCTGAACTCTGAGCTCGCAACCAATCCGCACGAGAGCAGAGAAACTGTTGAACTCGGCGATTTGCCGTAGTGGATGACTGCAATGATTATGATAAATAAAAAATTCTTGGTAGTATCCAAAAGTTATAATTCTGAAGATTGGTTAAATCAGAAAGAAGTTCAAAATGCGGTTGTCTTCTCTATGATTTCATAGTTTATTGTTTTGCTGTTAAGGATTCAGGAAGAACATGACAATATAACTTTACTTATAATACAACTTATAATAACAAACTAACTTTTATTTGATCAAGAACAGCTGGATCAATTACAGCAGATCATGTGAAATGTAGATGTATCACGATCTGGCGTACTGGTTAACATATCTCAGGTTAAAGGTCACCAGTTAAACTCTCACTCCGAGATTCTTTCTTTAGAATGGAAGTAAAGGCATGGTCCGAGTGACGAACCCATCAAAAGGTCGAAAGTCACCATAATAAGGCAAAACAGTTAAATTGAAAACAGCGTCCAACTTAAGGAAATATTTTGCAAAATCTAAAATTACCTATATTTAAAAAAAAGCTCCGTCAACAAAATCCCATTATTTTCAATTTTTTTTCCAAAAACATATTCTGTCAGTTTAGAAAAAGCGTAAATTCAATGGCTCGTCAAAAACGCTGCCAATCTCTATTGTGTCCCATTGAATACCTTTTATCTAAATAATCAAACCGAATAAAGATTTCTGTGTATGAATATTGAGTTTTTATAATTAAATTGGGCTACTTATTTAAATCATTGAGAAAGCAAAAAATCCGTAAGAGCCTTTTAATTCAAAGGCCACTCGAAAGCAACCGAACCATCTTCGGGGATCTACACGGGCAATCACAACCCGTTAACGATCGTACATTATATGGAAATGGTGATGATGTCTCATTCGGGGCCACCAGCGCTGTCGTGTTGCTGTCGATATATCGGATGATCTAGTTACGTAATAATAGACAATAAGCCACGACCAACGCGCCATGATGACTGCCGGCAGCAGTAACACATCATCAACAGCACATACACGTAAAATTAGCTTTCGAATTCATAACACCGAAGCTGTTGTCATCCGTTGAAACCGACAGCGATGTAATGAACAACAACGACGATATGAATGGTTCTCATTGCGGTTGACATTCAATGACATTTCTGAAATCTGATTCGTTCTGGCTCCCGTCACTTGACGGCAATGACGGCGTCACGCTGCTTGTCTCGAGTCGAGTCGTTTTATTGGAGAACATCAATTGGAGTGCGTCCCTCTATAATAAAACAGAAGCGCTTCACACGAGAAGAAGGTGTGTAACGATCGAACGTAACAAACTTCGGCTCTGGGGCTCTTGGAAGCCAGAGCCGAGTAGATCCCCTCATTAAGCAGCTCATCACGTTGCTCGCGAATGTGCGAAACTGAGTGCCGTTATTAGGCCGTTAGTAGCTTTTACCTTCGCTTTTTACCTCGCCGCTGATTTCGGCTGGGTGTCGACAGAACTGGAATATTGGGAAGGCTCCCCCACGATACACTCATACCTCATACCTATCCTCTCTGTGCACGCTTTTGATTTCACCATCCAGATTGCGTAAATACAGTTTTACGTGCGCGGTTTGAATGACGATAGAGAGAGAGAGAGAGAGAGCGGTAGCAAAAGGGGGCTAACTAACTTTCACGTAATGCATGACTGGAAAGTTTCCCTTTTTGATTTGCATTTGATTGTGTGCGATCGTTCGGTTTATAGCGCACACGCCTCAAGTGGGCCCGAGATCACTCGACGAAACGAAAGGTTATCACAGGACAACATGCTTTTTCAGGGATTTTTCGAATTACTCTGCAATAAAAATTAATGCAATGCGTAATTCAACGAGTGTACTTTTCTAATATATATTTCGATTCACGGTGGCCGAGAATATCCTTGGGTCATTTGAGAAGGCTAACCAGAGAACTTCTCTACAAAAATCCGATCCGACAATGTATATCGCGGCACACCACACGTCCAACTCTACTTTATAATGTTTATTTCGAGTTCGTGAGTTCGCCGAGGCGGGAATTATCCCTGAGCAGCTTTGGGAGACGGCTGTGAGAACTCTTCTACAAGTAATTGGACCGTCGATGTCAACTGTGTATCGATACATTATTTATTCAAAATAGAAACAGGTGTACTATCTCTCAAACTTTTTTTCAGTTTTGATCGTCAGATACCACAAACCACTGTTTTTTTCGGGAAGATATTTTCACTCTTTTATTCCTCTCTCCCTTCACTTCTTTATTTCTCTCTCCCTTCACTCTCTTATCTCTCTCTTCATTCTCTTATATCTCTCTCCCTTCACTCTCTCTTCTCTCTTATTCTCTTCTCCTTTTACTCTCTTATCTCTTTCTCTTCATTCTCTTATATCTCTCTCCCTTCACTTTCTTCTCTCTTATCCTCCTCTCCCTTCACTCTTTCATCTCACTTATCCCCCTCTTCCTTCATTCTCTCTTTTCACTCTCTCTTCTTTCTCTCTCTACACTCTCTTCTTTCTCTCTCTTCACTATCTTTTTTCTCTTCTTTCTCTCTTCACTCTCTTCTTTCTCTTCTTTCTCTCTCTCTTCACTCTCTTCTTTCTCTCTCTCTTCACTCTCTTATTTCTCTCCCTTCACTCTCTCTTCTCTCTTACCTCTCCTTTCACTCTCTCATCTCTCTTATCTTCCTCTCTCTTCATTCTCTCTTATCTCCCTCTCTCTTCATTCTCTCTTCTTTCCCCCTCTCTTCACTCTCTCTCTCCTCTCTTATCCTCCGCTCCTTTCATTCTTTCATCTCTCTCTCTCTTCATTCTCTTATATCTCTCTCCCTCCACTCTCTCTTCTCTCTTATTCTCTTCTTCCTTCCCTCTCTCATCTCTCTTATCTCCCTCTTCCTTCATTCTCTCTTTTCACTCTCTCTCTTCACTTTCTCTCCTCTTTTATCCTCCTCTCTCTTCACTCTTTCATCTCACTTATCCCCCTCTTCCTTCATTCTCACTTTTCACTCTTTCTTCTTTCTCTCTCTCTCTCTCTTCATTCTCTTATTTCTCACCCTTCCTTCTCTCTTCTCTCTTATCTCTCTCTCATTTCACTCTTTCATCTCTCTTATCTCTCTCTTCCTTCCCTTTCTTATCTGTCTTATCTCCCTCTTCATTCATTCTCTCTTTTTTACTTTTCTCTTTTCCTCTTTCCTCTTTATTCCGTTATTCTTTTCTTTTTGTTTTATTTCCCTCTTCGTTTCCTATTCATTAATTTCCTCTTTGTTCTCTTCGCCCTCTTCTCTCTTTCCTTTTTTTCACTCTGTCCCCTCTGTCCTCTCTATTTCCTCTTTCTCCGCCTTCTATCCACTTCCCTCAATCAACTATTCTCCCTCACTCATTCACACTCTCTCTTTCGTTTTCTTTTCACTCTACTATCTCTCTCTGTTCACTCTCTCATCTTTCTTTCCCTCTCTTCACTCTCTCATCTTTCTCTCCCTCTCTTCACTCTCTCATCTTTCTCTTTCTCTCTTCTCACTCTCTCATCTTTTTCCCTCTTTCCTTCTTTTCCTTTTTTCTTCCTTATCGCAAAATATTATATCTTTTTAGTTTTCATTAGGGTGCCCGTTTGCATTTTTGAGTGGTCCGAAAAATCAGCTTTTTCCTCTTTTTTCTAAAAATGACTTTTTTCAAAAATTCATAACTTTTGAACTACTGGACCGATTCAGATGATCGATATTTCCAGTTAAATCAAATGAGCAATTTTTTTGAAAAATGTAATGCTTGCAAAAAAAAAGTATTTTGTTTTCGTAATTATTGATTGTATTTGTTTTTTATTGTTTACATGGCTTTAAACTAGAGGGCGTTGTATTTTTAATTTTTTTTTCTTGGAAGCTAAAGTTTTTCTACATAAATTATCCAAAAATTTGTGATTTGATTTTCATCGTTCAATTTTTCCCCTTTTTTCCCAAAAATACATTTTTTCAAAAGTTCATGAAGTTCGAACTACTGGACCGATTAGTCTCTCAGTTTTATTACACTCGCAAAACAATTAAATTTTGGTTTTCGTAGTTATTAATTGTATAAGTTTTTTTTTATAGTTTACATGATTTAGAAATAGAGGATGCTACGATATACTGATACGTTCAAAATCCGTCCTTTTAAATCAAGTTTTCGAATCGTTCTCTAGCTAAACTTGTTGTAAAAAAATTCAAAATCGCTCAGGCGGTTTGAAAGTTACATTTTTTTCTAAAACTTACAATTAAAAATTTAGAAAAAAAAACTAGAAGTGGGTTATATCTGTGATATAGCCGCCAGATGGACATAGGACTACCATTGGCTTGGCAATCAATATGTAACACACATATAACATCTTCGTTTAGCCGGAAAAGAATTATAAACGCTCAAAGGAGGAATCGATCCCTCCTAGGCAATACCCAGCGTAAATAATATCACTGACAATGGACCCATCGGTCGATAGCGACAGTCGTGAGCACTGATTATAGAACTGCTACTTTCACCAATGGTTCTTCTTCTTCCTCCTCCTCTTTTGACGTAGGACTACGTCTAACCGGAAGATATAGGGGGTGAAATGGAAATCTAGGCACTGAACAAGTAGGAAAAAATGCAAGATTTGGAACGCTTATAACTCGAGCGTTTCTCAATAGATCGCAAAAGTTTTTGCATCAATTGATAGGAAATATATCTACGCATCTATCATAACGAATAACATTTCATTTTTCATGAGATAAATAATTGAATAATTGTAAAATATCAAGCATTGTCAAAATGCCCTATGTGCCCATTTTTGATTGGTCCATTTTGTGCTCCTCAAATCGTACCGACCAAAACGGGCAACCAGAGCAGCAGCGAAATAGAATGAAGCACGATTGGAAAAGAAAAAGAAAAAAATGAACGAAACATTGGTCGCAGTCTCACACATGCGTAATTCTCGAGCCAGCCAGTCAGCTTAAAAATCCCCGCTCCGCTGCCCTAACGATCATTCTCATTCAAACCGTACACCACATCAGTTCGCATCACAACACATCCACAAACCAACCCAAGCAGCCATGTCTGGACATGGCAAAGGAGGAAAAGTGAAGGGAAAGGCAAAATCCCGCTCGAATCGCGTTGGTCTGGAGTTCCCCGCAAGGGTAGCTAGGCCGAGCGCGTTAGTACCAGTGCACCAGTCCACCTAGTCGGCGTTATATAGTTTTGGCCGCCGAAGTGATCGAGTTAGCTGGCAAAGCTGCTCGCGACGATAAGAAAACCCGGATTCGGAACAGGACACATTCGGTTCGGTGGACATCAAGACAACAGGCAGTTGCAGCGAGTGGCGAGTGGCGTTCGAAATGGTTTTTTTCAAAACCACGAGTACTAAGTTTTCTAAATTGGAACCATTCCATAAAACAAGGCGCTTTCCAGGGCCATTAAACCTTCCAAAAAAGTGTTTAGGAAATACAGTTCAATGTTTTCTAAAACATTATCCAAAATAATAATAAAACACAAATTGATTTTTTCATAATTTGTTTGCCAGGATCTGATGAGTATGTGAATTTGGCAGTTGTTTTGAGCTTATTGATAGTTGGGGACTTTCCTGATTATTCAATTTTCACCAATTCTTAAATTGTTTCCAGATTGAAAGTACAGTAATTTACAATTAGTTCGACATTTAGCTAATTGGACGGACATGTAATGCGACTTATTTAGTTGGACATTTTTGTAAACATAGAGATCCAAATTATGACCCAAAATTGAAAGTCTACACTGTACCACTGTCATCGCAAATGTTCAATTACAGGTTAAAATCGCCTCCAATGCGACACTGAGTGGCGCTTCGGCACGTCGCATTGAATGTAGTCTACTGTACAACATGTCACAAAGCTGGATGAGAAGAAATTTTACAACTGTGAAAGCTGTGGCGAGTGGCAGCAAATCGCTAAACAAAAAGGTTTAGCCGAACAAGATGGGTATATCGAGTGATAACAAAACAATAAACTCTTTAGATTGAAGATAATTTTGTGATCCTGAAAAGGACCATTTTTAGCCTGCATGTGAATCCAACGAGCGAACAAATCGTAATGAATGTATTTTTTTGCCATCGCTCCCTTTTAACGCTCATTCGTTCGTCTCGTTGGACTCGCCCCCCTGGTTGAGTCTGCCGATTTGTCTCTATCCTGTGAGTGTGTACCGCTAGAGTATAAAACACGCGGACCCCAAAAGAATATCTTATTTTCTTTCAAACCGTAAACCCGTGTGGTTGTACGGCATCGGCATAGTGGACGTAACAAATGAGGACAAGTTAAGGGAAAGGCAAAGTGTCACTCGAACCGTGCAGGTCTCCAGTTCCCTGTTGGTCGCATTCACTAATTGCTCCGCACGGGTAACTAGGCCGAACGGATTGGTGCCGGAGCACCAGTATACCTAACAGCGATTATAGAGTTTCGGCCGTCGGAGTGCTCGAGTTGGCTTGCAAAGCTGCTCACGACAATCAGAAAACCCGCATCAAGAACAGAGCAGCTTCGGTTCGGCGCTCATCAAGGCAACAATTAGTTTCAGTGAGTGGCAAAGTGTTTCTCCGGCACGTCGCATTAAATGTAATTTACTGAACAATATGTCACAAGCTGGATGGGTAGAAATTTTCCAACTGTGAAAGCTGTGGCGAGTGGCAAACGCAATAGCTAAACAGGAAGGTTTAACCGAACAAGATGGGAATATCGAGTGATAACAAAAACACAACACCAAAGGTTCTTTTCAGAACCATCAACATATTCATAAACAGTAAACAGTAAACTAATCCATTTTTCAGGTAGATAGGTAGGTATTCACGTAGGAGAAGAAAATAAAACAATATATTTAAAATATATATTTAACAAAAGCTGTCCCCTTTGTATAGTCCTACGTCACTCCGGTTATGTCCCCGACATTACCCACCCGTCTTTTTATTCTTCTTCTTAATTATAGAGACTTTAAACGTTTGCAATTCATTCGTCTTTATCCCTGAGAAGAGCTCTTGGAGACAACTCAATCGAATGATTTCAATAAAGTGATTACAATAGCACTTCGATTAGCTCGAAAATAATTGTTAACGCTCAAAAGAGGAATCAATTTCACTTCAAAATAATATCCCCGTCCCGGCCTATTAGAATCATCGATCGACTGTGGCATTCGTCTACGAATGATATTATAACTCTTGCTTTCATCAAACAATGTGGTTTCTTTGATATGGGGGAATATTCTCTACACTATATCAAACGTTTTATATTCTCTACTATCAAATCCATAGCTAATTTGTACGTAATCTGTATCGAATTATCATCGATAATTAATTTTTTGCTTAAGCCTTCGTTCGGTCCGGCTGCAGAAAAGAAATTAGATTGGGAGAGAAGAGCATAGTGTTTAGGCGAGCGAGACCATCTTTCCGTCATATTGCAATCCCAACTAAATGGATTTTCGAGCGGGCACCATCTTATATACATATTTGTGTGATTTCGATGGCCTGTATTCAAAGCATTTTTTAAGCTGTTGAAACAAGTTTCCGGGTTAATAATTGACAATGATATAACGTGTAGCAATTATCATACCATTTCGTTTAGTTGTTTAGAAGGTATTAACGCTCAAAATCTGGTTGCTCCAGCGTAACGCTTTTGTTTTCGAAACTTTGAACTTACACCTCAGTATAGAAATGAAAGACATAGTCCTACGTCAAAACTGTTGCTCCCCAACCTATTAGGACCTTGGCGATTAGAATAATATACAACGATAAACTAACGAGTAAATTGCCGGACTTTGTTTCAAGATTTTTTAACCATTCACAGTTGAATCGATAAGCAACAGAAGAAACAAAAAAAACAGCTTATTGTCAAAATTACATCAGAATAAGTCACGATACAACAAAATTGCTAATGTTGCTTCGAAACACACGTGTGCACAAAAAGAATTATAAGATTCATGACGCTCGCGTGAACGTGTGTGCTGTGTTGTGTCTTTGTTCGGGAAGTTAAGAGTTCAATGTCGAGACACAATCGTTGAAGCGCTTGGAGCCATTCTGCAGCAGCAAATCACCGAACGAAGCAACGGAGAAGGTGGTTTCGGCTCCGATGACTTGCTAAAGATAAAAACCGCCAACAGTTAATCCGCTGAATATGTTTGTCGGCAGGTTCTGTTAGGCGGTCTCTCTTTGTTTCGACAGAGCTCTTTTGCTTAATGAGAGTTTTGCTTAATTTAATTAGGACAAATTTGAAACGAGAAGATGGATTGGGTTGGGTTCGCTAGCTTAATTTGCAAATAAGCATTTGGCTATCTACTTCCCTCCTCTTGTGTGTCTTTGCAGCATCGAGTGGCGCGACCCACACCCAGTGCTCTGCAGCCAATCAACTACCAATGTGACATACGCATACACAATCGCGATTGGGCGTATAATTTAGTGCCACGCGAGAGGGGATAATCATTGCACCACGCACCCACCCACCCCCTACACTACAGTGTGTGACCACCATTCATTCCATAAGGGGCCAGAACGCGCGTGGATCGTTATTTACGATGACAACGGCAAAGATACACGTGTGTGTATGTCTCGCGTTCCGTTCCGCGGTAAAGCGAACACGTTCGTACAGCCGGTGAAAAATTATTATTTTGGTGTTACAATAAATTAACGGTCATCTAAACGGTGTCAGACATGGGTTGGAATTGGAAAAGGTGCGTCTGGTCTGGTCAGCATTGAGCAACCGACCAACCAACCAGCAGTGGGTGTGTGAAAAGTTTTTAATTTGGCTCCAAGCCCATCCGCCGCGTGCACTGTTGCTGATATTGCCAGCACCGACCGACCAAACGACCAACCTGCCGCCCAGTGGTCGTATGTATGTAAATTTAATTCAGTAGCAAACAACAGCAGCAGTACCACATTGTGATGCGTTTTATGGCCACCCATATTCGGTTCACTGACTAAACGCGTTCTTCTTGCTAATCAATATCGATTGTCTGCGTTTAATTCTACTATCGACGAGTCATGCTTTAGAGCAGCTACACTCAAACTGTGGCCCTCTGGCCACATGTGGTCCGGCGATCTTTTCTGGTTGGCCTATCTGGTGTTACTTTATTTTACACTATATAATTCACAGCATTCAAGATTCATCAATGATTCTCCAAGCGAAGTTTTCCAAATGGCCTTTCTCAAGGTTAGAGGCAAATGAACTGAGAAATTTCAAATTTCGATTTTCCAAATTTCATGTATCCGAGTAAATGTAAATTTCATGATTTTCGAGGATCAAAAAATCAAAACTTTGAGTGCTTTGAGGTACCCCTAATTCATGTCCGATTGAGGTGAAATTTTGCCCAGGTCGACGTTTCATGCATTTTCAAGTCATTTGGCATCGAAAAAAAATTTGGATCTTCCTAAGTTTATAACAACACGAGTTTTTTGAAACCCGCAAAATCACCCAAAGGAAGGAAGTATAGGAAATTGAGGGTTTCAAAAAAAAATTAAACCATATGTCTCATAATTGCATGTGCACCCGTGGCCGAGTGGTTAGCGTCTCACATTATCATGCCGGGTGTTCGGGTTCGATTCCCGTTCTTGTCGGAGGGATTTTTCGTCAAAGAAATTTCCTTCGACTTGCACTGTGGTCACGCGTATTCTAGAGCTTGCCCCTCGGAATACATTCAAGGCGTGTTATTTGGCTGAAGAAATCTCAACTTAGTATTACTAAATGACGCTAGCTAATGCATACGTTGAGACGGCAAAAGTTCCACAGGGAACGTGAACGCCATTCAAGAAGAAGTCTTATAATTGCACGAAACGTCGAGATTTACTGTTATTTCAAAAATCTCAAATTTGTCAAAAATTGAGTTTTTGGCACTCCGTCGATTTTTCGTCTGAAAAGTCGATTTTTGACAAACAAATTTTTTTAGATAACTGTAAATCGCAACGTTTTATACAATTTTAAGACATTTAAGGCATTAACAATTTTTTTTTAAATCCCGATTGGGTGATTTAAACAAAAAAATCAAGTTTTAACGTCTGCGACACTAGTAAATAAAGTCTGATTGAGCTAATATTTTGCGTTGGGTTTTTTATCAAGTAAATCAACATTTCGCACGAAGTTCTACATGGAAGAAGCGAAATTACCATATCCATCAACATTCTTTTTCGGAAACACCATTTTTATGTACTCAAACTTTGATCGCTTTGCGTCATTCTTGCGAAATTTATAATAGGGTGTTTTTCGAGATGGTGAACATTTTGTATGGGGTACTTTTTTGTACTTTTCAAGTCGATTTCTTCCCATACATGCGGTACGATGCGATGAATTGAATGAAAGCAAAGTTAATCGCGTGCTATGACATGATGTTCGATTGAGATCATGCGTTTATTGACGTTTCAATCATACCATAATCCAGTCCATTCACATGTGAACAGCCCAGCACAATGATGCCAAATATGATAACATTCGTTTTGTAAACAATTGAATCGTTATGAGATAATTTATTTAGTAAAAAAATCATTAATATATATTTCTCAAAAAACTTCTACCGAATATCTGAATTGAAATTATAGCAAATGAATTGAAATTTAAAAAACATCTGAATTGAAATTATAGCTAATGAAATATTTTTCACAGTCTCATTTAGGTACTTTTTCTTCAGTGTCTCATATTGATTTTAATTTACTGTAACTGCAATCTTCGTTTCCATGTACATGTATTTTTCTGAAAGCTTTACAATAGAATAAGTCATTGTCAATGATATTGAAGATCGTTTCTTTCCTGTGAAAACCCTTAGCGTAATATCGTATTATTTTTGAACTCATTGCAATAAACACCAAAACATCAAGAGTGGTTTTCATAATATACAATATAAATTAGAATAAAGGTTGTTGTATGCTTCGTTCGAGAAGTTCAATTATGAAGATATTTATGAAAATCACCTGGCAACCATCACTTGCGTTCACACGCGGCAAAACACTGCAGGAACAGTTTCGCCGCATTGAAAACCGCATTGTATCGCGTTAACTATGACAAGTCCGGGCGGTCTGTATTTGATGTTCATACTCGTGGATTGAAGAGCTGTCCCGCAAACGCGTTCGGATCGTATCGCGTTCACTATGAGTGATGTTGTTACGAAAAACTTTTTTCCATAGCTCAAAATGCCTCAGAACGAATTCTCAGAATATGCGCAAAGCAAGCACAATGCAGAGCTTTGCACAGGAGCAAAGCAGAAGAGAGATGTTAAATAGAACGTATCGCGTCGAAATCGTTATGTGGAGATTGGTTGTGTATGATTGAATCACACGTACGAATTGTGGATTTTATGCGTTGTCAAATAGATAACGGTGTTTGGGAGAACAAAAATGTGATTGAATTGGGCCGCACCGTGTTTAGCACGAGAAGAATATTCGTGATGCACACTGAGTGCGCTACGTGCATCAGCAATAAGGACACGACTCTCGTGTGGTGTTCTCGCGAGAACAAGAATGAATTACGAATCACCTCTTCTTCAACCACTCCTGCAAAACCACGCAAACCCATCGGTCCTTTTCAGGGCCACCAAAACTTTCGGCGAAGAGTTATATTAAAAAATTAGATGCATTCAAAAATAATATCCGAAGTAATCAAAAGCGAATTGATTTTTTGTGTTTTTTTACTGGAACCTCTTCTGTGAACTTAGGAGCTTATTCGGGTTTGTTAGTGTTATTATGATTGTCGCCCTAAGGATCATGAATTCAGAGTGTGATTCGTTGTATAGCCATAGAGCGTGTGGTTAGCCCGCACTGTATCATAAACAAGTGAAATATAATAAACTCCTTCCGTTAGCGATAACCTACCGGATAGGAGAGAAGTAAAACAAAAGATAAGCCGGGAACACAGATCGACTCATCGCGCCATATGTGATGAGTGAAGTAAAATGTTCAGGCATCACAGAGCTTATCTCTGTGCAAATTACACGAAGGACTGGGGAAAGTCATAGAATGATTTAAGATTTATAACCCCGAAGAAAGGAATATAACAAGATAATCAAATTTGAGCTGAGTCGATCGATTAGCGACCGACGCTTATAGCCAACAATAAAATGTTACGCCTGGGTGTGATTTCCTCCGTTTGCCCGTTTGTTTAAGTTTTGGACAAACAATTGTTTTCACCCTTTCTTAGCTACGCCCTTCTAGCATGAGATAAGGCCTCTTTAACGAGGAAAACTTGGACTAGATAAAACACTCTCATTCAGGCCACGAACGCAGACGCGTCGTGGTACTCTCTCAAACTCACTCTCAATCCGAGCACATTCTATCAATTATATCACAGCCAGAAGAAGAACCATCAAAGGAAGATCCATGAAGGAGGACCCCCAGAGGAAAGACCAGGGTCGCCAGTGAGTATGGAGATCCGAATTCTAATTCGCCAAGGAATCCGAAATTCATCTCCCTTTTCCGCTTCCCCCTTTTCCTTCACTATTTGGCTGAGCCAAGCCAGGAACCCGACGACGTGCCATTTTGTCGCTAGCAGGATGTCTGATAAATCGTGAATGACTTATTAGTGACTATTGACGAACCATCAAATAATTTTCGTGATCCCGAGCATTGATTCCGGGTTGAAAGTGGCATCACAGTACAGCACATTCCAAGCTGGATGTGAAGAGGGCTTTCTCAGCTGCGTTCTTCGGTGAAATCTGAAGGAGAAATTTTGTTCCGCAACGATTGCTGTCGACTACGCCACACCACCACACACCATATTCAGTTCGGATTCTCTGATGCAGTTCTGAGAGTTTTTTGGATCTCAATGGTGTAATGTAATTTTGCTAAGAGATACTGGAAAACTACTTGGATATTTAGTATGTTCAGTGTTTCGGTGTCGCTCTAGACAGCGAGCAAAGAACAGTACATGTTAATTCTGAGAGTTAATTTGAAAGTTTGCTTAAATTGGTGCTTTATTGTTTCGCGAATCGTTCGCATCCCCTACTCAGTGAAAACATTCATTTACCGGCCCTTGTCAGTGCTACCAAATGTTTGTATGGAAGAATTTCAATCTTGAATTTATAATTTCGTAGTCCTACGTTAACAATACGATCGTAGCTTGGGCACTATCCTACTTTTTTTTCTCTGAATAAAAGGTTGAGTACCGCTGCTTTAGAGGCTCGAAGCGGAATTGAATCCATAGTTCTGAAATTCACTAACCTGATTCTGGACGGTTATTGTCAGCAGGTGGCGCTGCAGCTCCACAATGTTCGTTTCCAACAGAATTGCGGCGATCTTTTTCGAGTCAGTCATGCGTACTTTGCTGAGTCTGGCCGGCGAGCTGATCAGTCCATCCAGCTTTCCAAGGCCAACGATTTCCACGCCGGTGTGATTTAGCCTTGTCGCAGTGTTGGGTTCGTCGATCGAAGTAGACGATGCTGTCGTTATCGTGGGACTAGTCGTATCCAGCAGGTCATCGTCGACTGCTGCTGCTGATGCTGTCCTGGAAGCCATGCTTGCCACGACCGCCGAAGGTGCCACCGGGGCGGGTAGCTTCGTGCTGCTAACGCTCTTAACCGGCGCAAAGCTGGATTGTGTGAAGCGGGGTTTCAGTACATGCTGCTGCTGTTGACTGGGTGGTGACGATGATGCCATGATGGTCGAGGAGGTCGCCAACGGACGACGATTCTTGAGTGAATCGGGTGAACTGTTCGGGACGACAAGAACCAACGTCAAATGCTTACGAGACATTTAGAAAATAGATAAATCACATACCTAGGCGCACTTTTATTTACAAACTGCTGGTGGAGATCATGAATCTTACTGTTAAGCTCTAGCTTCTGACTAAGGGCCGCCTTCAGTTGGTCCTCGAGTTCGCGCTTGGCCAACGCCAGCGCGTCCACCTCGTCCTGCATCTTCGAGGACCGTATCCGACCCGCGATCGCTTCCGCCTCGTACTCGGACAGCTTGTCAAACAGTCGGTCTCGTTCTTTGCGTAAAATTTGTACATCATCCTTATTTACAATATCCACTAGGAGCTGATTTTGGAAGGTTTTCGCTAGGCCGACGCCGACACCAACACTGGTGGCACTCTGGTTGGCACTTGGCGGCACCGGCGGCTGATGGGCATGCGGAAGGTTGCCACTATTATTACTACCACTACTACTGCTACTACTACTGCTACTGCTACCACTATGATGATGCGCATTAAGATTAGTGTTGTTGTTGTTGTTATTATTATTGCTATTGCTACTACTACTACTGCTGCTAACGACGACGACATTCGTGTGACTTGTTCGACACTTTTCTCGCTCCAGCTGCTGCAGCGCGTCCACCTCCTCCCGAAGTCGATTGCTTTTCCTATGTATCACATCAAGTAAATTCCACAGTTCATCTTCGGTATCTACAGTTAGTCGGTTTGTTGTGTTTGATACGACGGTTCCCTGTTTTGTGACGAATGAGGAATGGAATTAATAGAGAAAAAGTTATTGGGTGCAAGATAAGGGGAAACCCTACCTGCACGCCACCCCCCGTCGACGAGGCACTGTGTGTTTCCTTCGACGAGGACGTCTCGGTCGAGAATCCCGAGTCCTGTATCACGCTACCGTTGTTGCCCTCACCGCTCTTTGGTTCCTTCTTGCCGCTGTGGGAGTTGCTCCTGCTGCGAGTCAGCGACGACGAGTGCTGGTGGATCTCGGCGGAGGTTTCCTTCTGCGTCAGTTTCCGCCGGGTGCGTATCCCGGGCTCCCACTCGCGTCTGGTGGATTCGATAGAGGACGAAAGTAGAATTGTTATTTAAATGCGATTCAATGAATTACAGGTTGGACTCGATTATATATAGTCGACCATTTTTATTCAACAATTATTTTCAAATCCTATACAGAATAGAATCTCAAGAAAACAATTTTTTGATTAATGTATGAATGTCAAACATTAATGGAAAAATAGCGTTTATGTGATTCGATTATGTATTGGATTCGAAAATAAACGTTGAAAGTGCAATAGCGATTATACATAATCGAGTCCGACCTGTATATACATTAGATTAATGAAAATAAGAGCAGTTTGACTCGATGCGATGTTGCGCGGTAACAATTGCATCAGATAGGATCAAATATCAACCTCATTTTTTCATAACATTAGCAACAAATACCGTTATCTATAGGAAGAAGGTTTGATTGGCAGATGGTTCAACGCATGATAATTTGGCATATTTTCAATTTTTTATCATTTCTGATCACTTTTTGCAATTTTCGCCTGGAGGTGATACCGTTGCGAATGTTGTTTTCAAGGCTTTAAACTTCTGCGACTTATCGGCGTAGATCAAGAATGTTTAATTTGTAAACGGTGTTAAATCGCACCATTCAGAAGTTCCATTACGAGAAATTATTCGTTTGTCGAACTTTTTTCCAAAAAATAAATTGTGACACGCGCATCATCTTGCGGAAATCACATCTACTCAACGCTAAGGGCATTAAAATGTGATACAAAAACGTCGATGATCATGACCTTGTAACGGTCACATTGACCTGTTACGTTCTATCATTAAAACTGAAATCCAAAAATCAAATATTCAAAACACTAAAATCTATGATTTAAAGGAAACAAAAATCCTAAATCTTTAGATGTCAAATAGCATAATCCAAAGAACCAAAAATCTTAAACCCAATAACTTCCATTCTAAAAATAGAAAATTCAAAAAATTCAAATTTGGAAATCTACAATCCGAAAATTTAAAAAACCAGAAATCTATAATTAAAAAATCAAAAACAAAAAATAATTAAATTGAAAAATTTTTAGTCCAAAAACCAAAAATTCAATCTCAAAATAGGATAATCCAAAAAATATAAAATCTAAAAAACTGAAATCGAGAAATTTTGAATCCATAAATCGTTTATTGAGTTTTAGCCAAAACTATTTAATTGAAAAAAACAGAAAATTTTTAAAATCCAAAATTCAACTGTCCAATTGCCCAAAAAGTCTAAGGTTCAAAAATCTTATAATTAGGAAACCCTCAAATCCAAGAATATAAAGATCCGAAAAAAAATTAGATTTAATTGAAAAATTTTAAGTCCAAAAACCAAAAATTCAATCTCAAAATACGATAATCCAAAAAATATAAAATCGAAAAATTTTGAATCCATAAATCGTTTATCGATTTTTCGCCAAAACTATTTAATTGATAAATTTAAAACAGAAAATTTTTAAAATCCAAAATTCAACTGTCCAATTGCTCAAAAAGTCTAAGGTTCAAAAATCTTATAATTAGGAAATTCTAAAATCCTAAATCCAAGAATATAAAGATCCGAAAAAAAAATTAGATGAAGATGAGGGAACTTAAAATTTAAAAACCATTATGAATTAACATTCAGAATTTAAAAAAAAATATCTAAAAATCCAAAAAAATTGAATGGTAAAATATAAAATTCAAGAATTTGAAATTCTGGTTAGCAAAAAAAATAATACCCAAAGTTTTTGAAGTTTTAAATCAAAAATAGGGAAAATCCAGAATCCAAAAAATCTAAAAAACTAATATTTTTAATCCAAACATCAGTAATGTAACAAACCAAAAAATTTTAAAATTAAAAAAAAATCTAAACTTCAAAATTTATAATTTGAAAATCATAAAAATTTTAGATCTAAATCACATCACAGATCTAAAATCCAAAAATTGAAATCCAAATATCATAATAATAAAAAAAAACTAACATCCTAAATTCATAATTATAAAATCTGAAATCCAGAAACTTCAAATAAAAAAATTGTTTTTATGGTTATTCGCAAAAAAAAAACCTGAATCAATCAATCTAAATTTCAAATCTCAGAAAAATATGAAATACAAAAATCTAAAATAAAGGAAAACACAATTGGAGAATCTACAACCAAACAATCTAATTATCCAAACACAATAAAATTTAAAAAAATAAAAATTTTGCGATTCAAAAATCTAAAAACCAAAAATCTTAATTTCAAAATCATAAATAAAAATATAATTGTAAGGTCTGAAACCCAGAAATTTCAAAACAAAAAATCGTTATCATTATTCGCAAGAAAAAATAATCTAAAATTCAACGATCCAATTATTTCAAACAAACTGAAATGTGGAAGTCTAAAGAAACATAAGTTGAAGAATCTGAAATTCAATCATCTGATTATACAAGAAATTAAAAATTGAAAAATTTTAAATTTTTTTTTTTTTAATTTTAATCATCTTTGACCGTAAATTTAATTTTTTTTTGTTCAAGGATTAAAGAAATCCTTTTAAATGAAAAAAAAATAAAAAAAAATAAAGAAATTCAAAAATCTAAACCCAAAACTTTATTATTTGAAAATCTCAGAACCAAGAATGTAAAAATCTGGAATAGATACCAAAAATATGAAATCCAAACATGAAAAATGCAATAATCCAAAAAATCTAAAATAAAAAAAATATCATTCGAAAATCTAAAAATAAAAAAAAATCGTGAAGGCAAAATTCAGAAATATAAAGTTTAAAAATTATAAAACCCCGCAAAATTTTAGAATTTTTGGCTCATGGATCGTTTTAAATGAAAACAATTATTAAAAAAAAAAATCAAAAAACTAAACTGCAAAAAATTATGATTCGTAAATCTCAGAACCAAAAATCTAAAATTCAGACATTTTGGAATCCATCTTTTGAAGATCTCAAATCCAAAAATATAACAATTCGGAATCCAAAGATGCAAAAAATATGAAATCAAAACATCAAAAATGCAATAATCCAAAAAATCTAAAGTAAAAAAATATTATTCAAAAATCATATAAAAACCAAAAATTGAAATTTCAAAAATCTGTGACGGAAAAATTCAAAAATCTTATGTTTAAACATTATAAAACCGGAAATTCTAAATTCAAAATTGTAAATAAAATTTTAAATCTTTGCCAAAAGACGAAAATCTAAACTTCAAATTGACAATGCGATTATCCAAAGAATGGAATGGAAATATCGGATGTGAAAAATCTAAAATTTAAAAACAAGAAACCCACAAATCTGACAAATAAAATTTTGAAAGCTAAAAGTAATATGAACATAGAATCTAAAAATTTATAATCCAATAGACAAGAATTCCAATATTTTGAATCTAAAAATTTACAATTGTAAAATGTTGCATCCATTGAAAAAACTGAAATTCATGGTATTCATGGCCAACATGGCAAAACACAATCTCAATAATATCTCTCTCTGTAATGAAACGGACTCTCAAATGTTTGAAAATATATTACAGTTTACGGATTGCAGCAATTAAATGAATCATTGCTAACAATTTCACGACATTCGATTTACGAGTTTCAAAAAACCATTTCACAATTTCACGATATTTGACAATATTTCACTTTGAGATTTGATTGAAGTTTTCTGGATTTTCAAATTTTAGGATACTTTCGATTTCTGAATTTTTGGAATTTAAATTTTATGGTTTTACATTTTTGAATTATAAATTTTCCAAATTTTCGATTTTTTGAATCATTTCATTTTTTTTTATTTCATATTTTAGTATCTAGATTTTTCGGATTCTAGATTTTTAAAATTTTATTTTACGTAATATTTAATTTTTTAGATATTTTGGGTAATTGGATTGCTGAATTCGAGATTTAATATTTTTGAATGTGGTTGGTTTGTTGTGGTTTCAATTTTTTTTTTGGTTTTTGAACTTCCGATTACTACATTTGTGGATTTTAGATTTTCGTGATTTTTAGATTCTCCAATTTATTTTTTAGTACTTTCGGGACTCATTGGACTATGCATTTTCAAATTTTCAGTTTTTCGAACATTCGATCCCTGAAATTTGAATTTAAGATTCTTGAAATTTGGGTTTTTGGTGAATCTATTTGCATTATAAGCTTTTGGATTTAAGATTTTCAAATTTAATTTTTTTGCGGATTATGGATCCAATTTAAAAAAAATTAAAATCCAATTCAAAATAATAAAAAAAAACTAGGATCCGTAATGTATCACTTTTGATGTTTGGATTTAAGGTTTTGAGTTTCAAGATATTTGAATCATATAAATTTAATTGTATCATAAATACTCTTATTTTGGATTTATTTGATATTTTTATTTTTGAAGTTTGGATTTAATATTTATCGTAACTTCTTTGGATTCCGGATTTTCACATATTTGGATGAAAAAAAACTTTATTTAAAAAATGGAATGGATTCTGAGATCTTTGGACTTAAAATTTTTGGATTTGAGATTTTCGAATACGTTTTTCTGGATTTTAAATTTTCTGTTAAAATTTTATAATTGTGAATTTGTTTTTTTTTTTAATTTTTTAATTTTAGTTTTTTTGTGTTATTATTCACTAAATCCTGGATTTTCACATTTTTGGATTTTGAAATTTTTGGATCATATAATTTTTGATTGTTATTTGATAATCTAATGTTGAGCTCTATATTTTTTGGACAGTTGGATTGTTAGATTTAAGCTGTTTGACGATAAATAAAAGATGATTTGTTTTAGAAGTTTCTGGATTTAAAATTTTTAATTCTATTTTTTTTTCATTTTTTCATTTTTTATGTTTGGATTTAGGATTTGGTTCCAAGATTTTTAAGAGTTTGCATTTCGGATTTTGAACTTTCGAGTTCGAAATTTTGGATTGTAGGTTTTAAAAAATTAAAATTTTTGGTTTTCGAAGCATAAATATTTGAATTTTAGATTTTTTGGATTATTTCTGTTTTGATGTTTGGATTTCATATTTTCAGTAACTAGATTCTTTGGATCCTAGAATTTATATATTTTTTAAATTTGTTTTTTTTGTGTAGGTAGATTGTTGAATTTTTTATTTTTTATTTTTTAACTTGAGATTTTCGAATTTTTTATTTTTGGCGAAAAATGAAAACTATTTTTGAATTTTTGGTTTTTGAACTTTTGGATTTTAGATTTTTTTAAACCAGGCTTTTGAATTTTGCTGTATTTGAAGCTGTATTTTTAGCAATTTGACGATAGCATTTTTGACGCTTAGATATATTTTTGGCGTTTAGATTCTTCGGATTCTGGATTTCCGAATTTCGGATTCCATTTTTTTTTAATTTCAAGAAGTTCTTCGAACTTGGATTTGAAATTTTTAAATATGTATTTTTTGATTTTTTTTTTATTTCAGATTTTAGAAAGATTTTTTTTAATGTTTGAACGATTTCTAAATTTTTTATCTCAGATTTTCGATTTACATTTTTTAATTATAAGTTTTGTGGAATTCAAGGTTTTTTGGATTACTACATTTTTGATGTTGGGTTTAATATTTTTGGTATTTAAATCCTTTGGATTCAGGATTTCTTCATTTTTGTTTTTTTTTATTCAAAGATTTCTGAATTTTTATATTTTATTATTAAATTTTAGATAGCATATTTATCAATTTTAAATTTTCGAATACTAGATTTTTTGGATTATTCGGCGAAAAATGATAAACGATTTAAGGATTTCAGATACTATAGCTTTTTTTTAGGATTTTTTTTATTTAACATTATATTTCTGAATTTTTGTTTGTTATTAGTATGTTAACATTTGAATTTAGATTTTTGGATCATAAATTTTTGGTTTTTCGTTTTTTTTTAATTTTAGCTGTTCACATTTTTGGATTAAAGCCTTTAACATTTTTGAATTTTAGTTTTAAAGGAATTTGATTGTTATATTTTTTTGGTAATTGGATTGTTGCATTTTAGATTTCATTTATTTCAATTTTGGTTTTTTCGATTAGTAGGATTGCCTGAGTGCTCCCGTGGCCGAGTGGTTAACGTACCACATTATCATGCCAGAGATTTGGGTTCGATTCCTGTTCTGGCCGGGGGATTTTTCGTCAAAGAAATTTCTTCCGACTTGCACGCGCATTCTAGAGCTTGCCATTCCAAAATACATTCAAGGCGTGTTATTCGGCATAGAAATCCCAACTAGGTACTACTAATAAAAAAATTACGCAAGTAATACCTACGTTGGAAAGGCAAAAGTTCCACTGGGAACGTTAGTGCCATTCAACAACAAGGATTGCCGAATGTAAAATTGTAAAACTCTGGATTTTTTATTTTTGGAATTCAGATTTCACAATTATAAATTTAAGGCTTTATGTTTGTTGGCACCCGTGACCGAGTGGTTAGCGTCTCACATTATCATGCCGGGTGTTCGGGTTCGATTCCCGTTCTGGCCGGAGGGATTTTTCGTCAAAGAAATTTCCTTCGACTTGCACTGTGGTCACGCGTATTCAAGAGCTTGCCCCTCGGAATACATTCAAGGCGTGTTATTTGGCTTAAGAAATCTCATCTAAGTATTAATAAATGACGCTAGTTAATGCATACGTTGAGACGGCAAAAGTTCCACAGGGAACGTTAACGCCATTCAAGAAGAAGAATGTTTGTTGGCATCATTGCATTTTTTGATGTTTGGATTTTCTTTTCCTGTTTTTTTTTTCAATTTCGGATTTCTACATTTTTGAATTCAAGATTTTTAATTTCATAGATTTGTTTTTTTAAATTTTGTGAAATTGTTGGATTGCTGTATTTTGAATTTTGCTTTTTTTTGGTTTTATGATTTTCGGATTCGAAATTTTAATATTTTTGGATTATTTCTTGTTTTTGGAAATTAGATTGTTTGTTTACGATTTTGTTTTCTATTTTAGATTTCGCAAAGGAAAAACACTTTGAAACTTTTAATTTTTGGAATTAAAAATTCACAGTTATAAATTTGAGGGATATTTTAGATTCTTGAACTCGGAATGTCGGAATTTTTGGATCTTAGAATTCAGAAATTTGGATTTTTGTCTATTAGATTTATTACATTCTAAATTTCTACTTTTTTAGATTTGAGATATTAGAATTTTAGATTTTTGATTTTTTTGTGTAATAGTAATAGTTTTTTGTGTATGTAATAGTTTTTTTGTATAATAGGTTTTAGATTTTTTATATTAGGATTTTTGGTTTTATATTTTTGTTGGATTCTGGATTTAATTTTTTTCTAGATTTTCGAGTTTTATATTTTCTGGAAGTTCTGTGAATCATTTTTTAGCAACACGTATGTCGAAAATATATTTTCAGACATTCGAGCCATTGTTGCAGAGTTGTTATCGCGATTGTCTTTTCAGCGGAATATTTTGTGCTTCCTGCAAAGGTAATGAAAATTCGAATAAAAACAATCAATGCTTTCTAATGCGCAACTCTGAGGGGAATACGACCGGCCAGATCATAGTTCAATAAACCAAAGGCAGCGGACATTGGGCTTAGACTAAGCTAGAATCGTTTCTTGCCCATTTCGAATTCGGAAGGTTGGTGAATTCGGGAGAGAAATAACCTACACTACATGAAACAGTAGTTATATGGGCCACTACACGAAGAAATGGGACCCAATCACAAAGCCACAGTCACCGAGTTGAAAAAAGAAGACTAGTCGTGTTAAGTATTCCGAAACAAATCGATTGTAGACTGTTAAGGGACAACAACCCGCAGAGCACCCGCGACCGAAGGTGGAAATAGTCAGGGTCACCAAGCAACCAAGCACCAGGCAAGAGCCAGAATACTTTTTGGTTACGATGACAACTAGTTGTCTAGAGCCTAGTTTTCGCAGAGACGCAGTGCCTAGCTTCCTAGTTGAAACCTTAACCTATTCCAATCGAACACTCGGACTTACCTGGACGCCAGAGATGACGATGGTATCCCGGTGAGCGTGCTGTTGGCAGCGGACGATGCCATCTTCGTTTTAAGATCGGGAAAGGTCTCGATAACCAGATCGCGGAATTCCAATAGAGCGCCGACTTCATTCTGTAATTCCTGCAAGAAAAGCAGATGAAAACAAAGAGATAAAAACATAAAATAAAAAAGGGGTTTTTTGCTTGGTAATTTTCAAGGTTATCGGAAATTACTAGGTCGGAGATAAATTGGCGGATGATAAAAAGCAACATGCGGTTGACCTACTCTCAGATCAGTGCGGAAAGCCGTTCCTCCAGTTTTTAACGGAATCCACCAACCAGAGGTCAATTCATTGCGTTACATTGCCCTACTGGGAAGTAAAATTAACCCATGAAATAGAGAAATTCATACGCGAGTCAAATCCATGAGGAAATAAACGCACTCTTGTTGAACCGGTGCTTAATTCATTCGCGCGATAGTTCCCGCTTCCCGTTTCGGAAAAACAGAACGAAACACATCGACCGCTTCCGCATTATTTATGTGCTCTTGAATTTTAATTCAGAGCATGGTGAACAAAAGCAAGGGCGCATCATTTATGTCAGCCTACGATTCAACCCGTCCTCATGCCCTCACATCCTTCATGTTTATGCATTTGTGTGTTTCTGGAATCGGAGTAGTTTCGATCTGTCTTTGTCCAACCTTTTTTTTTTAATTCTTTATTTGTTGAGAGATTTGTTTTCAAGTAAATCGAATGACTTTTGCTCCATGCTTTTTGCTCCATGTAACTTCATGTTTGCGGTGGCTACTGTTTGCAATACAAGGTATAATTATTTCCACCGGTTCTGATTCGCCATGAAACCAACATTGGAAGGTGTGCTAAAGCGCGCGCTCAGCTCGATTGATCGAAAAGAGAAACACCGAGAATCGAAAGTATCACCTTGCGTAATTCCGACCAGACAGCCACAAAACAACAATCGAATGCGAGTAACAGACACCGGAATAGTCGTTCTGCATAATTATTAATCTTAATTCCCCGCCGAAATAATCCTTTAAAAAAGACAGCATCCTCCGGCTCTGGGGTATGACTTGTGCAACCATCTCTCGCCATAACCCAAACAGCGATCAATTGATTTATTCCGACGGAGAGTACCACCACCAACCGGTTTCTTTTCCTCCAGCGATTCATCAATAGTTCACCGCCTCGGCCAGAAAAAAAGCGTTGCCCAAATGTGGTACAAACTCCGGTCCACAAATAATAATTCAACGCAAAATAGCTTAATAAGGGAACAGTGACACCAGTGATCCCGGGAATGTATCGATGAACTCCATGATGGGACCCGACACAAAACGCTGCCAGCACTGCTTCGATTAACCACAGGTTTAGAGAGACAGCTCATCCGATATGCGAGCCCAAAATCGGGTAGGCGGTGTACAAGGAGTTCATACCTTAAAAAAGCGATTGCAAAGTTGGCAATCTCCGTGTTTCGCATCGACTAGTCAGTCCCATTCGCCGGCAGACGGCACACCACGCAGATAAAAACTTTCGTAGTTGAGCTAAGCGCTTCTAGCGCTGCGGGAGTAAGTCTCGTAATCGGTGAAGTCTTTGTGACCCTTCCACAATATCTATGGACGCATCAATTATGTTGTAACACTCCATATTAATTAATCGCGTCGTCTCAGCGAGATATGCGATTCGTCGGACGAAGGGCGGCTCAACGTGACTCACATGGCTTAGAAAGCTATGCCGGTCTCGGAGGCATGTTTCGCGAGTAGGAAGAGCGCACAACACTGCTGCTCATCACGTATGTGCATAATCATGGCTTCTGGCGCGCGCGCGCCTTAGGTTAAGCCACTCAGTCTTCGGAGGTGTTTAAATAAAATCAGGGTTAGGTTAGGGCTACACCACACTCAAGTCGTGTCGCGGTTTGTGTATGTGTCATCACGGTAAAGTACGTGGTTCAGACCGAGGTGACAACGCGGAGTGCGGCGATTTCGAAGGTTGTTGGAACATTCAGCGCTCATTCATTCAACGCGAGTTTCAATCGACGCTAACGCGAACAATTATGGTTGGCTTGACTTCCGTCGAGTGCACTATTGCAGCAGATCTTGGTTTTTGTTGGACCCGTTGGTGCAATTGTAATGATTTGCGTGCGCGTTGCATGAAATCGATTCAGCTCGAGCCAGAAAGATGATCGGCATGAAAATGAACCAGTTATTTTCTCTGATTGGTAGAACTGAACATGGATGAGTTCCATCGCGAACCGAAGGTTCGCCTTTAGGAGTGAATGATAAATGGAAATCTTTTCACAGCAATTCCATGAAAAAATAGGGGTAGTGTCCAAAATACGACCGCATTTTGACACACAGAGTTGCGGAATTTTAATATTCAATTAGCTTGTTTATCACTTCTAAAATAATAGAATCTATGAAAATTTTAGAAATAATTCTTAAGTAGGAAGATTACATGTTCAAGGCCACCTAAACTTCCTACTAAAAAAGGGTCGTTGGTTTGCGTGGTTTTGTAGAAGCACATGAAAATGATTGATTCATGATTCATTCGTAACCACACGAGAAAAATGCACGATCTACTTTTGATAACCCATAAAAATAAAAATTCTTACATCAGATTCAATCAAACACAAACTCTCTCCACCTAACATTAAGAAAACCAACGTGGTGCATCTTTTAATCGGATCCCTACCTCAGGATTGAGAATAAAATTTTAATGAAAGATAAATTAAAAAATTGCACTTTCATGCACAACACACCCAAATCCTTCGAAATAATTTTTCTCTCAGACCTCGCGTCGGGAGAAACCTCTGTGTTTGCCGATACAGGTTGCTCGCCGAAATTTGAGACGAATTTATTTTTATACGCGCCTAGTGCATATATCTCTGCTGCTTTCCTTGTGCGCGTCAGTTCAAGCTCTACGCCATGCTTGCTTTGTGCATATTCTAAGAAGCAAACAATTTTGCACGTCCCTTCAATATGGTAGCAATATTTATAGTGTGGCTTCTATTTTTCCCTTGCTGAAAAAGTTCAAAGTTTCTTTAATTGAAAATCCTGCCTTTCTCCCAATTCCATTTCGATTCCACAGCTGAAGCATTTAGCGAAAATAGAGGAATCGATGATAATTCGATACCGATGGGTGCCATTGACTATGGATTTGATAGCGAAGAATACGAAATGTTTGATATGGTGTGGTGAATATTATTTCACCATATCGAAGAAATCATATGTATGAAGCAGCGTTTTACTGCGCTGACTCGAATATGTATAGTCTCCGATTTCTTTTCACTGTATATAATCAAATCGTGTATATAATAGAGTCAAAAAAAATTTTTTTCATTCGTTTTTTTTCATTTATTGAAAATAGAAAAGAATTGAATTTTGATTCATCCCCTTTTAGTTTATTTGCTACTGAACATTTCATTACAATGGTTTATCTCAACTGAACAATTTCACTACGAAGGTTTAGTTGCCACTGAACATTCCACTATGAACGTTTAGTTGGTACAGAAACTTTTGCTACTATACTTTAATCGCCACTGAACACTTCAGTACGTTGGTTTAGTTGTTACTGAACGGTGTACTGAACATTTCGTGCCCTATTTATACGGTACAGTTAATTCTATTGTTATTTTTTGCTCGGGTATTCTAGAATATTCGCTATAAACAATGGGGCTTTGTTTTATAGCAGTTTCGTTTCCATCTGTTCCTGATCTTGACAATGCGATTGTTATTATTTTGATTCAAGTGTTTTTAGTGTAAAGTTTTAATTTTAAATAAAGTATTTGGTAATTTAACGCTTGTAATCTTTCTTCAGATTTTGTTTAATCCGAAAGTACTGTCTGGGTCAGGCCGTAACATAATTATAATTTTAATCCCAAAATTCATAATCAACTTGATTGTTTTTATCAATCACGTTAAAGCTCTCAAACCACTCTACAATTTGTTTTTTGTCACCCTATTTCTATCTTTCTCAATTTCGCTGCAATGTCGATATAAACAATTTCTGGTGAAAATTCAAGCAAAATCTTCAAATATCGCGATTTTTGCTCCACTGTACTTATTATAGCCACTTGAATTTCACCTTAACGTTGAAAAATTACATTTTTTCTTGCAAAAAGACATATTTGAATGATAAAATTTTTTTTTTTCAAACTGTATATAATCGAATCATGTATAATCGAGTCCGACCTGTAGCATTATTTGTTTACGAATGCCGCAATCGATCGTCCTCTCCAATAGTTGGGAAGGTGGTATTTTTTGCTGTGTAATTCCGAAGAGGAATCCATTCCTTCTCAAGCGTGATAATTCTGCTCCGGATGAACGAAATGATATGATAATCATTTCATACAAAAGATAATATATCCATTTTTTTTAATTCTTAAAAATAGCTTTGAAAGCTTGATATTGAAATCCGTATATAAGCTGGCGCCCGCCCGGAAATCCATTTAATTGTTATTGCGATGTGAGATAAGGATTGTCACGTTCCACGCCTATGCATTATGTCCTTCTCTCTAAATTCCATCTCATTTCTGCAGCCGGACTGAACGGAGCCACATTGAAATTTTTAGGTGATTTCTGAAATGCAGTAACATCGCGAGAAATCAACGCATGATGAGATGAGATGTACATCATTTTAAAGCCTTAACATGTTTTGGAATTATCTACGAACAAGTTCCTATCTTGGTGTGCAAAGATGCAGTGGACAAAAATATCTGAAAGAAATTCAAAAAAGATTTCTTTCTGTTTGTTTTCAAATTTTTTTTTGTGGACTAACACAATTTTTTGTCATCTAAATCAATAGCAAATCCATTTAGCCGTATCTGGCGGCTTCTATTCGATCTCTATAACGTTCCTGTAGGATCTTGCAATACAGAAATATTTTAGTTTGAATGAAAAATTAAAAATTAAAACTACGAAGGCACCGCAAATCGATAGGCAGCTTTGAAATAATTTTTTTTGTGACGATTCCGAAAAAGTGCAAAACAGCTTTCTCATAGTGTTCTACAGAACCTACTGTAATTCTACAAATATTGCAGTAAATTCTAATGTTTGCAGACAAATTTCTAGCCGAGTGTATCCCCAAAACCCCTGTAAACTTTTCATATTGATAAAGTTTGGAGTAAATCAGAGAAGCACTTCATCGCAGATTGTACCAGAAGTACAAAATGCTATGCGTACTCTCTGAATGATTCGTAACGATTCGCAACTTTCGTTTTCATACATGTAGGGCTACATATATGAAATTTCGCCTTTTCAGCATTATATCCGCTCTTTATGAGCATATGAAGCATGGCAGGCATTTGTTCAATGTCCGAATATAGTGTTGAATCATGCGTATTGCTTAGTGCTTACTGATTACTTGGGTTATTTCATTGGGTGTTTTTGTCTCGACCAGCAGTTGTGCAGGATAGCTCGACACTTCATTATTGAATCAACGAAAAGTGTTATTGATCTTGTATTTTAATTAGACAGAATAAAACAAAAAAGCAACAGGAAGCGGAATAATCATCTCAATAAATCGGTTACATCAGCGGTTTTTGCAAAAGAGGACACATATGCCGTGGACAGCGCCACTGTTGCTGGCAACCCACCTGTAATGACTTTGTTTGATCGGTGACGTGATGATAGTGATACGGGTCTGCTGGGGATCTCAATGGCACACACTCCATACCAGGTCGCGAACCCAGCGTGCACAAGTCACTCTGTGGAAGAAAGAAAAAAAAACGGGAACAGTTAGAACAAAAGAGCTTTCCAAATCGATGCGAAGGTGGTGGTCGCGGGGTGATGGTGTTGGTGGTGTATGAGAAATATAAGCGCGAATGGTCTCCCTCTCTTCCGTTGTTCAAGGTCTTGGGTGAGGCAAGAGAGCAGAAAAAAATCGATTGAGGGAAGTGGTTTTCCTCCCGCGAATTATGAGTTACTTGAATAGTTGCAAAAGTGAGTCATTTTTTGTGCTCGATTATGTTGATCCCGGATCCGTAGTCGTAACGTACAATACAATGACGTTATGACTCGTGTCTTGATTCTCGTTATGTCTTCATATCTGTGCATCATATGCACGATGCCATGTTGGAGTTGTGTTGCATGTTATATTGTTTGTTGTGATTGTAAATTGTAGGTACAAATCAGTTGTCAGTTCTCGCAAGCAGGCGTTCAAGGTTTAATGTGGAATTTATTGAGACCCCCTTAATTATGTGCCATCGCTCGAGCTACCTTTTAAATATCGCACAAACAGACCTCTAACCATTTGTGATTGACTTCTCATCAGGCAGCCACAAGAGCTACTATTAGCACACTCTACTCTATCTACACAATCCATCCGCAGATCTAATTTAAATAATTATCTGATTATTGGGCTTAGCTTTCCCCTCGAGCCAACGAGAAGCATAACACAAATTAGCGACTGCCACGGCTGCTACACTCAATCCGCGGCAGTCAGTCGAGGTTTGCAATTTTACTATGCCCCAGTAGCAATGTTTCATTTTGATTCATTTATTTTTTTTTCAGCTCACCGATACGCTCCGATAATGCCGTTGTTGTTTGCCAGCAGCCGCTAAATTAGATTGGAACCATAGCAGCGACGGCGGCGTCGAGGAAGAACGCCGTTTCCTTGAACTATGACGCCTAGAGAAGCAGCCAACAATCAACCGTCCGAAAGCCCGGGCGAAAGCGAGAAGCTTTTCATGCTCGCGAAATTAATCAATCGCACCCGCGCGGTTAATTGATTTTTATAATCCTTCCCCCTAGTGGGCACACAACAGGCCGAGAAATTTTTTCAAACCTGTGTGTTCCGGTAGCCGATAAATCACCACCACCGTTGCCGTATGATTATAATTCACTTATTTCACAACCCTCCCAACTAATATGCGGGCGAAGTCGTGATCGGCCAATGCCATAAATTTGATAAAAACTGGAAAATTTTGAAAAATGATCCAATCGTTTGGGGAAAAGAAAGACGGAAGGGATGGTCGCGAGTCGAGTCGATCGTTTGTTTCATTTCCTAGAAGGTAATTAGGAAGCCCACCCGTAGGTTGGTCTTCGCCGATGAGGCTGCTGCTGCTGCTTGTCGAGGTGCAAGATTAACAGTCCTCGTCGTTCGGTGCAGCAGCAGCACATTATGCGATGCGGAAGAGCACAGAAAAAAATAGATTTCAGTGCCCTCCAATATTTGACGAATCGACGACGAAACCCCTAACGGATCATTAGAGAGTACCGACCAACCGTTCGCGTCCAAGCTGGTATCAGCATTTTTTTTGTGGACACTCTATACCAGTGGCACTTTTTTCCTCAGAAAATAAGACGTTTCTTTAAGATGTTTTAAGGCCCGCTCCAAAATTCAAAACAATTAAAAAAATACTTTGAAAATACAAAGCTGTGTCTTCTGTACACATTTCAATATATTTTCTGTATTTTTTCATACTTTTTCGTTATATTTTCTGTAATTTTTCCTACATTTTTTCTGTATCTTTTCCATATGTTTTCTGCATTTTTCTGTATATTTCCTGTATTTCGTCTATATTACGCTATGATTTTTCAGTATTTTTTCTGTGTTTTTGTACTTTTGCTGTATTTTTTTCATTACATATTCTATATTTTCAATATTTCCATTTATCTTTTATTTTTTTTTCTACATATTTTTTTCTGTATAAAGTTACAACTTTTTGAATCAGATACGCAAATCGTCAGTTTTCTACATCTTTTTTTATTTGAATTTTTCAAAAGCAATATATATTTATTCAATAAAGAATTTACTGATTCCTTCATAATATTCTAAGTTTTCATTTTTTTTTTCTTAACTTCAAAATCTTTATTTGATTTCTTTTTTCTTGAATTTTAAATTTTCTCATTTTGTTCAACTTTTTAAATTTTCAATTAAATTCATTGTTCATTCAATTGTTCAGATATTTTTTCATAATTTTATAATTTTATTTTATATAATTTTTTTTATCGTTTAGATTTTCAAATCCGAATCCAATTTTTTCATGGATGTTCAGTTTTGTTCGCTTTCAATTTTCAAAATTTTATATTTGTTTTGAATTTCCTAAATTTTTAATGTTCTGCGCTTTCTTTTTTTTTTTTGAATTTTAATTTCTTTGAAATACATATACTTTCATAAATTTTTGAATATATTTTTATTTTTCAATAAAAATATATTTAAATTAATTTAATTGTTTCGAATTTTATTTTGATTGGAAATTCGAATTTTCTTAATTTATTTAAGTAAAAATTTGAAAAAATAACATGGATAACAAATAACAAAAAAAATTTAAATTTCCTGTTTTTTTTTGAAATTTTAATTTTTTGATTTTTTTGTTTAATATTTTTTTAAATTTTAAATTTGTTTTATTTTTTTGAATTTTACTGTCTTCAAACATTGTTTTCGAAGTTTTTATTTGAGTATTGAATTTTAACTGTTTTTTTTAATTTTTGATTTTTTTAAGCTCAAATTGCTAAATTTAAGCTAAATTCTAATTTTTAGAATTCAATCATTTTATTTTAAGAATTTTCCATTCTCAGAATTTTCAATTGTTCAGATATTTTTTCATAATTTTATAATTTTATTTTATATAATTTTTTTTATCGTTTAGATTTTCAAATCCGAATCCAATTTTTTCATGGATGTTCAGTTTTGTTCGCTTTCAATTTTCAAAATTTTATATTTGTTTTGAATTTCCTAAATTTTTAATGTTCTGCGCTTTCTTTTTTTTTTTGAATTTTAATTTCTTTGAAATACATATACTTTCATAAATTTTTGAATATATTTTTATTTTTCAATAAAAATATATTTAAATTAATTTAATTGTTTCGAATTTTATTTTGATTGGAAATTCGAATTTTCTTAATTTATTTAAGTAAAAATTTGAAAAAATAACATGGATAACAAATAACAAAAAAAATTTAAATTTCCTGTTTTTTTTTTGAAATTTTAATTTTTTGATTTTTTTGTTTAATATTTTTTTAAATTTTCAATTTGTTTTATTTTTTTGAATTTTACTGTCTTCAAACATTGTTTTCGAAGTTTTTATTTGAGTATTGAATTTTAACTGTTTTTTTTTTTTAATTTTAGATTTTTTTAAGCTCAAATTGCTAAATTTAAGCTAAATTCTAATTTTTAGAATTCAATCATTTTATTTTAAGAATTTTCCATTCTCAGAATTTTAAATTTAAAATTAATTTTAGTTTTTAAATTTCAAAAATTCTCTATTTTCTGTTCAATTTAGAATTCATGGTAAATAATATTTAGTTTTTTAAATTTTTTCCCTTTTTTTTGTATCTCGTCTTTTTTAATTGAATTTTCCCCGCAAGTCTTGGCACTTTTTCTGTATATTTCTGTATTTCTTTTGTATCAATTCTGCATATTTTCTGCGTATTTTTTATTCTTTTCTATATTTATTTGTACTGTTTTTGTAAATTTTGTGTATTTTCCTGTATTTTTTCTGTATATGTTGTTTTTTTCTTTTTTTGCTGTATTTTATTCTCTTTTTCTGTAGTTTGTCTGTATATTTTCAATTTTGTTCTGTAACTTTTCTGTATTTTTTCAGTATTTTTCCTGTTCTTTATTTGTACTAAAAAAATGAGTGTAAAATTATTCTGTATTTTTTAAAATGTTTTCTGTATTGTTTCTTGCATTCTTTCTGAAATTCCTCTGTATTATATTCTGTGTTTTTCAACACTTTTTCTGTATTTTTTCTCTATTTTGTCTGCATCTCTTCTGTATCTTTGCTGCACTTTTTCCGTATATTTTTTAAATGTTTTTGTTGATGAAAAAAAAGAAAAAAACAAACAGAAAAAAAGAGAGAAAAAACAGAAACAAGAGAAAAAAGAGAGAAAAAAACAACAGAAAGAGAAGAAAAAGCGACTGAGATTTTCTTTCTTTGAGTTTCCTCTCTTCTTCTGCTGCTTTTTCTTCATTTTTCTGTTTGAGTGTTTCTTTATTTTCGGTTGCTTCTGCTTTATTTTTCTGTCACTTTTGCTGTCACGATTTTTGATTGATTTCTGTCGCTATTTCGTTCTTTTTATGTTGTTTTTTCTTCATTTTAACAAAAAAGAAAGAAATACAAGCACCAGAAAAGAGAGAAGAAGCAACAGAAAATAGAAAAAAGCACCGGGAAAAATATAAAAAAAACAAACAGAAAAATAGAGAAAATCAACAGAAAAAGAAAAAAAAGCGACAGAAAAAGAGAAGGGAAGTAACAGAAAAAAAAGAGAAGCAGAAAAAGTTTTTTTCTCTCTTCTTCTGTTGTTTCTTCTTTTTTTTGTTTTCCTGTTGCTTTTTCTCTATTTCAACAAAAAATTAGAAAAATAAGCAACAGACAGAACAATCAGATTTTTTTCTCTATTTCCTGTTGCTTTCTCGCAATAATATTGTATTCCAGTGTTGTCAGCTTAAAGTACTAAAACTGCATAAAACTCCCATTTTGAATTCAGGGTGAAAACAAAATAATATTATTAGAGGTAATGAGATTTCTTGATTGATGAAAATTCAATAACATTTGCATGGCATAATTGTCGTTATGCAAACAACGATTGTTTTATCTGGTAATTAGCATCATAATCAGGTAGAAGCAGAGATGCCAACCTTCCTGATTTTTCAGGATTTCCCAGACTTTTTAGCATGCTCCCTGATATCCTGACGAGCACTCAATTTATCCTGATTTTTCTGAAATGATCCTGATTTTTCCTGATTTTTTTACTCTTGACATTATTCGTAATAAATATACTGGTTTCCATGTCAAAGTTTGCTGTCATGATAATTCTCCGGTTCGCACTTGTATATATCTTACATTAAGTTAAATTCTCTAGACGCAAAGCTGTACCTAACTTTTTTTTATCTGTACCCTCAGTTGTTTCGTGGCTTCCCAAAACAGTGCTAGAAAATTTCATGAAACCAGATTGTCTGACGAATTTATGAAATTACAACGAGATTAAGTTTGAGGAACAATATTGCTTTATTAATGATAATGTGTATGTAGACGTATTCCCAGAATTATTGATGTAGGAATACGTTTCAGAGTGTAAAATTACTCAAGAGAAAATTTTTAAATCCACAGTCAATATAATATGATTTTATATGTAATTTGTTCGTCTGATTCAAAGTAGAATCAACTTTTATTATGGGATATCTGTAACCGTACTAAATATCCAAAAAATTAGAAAATATTCAACAAGTCTTCTACTGCTGATATGCTTTCCTCATTTGTTGAGTGAAGATTCATTCCAAAGCATGGACGATGAATTCAGTGAAGATTTGAATCTTGACTTCTCTACAATTGACAGTAAAAAAATATAAACGATCAAAATGTCAGGCGAAACTCTAGTATTTCCGCTTATGCGAGGATTTATACCATGCTTATTAGTTCTTTTACATTTGCGGTCGCCCGAAGAAAGATATACGCTGTATCTGGTGGGATTTGTAATGGATTCTGTATTATGAGCTATTACCAAGCAACCTGTTTCTCACATGTATGGCTCGCAGCAGTTTTCGACGAGGAAGCAAACATGTTCTGGAAGGATAGAATGTTTAGGCTGTGTGAAAGATGGCGAAAGATTGCGAAACAGAACTATGGATATAACATTAAATTATAATGCTGAAAATTATGTTTTTGTTTTCCCAAATATCGACATTAACTTTTCGGACAACCCAATATGAGCAATCCTGATTTTTATTTTCATTCTTCCTGATTTTTAAAAATTATAGTTGGCAACCCTGGGTAGAAGTCTCATCCGATAGACTTCCATCCCGCCCTCGATCCGTAGAATCCATGGAACACAGTTTTCCCACGTAAATCTTATACCTTTTTCGGTGACATCTAAACTGACACAGAAAATTACCGTAAGCTACACATTTCAATCCAGCCGTCGTTCTTTCCTCCGGACCGATACATAAACGTGGGTTAGTTTAAGTCGATGTGATCGTCTTCGATGAATTGACGGCTTTACGAGGGAGTTTAATTATGCACGTCTCGTAGATTCGATAAACGTTGCGCCACGACTTCCCGAGAAGTCGAACGTTATAAAAGAGATCCAATCAATTGCGGAACGTTATGATGGGATTACATTCAGCAACGGTTAAAGATTGCGTCTGAATCAAAGAGAGTTGATATTTTTGGAGGATTTGATCAAACTTATGCAGATTTTGTTTCGAAATATGAATTCTGAAACCAATCCAACAGTACAAACCCATGATTCGGTGACTGCCTTCCAGGGCTGTTGATCGACGAAACAAAGTAATATAGCATAAAATGGATTACGCCAGACCTGAGAACTGAGACCAAGCGCAGTAAAAAATATAACGCTGACGATTAATTGTGCAAAACTTTCTTTCCAAGCCAACTACTGCTGTTAGAAGAGCTAACAGTAGTAATATCAAGGTAAAATATTATGTCATTGCTTCGGTAGCGATTGTCATGCTGCTGCTGCTACTGCACACTTGCAAAGCGCAGATTTGAAGCCATTTTTCATGCTGACGGGTGGAAGGCAACTCGCGCTTCAATGTTTGTTGTTACGTTTCTACACTTTCGGTGTTTGTTCCGCGTTCCAAGGCTCCTGCTGAACGATCGTGCGTTTTGTGTATTCTATCAGTGTGTCCTTTTCCTCTTCAAGTCGCCCCACGCAAAGCCTAGGATAGGAAAGCACTACTCGTCATCAAGTACCTTAACCTGCGAGACCGAGACTGTCAACGATGGTTTGCTATTGAATCAAAATAAAGGCGCCCAGAAGTATATCCTAGCGTGGGCCAATATTTCAAAACCACCTTTCAGCCATTTTGAAAGTATAATGTGTTTTGTTCGTTATTTAATAACCAATGACAGCTTCGAACACTTTAATTACAGAGCTGACTTAAATTCATGAAGAAAACGAATGAACGGGACAATCAATGAAATAGTCGCGAAAATGAAGACATGTCTTCATATCTGGCATCCCGGTTGCGTACTCAAACAAACGTCTCAGAAACAAACGAACAAAAACAAAAGTCGGCGCCTACTCGCTTCGTCATATGTTGTTTGACAACAATTAACAACTCGTCGTGTCAATTGCAGCCGCAGGCGTAAATAACCTTTTCAAAATGCGAAAGCTGTCAACGACCGCACCCGGTCTCTCCTCAACGGTGTTCCACTTCCGGCCGGTGGTGACTTATCCGCTTCATTCTTTGCCAATTTGAATATTCAAACAGCGCAGCTGACACGAAGACGTTTTGGAGGAGCACCCGCATTGTGTATAATGTGTAGAGGTATAATAACATTGTGACTCATCAGAAGTTGGTGTGATAACAACACGTGGTCGTTGCACCCGCGGCCATTATTCAATCCATGCAATTTATATGTAGACGTCACCTGAATTTCAATTTTGTGGGGCGGAAAAATTGCATAAATCCATTCACTCGGAATTGCATAGTAATTCAAAGCAAACGTGTTCAAATTTACAATATTTTTGAACATATATAACGGGCCAGTTAGCTAATCGCTCACAATTTGACATCTCTCGATTATGTCTGTCTCATTGTGCACTCTGATTGGCGGCGGTGAAAGCCACGATTAACCACACACACGGGAATTCTCACCCCCCGTATAAAAAACGAACTCCTGCATCCCCATATATACAACGACATGGCGGCAAATCTAAATCAACAACGTCGTCAGCTGACCAGCCAACAAATCACAAATGTGTCAAATAGAGCCACCAATAAATATGCTCTAATTGACAGGCGATTGTGGGTGATCTCATTAGCCATCGATACTTGCAGACGCCGGCTACGACGACCAAAGAGAATACCTTTGAGGTATCTCCGCAAACCCTCCACCCAATGTGGTGGTCTCTGCGTTCACGGCGTTCACTAGCTGCTGGCTGATGACGGATTGCGCAATGTGACGGAAATGAATGTCACAAAAGTTGGGCAACGACTTCCGCATGAAATTCGGACCGACAATGTTGTAGGTTCCAACGAGCTTCTGACTTAGGAAATTCTCAGATGCCTTTTTGGCAGATGATGAGACTGACGCGTTCAAATATTTTTGCTGCCTTTCGCAAAGCGTATTACGATCAAAATTTGATCGATAGAAAAAATGCACCAAATATGAAAAACTCTTCACTATACAAAGTTACTTGAAATAACAGGGGCTACAACATTGTCAAACTATGTTTACCCCTATCTATAAAAATAAGAATGTTAGATTTTTGGTTTCATCGACAATTTTGGTCACCCTATTTTTAAACCATTTAAACCAAGCCGCTCCATCATAAAGGGTGTGTCACATCAAATTGCATCACGGAAAAAACGCTGTAGAAATTCGCCCAGTAGACCGATCCTTTTGAAAATTTTAGACAGTAAAATAAAAACTATTAAACAACTTTTGGCATTTTCTTTTTATTCATACTTCGAGCCCGAGCCCGTATGCTCGCACCTTCATCTTTACCCCGTCCATAAGGTTCTGTACAACGTCAGGTTGTAGTTTTTTTTGAACAGAAATCCATTTTCTCTTGAAGTCCGCCTCCGATTTGACAACTTTTGGGTTCTTCCGGAGGACCTGCTTCATAATCGCCCAATATTTCTCTATTGGGTGAAGCTCCGGCGCATTGGGCGGGTTCATTTCCTTTGGCACGAAGGTGACCCCGTTGGCTTCGTACCACTCCAACACGTCCTTTGAATAGTGGCACGAAGCGAGATCCGGCCAGAAGATGGTCGGGCCCTCGTGCTGCTTCAATAGTGGTAGTAAGCGCTTCTGTAGGCACTCCTTAAGGTAAACCTGCCCGTTTACCGTGCCGGTCATCACGAAGGGGGCGCTCCGCTTTCCGCAAGAGCAGATCGCTTGCCACACCATGTACTTTTTGGCAAACTTGGATAGTTTCTGCTTGCGAATCTCCTCCGGAACGCTGAATTTGTCCTCTGCGGAGAAGAACAACAGGCCCGGCAGCTGACGAAAGTTCGCTTTGGCGTAGGTTTCGTCGTCCATTACCAGGCAATGCGGCTTCGTCAGCATTTCGGTGTACAGCTTCCGGGCTCGCGTCTTCCCCACCACGTTTTGCCTTTCGTCGCGGTTAGGAGCCTTCTGAACCTTGTATGTACGCAGGCCCTCCCGCTGCTTGGTCCGCTGGACGAATGAACTTGACAAATTCAGCTTATTGGCGACATCCCGGACCGAACTTCTCGGATCACGTCTAAACTGCTTAACTACGCGCTTGTGATCTTTTTCACTGACGGAACATCCATTTCTGCCGTTCTTCACCTTCCGGTCGATGGTTAGGTTCTCGAAGTATCGTTTTAGTACTCTGCTGACCGTGGATTGGACGATTCCCAGCATCTTACCGATGTCCCGATGTGACAACTCCGGATTCTCGAAATGAGTGCACAGGATTAATTCACGACGCTCTTTTTCGTTCGACGACATTTTTCCAAATTTACGAAAAATTGACAGTGAAGCATGGCCAACGTGATCTATACACTCTTATCTGATTATAAGCGAACGCTGAAGATATAATTCCTAAAAATTAAATTTCTACAGCGTTTTTTCCGTGATGCAATTTGATGTGACATACCCTTTATATAACGATTTTGTCGAAAACATTTCCAAATTTCTGTGCGTTGCTACTTATTAACGGTACTGTAAGCACACAAATGAGCAAAACAAATGTATGGAAAAATGGAAATGCTTGTAATTTTCATTCATTTAAGCCATTTACAGATTAGAAGATTATAATGTGTAACGTGTATCAAACAAATCTTGAAGAATTACCGATTCGATTGGTATGCAAATCATTAAAATTCGTTCGAAGCCAAAACAGTTATAAGCGTTAATATTATTTCATAAAAATGTGATTTGCTTTCTGATTTGGCATCCTTGCAGAAAGGCGTAGTCCTACGTCAAACATTGAGCCGCGCAATTAAACATTTGGGAAAAATCACACATACCGGAAAACAAGTATTTACTAACACATATGAGAAAACATTAGAACAGTTATGGATCTCAGAATGGAAAAAATTAAAAAAATTGATTTGATGATTTTTTTTTTATTTTGACAATATATCGCAGTAAAATGACCTTCAAGTAATTTATAATACTTATTATTATTAACACTTATTTTTTGTTTCAAAAATTAACAAAACCTAAAAAAAAAACAAAATATTCATTTTTCACCATAGCTCTTATAGGGGAAGGGAAATTAACAATTTATTTCAAAACGAATCAACGAATGTGAAAATCATTCATAATTTTTGATCGGTTTTATGATAATGAAAATAATGATAATGATAATGAGAGTAGATTTATTTTTAGGATCCTGAGTGTAAAAAAATGAGCAGCAAACCCAGAAAAAAAAAGAAAATCGATGCTCTGTGTTTGGCGGGACCAGAAAAGTGTGGTATTTAATTCAGTAATTTGACCGCCAGATGACGTAGTGAACGCACAAAACTGTTATTTCTTATTTAGGAAATTTATGAAAATTCGAAATTTTGCGAAATCGTAGCTATATAAGAAAAGTAATATAAAAAATCAAATCTGCATGCTATATGCATAATTCTTTCAAACGTATTATCTTTTATCCACTACTAGGTGTCAACCTTTTTTAAATTAAAGCAATATTGTAACAAAAACATATGAGCAAATATGGAAAAGAGAGATTTTTTAAATGTATTTAACATATTTTTCTAGACATATTTGTATTTTCGCTAGAAACTTTATTGTCTTTCCATCACATTTATCGAATACCTTATTTAAATCAGACATCTGAATTTTGAAGAACAGTTTTTTGAAAAAAAATGTCAACGTTTTTGGACAACCCCTTATAAAGAATCCATCCAAAAAGAGAGAATAATCAAATGAAATAAAAATATTAGAAAATGAGAAAATTAAAAAAAAAAAAATAATGATAATTTCGTATAAAATGAAATTACGTTAAATAATGAAATGAATAAAACATTAAGAAATCAATGAAATGGAAAATTTGAAAATTGGTAAACATTTCAAAATATTTTTGTAATTTATGTAAAATTCCACTCAAAATTTAAAAAAAAATGTAAATAATTCATAATTTTTTTAAATTTTTAAAAATATTGAAAAAATAAACAGAGTATTTACCTTCCCATATTTCAACAAACTGAAGTAAAATATGTGAGGACAAAATTAGAATGGAATATTTTTTTAAAATTTAGAAAATTTTGATGAAAAATTTAATATTTAGTTATTTTTTAGACTATTAATGTCATTTAATTGAAATTGAAATTCTGGAAATTGAAAAAAAAACAAATGGAAAGATTTAAATAAATGAGAATAAGAAAATTTAGCCAAAAATTTTAAAACTGGAAAAACATGAATTATTAAGAAAATACATATGTTTAATGATTTAATAATTTACAAAAAAGGGGAAATGATTAAGAAATTTGAAAAAATTAAAGAAATGAGATAACATACATAAAAAGTATTAATACATTTCAAACTTAAAAAAACACTAAATAAATCATAAATTTAAACATTAAAAAAAGGGAATTTCTGTAAACCTTTTTTTTTCAGTTTTGTAATTTTTTAATTTTATTTGATTGAGTTTTTTGAAATTTTAATATTCCTGTAATTTTTGTGTTTTGCAGTTTCTGTTTGTTTCGATTTTATTAATTTTAATCTTCAATTCTTCAACTCTTTAATTCCTCAAAAAAATATATTTAAAAATGTACCAAAGACAAAATATTTTAAAAAATATCAATGTTTTTTTTAATAAAAAATCGTTCATTTTTACAGGTTTAGTTACATAAATTTCAAGGAGCCGTATTCTTAATTATATTTTTATAACTATACATAAAGATTTTATTAAATCTTAGGTTAGTAAGGTAGAAAACCGATTACTCACGGTCTATTCGAGTTTAGGGTGACATTTGTTTCAGGAAAAGGATGGGATATAAGAAAATTGTTACAATGATGATAATCACACACACTCACTTCTTAAATCTATTCGTATATCTATTGTGTATTTCAACTTATTCTACTGTATAAAGCAAGGGGACCAATTGCTCGCAAAGAAAGGAAAGGACAGTATAAGGATATAAGGATAATCACAAACGAACATCGATAGCTTTAAGGGAAACATAGATTTGTGACATGTAATCGAGGTCTAACCGAGCCAACACATCTCTCACCGGCACATTGTGCTGCCTTCCTCGGGCCCGAAGGGAGTTCTCTAAATTCGATCTGGCGACAAGATACAACTCGCATGACCAAACAACGTGCTCGATGTCGTGATAACCTTGGCCACAAACACAAAGATTTTTGTTGGCAAGATTAATACGAAAGAGTAGCGCGTCTAATTAATGCTTTGAAATTTTACAATTTTCAATTGATAGAATTGATAAAAAGAAAAACAAGAAAAATGTAAATAGTTCAAAAGGCAAATATATAAACACAGTTCAATATCAATAATAACGCGAAAAAAGGTGAAACATTTAATATGAATTAAAATGTTTTAAATCGTTTTCTTATTTTAATTTAGTTAAATAATTTTTATCCTTTTTATTTTTGTATGTTATTCATTTTGTCATTTTTATTTTGTAGTGCTTCAGGGTTTTAAATATTTAAAGATTTTGAAATTTTAAATCCTGAAAGATTTCGAATATATTCATGAAAAAATTGAGCGATTTTGAGATTAAAGAAATTTTTTAAAAAGGTGATTTGAGGTGCAAAAATTGGATCTTCAAAAATTAATTAAAATTTAAATTAGAGCACACGAAACTTTTGAAGAACAAAATTTCTGAAGGAAAAAATGAAAATCTCGCAAAAATTTTTAATAAAATTTATTTTATTAAAAATCAGAAGATTCTGACAATTCCAAAATTTGATTATTTTGTTTTTCAATTTTAATGGTTTTTTTTTTTTGCAAATTTCAAATTACACGATTGAAACAACTGAAACATTTTTTTTTCTCAATACAGCAAATTAGGAAAAAATGAAAAAAACAAAGGTTTAAAGAATAAAATTTTAAAAAAATGATACAATTGTTTAAAATTTTTGAAATTTTAGAATTTATGAATTTCTTTCAAATTTCTCGAGCATGTATAAATGTTGAAATTGAGAAAAAAAATCAATATTCAAAAATGAAAAAAAATCAAAATATTTAAGACAACTTAAAGTTTAATTACAAAAATTAAAAAATGGGAAAAGAATAACTTTGTTTTAGGAAGATTAAAGATTAAAGACTGAAACCGTTGAAAAATAGAATGTATTAAAGCGTTTCAACATAAACAATATTTTACAAAGAAAATTTAGATGAAGTCGAAAATAAACGCCAATTTTAGAAGTCCTTTTTTCTATTTCAGTCAATGAATTAGATTTTTTTTTGTTTTCTGAATTTTTCATGAAGTTTCAGTATTTTCATTCTTAAAGGCTTTCAAAATGTTAAATCTTGAGCGATTTGAGATTTACCTCATATAAATATTTTTTTTTATCTGTATTATAGTGACTTTCAACTCATTTGGCTAGTTCGTCACTTTTTACTTCCATTTTTGGAAGAATGTCGGGAGTGAGAATTGAACTCGTGACCTTTAGCGTGAGAGGCATGGATGTTACCACTACGCCAGATCGCCTCCACCTATATAAATATATTGAAAAATTGAAAATCAATGGATTTATAAATTAAAATAGCAAACAGAAAAAAAAAATTGTTCAAAAGTTAATCAAAATTTTATGTACAACATAGGAAACCCTGAAGAACAAAATTAAGAAAAATTAACAGATTGAAAGAAGAATTAAAAACATATTTGTATCATTTAAAAAAATTAGTATCAAAAAATAAATTAAATTGAAAAATAGAAATATCACATTGAAAAATAATAGAAAATAAAAAAAGTGAAAAAACAATTATTTTTTAAATGCAAAATGTGGAACTCCATAAAATCTAAGATTAACAAAAAATAGTCTGGAAATAAAAAAAATGGAAGCAATAATAGAAAAATGTAGTTTTTATAAGTTTCTTTTAAGTATTTCATTCAGAATATATTTTTAAATCGAAAACATAAAAATCAATGTAATCGATTTAAACAAAATTCAAAATACATCCTTTTTGAATTTATGGAGATTTTTTAAAATGGGTTTTGTAGTTTATATTCATATTTAATAATCATTCAATTTAAAAAAATGAAACAAATTCAAATAATGTAAACAAAATTGAGGAATTCGAACTATACAAAAATGCTAAGAATAAAAAATGCTGAGACTTAAAAAAACAACAAACAAATTGAAACAATTTTTTTTTTTCATTTTTATATTGAAGAAGTTTGTTGTTAATTCTCATGTTATGATCCTGAGAATAAGAACAAGTTTTACTTTATTTTTACACTAGCTAACAGGACGAACTTCGTCCGCCCAAAATTGATTTTTGATTTAAATACTTTCGAACATTCTCATTTTCTTTTCATTTCACGTCCATTTCAAACCGTACGATTTGTTCTCGAGGTAGTGTTAAACCGGTCATTTGACAATGAAAGTCATATTGGGTAGCTGCCACCTTAGGTGTAAAATTAAAAAAAAAAATGAAATGCATCGGTTTTCAACTGATTTGATACGCATTTCTGGAAAATACGTTTAGAGTCGTGATGGTCACTTATTTTGTGTAGAAAATATCAAAATATCAGCGTCGTAAAATGAAACGAATTGATTACATGCGAAATCACAAAATACGGATGAAAGTAGTTTTCGAATAGTAGAAGAAAATAATGGATATATACTGATGATGGAAAATGGATTTGCACCAGTAATAAGACCGAACCGTTTTGACAGGAAATCGATGCTCTGTGTTTGGTGGGACCCGAAGAATTTGGTATATGATGAGCTGGTCGGCGTTATTTACATATTTTATTCATTCATATGTGTACCTCTGGAAATTCCTTCTTCAGACTAAGTTAACCAATTTGAAGTGTGGCGAACCCGTTCGAACGAAAAGAAAAGACCCTGGGCAACAGGTTACCGCGGGAAAAGCAATAATTCTTCAGCCGCCAAGCTCACAAAATGCAATACCCCATGAAATAAGGAAGTGAGTTACGGCGTAATCTTAATTTCGTACTGCACAATATTTCGCCTCAAAGCGGAGACGGGATTTGACGGATGAGCCAATTACTGCCAGCAGTCATGTATGGAGAGTTTCGCTGTCATTGGTAGTGCTTTTGCCTGCGCTATAGAGATACCCTGGCAAATTATAAACATGTTAGACACGGACAAGATTTATTTTGCCGACAGAAAACATATTACCATGGAGCTACCTCGATTGTGCTGAACAATAAAATGAAGTCTTTTTTCTTCTTCTGGAACAGTGTTCAAAAACGAACTCCCAAATTACTCTTTTACGTGTCGAAAGTACAAGTACGCGCTGCAGGCGAAAAAGGTATTGATCAAACAACCTTAGGAGGTAGATTCAAATAAGAACAAAAGAAACGAATGTCGTTTTCTTTTTTATGACACGGCGAAATGTTTTCTCTACAATCCGGAAATGAAGATTAGTCATGTAGTTACACAAGTCCAGAGACGATAGCACAGTGTTCGTACGCATTGTTGTCTACAAGCACAACTCCATCATCGGGAAGAGATTGAACAGAACCGGTTCAATCGGAAGCTGTAATCCGCAAATGACACGTGCGTCACGTGCCGCAGCATTTGTTGTGGCGAACGCAAGTGCATGTCCGGGCAATTTGTAACAACTCGGATCCGTACGTAACGTACGAGTACTCCAGACATTATTATTAGCTCCGTGAAACGCCATTGCAAGGGGGTGCAAGAACACATGTCACCTTCTGGTTATACGAGATTCGTCATGGGGACAACTTTTCACGCTCATGACGAGACGAGGCTATTGAGTCGTCAAACGCCGGGCTAATTGGGTCGATTCGCTCAAGATCGTGACTTGTGTTTAGTTGTGTAGGCCGTAGACGACTTACACACATTTTTTTCTGCGGTAAAGCCGTTGCCGTTACGAAACGAACACTATCAACCGCCACCGCTACCACATTCTGTGATTAATAAGGAAGCGGTAAACACACGGAGAAGGAGGCATTCCTTCACGTTTCGAATTCCTTCGTTTGTATGCGCATAGTTCAAAGTTCGGAACTCAACAATTCATACCCCAGCCGCTGTTACCAATTTTGACAATCGCGTGGCGCTGAGCGAGGAGAACCGGAGAGTTAGTGAACCCCCTTGCCAAATGATTTTGTTTGATCAATGCACCGATTTTCTCCACCAGCTGCGCTCCCCATCACGGCCCTCTTCCCTCTTTTTTATTCTGTTTGTTTGTTTATGAGCGATTTGCAGTGTGCGCTCCCCAAATGGATGATGGGTATAAATCATGCCAACCATCATAACCTCAAACAACGGGGCGCCAGCGATAAATTATGACGTCTAAATGGGTCGATTGCCTTTCCCATAATTTCGTTTCCTTCTATTTCGCGATTCAATATGGGCCATGGTTACCCCAAAAAAAAACTGTGATCTATGATGTGTTCGATTGCAACAAGCCACCCTTCTCAGAGGTAACAGTTAACTTTACAACAAGACCACAATTTTAATCCACTTTCATGGACACCATGGAAATCATGGAAACGCCGGACATTGACCGGTTCCACCTCAACATGCATCCGATTCGACCAATTCGAGATGGCCACCGCGAGCGCACCGCGCGGCTTATAATTGAATGGTGACAAAAAAGCTATAATTTCAGGTGAAAAGCGGACGCCATTGGGATCCAATTCCCACCACCATACTTTCTAACTTTATCGCATCAATAGTCGCGCGCGGTCACCTCAAACGTCCGTCATCTATTCAATCAACCGCAACATCATAGAGGAGCGCTGCTACAGGGTCGATCGCGTTTCTACAGGTTTGCAGGTTTCTTTGGGTGTCAATTTGGGGTTTTTTTTCTCTCATTGTTTTATTGACAACAGCAGTGGGACGGTGCACCGCAGTAAAATTTCCTCCTAGCTATCGGAAAATTTTGCTACAGAGCAGTTCCATGCTTAATCCACTCAGATTTTTTTTTAAATATTATATAGGGTGGAAAGATTAAAACTTGGTCAACCTAAATTTGACATACTTCTTTTTAATGTACATTCAAAAAGCCTGAATTTTTCTTATTTTGTAGGTGTGTGCGTGTAGGATGAGAATCATTTTGATTCTGACGTTTACTGTTCAGTTCTTCAAAAGGCATCCACAATCATGGGTTTTTTCATTCTCATATGACCAATTTTAATTACGACCGATTTTTTAAAAAAGCTTACGGAAATCATTGACCTTTCAAACAAGGAATGTCTATCAGAATTATTGAATGATAGAAAAATGTCAAGCATAATCTAACCCACTGTGTTTATCACAATAGTTCAAAATAATTGACGTAGTGGTTCGTACCCAACAAGAGAAGAAACCCTTTGCGGTGGTTTGTCTGCTCTCGGCCATCACAGCAAAGAATCGAACTAATCTTATACTTTATTCAATCATGTATAATTTAACACTTTTTTTTTAACGAATCTTAACGTCTAATGAAATTGTTCCTGAATTGATATGGAGCTTCTATGGATGATAGATAACTGTACTTAGTATAAACAAATGATTATTAACGTGGAAAGATGAGAGGACAGTCACCATGCTGAGTAGCAACGACACATCGGACACAACAACTATAGAAAAATAGACGAAACGAGGCGGCACCGGTTCCGTTAGCAAACCAAATATTATCGTAAATTACTCAGTGAATATGGGAGGATTACAACAATATGTACAAAAATTGCTGGAACGACTTCTAGGTGATTCTCGGGTGATATACACAAAGGTGAGTTATAAAATATATATATTTTTACATAAAAATACATTAACACACATTGTTCAGTAAATACTTATATAAAGTTCATAAGAAATAAACAGATCTGATACTGATACATGCTCTTTCACGGAAAATTATTTCCGACCAGAACGACACCCATATAAAAATTTAAAACGACCGCAAAGGGATAACTTTTAATGTTTAATTTGTCGATTTGAAAATTTGTCAATAAGTTTTGAGCTTTTTAACTTTTTTACCTATCAACTTTTTTAACTTTACTTATTTAACTTCTATAACTTTTTACATTTTTAAACTGTTAAAACTGTAATTTAGTAGTTTAGTAAATTGGTAATTTTTTAATTAAACATTTTTATAATTTCAGAGTATTAAATTTCGCAATAATTAAATCTTTGAATTTTATTTTTTGTTGAACTTGGAAATTCTGTTGTTGAATTTTGATATTTTTAAATCACGAAATTTTGAGTTCTTAAATAACTGAAGTATGTGAGATGGTTTTTTCAAGTATGAGAATTTTTTTTTTCTAATTTTTTTTTAAACAGTTTTTTAGAGAATGGTTTCTGGATTTTAGTAATTCAAAATTTTGATTCTGAAAATTCCGTTTCCGAATGAAAATTGAGAATCCAAAATTTAAGTAAAATTTCAAATGCAAATGCAAAAATCAGCTCTATAAAAAGATTACAAACTCAGACTCCCAGTTCGAATCCAGATTTAAGAATAAAATTCCGAATTAAGGTACAGATTCCAAAATTAAATTCATCAATTCAAGTTTATAAAATTGATTTTCATTTCTCATTTCAGATTATGACTCCTGACTTCGATTCCAAAATAAGAATCAGATTCCAAATTATGACTCAAATTCGGATAACATCATAAAATTCATATTCAGATTCAGCTTTCGAATCCAAACTCATTTTTAGGTTCTAACTTCGAATTCCAAATTAAGATATTCTATATTAAAATTCTTGACGACACCCATATGAAAGTTTAATACGACCGCAGAGGGTTAACTTTCGATTTTCGATTTGTCACCTCCTCAATCATTCAAATTTTCCATATTTCAATATTTTAATATTTCTTCAATTTTTATTTTTTTTATTTGTTAATTTTTTAAGTTTTTAAATTTTTAATTTTTTAATTCCTTTTCTTCTCATTTACTCAATTATTAAATTTTAATTTTTTTGTTTAAATTTCAAAGTTTTAATTTTTTTATTTGTCAATTTTCCAATATGTCAGTTTGTCAATTTGTCAACTAGTTTTGAACTTTTCAATTTTTTAAACTTTCAACTTTTTTAACTTTTTAACTTTTTTAACTCTTTTAATTTTTTTATTTTTTTTTATCTTTCAACTTTTTAATGAAAAAAATTGTAATTCTAATTTTAGAACATGTTTTTTAATTTTTAAATCCTCGATTTTTGTATTTTGTTATTTAGTAAATTAGTACTTTGTACTTAACTACTTTAGCAATTAGTGAAATTAGCAATTTAGTCATTTATCAATTTAGTAAGTTAGTAATTTAGTAACTTTATATTTTAGTAATTTAGTAATTTAATATTTTAGTAATTGAGCAATTTAACATTTTTCAAAATTTTGAATTTATTGGTTTTATTATTTATTTGAACTTGCAAGTTTATTGCATTTTAGGATTTCTGAATTTTGATATTTTTAAATAAATAAATGTTAAATTTAGAATCATTAAAATTTAATATATTCGAGATAATGTACTTTTTCAAATTTCTGTTTTTTATTTTTTTAAATTTATTTTAGTTAAATTAATTTTTTTAGAATCGTTAGAATCTTAAAATCATGGAACTTTCAAACAGCTGGATAATTTTAGACTTTTTAAATTAATGGTTTTTGGATTTTTTTTCAATTTGGATTCTAAATTTGAATTCTGAAGATTCCGATCCTGAATTGAAATTGAGAAAAATTTAATTGAAATTTCAAACTCAAATGCAAATCAATCAGTTCAATATTCTTTACAATGATTGCGAATTCAGACTCCCAATTCGAATCCAGATTTATAAATATAATTCCAAATTAAGATACAGATTCCGAATTGAAATTCACGAATTCGAATTCAAATTTATTTTCATTTCTCATTTCCGATTTTGACTCCTGACTTCGATTTCAAAATAAGGATCAGATTCCAAATCATGACTCAAATTTAGAGTACAACATAGAATTCATATTCATATTCAGTTTTCAAATTGAAGCTCAATTTCGGGTTCCATTTCCACATTTAAATTTCAGGGTCTAACTTCGAATTTCAAATTAAGTTATTCTAAATTAAAACACTATATTAGTATTCAGATTCAGATACCATATCCAGATTTTTAGTTCAGACTCGAGTTTCATGCAAACAATAATTAAGATTCGTGGTCCAAAATCTGCTTCAAATTCCATTCGAAGTTCAAACTTCAATTTGGTTTCTTAGTTAAGATTTAGAATCAAAACTAAGATTATATTTCAAATGCAGATTTTGATTTAAAATTTGCATGAACATTCCAAATTGGGATTCAAATTCTCAATTGAGATTCCAAATTCAAATTCAAAATTAAGATTTAAATTACAAATCAAAATCCAAGCTAGGATTATAACTGAAATGTATATTTAGATTTCGAATTGACATGAAGATTCCAAATGAAGATCCCTTCTTCAGATTTCATAACAGGATTCAAAATTCCAGATTAAAATTCTAAATTGAGGCTGAGAGTCCAAATTAAGATTAAGAAAGATTTCAAATTGATATGAACAATCCAAATTGTGATTCGAGTTTCTGACTCCATTGAAAGATTCAAAGTTTCGGATTCGGATACGGATTGGAATTCGGTTTCTTAGTTTAGATTTGGATTCTCAATTGGGTTTTCAAACTCAAATTTCAAATTAAGGTTTAAACTTCAAAATAACGTTCGAGTTTCAGACTTCATGATTATATTCAAAATACTAAATCCAAATTCGTATTCTTAGTTCAGATTTGAAGTCTCAACTAGAATTTCAAATTAACATTCAGAATCAAAACTGAGATGAGATTTTAAATGCAAATCTAGATTGCAAATTGATATGAAAATTTTAAATTAAGATTCGGGTACCAAATTCAGTTCAAAATTTCATGAAAACGTTCTCAATTGGAATTCCAAATCCATGCTACAAAATAAAAATCAAATTCGGAATAAGATCCAATTCTAAAGTTATTCCAAATGAATGATGAGATCGCAAATTGATATGAAAATTTCGAATTAAGATTTGAGGTCCAAATTCAGTTTCAGTTTGAAATTAAATTTCCAATTGAGATTCCAGATTCAGATTAAGATTTAAATTCCAAATTAAGACCTAGATTCTAAATGCAGATCAGAATTCGAATTCTAAATTCAGTTTCAGATTCTGTTCAAAAATTTCCAATTTGGATTCAGACTCGAATATCTCGAAAACTCGAATAGCGAATTCAGATTCCAGAATCAGCCTACAAATAAGGAATCAAATCAAGATTTATGTTCCAGATTTAGTAAATTGGACTCACATTTTCGGGTTCCATTATCACATTCCAATTTCAGGTTCAAACTCCGAATTCCAAATTAGGATATTCTAAATTTCAATACCATATTAGTATTCATATTCACTCTCCATATCTAGTTTTTTATTTCAAACTCGAATTTCGAAGAATGACACAAACATTAGATTCAAATTCCATACTACGATTAGATTCCAAGTACGGGTTGATATTTCAATTGATATGCATATAATAATTAAGATTCGAGTTCCAAATTCCATTCAAAGTTTAAACTTCAAATCAAAATTCGGATATGAATCTTAAATAAAGACTCTAATAGTCCTTAGACGACCTTCAAATTTGAAAGGCCATAAAGCATGAAAATTATTGGTTTTTTGGCGACTCCAACATTGTATAGTGAGACCAGCATATTTTCTACTGGTTAGTGTGGTTTTTGAGCGTAATGAAAGAAAAAATCAGAAGTCCTGGCTAATCCGACCCCCCATGTTGGTATATTATAGCATTCATGATCCGAATATACCACACTTTTTCCAAAGATCTAAACACGGCATATTCAACGAGCGCTGAAACGAAAATGTTCAATCCTTCGATGCCAATTAGGTGCCTGAGGTGTTCGAACTTCGGTCCAAACCTTCACTTGTTTTGTTTGTTCTCAGAATAAATATGGTGGGGTCATTTGCAACAATATTAATCCAAGAAACGCTCCAATAACAACAAGTACCCGATTGAACTTGGCCTTTCGCGATACACTTCAGTCGGCGGTGCCGTCAGAGAAGAGAATAAACCGGGTCAGTTTCACTCCGTTCCCCCGGTTCCGAATCGGACGAGGTGATGCACTCCAAAATGATTAATGGTATTCTTGTCACACGCATATACACACACAAATAGATATATCGCATTGTTTCCAATCGTATCGAATCAGGTCATAACAGTAGCCTTCCCTTCTGTTCCGATTGATGTAGAAAAAACACGTTTATCTACATCTGCGAGCAGAGCGATGATAATAATGCACTGCGGCGATCTACAGCCGCTGACATTTAGACCAAAATTGGCGATCCGTGTAGGATTGTAATATATATGGCTACAATCAAGGGGGGGGGGGACCAACCACTTCGCACACTCGCCGTTGGCTTCATTTCTTCAATCGTTGCGAAGCGATTGACACATAGGTGGTCGTTATCATGATGTTAGGGTTTTTCGAAACGAAAATTATGTGGAGAAACAACAGTTCACATCAGCTTACCGTTTTTACAAGTTATTATTAGCAAAACACAGGGAGGAAAACGCGAACGCACACTAAACCGGAAACAGCAAAATACAATCATTTCGATTGCCCTCGCGTGTTTCGTGCTGGATCCCCCCTATGCGTCTGAGCGCAGATATTTTTGTTCCGCTCATGCGTGTGCACTTACTGGAAAGCTATTTATGGAATCCCTATTCATTATTGTTTATGTTTACAGTTAAACATGTGTACATGCACACATACACCCCCCCACCAGCAGGAGTGTTGTATTTCGCTTCATTATATGACGCTGTGCATTCATAGTTATGAACGGTTTCAGCAGTACCGATAACGTTGGCATCTCTGAATTCTATATAAACTATCTGTACTGTATCACTTACGTTATATCGATTAACACCTGATTAAAAATCTGAAGACAAATGGACTATTTTCATTGTATTATTTTTTGAATGCAAATTTTTTTTACAAATTTCTTCAAATGTTTTCAATTTTTTTACATTTTTATATAAAAACATGATTTTTTTCTCATTTTTAAATATGTATTTTCAGTTTTTTTATAAATTTTCACATATTTTATCAATCAAATGTTTTGGAATATTTTCTCCTCATGTATATTTTCTTGATTTTTCTTTATTTAAAATTATTATTATTTTTTTTCAAATTTTTTAGATTATTTCAGATTCTTTTATCAATTTTGTGATTTTGTTTTCCAACACTTCCAATTTTCAATTATTTGTAATTTCTTTCTGAAATGTTTTGATTTTTCCCCATGTATAATTATCTCTGATTTTGAAGAATTTTTGATTTGAAAGAAATTTTTGTCAGTATTTTCATATTTTTTGAAATTTTTATTAGAGTATTTTCAATTTTCTATTTTTGGAGGTTTTTCGAATGTTTCCAAATATTTACCATTTTTTCAAATATTTTAAATTTTTTCCATAATTTTCCATGTTTGAAAAAAACGTATTTTTTTTAGATTTTCTAAGCTATTCTCGATGGTTTCGCCAGAATATTTTGGCAATTTTTTTAATGTATTTTTTGGGAGATTTTTTTTTAAATTTTTCGAATGCTTGCAATTATTTACATTTTTTTAAATGTTCTAATTTTACCTTATATATTATATAAATTTCAGACTTTCAGGATTTTTCCAGATAATTTTATCAGTTTCCACAATTTTTTTCAAATTTTCATTGCATTTCTAGAAGTTTTTTAGACTATATATTCAGTTTTTCTGATTTTCCAATTTTTTCGACCTATTTTCATTTGTTTTCTAATCTTTTTCAGAGACTTCAAACGATTTCAAGTGTTTTCAAACGTTTCCAATGTTTTTCTAATTTTTTTGAATTCAATTTTTTCTCAGCTGAAAATATTTTGGAACGATTGAGAACATTTACTCAATCGTTCCAAAATATTTTCACAAACGCCTTCAAACGTTTTCATTTTTCCGTTCTTTTAGATTGTTTGTCAGTTTTTTAATATCTATTTTAAATGTTTATAAATTTTTTGAACTTTTTAAAGTTTGTTTTCGAATATTAATTTTTTTTTCAAAATTTGTTTTTTTATATTTTTTAACAGTAAAAAAAGTTAAATTCTTTTTCCATTTTTTAAAGGATATTTTGTCAATTTTTACAATGTTTTTCTGATTTTCAAATGTTGTTGCACGTTATCCAATATTTTCAAATGTTTCCAACTATTTTTGAATGATTTCGACTGTTTTTTTTCAAACGTTTTGAAATGTCTTCAAATGTTTTCGAATGTTTTCAAATGTTTCATGTTTTTTTTGAATTTCTTATATTGAGAATGTCTTTTTTCAGAGTTTTTACTGTTTATGATTATTTTGTCTTTTTTTTGGATTTCTCGACTTTCCTAAATTTTTGAATGTTCTCAAATAATTAAATCTGTTTTTCACCAATAATGTTTTCATTTTTTTTTCAATATTTTGAAATTTGCCCAAGTGTTTTCAAATGTAAGTGTAAATGTTTCCGTATGTTTACAAATGTTTTAAATGTCTAAATTTTTTCTCAAAGTTTTTAAACTTAAGGAGATTTTTTTTTCAAATTATTTTATCAGTTCAGTTTTTTCAGATTTTTATCATTTTTTTTAGATTTTTAGACGTCTTTAACCTTTTTATACTCGCGCATAGGTTAGACAGACCGAGAGTAAATGGGGTGGCTGAATTGAATCAAATTAAAGAAATAAAAAAAAATTCAGGAATTTGTTCATTCAATTATATCTTTCTCTATGAATAAATATCAATAACGCCTAAAATACACAATTGCAATATCACAGAGGCACACACAGTTACGAGTACGAGTTTGCGCGCGAGTATAGGAGAGTTAAATATATCATTTCAAATGTTTTTTTTTATAATTACAAAGGTTTTCAAATATTCACAACCTTTTCAATGTTTTGAAGGTATTCAATTTTTCCAATGTTTTCAAATAGTATCAAATTTTTCAAAGGTTCAGATTTTCTTTAATTAAATTAAATTCAATTAAATTAATATTTTCGAAAATTTAAAACATTTTCAAATGTTTTCAGATATTTCAAATTCTCAGTTTCTCAGATTCTCAGATTTTAAAATTTTGAAATTTTAATATTTTAAAATTTTTAGATTATCAGTTGGGAACTTAAATCAGATGTTACGATATAAATTACTTAGCTGACAACTTTTCCTAACAAGAGTACACATACACGAATTTCCCAAAATAAAACATCTTCCGCTACATGTAATAATAAACGATGTAAGAGTGTTTCCGATCATCCCGTAGGCCGGAAGTGGGCAATATGGTTTACACGGCGAACTGCATGCATGCATGCAGCGAAGAAATTAGGTGAGGTCATTCAACCGTTTCCCTTCGTTTCCCCAAAACGGGCACAACAGTGTGTTTGTGTGTGGGTATTTAATTGGGACTGGCGCGAGCGTTGATGAACTCCGCAGTGCGAGGTTCTATCGGAGGTGGGCGTGTGCGTGGGAAGTGCTAATTGCATTCGATGTGTACTCACTCTAGAGCGGGATCAAAATATAACCAACCAGCCATGGGGTCCACACTAGCGACAGATCACCAACAATTCTTCCGGTGTTTAGATTTTCAAATCATATATAGAACCTTCAACGTTCCGATTCAAAGGCAGCAAGCAAATTGGCAAACAAGGTCAAACAACAGAGCGCACGCGGATGGCGGAAATTCTGACAGTCTCAGACTCAGCTAGTTTCGTGTATTTTGAGATGTGTCATTGTGCGTTGGTAGAGTTCTCCGGGGGGATTGCGAAAACCTGACTTGAACCTTCTCAGGAGATTTATAATAACAATGGTGTGTAATAGCTTTACACGGTTTTGCTGTACAAAAACTATGACTGACGCAGCTGCAGCAGCAACAGGTCTACCAATCATCACCGGAGCGAATAATTGGTAGAAAATGGCGCGATGCGTTGGTGCAGAATCGTAAAATTTCCGCTAAGAGAAGCCCACTAATGACCGGGGTCTCCCCTTCGAGCGCGCGGAGTTGTTGGCGATTGTTTCGAATTTTTCAGCACCGAAATCCGGGTCGAGTCCAATGTCAACACCGGAGTATTTTTGTCGAATGGTGAAGTTTACGTTGCTGAATATGATTTCATGGTGGTTTGAATCACTTTTCATTATTCTATATTCCACCACATTATTCTATATTCCACCTAAACCTATATTTCATGCATCATCGATGCATCACTACCTTTCTCACTGTCTATTTCACCACGTTTCTCTCTGTGCATCGTTCTATTCTTTTCTCTTACATGTCTATATCTTCCTCTTCTCTCTTTTCTTCTCCTTATTTTTCTTTTTATCTCCCTTCATCTTAATATTTCTCTCTATTTTACGTTTTACCTTTACCTCTCTTTATCTTACTATCTATGCTTCTCCCTCTTGTTCTTCATTTTTTCTCACTGTGAGGACACCCATCCTTTTTTCTATATATATCTCTCTCTCTCTGTCTCGCCTTAATTTTCTTTTCTCTCTTTCTCCCTATATGTATCACTATCTCTCTCGCTATTTTATTCTCTATTTTTTTAACATCCTTCACCTTCTTGTATTCTATTTGCTCTCTGTTTTTCTCTCTCCCCTCTCTCCCTTCCTTTCTCACCTTTCTTTTTCTCTATCTTTTTCTCCCTACATGCATCGCTACATTTCTCACTTCTACCTTTCTACATTTCTACTCTCTATCTTTCTATCTCTCACTTTTTTTTCTTTATCTGTCTGTCGCTTTATTTTTCTCTCTTCCTCTCTTTCTCTCCTTATGTCTCTCTCTTTCATTCTCCCTTTTTCTCGCTTTAGCTACATCACTTTCTTCCTTCCTTGCCATGAAGATCTCATACACAGCAGTTTCAGAGAATTTTTAAATATTACATTCCGGTTAACTCTGCATTCGGGCATATATTTGTCTCGGCGAAGAGAGAGCTCAGACGAATGGCTGTCGAGTAAATGTTTTTCGAGTAAATGTAACATTCGAGTAAATTTCATAGAATCGGATTGAGTCCATTTTCGAAAGCTTCTTATCTAATCGCTTAATACATTTTTGATCTTTTTGTCACAACCAATGGAAAATAATTAGCTGAAATTTCTGGGAAATGATATCGAAAAAATGGCTCTGATTTGGCTCGAACCTTGTCCATATATAAAGCAGAAAGATATCCATCCCGATCCTTATGTGGTCTAAAAAATCAGCTTCCTGTCGATTTTACCGAATTTCAAAAAAAGTTTATTATAATTACAAAAAAATTGTATCTCTAAATTCGTATCCGAACGTTCTCTTATAAGCATATCTTCTTGGGTTCGATCCCAGAACCATACGTTACTAATTTTTTGGACCTGATAAGACGTGGATTTATGAGTGCAACATACGTACATACACACAAAAGACGTCCACTGACCAGCGAACCAGCGAATGCTGGTCCAACACGGTTATCCTTTTCAGTAATCAAAATTTATATTCGATAGAAAATGGGATCGCTGTAAGAGAAACTAACAAAGCTACTTAGGTTATTCCAAGTAAATTGATTTTTTTTTCATCTCAACAGTGCACTTCTGTGTTCACTTTTGAACCCATTGGCAAAAACACTACAACCCACTGCAAACTGCTGCTGGCGGCGATTGCAATCAGAGATCTATGGCCACTGCAAATGCCCATTAGAGTTCACTAGTTTCGGTCTCGACCAGAGGGCGCAGTGGACCACGTGTTCCGCGTAACCCTGTAAATGGTGGCACCTTAGAGAAAGCTTTGCCTGAGTAGATAGTGGGCAGGAAGAAAGCATCGTTTTCGGATCGGTTCCAGGAACAGAAGCAATCGAGAAAACGGTCAGCTCGGTCAGTTGGGTGGTGGTGGTTTATTACCTGAGATAAGGCATCGTACATTGTGTCCCAGTTTTGGATTATACTTCCCACACCCTAAACGAAACGAACGCGGAAGGTTCAGCAGCTTCCGGTGGAAATTGTGTTAATGTGGGCGAAGATGACTTCGGTTCAATGTTATCTTTTTGTAAAAATGTTTTCACAATGGACGAAAGGTAAACTGTTGTGTTGCAATCGGAGACTGATCGAAACTTTCTAATCGTTATTAGTTCCTCTTTTTGCCTAAGCAGCACAACTTTTATGCGAGTAATCAGGTAACGTTCTTTTCAGTTTTTTTTTTTTTGAGGGGCGGCAACTTCAACATGCAGCAGAATCATGATGTTGATTTGGTTTGGCCGATTAAATAATGCGCACAGTCGCTGCTTTGCAACTATAAGTGTTACGCGGCAGCAGCATGAGAGCAGGAAAAAAATCCGTCAGGTGAAAATGATGGGTTTTTAGTGCTCTGTTTCTTCGGTTTTTTCGTTGTTGTTTCGCGCTATGGAACATACAAAGGTGGAGTGCTGTGCGAGCCGACCAGCGCTCCGTGAGTGGAACAAATTTTTTGGCTGGTTGAATTTAGTTAATGATTACTGTTATTGCGACTGGCTACTAGTACGTTGGTGGCATTACATAATCTATCCGCGAATGTGCGAGTTAATATGTCTCAAGCCGAAGAGGTGAGATGGTTTAATTGACTTTTTCTTGTTAAATTCACAAACATAACATTGTGGAATATGTGTGCGGTGTGTAGCGTTGCTCTGCTTGCGCGATTAAATTGCATCATGCGGAATCAATCGTGAGAGTGTTTAACATTTTCTTCTATCAAACCAATGCTAGGTTGGAAGCGAGTAGCAATCGTTGTTTACTTATGGGTACATAGAAAAAAGTTTGTTTTTTTGTCTCCCTCATCTACCCTCAGTATTCCACTTCTATCTCTATTTTCCTTTTGTCAAGATTTTTCGGTTCTTTATACTTCGCTTTCTTTTCCCAATTTTCTCATGATTCACTATTTTTTTTTTACCAGTCTCTTTATTCATTTTACTTGCATTATTGTTTGTCTGTTTCTCTCTGTTACTTCTCTTTTTTCAGTTTTTTTTCCTTTTACATTTATCTCTTTTTCTATTCTCTCTCTCTCTCTTTTTTCGCTTTAAACTTTCATCCTTTTTCTCATTTTCACTCTTCTTTTTACTTATGTTGCACTCTTTATTCTGCCTTTTGGATTTTTTGTTTTGTTTTTATTGATGTTTATCTTTATTTCTATCTCTGTTTTATTTCTGTTCTGGCTTATCTGTACACTTATTTTCTCCAACTCGGACTTAAACAGACGGTATTAAAATGTACCTACAGGGCGAGGATGTGTTATGGATATGGATTATTGCGGCACAAAGTTAAATTTTCAAGAGGCGTGTGTGATTTCAGTTTGTTTTCTACAAACAAATCATAGCTCAAAAACTGTTGGTAGTAGCGGAATGCTGTATGAGAGAAGGTTGTAGCGAATCGATTGTACTTTATAGCGGAAATAAACACTTCAAAAGCATATTTTGTTCAGATATTTGAACTAATAAATAAAAAAGTTTCTATTGGCTGAAATATTTTTATAAAAAATTTAAAATATTTGAAATATTTTTTTAAAATTTGGTATTTTTGTATAGATTAACACATCAGAAATTTCATGAATGAAGGACCTACCAAAATTGATTTGTTTTTGCTCAATTTTGGTTTTTTTTCAGGAAAATTGTTTATTATTCTGAATTATTGTGTGTGTATTTATTTCCGTTTTTGAGATATTGAGATATTTTTTTTCTTACGTTTCATTCAATTTAATTTTTTCTAGGTTATATTTGATCAAAATTTATCTTGGTAACTGAGATATGTACCTTTCAAAAATCACCTTTCGAAAAATGCTATAAAAAGCTATGAACTCTTTGGTCTTGATGCTTCAAAAACTATAAGATCCAATTGGCATGCAGTTATTGTTTTTTTTTGAAAGTACATTTTAAAATATATTCCATTTGCTGTAAAAGGATCGAAAAAGGGTCAAATGGTTCGAAAGCCACTCTTTTCAAGAAAAACTGAGTATATTCATTGAAGTCAGCAAAAATAAATAAATGAATAAATACCTCAAAAACTTCCTTTTTTGTCTGTGTTTCTAAATTGTTTATATGTTATAAAAAGTGTTGGGCTTCAAAAATAAAACAAAATCTTCTTGGTCTCGGTACCTCACCAACATTTAAAATTATTTAGTTCTCTGAAGTTTTCACCCTCAAAATGGATACTTAATATGTCAGCAATGTACTAAAAAAGTCAATTGAAACACTTTTCTTTTGTTGTACAAAGCGCGAAAATAGCTTACACGATTTAAAAATTTCGACAAAAATTGGAAAATATACCTCAGAAACAATTTTTTTTTCATTTGCGATAAAAGGATTGAAAACACATCAAGATCGAAATTTTAAATATGAATATTTTTATTGAAATCAGCAGGTAGGAAGAACAATCACAAAACCGAAAATATGTCCTCTGGACTACAGATGTTTTATGTGAAAAGATCTTTGCTTCCAAAAAATGTTATAAAGATGTGTCACATGGGTCACTTTGGTCCCAACATTTCAAAACCCATGAAAAACTCATTTTTCCAAATGTTTCACCTAAAGGTACATATTTGGAGTGCAGATCATACCGTTATAATTTTTTTTGAAAGCTCACCTAAATACCTTTCATTCACTGATAAGAAATCGGAAATCGCTCCAGCGACTCAAAAGTAACGGACTTCAAAAATGGAAATATTCGGCAAAATCGACAAAAACGTCGAATTTTAAGACCACCCTAATATAGGATGGTGCACTCTAAGGGTTAACACAACAGCACTGACTACTTGTTGGCGAGAATTTTGAAAAATCCGGTTTATAGATTGTTAAAATTTTTATGACCACAGAGACCATTACTATACCATATCATTTATGGAGGTTTCTGTTTTTTTTGCATGACGCTTGTCCTGATCAAGCTGTTTATATTCTTTTTCAAAGATTGATCTAGGGCTTCGAAAATTATGGAAATTATTGAAAGTATGTTGTTTTTTGAGACATATATTTTCTAAATGGTGCACCCCTGGCCGAGTGGTTAGCGTCTCACATTATCATGCCGGGTGTTCGGGTTCGATTCCTGTTCTGGCCGAAGAATTTTTCGTCAAAGAAATTTCCTTCGACTTGCACTGTGGTCACGCGTATTCAAGAGCTTGCCCCTCGGAATACATTCAAGGCGTGTTATTTGGCTTAAGAAATCTCAACTAAAGGGTGTGTCACATCAAATTGCATCACGGAAAAAACGCTGTAAAAATTTAATTTTTAAGAATTATATCTTCAGCTTTCGCTTATAATCAGATAAGAGTGTATAGATCACGTTGGCCATGCTTCACTGTCAATTTTTCGTAAATTTGGAAAAATGTCGTCGAACGAAAAAGAGCGTCGTGAATTAATCCTGCGCACTCATTTCGAGAATCCGGAGTTGTCACATCGGGACATCGGTAAGATGCTGGGAATCGTCCAATCCACGGTCAGCAGAGTACTAAAACGATACTTCGACAACCTAACCATCGACCGGAAGGTGAAGAACGGCAAAATGGATGCTCCGTCAGTGAAAAAGATCACAAGCGCGTAGTTAAGCAGTTTAGACGTGATCCGAGAAGTTCGGTCCGGGATGTCGCCAATAAGCTGAATTTGTCAAGTTCATTCGTCCAGCGGACCAAGCAGCGGGAGGGCCTGCGTACATACAAGGTTCAGAAGGCTCCTAACCGCGACGAAAGGCAAAACATGGTGGAGAAGACGCGAGCCCGGAAGCTGTACACCGAAATGCTGACGAAGCCGCATTGCCTGGTAATGGACGACGAAACCTACGTCAAAGCGGACTTTCGTCAGCTGCCGGGCCTGTTGTTCTTCTCCGCAGAGGACAAATTCAGCGTTCCGGAGGAGATTCGCAAGTAGAAACTATCCAAGTTTGCCAAAAACTACATGGTGTGGCAAGCGATCTGCTCTTGCGGAAAGCGGAGCGCCTCCTTCGTGATGATCGGCACGGTAAACGGGCAGGTTTACCTTAAGGAGTGCCTACAGAAGCGCTTACTACCACTATTGAAGCAGCACGAGGACCCGACCATCTTCTGACCGGATCTCGCTTCGTGCCACTATTCAAAGGACGTGTTGGAGTGGTACGAAGCCAACGGGGTCACCTTCGTGCCAAAGGAAATGAACCCGCCCAACGCGCCGGAGCTTCGCCCAATAGAGAAATATTGGGCGATTATGAAGCAGGCCCTCCGGAAGAACCCAAAAGTTGTCAAATCGGAGGCGGACTTCAAGAGAAAATGGATTTCTGTTCAAAAAAAACTACAACCTGACGTTGTACAGAACCTTATGGACGGGGTAAAGAGGAAGGTGCGAGCATACGGGCTTGGGCTCGAAGTATGAATAAAAAGAAAATGCCAAAAGTTGTTGATAAGTTTTTATTATACTGTCTAAAATTTTCAAAAGGATCGGTCTACTGGGCGAATTTCTACAGCGTTTTTTCCGTGATGCAATTTGATGTGACACACCCTTTAAGTATTAATAAACGACGCTAATTAATGTATACGTTGAGACGGCAAAAGGGAACGTTAACGCCATTCAAGAAGAAGATATTTTCTAAATTTTAAATCATATGTTTACCCTAAAATACCGTGCTGTTACATTTTACAACGAACACAAAAAGTAACGAAAAACGAACACTTAAGGTGCAGTTAAACATTTCTCCTAAAAGTGTATACAAATATATCTATTTTTTCATTTCACTCTTAGAGTGCATTATCTAGATCCAGGATGGTCTGCTGTATTTTTTTTTCAAATTTCTTACTTTTCAATTCGCTGGACCGATTTCCGATATCTTGTCAGGAAGTAAGAAGTATTCAGGTGAACTTTCTATGAAAAATATTGAACTCCACTCCGAATGTCTACTTTTAGGCGAAACCTTTCAAACTTTTTTTTGTGGTTTTCGAAGTTTTAAGACCGAAGATATCTTAATGTGTATATGTTTTTTTATACATGATTCTGATATTTGGGAACACTTTTTTTTTTAATTTTGTATCTTAACTCTTTATTATTGTTTACGAGTCATTTTGACGCATTTCGAATTTTATAAGGAAAATTACAAAAATCTGCTGCATTTATATTCCATCTCCATATATTCCACTTTTATGCAGTGATCGAGGTAAATATATATTGATGTTTATTTTCTTCTTTCTTCTTTCAAATTGACGCGTGTTCATACAAATAGATAAATAAGAAACGTCCGTAAACCTATTGTTAATTTCGACGAACAAACTCATTTAAAAGAATGCCTTCGAACATGCTAAAATGGTCACTGTGGAGGCGATCTTGCGTAGTGGTTAACATCCGCACCTCTCACGCTAAAGGTCATGAGTTCAATTCTCACTCCCGACATTCTTCCTTCGGGATGGAAGTAAAATCGTGGCCCGAGTGACGAACCAGCCGAAAAGCTCACTTTTTGGATTTTCACTTTTTGAACCTATACCTTCCTGGTCAATGTAGTCCTACGTTAAAAGTGTATTGAGGGCCAACATACCTGCAAAATAGAAGATAAACACAACCCGTTAAACAGCAATCGGTAGAAAATTTACACTGTTTACATTAAAGTATATTTCTTATTGGTTGTGATTCATTATTCTTGTTCTGCCAATAAATTGCTTTAACTCTTATGTAAAAAACAGATATTTTCCCTCATTCTTTGAAGGGAATTCTGACATTCAATGTGAGCAAATATAGGGAAGAAAGTTAATCTTTTTTGCTGAAAAATTGCTTCGACAAAACACACTCTCGCACCGAGTGTACTTATCAAAACCCACTGCTCAAGCGGATGTGAAAAAAAGGAAATGTACAGATGAAATACAACAGAAAAAAACAGCGTTTGGAAAATTAGTATAAAACGAAACGAAGGAAGGAATAGAAACATGCGGCAGAGAATAAAAAGTGGAAAAGAAGAAAAAATGTAATGAGAAATTGCGAAACATAGAAAGGGTAAAAAACGAGAAGAGTGACACTAACTGGAGAGGGAGAAAAAGAATGAAATGAATGAGAATGAAAATAATAAAAAGATAAAGAAATAAAGTGATTGTGAAAGAGAAAAAAGTACACTTCTGTGGAAAACACTGAGAAATTTCAAGGGAAGAGACACAACTAAGAAAATTCCAGAGAGTAGAAATGTAGAAAAGAGAATGGAAATGATTATAGAAATTGAATCAAAATTCATAGACAATTGAATAAAAAGGATAAAGCTACGTGAAACATTAAGAATGAAAGAAGATTGAAAGGTTATGAATCTAGAGAGAGAGATAAAGAGAGATAGAAAAGATAGAAAAAAAGAGAAAAAAGAGAAGAGAAGGAAACAGATGAATCCAGATAGATAGAAAGAAAATGTAGAAAAAGGAGAAAAGAGAAGAATAGTTGTGAAAGAAAAGAATGAGAATACGTTAAATCGTGTAAACAATTCGAAGAGACACAGAAAGATCGGGAGAGATATACGCTCATTTATAAAAGCCAATTTGATAACTTCGAAATTAACTTTTTGCCTTAACATATGCTGTTCACTACTTGATGGCTACAGCGATACTAAAATTTAAATCGGAGCTCAAGTTGCAATATTGCTCTTTTCATTTCGACCAGTATATGAGGGTAGTGGTATATAAAAATGTCACTAAATTATTGACGTTATCGTTATTGCTCGTTATTGACGGCACGGGAAGCGAAACACAGAAATGCACATAAGAAGTATGAAAACTTTTTTACTTTCAATTCTTGTCAATTTAAACCATTTACGGGCTAGTGAACTGTAATATATGGCATATAAAACAAATCTAAGTCAAGGGCCTGGTTGGGTAAGCATGTGAAAAGTGAGAATCCTAATCACCAGCACTATTTCCACTCTCTATAGGATAAAAATGTTCAAAATTAGAATAATCACATGTCATGGTGTACACAATTCCAGCCCTTCTGATTATCTGAAACAAAAAAAAAATCAAACAGATTCTGAATAAGTAGAGATGTCGCTATGGTATGAACTTCGGACAAGTAAAAAAAAAGAAATTACGGATAGCGGTTATTTCAAAATACAAATTGCTTTTTTGTACGTTTTATAGCATTTTTTTTAAACAGTAAAATTTAAAAATTTAATTTTTTATTTGTTCGTGCTATAAAGAGGATGTACAAAGACTATTTCACATCAAATTTGGAATGAATCGGTTCAGTAGAACTTGAGATATCATATATGCCACCTTAAAAAAGTATGTCACGAGAAAAACGCGTTTGAATTTTTGTGTTAAGGCCGTAATAGGTTAGATACCGCATCAATGGCGCAATGGCGATGATTCGTTAAATGATGGGATTTTCGAAAAGTCTTTTCTAGGGTATATTCTTTAATATCTGAACTTCAGAAATATTATTTCTGAATTCTATTCTATATATCAATTCCTTGTCTAGAATGCCCCTTCAAATAATAATTAGGGCAGTACTGGGTCTCACAATTTTTTTTTCAAATTTCGGAATACCAAAAAAATCTAAATCAATACAAATAGGAGCTCTGGTCTCTCTTCAATTGTCAAATCAATTTTTCGCCTTAATACAAATAGGAAAATAGGTGTATGAGTACAATTAAATGGAAGTTTGAGTAGCACTTGGTCTCAAGATAAAAAAAAATCGGAATGCAATCGGAATATTGAATTTTTTTTTGTACAACGCAATGCACATTTTTTAAATCCACAACTGCGCCTTAACGTTATTAACATCGATTCAAATTGCTATTGAGGAGTTCTTTCGGTTGTTTTCTCAGATAACCATTGGTTACCTTAGCCGCTGTCGCGTTTTAGTTGTACGATATAGAACACTACGCGCAAAACTCAATAAATATATAGCTGATGTAGATCATTAGAAAAAAGGTTCTTTCGGTTGTCTAGTGATTAATTACGCAGGAGATTTCACGGAATATATCACCGATTCGATTTATCATAGAGAGGTTCTTTCGGTTGCCGTCTTTAATAGTCCAATGAAATCTCTAGAGCTCAAGTCAAATTTCACTCAGTCAATAGACGCTCCTTCAAAACTATAACCTGCGTTTTTGTTACTTATTTGGTATAGGAACCCTTCGTATGCGCATTTTTAGTAAGTGGCCTTCATCTCCCGCCCACGTTTGCATTCAGTAATCCATTTTTCTACTGTTCTGATTATGAATAGCCCTTCTCATTCTTCTTGGATGGCACGAACGTTCCAGTGGAACTTTTGCTTTCTCAACGTAGCACTACTTGCGTTATTTTTATTGGTTGAGATTTCTATGCCGAATAACACGCCTTGAATGTAGTCTGGAGTGGCAAGCTCTAGAATACGCGTGACCACAGTGCAAGCCGGAAGAATTTTCTTTGACGAAATATCTCCCGACCAGAACGGAAATCGAACCCGAACCCACGGCATGATGGAGTGGGACGCTAACCACTCGGCCACGGGAGCACATCATGATACATTTCATATACATTTCCAAAAATCGGTGCTACAACTTCCGAAAATAAAGCTTTGAAAATGAACAAAAGGCGAGTTAGTTGGCAGGTCTTCTTGGATGAACTTATCGAATAACATAATATATTTTCTTTAGGGAACCTTATCAGTTTTCTACCTTCTTACCTTATGTTTTTTATACAACCATATTTTTTCGAGTTGGAAGCAATCCGTGGAAAATACATCGCAAGTACGGGGGAAGAGTAGACCGACCTTAGAGCACTCGAATTCCCACGCACCATTGCAGAGCACTCTCAATTGTTTATGTCACCACGGTCGGGCGCACAAATCTTCTGCTTCTGACTCAATGAACCCCAAGAGAACCCCGAGATTCTTGTGTTGCGACTAAAGTAGAACCGTAAACTCCCACGCAAAGCGAAGGCCTTCCTCGGATCGGGTACAGGTAACTGAGTCGTGGTCGTGGGGGTTAATTGCGGAGACTGCAATAAATCAAAATATTTCAATCGCCGCAATTATTGTTGACTCCACCGCGCTTCCATTTCCAGCCACCACGGTGGAGAAGAACCTTGTTCTGGATTTGTGGTCACAAGCGCGCGAGTAAGCGTGTGCGCGAGGGTTAAACCGGCTTCAAACGACCGATAAACGGGGGGCAATTTATGGATTACCACAATTAAAGGCAACGTTTCTCGCGGATCGCAGACTATCGGAGGGTGAATTGAAGTTCCGGGCTCTCACAACATCTGCCCGCTCCAAATGGTTAACACTGCATTTATTTGCTGGGCTCATCCCACCTTCTCCCAATGTGTAAAATGTTTAGAGGCGTAAAAAATCCGTTGCGCTCACTCACGAACACCACAAACGTATGCTGTTGCTATCCATCTGTGGTAATAAATCAGTTTTCCATTAATTTTATTTCATCACTTTTACACCGGTCCGGTCGTGTGTGCTGTTCAACTCGATTTCTCGTGAACCCGCCCCGGCGGCTGGTTGGCCAGTGTCCAGTACCGAAAAGCCTCATCCGCCGCAGCAGCAGCACCTGTTAGTGGGACCGCAAGTGCCCGGACATCTGGTTCTTCGACGAAGGAAACTCTTAGGTGGGTCGCCGCTAGTCGCGGTATCTCCTCTCATTTGTTTCGCTATGGAACGAGACGCCCGCGAGTTATTGTAGATAACGATTCACGATTCGCGCAAGCAATTCGTGCGGTATTTCGATATAGATATGAGTGAGTACATATGCGCGCGGCGCGTTTATAACGTTGCAACTGCGCGCATAACTTCGCCACAATCGGCGAGTCAACTTTGCTAAAACCAAAGCGAAAACGAACGGGGTTTCAACTACCTTTTAATTAGCCCCGGCAAATCGTTCCGCTACTCTTATAACCACCGCCGCCGCCGTCGCCATACCGTGTGCGTTGGCCTCATTCCTCGCACTGCGGGGGAAATTCTTCACTAGTTGCGTTCGTGTTCGGTGGAAAAGGAATTTCTTCCCCTTTGCATATTTTTTCTGCACAATGTTTATTTGTAATGTGAGGTGACGACATCCTCCGATCAGAAGTTCTCGAATGATAACCATCGGTTTTCTCAAACGTCCTCTGCTAGAAAAGCAACGAATTGAAAGTCGGATGGCCAAGACTTTTGCTTTGACGTTTGACGTTTTCCATGAGAACTACTGAAAGGATAGGTGTATTCTTTCACATTATTTGAATTTTGAACAATAATTTTTCTCAAACTGAAATATTATGGTTGATTGAATGAATTTTTGAGGGGGAAGTTGGTAAAAATAACTATGCACTATTGCAATTCGAAAGCAATTTCCGCAACTAGAAAAAAATCTCGTCCTGAACGGGAATCGAAACTAATACTCTCTGTCTCTCTCTATTTATTTCTGTTTTTCTAATTTGTTTTTTGATCATTTCCTTCCGCTTCCCTTTTCTATCATTTTTTCTGTACATTCCTCTCTAGCTCATTTTGTTTTCTATTGCATTTTATCATCTAGTTTTTTTTTTATTTTAATCTAATTTTTTATCTTTATCTATTCCCTTTTTTTTCTTTGCCTGTCTTCTCTCACAAATTTTGTTCCAACATTTTTTTTACATATAATTTTTTTTTATATTCGATTATTTTTCGTCTGTACATTTCCGGCCCTCCGGAATCGAACCCAAGCCGTCCAGATTGTGAGTGTTACAATAACTGCGCAACCATAGGCGCCTCTTGTATCTCAATTTAATTCTATGTTAATGTATCCTCTGATTTGTTTTTTTTATTTTTCCTTCGATTCAAATTTATATTTTTTTTTGCTTTTTCTCTTCTTTTTCTTTCCGTTTCTACTTATTATCCAGTTTTCTGTATCTTTTGTTGTTCATTTTGTTTTTCACTGCACTTTATCTTTGATTTTTGATGTGATTTTGTGTGTATATTTCTGTCCAATTCTATGTTCATTTATCCTTCTTTTTTCTCACTATTTCGTATTATTTGTAATTTATTTATAAATTCTTCTATTTTGATTTTATTCTTTCGTTTTCTTCTCTTTCTTCTTTCGTTTGTTTTCCGTCCACTATCATTTATTTTTACATCCGTTGCTCTTCATTTTCTAGTTTTTTTCTCTAGATCCTACACGATTCTATGTTTCTTTATCTTCTCAATTTTTCTCCTCATTTTTCTTATTTGTAGTTTGTTTTTTTTTTGCAGACTTATCTCACTTCTTAACTAGGCGAACCTAGCCAGAATTTTCACCTGCCCCCGGGCTTCTGAATGCCAAAAGGGGACTAGGCTCTGCGGAATGCACGTATCTGCATGCTCGTGCTGTTTCAGTCCTGACCGAGAAATTGTCGGACAATCGCGCAGGTGCTAAGGATGACCGACTTTTGGATGCCGGCCAATTCCTTCTCCATATTCAACACCTTTAGCGCTTCCAGAAGTGTCTTCGGGACAATTCCAGTTCCAGAGAGAACGACTGGAACAATTCTTGGGACCTCCCTTAGCCCCCACAGTTCCTTGAGCTCCACGGCCAATGGTCGGTACTTGCAGATTTTGCGACCGTGGGTCTCCTCCAGATTCTGGTTCAGTGGAATAGCGACATCGATGATGGTGACTTTGCGGTCGCTCTTGTCGTAAACCATTATATCTGGCCGGTTGTGGTGGATCGAGAGGTCGGTCAGAACAGTGCGATCCCAGTACAGCTTGAAACGGTCATTTTCCAGGACAGGTGCAGGCAGGTACCGGTAGTTTGGTACGTTGTCTTCCAGTAGAGCACATTGGAGCGCCAGTTGTCGATGAACAATACGGGCCACGTTGTTGTGGCGCTCGGTGTAGGCTGCGTTGGCCAAAACGGGACAGCTTCCCATAATGTGCTCTATGTTTTCACCTGGTTGATGACACATCCGGCAAATGTCATCAACGTCTTGATGCCAGACGTACCGCCTGCAGTTTCTCGTCGGCATTATCCTGTCCTGGATGGCTATCATGTCGGCTTCTACTACTGAAGAGAGTTCACCACGCGTTAGCCACAGATTAGATGCGGCCTTGTCGACGTGTGGCCGGTCCAGTTGATGGGGGTGGGCACCATGCACTGCCTTCTGCTTCCAAGCTGCAATCTTCTCCTCCACTGTCTGCAGATTGCACTTGAGTTGGTACTCCGCTTGCGCCAAGTGCAGAGCGCTGTATCCTCTGTCGGCGGCGCAGACAGCCCGGTATAGCGCGTTTTGGTTGGCGCGTTCTGCGAAGTACTCGCGGAGTTGTCGTACCTGGGCAACACACAGTGCAGATATGTCGACTATTCCAAGTCCCCCTTCTTTGCGTGGCAGTGAAACTCTCTCCAGTGCCGATTGAGGATGGTGCATTCCGGCCTCTTTGAATGCTTTCCTCATCCTCCTCTCAAGGTCCTCTAGGTTAGTTTTGCTCCATTTGACTACACCAAAACTGAAGGTCAGCAGGGGAACCGCGAATGTGTTGATCGCGCGTACCTTGTTCCCCGCGTTGAGGAAAGTCCTCAGGACACAGTTCACTCGACTCAAGAACTTGTCTCGCAGCTCCGTCTTGATGTCGGAGTGGCGAATCCCGGTGAGCTGTCGGAATCCAAGATATTTATAGGATTCGCCACGAACCATGTCTCTTATGAACTCGCCGTCATAGACCTCGTAACCTCCGGATTCGGTAAGCTGCCCTTTCAGCAGATGGACACAGCGGCACTTGTCGAGGCCGAACTCCATGCAGATGTCCCTGCTTATGTCTTCGACAACCCGGATAGCTACACCTAGACGCTGACGTGAATCAGCGTAGACCTTGAGATCATCCATGTAGAAGGTATGGGTCACTTCTTCGTGGGCGCCGTCGCCATACCTTATTTTATAGCCATGACCGTTTCTATTGAGCGTCCTAATTTGCTAATATCTTTCATTATTTTTTCTCTTCGTTTTTTCTGTCTTCTTTTCTCTCTCTGTCATTTTCACTCCCATTGCGAATAATCTTCTATTTTTTACCTGTATTTTTTATTTGTGCTTTTTTCATCTTTTTTTTTTCTTTTTCTCCCACCTCTCTCCATTTCTCTGTTTCAAAAACAAAATAACATGACGATTGATACTATAGAAACAAACACAATAATTGCTGCTTGATTTTCCTGGTCACATTGTTGTTGTTACGAATGTTTGTTTTATACTTTTCTAACAAAATCGATTTGAGTTGATCATTTTATTTTATCGAAACTTTTGATGAAGAAAGAAAAGAATAGACGAAAAGGGACATTGGTTAAGATTGTCGTAGTAATTTATACACTAATTTATTTAATAGACAGTAGGAAACATGAAAAATTTATTGTTTGAAAAACTCTTTTGTCATAGAAGAGAAGAAGTGCTCTTCATCTGATGTGTGGATGAGTTGTTAGTTATTGTATGAGATATTCCTATAATTTTTCTCAGAATAACTAACTTTATTAGGAATAAATAATTTCAATTAAAAAATTTATTGTCAGTGCAAATTTTCTAAAAACATTGTTTTTAGTAAAAACAATATTTTTCAATGAAAAATTTCAAACATTTCCTATATTTCATTCTTTAATTAAATTTTTTTAGGTCTCATTGTTTTTGAGTTAGAATCGTTCGTAATTTTGATGTTTTATCCTGCTTAAATAAAATTTTAACTCACAAAAACTATAAGAACTTAAAAATTATGATCAGAAAATTAATTGTAAGAAATTATTTGAGTTTCCGTTAAAAAACAAAATTCAAACAAAATTTTGAATGAGAAAAAAAATCATTTCTCCCAAAAAAGTTTTTTTTTTATTATGACAAAAATTATATGAATAGCTCAAACAATTACCAACAATCGAAAGAGAGACATATCTACAGAAAGCAATTTTTTTTAACATGTTTTCCTTGAAAAATTTCTACTAATGTTTTACTTGTAACAAGAATTTGTAAATTCTTTTGATTCACATGAACTTACAGACAAAAATATTACGAGTAAGACACAAATTTTTCAGAAGACTCCATGCAAAAAGCAACATATTTCAAGAACAATAAGGAACTATAAACAAAACTTATTGTCTAGAATGCCCCTTTAAATAATAATACTGTACTGGGTCACACAATTTTTTTTCAAATTTCGGAATACCAAAAAAAACAAAATCAATTCAAATAGGAGCTTCAATTGTCAGTCAAATTAATCTTTGCTTAATTAATCTAATGCTTAACTTGTAACATTTTGTGTGTAAATTCTTGCGATTCACATGAACTTACAGACAAAAATGTTACGAGCAAAACACAAATTTTTCAGAAGACTCCATGCAAAAAGCAACATATTTCAAGAACAATAAGGAACTATAAACAAAATTAAGATATTATTAAGATTATCAAGGAAAACATGAAAAAGTTGTTATGATAAAAAAAGTTTCCCTTTAAAAGTCCCCATCTTCCGATCTATTGATAACTTGCTGGTTATTGTATGGGTTATTCATATGATATTTTTCCTTTTTTTTTGAGAATTGTTTAGAAATAGGTTTAAAAAAAAATTTCAAATGAAAAAAAAATTGTGTAAATTTTTAATATATCTTTTTTTAATTTTCGAATGGAAAAAACTGTGTCCTGATTCTTTGATCAAAATTTTGTAGGTCTTACGGTTTTTGAAATTAAAGAAAAAAAAAATTTCAAGGTTTCTTTTATGCAAAGTTGTTTATTTGACCAATGTCTTTACATCCACAACGTTTCACTGCAGTCTGGTGCTGCCAATTCTTAAGACGAGTTGGCTTCTAGCTTCCTTCTTCCTTCTCTGCTTTTCTTCTTTCTGATTTTTTCCTTTCCGTATTTTTCTTAATTTTAAGATTTTATATTTCGGGGTATTCAAATATAAATTTTTAGATTTTTAAATTTAGAAATATACATTACTATACATCAAAGTATTTGGGCTACAGATTTTAAAAATATTTAAAAAAATATATTTTTAGATTTTAGGTTGTTGGATAACAATTTGCTTGAATCTCTATTTATTATTATTGGATTTTAGATTTTTGGATTTGAAATTTTCGGATTCCTGGATTGAAGATTTTCTATATCTATTTTGATTTTTGGGTTGTTGGAATTTGGGTTTCAGTTTTTGATTTTCGATTTTCGCAGATTTCTGAGTTCAAATGTTCGGAATTCACGTTTTTGAATTTCAGATTGTCACAGAATTTCTTGGATTTCATTTTTTTAGAACTTTTGGATTTCATATCTATATTTTATGATTCTTGAATTTCTGATTTTTGATTTTCACATTTGTGGAGATTCCATTTTTAAATTTGAAATTGTCGGATTTTAGGTTATCCGAATTCATGTTTTCGGAATTTATATGTACAATTCTTGAATTTAAAATTTTCGGAAATTGAATTCATAAAAGTAAAAATTATAAACTTTTGAATGTTAAATTTTCTAATTTCAGATCTAATTAAAATATGAATATTAGATACGAATCTTTCATTTTCCTGCTGAGTTGTCGTCCATCAAATAGTTTTTTTAAATGGAAAAAAAATCGAATAAGATTTTCAATTTCCCACCAAAAAGTAAATTTTTCTAAGTATATATTTTTGCAAAATGATATTTTTGCAATTTATTAATGTTACAATCAGTCATTCCATGCCAAACCCATATAGTGGTTCTCAGATTTTCGTAGAAAGTAGCAATTTGCCTGTAAAATGCCCATTTCTATTCTAGGGTGGTCCGAAAAATCAATTGTTTCACCTTTTTCCCAAAAAATGACTTGTTTTAAAAAATTTATAACTTAAGAACACCTGCACCGATTTAGATGATCAACATATCAAATTGAAGCCGATGGGCTAGCCAAATATCGAACTTGCAAAACAAAATGGAATTTATTTTCGCAATTATTGATTGTAGTCTTTTTTTATTGTTTTAATTGCTTTGGACTAGAGGGCGCCACATTTTTTTTATATTTTTTCTTGAAAGCTGAGGATTTTTTACATAACATATCTCGATATTAGCTATGCTATTTTTCCGTTTCCGAGATATGATTTTTCAAAGTATAATATAGCGCTCTTTAAAACGCTCAATAAAAACGATCATAATCAATAATTACGAAAACAAAATCCATTTTTTTGCAAGTTCAATATTTTTTAAAACAAGACTAACTTACTAGCTTCAGTGTTACAATTCAGTGCTACACTATTTAACGTTCTATATTTTTCCAAAACTCCTCATGAATTTCCCACAATTTATTCCTGGACAGTTTAGGAATTGGGAGGTTTTCGAACTTCATTTAATAAATTAAAGTTTTGTACTAAAACATAAGCCCTTCGAGAAAACACGATTAGGCTTCAAAAAACTTTTTCATTTCAAACTTTTCTTCCTGAAACTCTGATAAAATTTCAAAGGAAAGTTTTACAAAAATTCCAGAGTGTAGAAATAAATGCTTTTGACAGTGTTACTTCCCAACTATTCACCAAAAAAATTATACTATGTATGTATTTTTTTTTAATCATCATGTTTTTTTATTTTAGGTTTCCAACCTGGACAATTTTTCTTTTTTTTTTTGCCTGGATAGTTTAATAGGAGGCGTTCGAGCTTCAATTTTTAAATTGAATCTTGTACTAAAAACATACTCTTTTCCAAAATTATACCAGATTAATGTTTTCACCCTTCAAAAATTCTTAGCTTCTTATGTTGCAAGCGTTTGCGAAGTAGGTTCACATTGAAGATGATCGAAGTAGATTTAGGATATTTCCAAGTCATTATTCTAGGTTGTTGTACCATTGTACCGAAAAAAAAAACAATTTTGATTATATCACACATATTTATTTCTTTCGAAAAATTCTAGATAAAGAATTGTTCTCGCCCTTCTAGAGCATCATCTTAAAATAAATTGGTTGTAAGTCGGATTTTGTGCCTAAATCGAACTAAATCGAAGCATTTTTTTCTTAAAATCAAAATCGTTTTCTACTTTTTTACCCCTTTGATTGATTCCAACAACAACAGCAGCAGCAAGCAAACGAAAGCAAACAGTAGAATTCCAAACATTTCATCGCCCAGTTGAGCAAAAAAAAAAGACACATACAATCTAAACGGCGGCAGCATGAAAAAAAATACACAATCCACCCAATGGCCACGCAAGCAGCAGGTTGCTTTCAGGTTCAGGAAATACAACAAAGCGATTGTTCATTAAACATCCACCACCGAGGGGCGGCGGCGGAGGAAGGTGCGCGCGCGAATGTGGAATGGGGGGGCTCGACAGTGATTCAGACCTCACTTCGGAAAGAAGAGACTCACAGTCATTCAGTCTGTGAATAAGTCTGTCAGGAAACTCGTTGAACAAGTTTAATCAAACAAATGATAGAAAGGAAGGAAGGAAGTGAGGCACAGGGAGATGAAGGAGAAAGAAGAAGCGTATTCGACGACGAGAGGGAAAGTGTTTTAAATTGTTTACATACTTTCGATCTCGGCTAGATACGTTTTATGCCCTGCCTGTCGTAGAAAATACCGGTCCCGGGCTGGACAGGTTATTGTCATATGTTGAAGTTCACTACGAGTCAAAATATTTGTTTTAATAAGCTGAACAGCCTTCACCGCTGACTTTCTAGTGCATATAACCTCCAAACTTCCCTGGAAGCATCTCTTCATAGTCACCTTATGGAAGTTATGCATAAATTACCCATGCTAGAGCGCTCCACGACCCCTCGCACCATTTGCAACTCTTCTATTTCACTACGGTACGATTTACCATAGAAAAACAAAAAAGATATGATGGCAAGTGCATTACATACATGCACTACATGAGCTTCTAATTAAAAATTTCACAATCACAAACGGTTTGTTGTTCCCACCCCCCGCGGCCTCACATGTGCCACACATATTACGTTTGATTCAACGTAAACAGTTTAGAAAGAGCTGCACTTTCCGTATGGCGTCTCTCTTTATGAAGTGAGGGTAACGGAACACAAACGGATCCGAAAAATTGAAGATTCAGACTGTAGGAAGATCTGTTTTTTACATCTTACCGAATCAGAGATCACAATACATTGAATAATGAACAAAGAACAACAAAAGAGTGCTCTTGTTTGCATGTGTCATCCAGAATTTGTATTTCGAACACGACAATATTGTTGAACGTGTTCGTCAAAAATTAAGAAAATCAGATAGAAATGAAAAGGGGCAAAAAAGTTGTGAGTAATGAAAAATGATGTTAAATACCTGCGCGAGTTCATCATCAGGACATTTGAAACATACCTGAAAAAAATAAGATACACAAATTAGTTCAACAACAATTGGTGAAAATATATACATCAATCAGATTAAACATTATAAAAAAGAGTGAAAAATTAACAAATTAGCAAAATTATCTCTCATTCCTAGTCTGGCGACAACTTTCTTCTACTCTTACACTGTTGACAAAATTTTCCCATTTTTTAAAGGAAAATTAGAGTAAGGTTAATTTTTTTTGTTTGAAAAATGTACACTATAGAAAATACATTTCTTGTCGTAACACGTTCTCATGCTCAAAGCACATTTTCCTACTGCTCAAGTGAGAAAAATAAAACGTACGGAGAACACAATAGATTTGAAACGTCGAACTAAATAGAGAAAAAAATAAAAAAGGAAAAGAAAACTACAGAAAAACAGAAATTAAACAATAACATAATGAAGAGCGAGAAATAAAAAATCCAAAACGAAAAAGACGAGAGTGGAATATTCGAATAGATAAGAAAAAAAAACTTGGACTTGTCAAGAACCGGTGCGGCACGGCGTTTGGAAGCCGTAGATATTGACCGGATTTATTGGAGAAACTATGGTATGAATGATAGAAGATATTGGATATAGCATCATGAGATCGAGAATCATTGTAAATTTATGAATAAATAAAATAAGGAAGAGAGAAAGAGAGGAGACAGAGATATAAATATAGAAAAGGAAAAAACTCAAGCTAAACATCAAAATAAAGTGCAAAATTAAGTATATTTTTGTCTCAGAAGTTTCACTTGGATTGATGTAAATTTCTTAATATTATTCTGACGAAACCAGAAGAAGCTGCCACTTATAATGAGAAAGCATATTTTCTTTATTTAGAAGCAGCTGAATTCAAAAAAAAATTTGTATCGGAAAATAAGTTTCATCCCTATCTATCATATCTTTCCGTCATAAAACATCCTCTTCATACCTAATGCTCACATGAGAGAGAAAAAGGCGGTGAATGAACTAAAGAAACGATTAAAAAAGAAAAAAATCAGGAAGAATAGAAAAGTAGGAAGTTAAAAAATGCGGAAAGAAAAAAAGGGGAAAGAAAATGAAAAGAGGAGAACAGAGAGGGGAAGACAGAAAAAGATATAATAAAGGGCTTATTTTTTTTTAGAATCAATAAACAAGGAGAATTCTCTCCATTTTTGTCTTCTTCCGCACTATCTGGTTTTTATAACACTTTTGTTGTTTCTCTTTGTTTTATTTATATATTTATTTTATTTATTTCTATATTTCATTCGTTTCTAATAAAAAAGTGAGTGAATATTTCTAACAGAGATGAGTTTTTTGAGATGAGATGAGAATAAAGAAAGACAAAAAAATAAGAAATTTAGAAAAAGTAGAAAATTGAAAAAAGCAAATGAAAACTGGGAGAGAACAAGAAAGACAAACTATTTTGAAAGAACAAAAGTAATAGAAGTTTCGTTAATAAAAATCAAGAAAAAATTTTGGAAAAACAAAGGAAGATAGAAAAAGAATACAAAATAGTTAAAAAGAGTAGAAAAAATAAAGTTATAATTGGAAAAATAAAGGAAGCTCAAAGCTAGAGAGAAACCTAAAGAAACAAAAAGAGGAAAGAGGAATGATAAAAAAGAAAAAAAAACAGAGAATGTTGATTATAGAGAAGTGAATGAAAAGTGCATCGTAAGCAATAATTGCCTAACAAATACAACACTTGTGGGGGAATTTTTCATGATGTTTTATATTTTTTTAAATTTTAATATATCTTGAGAATTGTAAATATTGTTGGTAAACTTAAATGTAATCAGAAACATTTAAGTTTACCAACAAGATTTACAATTCTCAAGATATATTAAAATTTAAAAAAATATAAAACATCATGAAAAATTCCCCCACAAGTATTGTATTTGTTAGGCAATTATTGCTTACGATGCACTTTTCATTCACTTCTCTATGATCAACATTCTCTGTTTTTTTTTCTTTTTTATCATTCCTCTTTCCTCTTTTTGTTCAGATGGTATATTGAAAGCAGAATTTTTCAACACTTGTCTTAATATGGTATTCTTGATCTATTAATCCAGAAACTATGAATAAATACTAAAATTTTTTTTTAACTCACCTCTCTTGAACTTCGACTGTTTTTTTAAATCGATATCTATGTATCTCTCTGTAGCAGTTCTTATTTCCTTTTCTTTTTTTGATAATTAGTTTTTCTCTCCGTTCATGTTTCCAATCTTATTGCATATCTCATTTTCTTCTCAGCGCCTTTTGCTTTCGTTTCTGAATGTTTCCTTCCGGTACATTTTTCTTTTCCTTAGTTTCTGTGTTCTTTTTGGTGTTTGTGATTAATTTTGAGTTTGTGTTTGCATTCGTTCCATTTCATCCGTTTTCCTTCTTTTGTATTCATTCTCTTTTCATTTCACTTCTATTACTACCCAATCTTTTCTATCTTTTTATGTCGTTTCTTAACTAATCTTTATCTCCCTTGTGTTCCATCCCTCTCTGCTCGGAAACAAATAGAAAATTTGTCCAACTTCAAGCGCGGGACCATTTTTTCTCCTGTTTTTCTTTGATTATCAGCTTTTTTCATCGTTCCTGTTTCTTATCTTCCTTTCTTCTCAGTTGCTTCTGCTTCCGCTTCTCGATGTTTCCTTTCGGCACATTTGTTAGCTCCCTTTCTTAGTTCATATATTTTCCCCAGTTGTTTTCAATCTCTTTTTCCTTTTTCCTAAGTTTATGTTTAATTCTGAGTTTGTTTTTGCATCCGTTCCCTTTCATTCGTTTTCTCTTTTTTTCCTTTTTTTTATTGATTTTGATGACTAAACTGATTTAAGAAACACTTTTGAAGATATTCGATCTGTTTAAAGCGTCCGAACGGGTTACTTTCAGCTCAAAACTGGTCGAAAAACGGGTCAAAAAATGCTTCAAGCATTTTGTTTGTTTCAGTGGTTTATGAGATGTCAAGACCAAAGAGACCTTAGCTTTTTGTAAGATCTTTGAAACTTTTTACACAATCATCTTTTTTTATAATACAAGAATGGTTTTTTTTTCTTTTCTGAAACATTAGGTTTTTTTTGTTGATTTTTTATAGATTTCGTCGAAAATAAAAATATGTAACTTTTGAATTTTTTTCGACCGATTTTCTATCTTTTTCCAGCAAATAAAAGTTGTTTGGATGAACTAAACACATATTTTTTAAAATTATCTTAAAAACCTTTAACCCAAGGAATCTAACTAAATACTTTATTCCACGATGTAATCCTTTACATAATTTCTAGACGAATTTTAATGTCTAGTAAACTTTTTCACTAGAATTCTGAATAAAGACGATCCAATTTTTTTTCCGAAATTCACGAAACAGGTCATTTCTAAACATTCTTAACTTTTGAACCACTTTACCGGTTTTCGATGTTTCGACTGCTAATGAAAGATACAGGGTGGGCCATTTAAAGTGGAAGAATTTGTTTTTGCAATAGCAAAGTAAAGAAGTGCAATTTAAAAATTTTTTTTTTGAATTTATTTTGGTCCAAGGAGATTTGTTCTAACTACTTTTTGATTATGATATCTCGTAAATGACCACCTCTGGCCTTGACCGCAAAATGTGCCCTTTTTTCTGCATTTTCCATCACTTTGCCCAATGTTTCGGCCGATATGGCAGCAATTTCTTGTCGGATATTGTCTTTCAGCGCAGCCAGGGCCCTTGGTTTACCAGTGTATACCTTGGATTTTAAATATCCCCATAAAAAAAAGTCAGGAGGCGTCAAATCAGGTGATCTCGGTGGCCAGTCATAATCGCCGTTTTTCGATATTAATCTTCCGGGGAACATTTCGCGCAATAATTTGGTCGTAGCAGCCGCTGTATGGCATGTAGCGCCGTCCTGTTGGAACCAGTAATTGTCCAATTCATTTTCACGAACAAATGGCAATAAAAAATCGGTTATCACTGTCCGATAACGCTCCCCATTCACGGTTCATTTACGGCAGTCTCTGCAACACTGGCTCGAACGGCATCAATATTCTCGTCGAAACGTCTTGGTCGTTGTCTGGACAGATGACTGGCATTACCAACACTACCAGACGATATAAATTTGGCATATAATCGACGTATAGTGTTGTCTCCAGGCGATGTATTAACTTTATTTTTATTTTTCCACGCACGTTTAGTTAACACAATTGAGAAGTTATTTTGAATGTACAGCTGAATAATTTCAGCGCGTTGTTTAGGTGTGTATTGTTCCATGGTTTAAATTGTACTGAAATGACGCTTCCAACGCGGTATGACATTTGTTAATCTGACATCTCTGTCAAAAGTTATGGGGTTGCCAGATGCTTCCACTTTAAATGGATCACCCTGTACTTTAAAGAATTCTCTAGGGGAAGAAATTAAACCGCAGGTTTAAGTGTTGCAAATGTTGTCGTTTTTCTTGGCTTTATGGGGTGTCCAATAGTTTCAGACCAAAGAGGCACTAGTTTGGGAGTTTCAAACTTTTTTTCGCATGCTTTTTGTGAGAAGATTTTTTTATGAAAATCTGGTGTCTTTTGTTTTGTGTCCATTGGTCTAGTCTATTTACAAACAACTAACAAAAAAAAAGTTTTTTTTAAATACATCTCGAAAAAAGAAACAAATTATTACGAATATTTTAACATAGTTGGAGTACCTAACGGTTAATTTATCTCTTATCCAGATCAGAATAGCATGTAACTAGTGATGTCCGGTAATCGTTCTATTATTCTATTAGCGATTGCAAAAAAAAGCATTGTTATTCGAATTATTACAACGTTCAATTTATTTGCCTAGATTAAACTATCAAAAATTCAGAGATTCAAGATTTTAGAATGTTTTAGAATAAGCTAATTTTCTCTCGTGCAATATTCTCTCCAGCGATATTTTTCAACAATGGTGTGCCGTGTGTAATGGTGCGCGGTTACGCCCATTGAACGAGTCAAACAGCACCTTAAGAAAACAACCAGAAGATATTTCAAAAGATGTAAAGATTGAATATCTTATTTATTACATTTGAATTAATCTATTATTTTGAGGAGATTGCTCGAATAGAAACTAAAACTAGTTTAAAAAGCCATTCCATGAGTAAATGAACGATTAATTTGAAAGAATGAAAATCACCACACGCAACTACTCTCACCCTTCGTACTATCGGCGCCAGGCGATTTTAGCTATGTCAATGCCGAGTAGTTGTCTATCGATAAAACGAAAGTTCGAACTACCTGAGGGGGCAGGTGCTTTGCGAGAACGTCGTCAAAAACAATACTCGTTGTTTAGTCCATACATCAATGGCGAAAATAGCAAAGCAAACGACAAAGCGAAAAAGGCCCAACCGCTGAAACGAGGTCCATTTCCATCCGACGCTTTTTTTTTTCCGAGAATCGATAAATGGGTCACCGCGAAAACAGTTGTTGACCGGGTGCGGTGATCATGACTCCCTTGGTTTTGGACTGTTTCCGAAAGCCGGAACTGACAGGCAATGAAATGGGCACATCGCGCATCGGTGGAATCATCTGGCCCGAAGCCTTCGGGGTCTGATCAATCAAATTTTAAAGCTAGAGGCGATTTATGGCGCCACGGGCGAAGTGTTAGGAGTCATCAACGCAAAATTTGCATAAACGGATACAGCCGTGTTTATTTCCGATACGGTATACTTCCACTAAAGCCATATTCGGAAGGAAACTTTCTTCGGTGAGAGTTGTCACATGGTTCATTTCGTAACTTAGATTCACTATCGATGCAGCAGACTTTATCGGGGGCCATGAATTAATATTTGAGTGGTCCAAATTTTTATCGATCTTATTTTGTGTCGAGAATCAACAGATAACGATTATAAGTAAAATACAAAATACAATAATTTGAAAGCTGTCAATCATCCACCTTTGTTAACCTTTGTGAATAAATTGAAGAAATTCAAACCTTATTTCAATGTTACATTTATCGATATTATCCACCTCGTGCGTGTGTTTGTTGGATACTTTCATTTATCGCATTTCGCTCTTATCTGGGTTGAATGGTGGTGGATTCGATTAAGTTCTGTTCCGTGTAGCTGCTGCCGTGTAATGCCGAAATTGTTACGGCGGTTTCATACCTAGCCGCGATAGCAAAAAAAAAAAGCTTTCGGGAAATTGAAAGTTACCTAGAGGCAATTTGGTTCACTTTCAACATTCAGATATGCATTCATTTGATCGATACTAACTGTTGACCATGACAATGACATTCTATAATGATTTATTGGTTCAAAAAAACAGTGTGGAATTTTTGAAACACGAAAAACCACTCGCTTATCAAAAGTGGATTAGAGGTCATCAAAATTTAAGCTGCGATAAGACAACCCCCGAACCTCGATAGGAACACACCATTTCTTCGATAGCATACTCGTACACACTCAACTCTCTTACGACAATCGTCAATCCTCTCAATTTATTTATTGTGTCCCAATTCCATATTTGGACCGACAATAAAAACCCGTATCATCTGTGTGGCGGGTTGAGCGCGTGAATTGTCATCCATAGTGAAAACTAGCGAAACTTGACTACAGCAGCAGCAGCGAGGAGGAATTTATGGGTTTATTGCGCCAGCTTCTATCGTAGGCAGGCCTTGAGCAACGAAACACTTTCGTACCACGCAATGATCATCGCCGTTATGGCAGCATCTCACCGAGTATGGGTGCATTTTTGTGAGAGGTTTTAGAGCCAACCCCCATGCGACCAAGAGCAAGTTGTGTTTGCAACTATTCTCGATTGATCAAAATGGCGATCCTCCTGTAGGGATTGAGATCGGTGGTTGTTTGCGATCAAATCAGACCAGTCAGTGAGTGAAATGATCCATATGCACTTTTCCCCTCGTCGGTAAACGACGCGGCGTGTTGTTGTTTTATGGTACATCGTAATTGTAATCCACTGCGTTGTGGGTTTCACTTCCCAAAAAGCCTGAACCGAAAATGCAGCGATATTCATCGCATAATAGCGCACAACACACCACGTATGCGCAATTAGCAGTGAGTATCACGATCGGAAGAAGGCGGTAAAGGCCGACACAGTTGTTGAGAAGAGGTGGGTTGGAAGTGCGGCGTCGTCTTGAATCCAAGTCAAACTTTCACGTTGTTATCCGCCGGTTTCCATGTGCATCGAACGACGTATCAACATAACACCTCCGCTGCGAATCGATCGTGAACAATTGAGATTGTGAATAATTTTCCATCCGTAAGATATGTGCATGACAGCTGGAAATATACGATTGTAATAATGATTGTTCTAGGTGTCATCGTACCGTTAGAAATTTAACATATTCAACACTTATTCAGCCAAATCATGGTCATCTTCGTTAACTTCAAATATGAGTGTTTGAAAACCATTCTGAATGTGCAAATGTCTTAAAGGCAACCGAGAGAACTCCTTCTATCATCGCGAAATCTTGCAATCGCGTATAATATCATCTATTTTTTTTTCAACATGTGTCGACGAAAGATAACCTTTCTTTTCTATTTCCAAGACAGCAAGTCTTTAAAACGTGTGTATGAAATTAACCTGCGATATACTTCATGATTCATCCGCGTACAACTTTATTTAATCTTTCGTGTCTTGTGTGCAAATTTCAATCCTCCGTTTTTTCATAATTGTTTGAGATTTTATTCCAAACTGTCCTACCCTCATTCTTTGAAGTATTACCCATCACTAGACAGAACCTTTTCCCAACTCAGCCTACGAAGTGCTCATCTGAAAAACTGCTGATCATTCAAAGTGACCCACGAATCTATATATTCCAGACCAAAGCAATAGAAAATCTGATTACCCAAACTGAATTAGCTTTTATTTGCATTCTTGATGATTTAAACAGCCATTCCATGTCAAATCGATTTAGTAGTTCTCAGATTTTCGTGAAAAGTGGTAGTTTTGTTCCTTATCGTAAAATGTTACACCCGTTTTTCATAGTTTTTTTTACTAGGGTTTCGATTTACTTTTTGGGGTGGTCCAAAAAATCTACTTTTTCCCAATCAATACAATACAAATCAACTTTTTCCCAACAATACAATAAAAAACAACGAAAACAAAATTAAAATTTTCTGAAGTCGCAGTATTTCTTGAATGAAGACAAGCTTATATGCTTTAATTTGATATGTCGAACATGTGAATCGTTCTGGTAGTTCGAAAGTTATGAATTTTTGAAAAAAAGATATTTTTGGAACAAAAAAGAAAAAGTTGATTTTTTGGAAATGGGCACCCTAATGAAAAAATTAAAAAAACGGGTCTAGTAATTTGCGATAAAGAACAAAACTACCACTTTTCTCGAAAATCTGAGAACCACTTTATCGGTTTGACATGGAATGAATGAAAAAAGGAACTTTTACCACAGAACTTTGATGAAAAATTACCCTTATGAACATTTCATGAAATGATGATCGCACAACAACTCTATAGGCAGTGATGGATTTCAGGTTTTTAAAATTGTTTAAGTTTCTAATTTTCGGATTACAGATTTTTAGAATTGATTTTTTCATTTTGTTGGATTTCAGGTTTTTTTGATTTGATGAATTTTTGAAATTTGAATTTTTTGGATTTTAGATTTTCGTTATACAGATTTTTGTGTTTTAAATTTGAATTCTTAATTCTTGGATTAAGTATTTTTAGAATTTTTGAGATTTTCGTAATTGAGATTATTGTTTTCTGATTTAGGATTTTTATTTTACATGTTCGGAATTTAGATTTTTTTTTTATTTTGGATTTAAATTTACGAATTCTATGTAATATATGTAATATGCGGAATTGAGATCTTAATTTTTTTTTCTCCATTTTTAGATTTTTAGATTTATTATTAAGATTTTCATGATTTATGATTTTCTTGGCTTCCTGATTTCAGATTTTCGCAAATTTAAATTCATGGATTCCAAATTTTCAGAACCTAATTTCTATTACTGTTGCAAGCGCCGCCGCGAACGTTAGGCCTCGCACAAAAATAGATTGAACTGACAGTATGGTAGGGAAGAAGAATAAAGAAAAACAAATCATAATTTGTACGTAATTGTCAAAAGCCACGCTCCTCATAAGTGAACTTCAATTATTTGACAAATTCTAAATTTTATCCTAAATTCTAAGCTTATAATCGTATTCATTCTTATATCAGATACAAAAGGATACATTAAAATCAAATCGCCAGATATATTTGAGGACGGATTGGAGGTTATCAATCTTATAGTATTCATTCGTCATTCATAATTCTCGCTTTAAATTATTTTATTTAGGGCTTGCAAAGATACTTTCGTACTTAGGGTCAAGTCTTGTCGGAAAACGAGTATAAAAGTTGAAGAGGATTACTAAATGTAAATCTAAATTAATTTATAAGAAAATGAACTAAATCAACACGAAATGTATTCTAGGAAATTTTTATCGTATAATACAAACGGATTAAAAACACAGAATTTTCATCTTCATCGTGCTGGTTGCGTGCGGACGCAACAATTACATTTAATTTTTGCAATCAAGATTTTTAGATTTCATAATTTAGGAATTTTAGATTCATATTATGTTTTTTATCAGTTTCCCATTTTTGTACTTAAATTTTTTTTTTGTTTTGGATACTTTGATTATTTATGAATTTTTCGGTTTTGGATCTAAAAAGATTCATCCAAGATTTTTTGATTTGGAATTCCCAAAAATTATTATAGAAAAATTATTTGATGTTTTGAGTTTGGATAAGAAATTTTTGCATCTCAGATTTTTGAGTTCTCGAATTTTACATTCTTGGTTTTTATTACAGCGCGGACTCGATTATACACAGTATTTTCTTTTCACTGTATATAATCGAATCCTGTATATAATCAAGCAAAAAAAACATTTTTTTTATTTGTTTTTTTTTTGCATGTATTTTTCGTTTTTTGAAAATAAAAGAGGAATTTGATTTTTGATTCATCCCCTTAAAGCAAGAAAACTCTGTCTGACTCTGTTGCCCTAAAATTGGCTCTACATTAAAAAGTACGCTACGGAAGTCGATTCTGATGTTTTCATTTGAAAGATGAGAAAATTTAATACAGGATATAGTAGTAGAACAACTGAATTAGTCGATTTAATTAACATTTTGTAAGTGAAAAACTTCAAAGTTAATAATTTTTAATGTGTTATTATTAATTTTATCCTAAAAAATTATATTAAACTAGATTGTTTCTGTCAATTGAATTGAAGTTCTTTAACCGCTCTACAATTTGTTCTTTGACACCCAACTTCTATCTTTATTAATTTGGTTGCAATATCGATATAAACAATTCCTGGTGAACATTCAAGCAAAATCTTCAACAACCACGATTTTATCCCTCTGTACATGTAATAGCCACTAAAACTTTATCTTAACGTTGAAAGATTACATTTTTCCTTGAAATAAGCCATATTTGAAATATAAAAAAAAAATATTTTTTTCCAAACTGTATATAATCGAGTCCAAAATTGTATATAATCGAATCACATAATTTTTAATCGAGTCTGTATATAATCGAGTCCGACCTGTATTTGGACTTGAGGTTCTTGAATTTTTGAATTTTTAGCTTCAGTTTTTTTCTTTATTTTTTGGATTCCAGATTGTTAGAATAATTTTTTTATATTGTTGGATCTCATCTTTTTGGATTCTATATATCTGGATTTGAATTTCCTTTTATTTAACACTTTTCTATTCTTGGATTTCAGGTTCTTTATACAGAATTTTTGAAATCTCCAAAATCCGGAAATCTACAGATTTTAGAGATTTTTTTGGATTTTAAATTTAAATTTTTGGGATCTCAATTTTCGGATCGGGTTTTTTTTTGGATTTTCAGGTTTTTGATTTCAGATTTTAATTTTTTAGATTTTGTTTTTTTCTGATTCAAGATTTTTAAATTTTAAAATATGATATTTTAGATGTTCGGAATTTAGATTTTTTTAAATATTGGTCATGAATTTCCAAATTCTGGATTAAGTTTTTTAGGTTCTTAACTTCCTAATTTCAGGATTTCGCAATTTAAATTTATGGATTTCAGATTTTCAGAATGTTTACATTTAATTTTTGGAATCAAGATTTTGAGATTTCAAAATTTATGAATTTTAGGTTAAATTTTTGGATTTGAAATTCCTGAAAGTTGTTTTTCCTAAAGTCCAAAAGAAAATCTGATTTTCAGTTTTGTTTTAATTAGAGATTGGATTTTAGAAGTTATATATTTTAAACATTTTTGGATATTTTTATTTCCGGATTTGAAAGTTTATATTTAAGAATTTGGAAATTTATTTCAATCAATTTTTTTAAATAACGAAATTTTTAAATAATTTTTTCGAATGTTTTGTGACTCAAATCAAAATTTATAATATTTTTTTCAAATTAAGATTTTTGGTTTTTAGATTTAAGGAATTTTAAATTTTGGATTCTATATATTTGGTATTATTTTTTTAGATTTTAAATATTTGTGTTTAACAATCCAGGATTTCAGATTTTTAGCATTTTGATGTTTAGATCTTGGAATATAAATTTTTAGAAACTAGATTTTTTGCTGGACATTTTTGAGTTAGATTTTAAATTTCTAGATTTGAAACTAAACTAAAAGGATTGTACTATGCACATTTGGCATTTTTCTGATTTTCGAGGAGATTAGCTTAAGAGGTAAAAAAGATCGAAAAATTTAGTTTTACATTTTTGAGAGGTTTATACATTCAGAAATGTTGTACAGATAATTTTTTTTATATTTCATCTTATAGAAACGTTACAGCAAAAAATATTAGGCACCTCAATAAAAGTAGCATTGCTGTACAAATCTTTAAAAGCGTTTCTCTCTAAACCATGTTTATTCTCAGGTGGCGATACATTTATCTCAGAACTAGGGGACTGATTTTGCTGGTTTTTTGTTCAAATGAATTATCTAAATAAATATAAAACGAGTAAAACACCAAGGTGTGCTCTCCAACAATCAACCGTAGTCATCTTTAAAAATTTTAATACTTATTGTTATCATCAGACCCTCGTAACTCTCAAGATAAACGAACTAACAACAGGCTTGCGTTGTTTATGGTTTAGCAAACAAATGCAGAACTAATGAGCGTTTGTATTTTTTTTTGTTATTGTACGATGTCTCGAAAGACCTTTCTCAAATTGCACAACTCAAAATTTTCGCTTGAAACTGAAACCACCACTTGGTTTGACCTTCATTACCCAGTTAGCCAGCGATATGATTTATCGTGTGAACTTTCCGTCACCGTCGTGGCGCTTACATTCTCATATCATGGTAAAACATCAGATAGCAACATCAAGCAGACGATGATCCCTTTCACTTATTATCATGTACTTTAGCTCCGTGAGGTGGCGGTGATATTCTCACGTAGCTTGAAAGAGCGCACCTGAACCTTCTTCGTTCCAGAAAACAGGCTTTGCGTGAGCGAACCTCATCATGTGTTTCTCGGTGGTGGCGTCATCGTGTCTCGTGAGATTTATGTAGCAGTTCTTTTTCGCACCTTTCTCGCACCATCATAGGTCTAGCATAGCATTTGAATTTGTTTCCGTACTAGCCGCCTTACTGACCTTGGCTACAGGGCGCCATCGTGATGGCTGTGGCTCCTTATCGTTCGACGGATCGTGTTTGTTCAATTTTCTTAAGGCTCCGTTTTGGTTTTGCGAGCAACGATTCTTGTGGTAACTAATGAGAATAACCAAGATTAGGGGGCTACCTTGTGAAAGGTTTGATATACGAGTAGCATTTTATTATTTCATCGCAAAATTTGTCGGCAGTGAGAGTGGACGCGGTTCCTGTTCCGACTGGTTGCACGATCATTTTTCGTTAGCTCGACGGGGAGTCACTTTGGTGGCAATTAAGTGACAATGTCACACGGCGCAAACGCCGACTCTGCACACGATTGTTTTGCTCCCGGTGCCCACTCATGTGTAGAGGAGCGTTAAATTGGAAGATTAGTGTCGCAACGCAATTTCGCCGAAGAGTTGTTTACGACAAAATGCAATAACTGTGTAAGCGGCTACCGAGGGAAGGGTATCAACAGTTCGAACATGTTGAATCGATTTCTAAAATATCTATAGCAGGTGACTACCTAGAGAAGAATATAACACGAGCATAACGGAAGAAATTGGACTACTTATCGGGTAGATAGCTACCTAGAAACCATCGAACGAACTCTGGAAGAGCCCACCTTTCCCAGGAAGCACATTAAACCGGGACTTCCGCCATCCATCATCATCACCACCATCACCGATATCTCCCGAGGTTTGGTCGGTGAGCGCGGGTCATCGATTCTGAATAGTCTCTTGTTCGCCATCGTCGACCACATGAGAAAGCCGCCGTCGCCTCACTGCTAATCACTCCCCGCCTTAATTATAGCAATAAAAATTTAAATACATTTTTCCACCAGCGCTGTAGATGCAGCAGCAACAGCAGCAGCGACGGCGAAGGCGGTTCTTCCCCCTCGTGTGTTGTTCACCGGAGATTTGATCCGGTGAGAGCGCGGTGAAGAGCGATCGGTATGATGAAACCCTATTACAAAGGGTCAACCGTCGACATATGACAGTCCGGCGCGCGAAAGATACAAACAACGTAAACATTGGGTGTACTTCAGGGGAAACCGCCGCTGTCAGTCGCGTCGGTACTTGCGGCGGTAATACTTTCCCTTTTTATGGCTTTCGGTGATTACCATTATTGTTGGTGTTGTCGCTGGCTTGGGAAATGACATTTAGTTCGAAACGGTTTGCGGAGTTGATTGTTGATTGTCATTGGATGAAAATGATGCAATTTCGCCGGGTATCGCTTGCATATATGATAAATGGCCTTCTGCGGAATTTCCAGCGGCGCTACCGTAGCGAGTGAGTGGTCATAACCGAGACCAATTAGTAGCTGAGAAGTGATTACTGTCGCTGCGCTGCGGCATAAAACCGAAACTTTACTTTGTTAGTAAACGCTGCGCTAGGCAAAAAATTGACTACAATCATCTCCGGAAGGTGATTTTTTTATATGCAAATATGGAGCCCAAGTCTTTTTGATGGTCATTTGTAGTCTATTTCCTAATTCACTGTTTGCACCTTCCACGAACTCTAAGGGATTGAAATGAACATGAGTCTGAGAAGGGGTCCATCCTAACAAAATTGATTATGTTTCCGCTTATTAGCGAACAATCGAGAACTCACGCCCCTAAATTTACCAACTGTGTGTGTTACTATAGAATAACAACTTCCAATCAACAATCATAAAGCTAATTTGATCTGGCCTCTTTCCGTTAACACACGCTCTGATATTTGCAACATAAAACACTATTTGTGTTATTAATAGCACAACAAATATCAACTATACTGCTGTATGGTCCAACTAGACAGTGGAACAAGAGGAACTCTCTTACCGAAAAGGTGATAGTGTATAATTTACTAAATGTACAAGATTAAATCCGACTCCATCACAGCTAAAAATGTTGTGCTTAAAAAAGTAAACGCAACCTCTTAGAATTTGGTTTCCGAAAATCGAACCACTGGTGCATGTCGTTGCGAGATCACCCGCCAGTACATTGTGTAAGCTGTTGTAATATAACTATCTCAACTGCCAAATAACATACAAAAAGAAACATGTATCGAACAAGCAAAATGGGTTGGATAATATTATTATACACCTAGCGTTACATGACAAAAATAGCGATCAATAATCACATTTGCCATCGGTAGCAATAGCACTGAGGAGTTAATTACATCGACATACCATACATTATGCTTGATTGTGTCACGCCAAACATGCACAACAGAACTGTCGAAAACAACACAAATTTAATAAATTCATTCAAATTTTAAAAATTAGATTTTCGTTTCGATAGATGTACTAACAAAACGTCTTCGGCTAGGCTATTCACCAATTCCATGAAAAAAAAACCTATCGAAGAATGCTTTTTGTTTCATTGTAGATTCAATTACCACAGTCGTATTTTCAATTTATTCAATTTTATAAAAATTTAAATTAAATTATATAAACATTAAATTCAAATTTAATTATTTTCGTAATTTTCAATTTCTTTAATTTTAAATTTTCTCAATATTTTTTTTATTTCAAATTTTCTCGATTGAAGCCTGTTTCAATTTTAATAATTAAAATTTTTGATGATCACGAAATTTCAATTTACCTTATTTACAGTTTTTAATTTCATCGAGTGCAATTTTTCTAATATCCATTTGTGTCATTTACAAATTTTCTTTTCAATATAGATTTTTCTTCATTTTCTCAACTTAATGTTCTCTTATTTGTATTATTTTCTAATTTAAGTTTACTGAATTTCAGATGTTTTCAACTTTTTATATACACATTTTCCAATTCTCTCAATACTTAATTTTTATTTTTTTTTCGTAAAAAATTTTAAAATTTTGAATGAATTAGTTTATTATAATTTTTTTAAAGTTTGTTGATTTTAATCTTTCTCAATTTTAAAATGTTTTAAATTTAAAAGCTTCTCTATTTTTAATCCACTTGATTTTGTTTTATCAGTTTTTAATTTTCAGTTTTTCTCAATTAAATTTTTCGATTTTTTTTAATTTTTAAATTTATCAAATTAACATTTTTCTAATTTCCATTTTTCCTTTTTGTTTAAATGATTTTTTTTTAATTTTCTCAATTTTTTGGTGCTTAAACTAATTGTGAATTTCATTGTTTTCCAAATAAATATTTTCTAGTTTTCAATTTAAATATCTCTCCAATTTGTTTCTATACATTTTTTTTTATTTTTCATCTTATTCAATTTTTAATGTAATAAATTATTATTTTTTGCTGCTCGCTCCGTTACGTTTCTCCGTTATGTTTCTTCTATTTCCTTAATGTTAAATTTTCCTAATATATATTTTTTTCTTTTTACATATTTTTTCGCTGTAAATCTTGTTTAAATTCAAATTATTCCAAATTGGATTTTTTCCAAAATGAGCTTTTCCTAATTTATTTTTTCCTGAATTTTTTAAAAAGTTTTGTCAATTTTTGATTTTCTAAATTATATTTATATATTCTTTAATTTCTTTTTCTCACATTTTCTCAAATTTAGATTTTTCAAAAATATTGTTTCCTTAATCCAAATATTCTTAGCTTTTAAATTTGTTTTTTTTTTCAATGATTTTCAATTTTCTTAACAGTTTTTTTTGTATTTTTTTTTCTTAATTTTTTTTTCCAATTGAATTTTTTAAAATTTTAAATTCAATTCAATTAAATTCCAATAAATAAAATTCAATTTTCTCGGTTTGTCAATTTAGATTTTTTAGCTTTTAATATCCTTAAGTTTTACTTTTTCAATAGTCTTATTCTTTCGTTTCTATTTTTTCGAATTTCCAGTTTATACCATTATAATTTTACTTAATTGCAATTTTGTAATTTCCACTTTTGTCGATTTAAAGAAAAAATCTCATTTTTTAATTTCCTTAATTTGTATTTGTGTAAGCCTCAACTTTTCTCAATCTTTTTTTTATTACTTGAATTTTTTTCTATCATAATTTTTTTTACCATTTTTCTATTTTAAACTCACTCAATTCATAATTTTTTATTTTCATTTTTCGTTTTCAATTTCCATCTTTATTCATTTACTATTTTTTTGCAAATCTTCTAATAAACTTTTTCCTCATCTTCATTTTTATTTAGTTTAAATTTCCTAAATGTTTATTCTTTTCGTTTTTAGTCAATTACATTTTTTAATTTCAGCATACATAATTCTTTTTTCGTTTGTATTTTAGTTTTTCTCTGATTTAGAAATTTTTAATTGTTTTTTTTTTCAAATTACAATAAAATTGATTGATAAATTCATCAATTTTCACAATTATACCAAAAAAACATTCTTCATATTACAAATTAATTCTTTTTTCACAATCATTTTTTTCTAATTTGACAGTGTTTTTTTATATTTGTTTTTTTTTTAAATTCAAAATGTGAATTTTTTTTTGAAATTACTCAATTTTTAATCTATTAATCTATGAAGTTTATTTTCAGTTTTTTTCATTTCTAATTTTTATTTTAAATCTTCTCTATTTACAATTTCGTCAATTTTCAATTTACTTGTTATTGTTGCTCTAAATGAATTTTCCCAATATTCTCGATTTACTATTTTTAAGTTTTTTACAAATTCATTTGCTCTTAAATATTAATCTTTCTGAACTTTATTTTTCACAGTTTCTCAATGTAGTTGTTTTGATCTAAATTTTCCTAAGTCTATTTGTTTCAATATCCTCATTTTTTCGATTTAATTTTTTCCTATTTATAATTTATTCCATTATATTTTTTTAATAGCAATTTTGTAGTTTCCACTTTCCTGATTTTTGTTTACATTTGTTCTCAATTTTTAATTTCCTTTTTTTCATTTTTGTTTGTCTGTGTCTCAAGTTTTCTCAATCTTTTATTCCTTCAATAACATTTTTCATTACTTGATTTTTTTCAATTTTTTCTATTTTTTAGTATTTTTAAATTCTACATTTTTTTATATTTTTTAATTTTTAAAATTAAAAATGAGAAATTTGTTTCAAATTTCCTCTTTTCTCGATTTTTTAAATATTTTTTTAAATTTTTAATCTCCTCAATTTATATTTCTCTGAGCGTCAGGATTATAATCTATCTCTATCTCTTTCTTCGATTTAATTTTTTTTCTTATTTCGAATTCTCTTAATTCATTTTTTTTATTTCTATTTTTCGGTTTAAATTTCCAACTTTATCAATTTGTTTTTTTTTGGAAATCTTCCAATCTCTTTTTCCCAATTTTTAATTCTATTTAGTTTAAATTTCCTCATCATTCCTACTTTTGTATTTTTCTTGGTTTGATTTCTTATTTTCATTGCATTTAATTCCTTTTTTTGTATTTTAATTTTTCTCTGAGTTCAAAATTTTGAAATTCTGCTTTTTTTATATTTGCAGTAAAATTGATGGATATATTCATAAACTTTCACAATTTCACTAATTTCATTTCAGTTTTCGCAATTTTGAATTAATTTTTTTAAAAATTAATTCATTCAAATTTTCTTATTTTTTTCAATTTCAATTTTTCTCAACTTCAACTTTTCTCAGTTTTGAATTTACTCAATCTCCAATTTTCAAAATTTTCAATTTAATTAATTTCGAAGTTTCTCGTTGCTGTATTGCTTTTTTTTCCTTCTCAAATTCTGAATTATCTCAACTTTTTATATATTTTTGAATCCACACAATATTTTATTGTCTCAATTTTCTATCTCCCCAAATTTCTATACTCGATATACAAGTTTCCAGATTATTTGCATTTTTATTTGCAATTATTTGCAATAATTCAAATATGTTGCTGCATTTTGTGTTATAAATTATATAACCTCAAATGATGACAGATATAATTATGGTTTGTTAGAATAGCCATATCTGTATTCATTTTCGACCAACCACCAAGCGCAGATGTGAAAATAAATCTTTACAGATAACCGATCCCACCGCGAAGTCGTCGGGTGGCGTCGGGTTCAACCATTAACACGGAAATGACACCACATACATGAATCAACGCAACCGCAGAAAAAAAAACAAAAACAACGCAAATGGTGTTCGACTATTTAGCAATCGTAATCTCCGTCGATTTGCATTCTCCTCTCACTGCGTGCGGTTGACACCGACCCACTCGCGGCACGCATCTTTCCTTCTGTCCGCCTTGGGGATTTCCAAGAAATTATCTGTGGTTTTAAGCCATTCGGAACAATAAACAACGAACGAATGGAATTTCAATCGCGAGCAATGCGATCATTTTAATGTTGTTCGATTTCGCTTGTATCCGCGGTTCCGTGGTTCGGTGACCGCCATAAATCAAGTCATTACGGAGGGATACCTCCAACTCCCAACTCGAATCGCAATAACAATTACTCGGCGATTTGTCGTGGGGGTGAGACCGCCGGGTCTATGTAAACTAATCTAAACAAGCTTTCAATTCTAATAACAGCCGACCGCGAGAAGAGGGACCTTGAACTGCTCGAGATTCAATTCCCACTCGCGTGGAGTTCTAGTCGCTACAGGTAATAAAGACAAAAAAAAATACTCCTGAGATTTTTTGCAGAGGCGGAAAGGCATGGCTCATAAATCGAACACCGTTATCCACGATTAATTTGTATTGCTTCACTGAGTCAGTGAAGTCCATGCGACTGATGGACATGTGAATTCCGGTTGAGATTGGAGCAAATTGCTGAATTACGGAAGTTGAAGGTGCAATATAACGAACGCGATGCTCTAGAGCTCCCGTTAAGCTCTGGTGTTCAGCCTAATTTCGCGAATCATAATAAAAATAGCGAGAATGACAAACACGCAAACATTGCTCATCTAATCGCGCGTGAGTTGGATGTTATGTTACGGGTACCACAACAAAAGGCAAAGCTCAGGAGCCAGGAGCTCATGCCAAACCAGCTTTTGGCATGGGAAAAATGTTCACTTTGTTTATTACAATTCTAGAGATGTGTTCAAAAGCCCATCCGTCGTTCAAACAATCAAATTGTGCATTTTATCAAAAGCATTTGTAAATCGCAATTCGCATGGCGTAAAAAACGCTAACATGATTTCACTTCTTTAATTTGGTGAGTTTTTTAAAACACACGCTCACCACCGGTCCAAAATCGCCACAACTAAGTTGGAGTTTTCATTTTGTGCTGAATTGTTGTTCCCCTGTGACTGCGTCTCGAATTTGCTGCGGCACGATTTAAATTGCGGCTGCTCATTTACTTCCGTGACGTGCGCACCTGAAAATTACACGCCATCCATCAGTCAGTCATAAATCATTTTGCCAGCTCAGCTATTCGCTTATCATTGACACCGTCGTCATCATCAGCGATGTCTGTATTTGCGTGTCACAAAATGCTTTCTAATGCTCTCTCGAACTGACGATGAGATAAAGTCATTAGGACGGGAAATGTTTGATCCATTTGAAAAACCGCAAAGGTGCAATTAAGCTGAAGAATCTAAAAAACAAGCCAAGATGTCTTTGTTTGAACATCTGTGAAGCGAGAGAACGTAGTTTACCATTAACTGCTAATGTTCGTCGATATTCAAATAATTGCAATCGCCTTTTCTAATGACTATTCACAATGACATTTGGACGAATCCATTTTTTCAATACCTTTTTTATATCCAATTCTCTTTATCTAAAATTTCATGATTTCTGTATCTTAATTCTTGATTTTGTAAATATTTGATAATTTTTAATCATTCTCGAGTTTCTGAATTTTCCATTTTTACCGATTTTTCAATTTAAATTTTCATTTGAGAAATTTTTTCGCTTCTGATTTTTTTTTATTTTTCCGTATTTTTCTGAATTTTTAAGTTTTGAATTTTTTAAATAATTTTTTTTTAAATTAATTAATTAATTAATTTATTTATTTATTTAATTATAATAAAAATTTGAATTTTTTAATTTTTTTCCGATATTTTGTATTTTTTTCCTATTTCCTAAATTTTCCTTTTTTTTTTTGGCAGACTTATCTCACTTCTTAACTAGGCGAACCTAGCCAGAATTTTCACCTGCCCCCGGGCTTCTGAATGCCAAAGGGGGACTAGGCTCTGCGGAATGCACGTATCTGCATGCTCGTGCTGTTTCAGTCCTGACCGAGAAATTGTCGGACAATCGCGCAGGTGCTAAGGATGACCGACGTTTGGATGCCGGCCAATTCCTTCTCCATGTTCAACACCTTTAGCGCTTCCAGAAGTGTCTTCGGGACAATTCCAGTTCCAGAGAGAACGACTGGAACAATTCTTGGGACCTCCCTTAGCCCCCACAGTTCCTTGAGCTCCACGGCCAATGGTCGGTACTTGCAGATTTTGCGACCGTGGGTCTCCTCCAGATTCTGGTTCAGTGGAATAGCGACATCGATGATGGTGACTTTGCGGTCGCTCTTGTCGTAAACCATTATATCTGGGCGGTTGTGGTGGATCGAGAGGTCGGTCAGAACAGTGCGATCCCAGTACAGCTTGAAACGGTCATTTTCCAGGACAGGTGCAGGCAGGTACCGGTAGTTTGGTACGTTGTCTTCCAGTAGAGCACATTGGAGCGCCAGTTGTCGATGAACAATACGGGCCACGTTGTTGTGGCGCTCGGTGTAGGCTGCGTTGGCTAAAACGGGACAGCCTCCCATAATGTGCTCTATGTTTTCACCTGGTTGATGGCACATCCGGCAAATGTCATCAACGTCTTGATGCCAGACGTACCGCCTGCAGTTTCTCGTCGGCATTATCCTGTCCTGGATGGCTATCATGTCGGCTTCTACTACTGAAGAGAGTTCACCACGCGTTAGCCACAGATTAGATGCGGCCTTGTCGACGTGTGGCCGGTCCAGTTGATGGGGGTGGGCACCATGCACTGCCTTCTGCTTCCAAGCTGCAATCTTCTCCTCCACTGTCTGCAGATTGCAGTTGAGTTGGTACTCCGCTTGCGCCAAGTGCAGAGCGCTGTATCCTCTGTCGGCGGCGCAGACAGCCCGGTATAGCGCGTTTTGGTTGGCGCGTTCTGCGAAGTACTCGCGCAGTTGTCGTACCTGGGCAACACACAGTGCAGATATGTCGACTATTCCAAGTCCCCCTTCTTTGCGTGGCAGTGAAACTCTCTCCAGTGCCGATTGAGGATGGTGCATTCCGGCCTCTTTGAATGCTTTCCTCATCCTCCTCTCAAGGTCCTCTAGGTCAGTTTTGCTCCATTTGACTACACCAAAACTGAAGGTCAGCAGGGGAACCGCGAATGTGTTGATCGCGCGTACCTTGTTCCCCGCGTTGAGGAAAGTCCTCAGGACACAGTTCACTCGACTCAAGAACTTGTCTCGCAGCTCCGTCTTGATGTCGGAGTGGCGAATCCCGGTGAGCTGTCGGAATCCAAGATATTTATAGGATTCGCCACGAACCATGTCTCTTATGAACTCGCCGTCATAGACCTCGTAACCTCCGGATTCGGTAAGCTGCCCTTTCAGCAGATGGACACAGCGGCACTTGTCGAGGCCGAACTCCATGCAGATGTCCCTGCTTATGTCTTCGACAACCCGGATAGCTACACCTAGACGCTGACGTGAATCAGCGTAGACCTTGAGATCATCCATGTAGAAGGTATGGGTCACTTCTTCGTGGGCGCCGTCGCCATACCTTATTTTATAGCCATGACCGTTTCTATTGAGCGTCCTACTGAGGGGGTTCAGTGCCAGACAAAACCAAAGCGGGCTGAAAGAGTCGCCTTGGAATATCCCCCTCTTTATCTGCAGCGTTCTAGACTGCAACACATTTTCCCCATCACTGAGGTGCAGAGACGTACTCCACTGCCTCATCGCATGCTGCAGGAACCTAACGACGACGGGATCAATTTTGTAGAGCTCCAATACCCGGACGAGAAACGAGTGAGGTATGGAGTCATAAGCCTTCCATTTTTTAATTTTAATTTTTATTTTCGAAATTAGATTTTTTTTTGTTTTTCAAATTTTAAATTGTTTTTTTTTCAATTATCTCATACCATATTTTACAATTTTTCTTTTTTTAAATTTTTTTTTTAAGTTTTTTTTAGTTCTCAATTCCTCAATTTCACATTTTGTGAATTTTCAAATGTTGTAAATTTGCCTATACTTTGAATTTTTAATATCGTTTTTCTATTTTCTTGGACTCTGAATTTTATTAAATCCTTAGCCTATGATTAAACTCAGTTACGCATCGAGTGATTTCATTACTCTGCTGTTGTGGTACAGAAGAATAGTTATCGTCCCGACAAGGTTTATTTAGAATTCAGTCTCGTGAGATGTAAATCCATAAACATGGCGAAGCATGTTTCATGATCGATTTGTCTCACAACGTTCTGGGAAATATTCAGCATAGTATAAGAATAAGAACAAAGTAGAATAAGTAGATAGTAAGAATGTATGAACAAAGATGGGAGTAAAATAAATAAATAAAAAATAATAGTAACGACAACCCAAAGAATAATGATGTTTATTCGAAAGGCTCCCGATACTGCTGAACTTCTGAAGGTTTTTTTTTATGAAATTTTGATTTTTTATTTCCTATATCTATTTATTGATTTCCATTTTTCTGAATTTTAAAGCTTTTGAATTGTTAGTTAACTATGTTGTCTTCCTTTTTTATTTGGAAATTTTCTTAATTTTATTTTTTAACTTTCTTTTTGATTTTCTGAATCTTAGATTTTGTTAAATTCTTAGTTTTCTAAACTTTGTTTAATTTTTATGATTTTCTATGTTCAAAATTTTTATTTTTTCGAATTTTGATTTTTTTTTGTATTTTTTTTTATTTTGTAATTTCTGAATTTTAATTTTCTTATAATGTGCAAACTAAACAGCATTTAGAAAACTAAATGCTATTTTTTTGAAATTTAGGTTCTTTTGTCAAATTTTTGATTTCCTGAATGAATATTTTTGAATTTTTATTATTTCCTTTTTTAAAATTTTAATGTTTTTTTATTTATCGTTCCATTTTTTTTTTATTTTCCTTTATCATTTAAAATTTGCTGAATCTTTAATTTTCCAAATTTCAATATTCTATTTTTCCTATTTTTCCTTTTTTTTTGTTTTTTAAATTTATTTATGTTTGTTTAACGTTCATTTTTATGAAGCTTTGATTTTTTTTTGTATTTCTTTTTCAAACTCTTTGACTTTCGATTTTTCTGAATTTTGAATTTATTGATTTATTAATTTACTTAATTGTCTTCATTTTTTTATTAAGAATTCTTTTTATTTGTTCAATTTTGTTTTGATTTTCTGAATCTTAGATATTGTTATATTCTTAATTTTCCTGGATTTAGTTTAATTTTGGTCATATTCATATATATTTGGTCATCAGTCAATTCCAAACTTCTTTTTTTTTATAATTTCATGTAATAATTCCACAAAATCAAGTTTTTATTTTTTTCTGTATTTTCTATTTTGATATTTCTGAACCTTTTTTTTAATTTTAAATTTTCTAAATGTTATTTTTTTTTGAATTTTAAACTTTTCTCACATGAAAAAAAATTAATTTATTCAGAATCTTTATTTTTCAGAATCTTTAAATCCTTCTACATCGGATTTCAACAATGACAGAGTTATTGTTCTTCTTTATTGTTCCGGGATTTATTTGCTTTAACTGGATTTACTTCAAAAATACGCTGCGTAAGTAAAATACGCTACTTACGTAGCGTACGTAGCTTCTATTTTGAAGATGAGAAAATTTTGTACAGGATATAGTTGTGAAACATAAAAAATAGTGGATTTAAATAACATTTTGGAAGTGAAAAACTGTGAAGATAGTGGTTTTGAAGGTGTTATTATCAATTTTAACCCAAAAATTCATAATAAACTTGATTGTTTCTATCAAACAAATTAAAGCTCTTAAACCACTCTACAATTTCTTCTTTGGCACACAAGTTCTATCTTTCTTAATTCCGTTGCAATATCGGTATAAACAACTAATTCCAAACTGTATATAATCGAGTCCGTATATTATTCGAGTCCGACCTATACTTGAATTTCTCACTTTATGAATTTTTTAACCTTCTAGTTTTCTTAATTCATTTAAATTTTTGGATTTTTTCAGTTTTTTGTGTTCCATTGTGTTTAAATTTTCAGATTGATTTAATTTTTGATTGTGATTTTTTTAGAATATTATAAATTTTCTGAATCTTCTGGATTTATGAGGTTTTCGAACTTTATATATTTTATAATTTTTTAAATGTTTTAGATTTTTTCAATGTTTAAGCTATCTGAACTAGAATGATGAAGTTTTAGTCAATTCAACCCCCTTTCCTTCCTTATGCCAGGAACTTGCACTCTCCGATTTTTTTATTAGTTTCTTCTTCTCAAGAGAGACCTCAAAGATAATTACTAGTCCTCAGACGATGAGGTGGGGGAAGCTGTCAAGTTTCAAGAAAAGACCAAATAAATCGTCAGTGACGAAATCCAAAAACTTGTTTCATGTGTGTCGAGAAAAGTATTAGCGTTATATTAACTTCATTGAAAATCAATTCATGATAATCAAGTTCAACAAACCTTATTGTTTCTCATAGTTTTTGGTCAAATATACCATAACAAATAGGTTTTGATTGAGACCAGAGACCGGAAAGAATATGGATGTCAGAGTTCGTTAAAATGGTCTTCTCCGGTGAAATATGAATCTGAACGCTATTCTGAAAAAGTTGATTCTCAAGATCATTTGCAAAAGAATAACAATGAATGATGAAAGATTTTGGAAGCATAAGAAGCTATAAATAACTCTAAAAACTTCACCAAACACAACATTTACCCGAACCTATTTCCCCGATTGTGGTGTCAATTCAGCATCTTTTATGTCGTACAGCAGTATATCAATATTTCTAATGCTTGTAAGCATAACATTAACATTGTTATTGAATAAAACCTAAATAAAAATTAGAAAGCATCATATGATTATGAAATGTATACACAGCCATTCCATGCCAAACCGATATAGTGGTTCTCAGATTTCCGTCAAAAGTGGTAATTTTGTTCTTTATCGCAAAACTTTTTTTTTATTTGTTTTATTAGGGTGTCCATTTTCACGTTAGGGTGGTCTGAAAAATCCAATCCATTTTTTTCCCAAAAATGACTTTTTTTTTAAATTCATAACTTTTGAACCACTGTACTGATTTAGATGATCGACATATCAAATTGAAGCCAATGAGCTAGTCTAAAAATATTATTAAAAAATATTTAACTTCCAAAAAAAATGGACCGATTCACATGATCGACATATCAAATTAAAACTTATGAATTATTTTTCTTTGACAAAATGTTATTTTTGCGAAAAATTTGGATTTTCGTTTTTGTAATTATTGATTGAGTTAGTTTTTCATAGTTTTCTCGGTTAAAGATAGAGAGCGCTCTATTCTTTGATATTATTTATGAAAAACTGAGAATTGTTTACATAACATATCTCGATTTCAGAGATGCTATATTTTTCGTTTTTGAATTATTATATGGCAAATTTAATCTGTTTTGAAGCTTCGTTCAATTTTTCTATGTGACTAGACTAGACCTATACGACTAGTATCCAATCTTCCCGCAAGTGTGATATTTTTTTCATAGCAATGATTTTTTTCAAAAAGTGATTTTTGAGAGAAAGTTGAAAAAAAAATCTAGAAGTCAAATTTTCTTTTCTTTTCATATTTTGGTTATTTATGTTGAACTGTATAGATCAACTTCAAGAGCTGAACGGAATGAATGATCGTACCAATTTTGACTACACTAACTATTCCTTACCCCATTATTTATTATTTATTATTTTTTATTTTTCATTTATTATTTATTATTTTTTATTTATTATTTATTATTTATTATTTATTATTTATTATTTATTATTTATTATTTATTATTTATTATTTATTATTTATTATTTATTATTTATTATTTATTATTTATTATTTATTATTTATTATTTATTATTTATTATTTATTATTTATTATTTATTATTTATTATTTATTATTTATTATTTATTATTTATTATTTATTTTTTATTATTTATTATTCCCAGGAGATTTGACAAAAATCAATAAATCATGAACTATTTTTTTTTTAATTTTCCGTCTTTTGCATTCCGGTGAACGTGAACGTTACATGCAATCTTTATACGATTTCTTGGATTTTTTTTCAATTTTTTTTCCATTTCCATCTTACATCACATACAATTTCCATCTTACACTATCGTGATCGTCAACGTCAGCTCCGAAAAATGATTCAACAGGCAAACATCGCGGCCTACCTACCCCCTTCGGGTAATTAGTGGTTCGAGGAAATGAAAGTGAAACTAAAATGCTTACGCGTCGCGCTTAAGCGCCGCCGTCCGGAAAACCAGAAAGCAAGACTTTGCTCAGTGTTCAACAATAATTGCAGAATATCACCATTAACATACTAACCCTTTAATGTTAAAGTGTTCCCTACCACGACGGGGAGCGGGGGAGGTAAAGTATAAAAAGTCGCTCGTCGAGAGCGAGGCTGAAAAAGCGAGACTAAAACATAATTTATGCATGCGCGCTCGAACACGACGTGGCTCAGCTCGGCAGCATCGCTGCTTTCCATGAATTTAATGTCCATTCAAGTTATGCGCGCAGCAGAAGGGCTTCCTTCGGTTACTCGCTGGCGGTGGCCTCACTTACAGTTTACGAGCGAAACATAATACTGCGAGTTTTATGAAAGAGAACAACATTTTTTTTTCGGTGGCCAGCCCAAAACATATGACTTACGACTATGCACACGGCGAGAAGTTGCATAAAGCTACACAACATTACCGTATTCCAGTTGCTTACCTGTGAACATCGAAAGAAGAGAAAACGAAACGTTTTATTAGTTAAGGATGCAAAAACATAAAAAAGTGCTATAATTCTTATGAAACTGGTATAAATTGAGAATCTTAAACATGTGAAATCTTATTATGATTGTTTCAGCGCAAAAAAGTAAAAATAGACTCCATCGTATTATTTCCTCAAGAATAATGACAGACAGAAAAAAAAACAAATATAACGACTCAATCCGTGAATGATACGAATCGCGCACGCTTACACCAAATCCTACACTTAATCCAACTTATGTAAACTCCGCCGTCACCGCCACTGTCGTGTTGTAATAACGACTGCTGATGTGATCCGCGTCAGCGGAAAATTTGTTAGATTTTCATTGAGAAGAAAAGCAGGAAAAGCATAAGCCGATCGCCAGTCGTGATTCGCCCCGTGTTTATGTCACGCACGGACTTCGCCATTTTGCGTTTATTTTTTTGTTAGATTTTTTATTCATGGCTCGCTGGTTTAGGCAGCAGCAATTAATCGCAAATTATACCATTGTTGCATGCTTCGCTTTTTTTGTTTGGTTCCGTTGTTGGGCAGTGGCGTGCCGTGACCTTCATCAACCATCAAGTTGTCCGATGATGTCAGCGCAGCCCCGCTTATGAGCTCGTTGTTTTCGTCGGATCACGAAAGCGACAGGTTTTGATTTAGGGTTTACGCCGTATTATCCGCAGCCACAAATCATCCGTAAAATTAGATTTAACTAATTTTCGAATCAAAATTAAGCTCAATTGGGTAAACAACAATGGGGGTTCTCTTGAAACCGACTTCTTGCAATTATGAATGTCCTCTGTTAGTATTTTGGTTCGAACAAAACACAGTCGCCATCCAATCTGACGGACAAAGAACACGCATAACTCACTGACGACGTGTGAATTGGCCACACCCTGGGGTTACGCTCCGAGGCGCAACTGGTGGCGCATGGTTTGTAACAAATTTTCTGAACAGCAGCAGCCTCTCGATTGTCCCTCTGTATCACCGTGTGGTGTGTCTGGCCCCAGTGGTAGATTTATACGTTCTCGAGACATTCAACTTCATGAACCCGACAGCGCCAGATCAATCCGTGGGTGGGCTATTAAATCTTGTTGCGCCTTCCCCTAAGTCGGTTGGAGGGGTTCCCCAACAGAAGTAAGACAAATTGATTGTTCTTTAAATACGGTTCAAGGGTCGCCCATAGAAGTCACCTTAAGGGTTGGTATATTACGATACTTGCATGAATTTGGATGTATTTGTCATTTGGAAGCGAGAAAATGTTGCACATTTTTCGAATCACCTAGAATATTATTTCAAAATTTAACCAAAATGAAAGTTTGGCCCATCGTGAGAGAGATTTTTTTAGTAATATTTTTCGCAACAGGATGGCGGCGAAACTTTACTCAGTAAGGCTAACTATCAACTGAAACTAAAATATCCCAAATTTCCAAGAACTTAGTGAAATACTTTCCAGCTCATTGTGAGCGAGAAATCCTCGATTTTTTCAGTGATAGAATGGGAAACCGTTGTGTGCTATTACAACTCTCAAATCCCCGGAACATACATAAACTCCACGTACATTCACTACGCCTTTATTGGCGAAAGGCCCATTTTTGGTTGAGATATTGTTTTTTTAGATATATTTTTTTCCATTTTCCGCTAAAAACTCATGCCTTGAAACCTTATTTCATTTCCGATCGTGGTGCCACTTTGTACTGTTTTTAATGCTTTTATTTTCTATGCGTTCGTATTTAATCTACATCAATTTGGAAAAACTGATAAAAAAAAAGAAAGTGAAAAGATAAAACAAAATGTTTGAAAATTTATGTTTGTTCCACAAAATATTTCAGCTCATGGAGTTTAATAAAATATTAAAAACATTGATTTTTTCGTTTCCGTATATTCTAGATTCATTCTTGAAATTGGGCATTGCTTGCTAAAGCGTTTTTTCCTCAAAAAAAAAAATTTTTTTTTCAGTTCAGACTGTAATTCTAAATTCATATTTTCAGTTATAATGCTTTCAATGCGAACCTGTTCGTTGTGAGAAATTTAAACATTTTTCTTTATCAAAGCAAACTGAAAAATTTGGTTGAAAATTTAAATTTGTTTTATAAAATATTTCAACACAGATTATTGTATGAAATATTTCAACAAGTATTTTTTCTTTCTATTTTTAGGACCCCACTATATTGTTTTTAAAAAATGTTTCGACTCACGATCACTGGATGAAATATTTTAATCTCTTTCTTTTCTTTTCATTCATTTTAGATTCATCTACAAATATAATACAAAACAAAAACAAACAAAAATGTTTTAAATTCAAAATTGGTTTATAAAATATTTCAAATCGAGCATTTTTTATGAAATATTTCAACTAGATATTTTTTATATTTATTTTTGGCTCATTTACAAAATATAACGTTTTTGAACAAACAGAACTTATATTTTTATTTCAGATCAATCAACAAGACTGCCAGGAAGACTGAATACGAAATTAGCAATCATGACATTTAGAAAAAGGAGTTTCTAGCACGCTTTTTATATCGATTTCATTTTCTTAAATAACAAAAATGATAAACAAAATTCTTTGGTTGGGGCGTTGGAGAAATGTATAAAGAATGTTCATACAAAATTTTGAAATAAACCGGTTCGGTGGAACTTGAAAAAGATGCTACGCCAGTCTAAAAAATTAGTTCCGAGAAAAATCCGTTCTTGAATGTCCAAACTCCAAGAATTTGGAAAAAAAACGGTTCAGCCGAACTTGTAAAAGACGATACGTCAGTCTAAAAAAAAAGTAGTTCCGAGAAAAATCCGTTCTTGAATGTGAAAACTTCAAGTATATGAAGAAAAAAAATGTTTCGATTACATTTTCCAATTTCTTGGCTAGAATACTAAAATATTTCATATTTTCATCTTTGTATTCTTTGCATTTTTGATTTTTTTTAATTTTAAGATTTTTGATTGTTGTTTTTTTTTATATTTTTAAACTTTTGTACCTTCTGTTTTTGGAATTTTTGATTTTCCATTCTTAGTCAAAATCAGAATCCACAAATCCAAAAATATAAAATACATTTTTTTTCATTTCTAATTTTTGATTCTTTATATTTGAGATTTTTTAATTTCAGCTTTCAGATTTTTGTATATTGAATATTATTTCAGATTTATGTATTTAATATTTTTGAGTTTGGGGTTCTTGGATTTTCGTATTTTATGTTGTTGGATTCTTGTTTTTTATGTTCATTGATTTTGGACTATTGTATTTTTGCACGTTATATTTTCGGATTCTTATATTTAATATTTGGATCATCGTATAGATTTTTAGGTTTTGGACGTTTAGGTTTTCGGATCCTAGATTTTTGGGGTGTTAGATTCTTAGATATTTTTATTACTTTTTTTTGCTTCCGGAATGATAAATGTTTTTCTGTATTGCAAATTTTTGGATTCCAGATATTTGAATTTTTAGATTTTCGGATCCTACATTTCAGAATTCTAGATTCCTAGATTTTTGTATTTTCGGATTTTTCACTTTTTGTTTTTTTATGTTAGATTTTTCGTTCTTAGGTACAGTGAACTTTTCCTTACTCGATTTTCTGTATCTCGATATTTCCCTTTCCCTAATGAATTTTATGGCACCTTTGATTGATTTTACAAGCATTCTTCCCTCCATAACTCGATGGTCCCTTGGATATCGAGTTAGGAAGAGTTCACTGTATCTGGATTTGGGATTTTGGTTTCTGGATTTCGGATTTTTGTATAGATTTTTTGATATAACAATTTTACGATATCCTTTTACAATTCTGCAATATCAAAAAATTTTAGAATTTCGAATATTTAGTTCTTTCAGTTTTTGGATTTGAGGATATTTGATTTTCGGATTATTAAAACATGTTTTTTTTAATTTTACCCTTTTATATTTTTCAATTCTAGATTTATTGAATTCAGGATTTTAGATTTATGGAATACAAAATTTCGCATTTTTGTATTTATTTCTAGATTTTATTGAATTTTGGTTTCTAAACTGTTGAACTTTTGTATTTATTTTTTTTTGTATTTTGAAATTTTAGATATTTAAATTTTATAATTTGGGATTTCCTGATTTCCGAATTTAAGATTTTTTTAATTTTATTTTTTTTTTGTATTTTATATTTTCTTGGATTATTAGATTCCAAATTTTTGGTTTGTTACATTTCATATTCTGTATGTTTTGGATTTTTGAATCATTGAATTTTGAAGTGTTAGATTCTTGTATTTTTTGGATCCCACATTTTTGGAATCTGGAAAATTGGATTTTATATTTTTGCATTAGATGTTTTTAGATTTTCACATTTCAGGAATTTTTCCATTTTGGATTAAAGAACTTTGGATCTTTGGCTTCTAAATTTTGGGATTTTTGCATTCCATTTTTTTCGGTTTTGCATTTTTGGATCCTATTCAGATAATTGAATCTAGATTTTTGAGTTTTAGATTCTGAAAGAACTCTATGTTTTTGTGTTTTGAATTTTTATTACTAGTTTTTTGTATTTATATTTTTTTTTTGATCTTATACTTTGAGAATGTTGCATTTAATATATTTAGATTGTCTTGAATAGATGCATTCGAGATTTTCTGAATTTCGAATTTTAGACTTTATAAATTCTGACTTTTGTATTTAATATTTTTTTGGAGTCTTGGATTTTTGTATTTCATTTTTATTGTTTCCATGGTTTTTAAGAAATTTTAGGATTTTTGTATCTAATTTTTTTCATTGAGCTTGGATTCTAGAATTTCGATTTAAGATTTTTATGTTTTTGAATCCAACATTTTTGGAATCTAGATAATTAGTTTCTTTGTTTTTGGAATTCTCGGATTTAGGACTTTAGTAAACCATCTTCTAGATTCTGTGATTTTAGTTTTTTTTAAAGAATTTCCTGTTTTTGTATCATAGGATTTTTCATTATTTTTGTACCTTTGATTTGTTGAACTTTAGACTTTTGTATTTAGACTTTAGACTTTTTGTATTTCAAACAAATTCAAATTCATTCACAAAGCAAATTCATATTTTTTTTATATTTGTATTCCTTATTTTTATTAATTTTTTTATTTTTGGATTTCAAAGTTTCATATTTTCAGTTTTGTTCTGTTTTAGTTTCGAATTCAAGATCCTGAGATCTTAGGTTTTGGTATTTTATATTTTCAGATTCTCGGATTAAAGGTGTTTAGATTTCTCAATTCTAGATTTTCGGATTCAAGAAATTTCAGAAATTTTTAATTCAGGAATTATTAAAAAATTAAAGAATCTCTCAAGTTTTCGTTTCGCATATTGTATTTCCAATTTCTCGATTGTCGAATTGTTCTAACAACAGGTTTTTAATTTGCGACTTGAAATTTTATATTTTTTGAGATCCTTGGATTCGGGATTTCGTGATTTTTGTATTTAATTTATTTTAGATTTCAGATTTTTTGTATCCAATGTTTTGAACCCAATATTTTTTAAGTTTATATAATTTTTTTATATTTTTTTGACATTTTTAGACTCTCGGATTTACAAACTTTAACTTTTTGCGGGTGTATCAATTTGGGACATGAGTGTCGTACTAGTCGGAATAATTTTTACTTGAAAAAGCAGTGAAGTATAATTTTGAGGGGTTGTATGCAACATGTAACTTGTGGAGTTATGAAAGAAGAACAAGATCATTACTTTTTTTGTTATCTTCAGATAAGTATTTACTAGAAAATATGTTTTAATGTGTTGTTTTCATACAAAAAAATATTATAATTCTTATAGTGATATCTTTCTAAATAGTCCCCAAGCATAGGTAACAACTTTTGTTCATACTGCGTACCGTTATCTATTATTCATAGATCACAGTTTTGACCCGTGAACAAGTTCACTAGACATAGAAATTCGTTTGGGAAAAGTGTGAACTGATACATCCTACTTTGTTAAATTTTTGATTTATCTATTATAGATGTTTTCTTACTCCTCCACTTGTGCATAACCGATGCGGAATCTATCCCGGACCCGAGTAGAAGAACGTGAAAATGCGGTTTCAAAAAAGGTATTTGTGATCTGATATTCAAAAGCTCAATGAGAATATAAATACTAAAAAACGGAACAATCTGAAGTGTCTGTATCTATATAATAGACATGATATAAAAACCGAATCCGAATTTTGAACAACAACAACAACAAATGAAAAAAATATTTTTCAATATTATAAAAGCAATTAAGAACTAAAAAACAAAAAAATGTTATTAAATTTGGCTCAATATTTGGTTGACAGGATTTCTGAAACTCGGATCATTTTTCGATCCGACTGAAAGCATATTTGGTTGAAAGTTTTGAATCGATTTAACCGGAATAGCTCAGATGGGCTTGACTATGTATTTGGGTACAAGCTTTACTTTATTACTTTCCATCTTCGATTTCTGCCGAAAAAGTGTCGATACCTTACGTGATCAAACACAAATGAAAAGGCGAAAATTAGTTAACGGCATTGTATGTGACTCAAACCGACCCCACTGTACTTGGTTTCAATTCTCAGAATGTTGATTACCTCATGTGGTCCCATGGTTTCTTGACAGTATAATGTACGACCCACTCTCCGGCCGTGGGCCTTCCTAGGCATCTGCACACGTCTGCATAGCTGTCAACGGCTCGTTTTTTGGAGTGTAGCGGAACATACGTGCGTCTATCTGAAAACGCACGTATTCGGTCGCCACTCGCCGTTGTGTCCTCCATACAAGGTATAATTATACGCTACCCGAAACCATCAAGTTCGTGGGTCCACGCTGAAACAGCCAAACATAGCCAACAGTTGAAGGATGACTAAGGTTTAGTTGAGATGTTGAAACAGAGAGGCCCCCGGTTTTTGTTCGCACATCGTGATCGTGACCACGTTGTAAGTAATTATTCAACGGTTTAAACCTTGTCGCTAACAAATTATCGGGAGCTTGACATTGCTATTTTAATCTATTTGGCCAAATACCGATTGATCGACGGTATCATTTCAATAGAAGATAGGGTTTTTAATCCAATCACGCTACTGAGAAACAAGCGGAAATGAGTTAATACCAAATGTACTTCTGTTACAACCCCGCACTTCCTTCTTCAGTACTTATAGCTACTGTTGTCTGTTTTGCAGTTGCTGGTTAGTACCAGAGCAAAACCGATAACCCTGACGAGCGAACATGGGCCGGTTAGTGAAACTACTAGCCACGCACAGAATGGATATCACTATCCCCCTCTCGCAAACCCCAAAGTACCACGTCTCCTCGTGCAGACAAGTGTGTGTGTTGCTACCGTAAACTTCGCAACGCGTGCGAAACGACATATTTCAAAGTCCAAACAACGCAAAGCCTGCGCGCGCACCGACTTCTCGCGTAGTCATGGCGAGGTAGGTGCTCTCATTGCTTTGCCAAGATTATGTTATGCACAATACACAAGGAGGTAGCAGCAACGAAATCACTCATAGTTTACCCCCATCGGAGAAGATGAATAATAATGGGTTTTATGCGCATCGAGTGGCAGTCAACCGCAACAACAGTAGCGGCAGCGGTGCAATGCTGCGTGAAAAATGTTGCCTCCTTGCGAAGGTCGACTTTGACCTTGAGGTCGATTGTGGTGCGGTGGTGCCGCGTTGGATTGACGGTGAGCAAACTGCGGTGCGTCGGCTTTTTTCTCGCGTTTGTACAACAAATCGTGTGCAAACAGAGCAACGGCAAAATTGACTTTCAACCGCTTCAACGGCGACGACTCATTTCCCTCATTTCCTCGGCCTAATGACAGCTCGACGACCTGTTTGCTCTGTTGGCGGCTGATGGATGAATCAAGTGCATGTGCATCCACAACTCGCGCACACTGATTGGCATTTCTCTTGCGACGCGCGAAACACCGGTTTTGCTTGTGCACTCCGGGTTGCATTCGAGGCGGTGAGAAAGTCACATCTTTGCGCTGTCGCGAGATATTGTCGTGGTCGACCAATCGCGGGAGAAGATTCCCTCTTTGACGTGTGATAATGAGGAACGGCATTCACATGCGATACGATGCTAAGTAGGGAAAAGTGGAAAGGAGCTCTGAAGACAGTCGCCGCCACCGTTTTGTCGTTGTTGACTTACTGACATAGTTTGATTGAGTGAACGGTGGGATGTCTCTGAGAGTCTGCACCATCTTCGAGAGGGTAATTGGTCAGAAAGCTTATCATCGTTGTGAGAAAGTAGTTTAATCGATGCCCCCCTCGGTAACATGAACGTTCACTGGATGACAAGGCCCTCACGCCATTTTCTTCATTTTGAACATGATCCAAAATAGTTGTACATTCAAATGAATATTCGAGTAACTAACGTTAAAGTTTACTTGATTTAAGAGTCTTTTCTGCATCTCGAACAATGTGTACATGGTAAGCGAATTTCATTGAATAGAGTTATTAGAAAATGAGAACAAACATCAACAATCTTCCAAATTCACACAACAGGTATAGAAGGATTAACCGGCTAAAACTATTGAACAAAACATCACAAAATATACTTAAGATTCTGAGTAGCCAGACCAAAAGATTAATTTTACGGCTAGAGAAGTACATTACAGTTTTTACAGTCATTATTCGATTCATCGAACGATTACTGGACATCACTAGTAACTGAACTTTCGTAAAATCAGTTTGGAATCTGAAATCTTAAGTTTGAATTCATTTGAAAGCTGAAGCTATGCATTTCTCAAAGGAATCTATCGTGGCAACAGACTTCCATTTTCAATGATTTTGCGAAAGTTCGAGAACTGGTGATGTCCGGTATCTATCAATCGAACATAGATTAATAACTGTAAACAATCAACTAGCATTCGAACGAATACTTGCCACTTCTAGTTTGTCGCTTCGGTTGTATAGTTAATCTACAGATTGCAGAATCAACTCCACATTTCTGCAACAAATTATATATATACAGTCATTCCAGGCCAAACCGATATAGTGGTTCTCAGTTTTTCGTCAAAAATTGTAGTTTTGTTCTGTATCGCAAATTATGAGACCCGTATTTTTTATGTTTTTGTTAGGGTGACCATTTCCCTTTTAGGGTGGTCCAAAAAACCATTTTTTTCGCATTTTTGCCAAAAATGACTTTGATAACTTTTGAGCTACTAGACCGATTCAGATGATCGACTGGTCGTTTTTTAAAAAATACTATACCTGCAGAAAATTTGAATTCTGCTCTCGTTATTTTTGATTTTATTCGTTTTTTATTGTTTTCATAGTCTCGGGACCAAAGGCGCTATAGCTTTTTATATTATATTTATATAAATATATTTATATATTTATATTCTTTTCATATTTCTGGAAAGCTGAGGATTTTTCACACAACATATCTCGAAACCAGGGGAGCAGTTTTTTTCGTTTTTGAGTTATGATTTTTCAAAGTTAGCCGATGGTCCAAAAGATCATTTTTCCCATTTTTCCACTACAAAAAATCATAACTTTTGATCTACTGGACCGATTCAGATGATCGACATATCAAATTGAAGCTAATGAGCTTGTCTTGTTTGAAAAAAATATTACACTCTGAATAAAAAATGGATTTTGTTTTCGTAATTATTGATTATATATGTTCTTAAAGCTTACATCGTTTCGGGACCAAAGGCGCCATATTTTTTAAATATTTTTTCCTGAAAGCTGAGGTTTTTTCACATAATATATCCGAATACCAGAGGGGTGTTATTTTTCGTTTTTAAGTTATGATTTTTCAAAGTTAACATGTTTTCAGTTTTCGTTCAACATTTCTATTCGACTAGACTGGATGTATGTGATTATAATCTAATTAATTGGCAAATGTCTTATTTTTTAAAAAAAACTAGCTAGTAAGCTTTAATTTGATTTGCTTATAACTCGAACATTTCTTAACAGATCGAAAAATCATAAATTAATTATAAATTGATAGGGAATATTTCTACGCATCTATCACAATTAGTAAAATGTTATTTTTCCTGAGATAAGCAATTGAATAACTGTAAAATATCTAGCGCTATCTAAACGTCCTAACTGTCCCGTTTTGATTGACCCGATTTTTAGTTTCCCCAACACAGCCAACAAAACCAGACAACCTGGGGAGATTGGCATTGTAAATACATGCAAGTTGGGGGAACTTTTGCTCCCACCGACATTCGTTCCCTAACACAGCTATCAAGGTGCCTGTGGAAATTGCCATTGCAAATACATGCAAGTTGGGGAGCTTTTGTCACCACCGAAATGTGTTCCCTAAAACAGCCATCTAAACCAAGGTGCCTTACATTACATGGAGTCAGTTAAAATTCTTACTTACACAGCAAATATGTTTAATTCAATTGAATTCGGAAATTGTTTCATTCAATGAATAATTTAATCAATACAAACAAATGATTAGTAAGCCAACGGTAGTCCCACGTCAACCTTACGGTTTTATCATAAAACCCCCAGTTTTTTGATTTTATGATTTTTTTGCATTGATCAATTGTTGGGGTTTCTAAGAATTTTTTTTAAATTTTATGGATTTCCAGGTTTTTTTATGAATTTCCTAGATTTTTTCATGTTCTGGTTCTTGATTTTTGTTATTGTTTTCTAGATTTTCTCATTTTTCGATTGTTTTTCGTATTTTCCGTTTTTTTAAATACAATTTCAAATTTGGATTTTATTTCATTTCATTCCATTTTTGTTTTTTTCAACTTTTTCAAATCTTTTCTGGATTCTTTTTAACTTTTTGTACTTCTTGTATTTTCGATCCACGGTTGTTTGGTTTTATAAATTTTGTGGTTTATTATTATATTCTGGATATCTAGAAAATTCTACATGTTTTTGAATTTTTCAGATTTTTAATTTTTATATTCTGTTTTTTTTTTTGGGTTTTATAGTTTTTTTTTTATTTTCTAGTTTTTGTTGGAATTTCCGACTATTTTTTTCATTCTTCGGATTTCCAATTATTTTTTTATTTTTTATACTTTCTGAACTTTTCAAAATTACTAGTTTTTTTTGAATTTTTGAAATATTTGGATTTTCTCAATTTTTCATTATTTCATATTTGAAAACTGATACAGGGCTGATCTGATCAATTAAATCCAGTTTCTAATTTTTTTATAACTGTATATAATTGAATCAAAAACCTTTTTTAAATGTATTAACAAATATTTGTTTGTTTTTTAAATGTAAAAGAAAGATTTAATTTCATACAAACATTACATATATGTTCGGAAACTTTCAGGAGGAGATACAGCATCATAACTAAAGAAAAATAACATGGAAAACTTGGAAAGATGGTGGTTTTGAAGGTGTTATTATCAAATTTATCCCAAAAAATCATAATAAACATGATTGTTTCTATCAACCGAATTGAAGCTCTCTAATCGCCTTACAATTTGTTTTTTGACTCCTAACTTCTATCTTACTTAATTTCGCTGCAATATCGTTATAAACAATTCCTGGTGAAAATTCAATAAAAATCATCAAGAATACGCCATTGTACTTATAAAAGCCAAATAAAATTCAGCTTAACCTAGAAATATTATCCTTTTTCATGGAATTTCAAGCTGTTTATGATCGTTCAATTTTTCTTATTTTCGGACTTTTTTTTAGTTTCAGGTTTTTCTGGATTTGTTCTTCAATTTTCTGGCTGTTTTTTTTTTATTTTTTTGGATTTATAAGATTTTCTGATAAATTTTTATTTTTTTGATTCTTTGTTTTTTTGTTTACTATGACTTTATTTTATTATTTTTTTCTGGTTTTTTTTCTATTTTCTGAATTCATTTGGATTTTCTGAATTTTTTTGGTTTTCTAAAGAATTTAATTTTTTATTTCCTTTTTTTTTATTTTTAAAACATTTAAATTTTTCTAAATTGTTATACCTTTTTTGTGAAAATTCAAAAATTTAAGAACTTGCTGATTTTTTTTAATAATTTTGAATCTAGCATTTAAGATTTTAATGTTTCTATTTTATTTCAATTAATTGTTTCTTCAATTTATTCATTTTGTTTCAATTTCATAAATTGTATTTTTTTTCGTTTTTTTCAGTTTTGTTCTATTTTCCAATTTTATATTTGAGGGTGCGATTTGGCGTACTGGTTAATGTCCGTATCTATCGGACCATTTGACTGAACAATTTTTAGGTCGAAAAAAAGAGCCAATGTTAGGAAAAAACATTTCTATCGCAGGTTTTTGTTACTTTTGGAGATACAAGTACCATGGATACAATCGGAAGAAGGTACGATGCAAAACGGAAAACTGTAAAAACGCATGAATGGAGAGAAAATTTAATTTCTGGCTTCACTCCAGCTGACCATGCGCAACTGGAACAAGCATTTTTGCGTAGCACTTCTCTGCCCAGCTATACCCAAGTGCTTTAGAGGGTGGGATTTGATAAAGATAATGAAACTCCTCGGTGGTCGCGTCGGTGTGGTCGGAAATCGGTAACACGGAAGGCTCCCTCAAGACATCGAAAAATATTCGGAAAAAAAATAATTGCAATACTTCCCATCTGTGTTGTAGAGCATGCGTTTCAACTGCGGCAGCTCAATTAGTTCCACTCAGCTGAACGTCAGTAACTTGATAGATTTATAAAGTCTCGACTTCCATTGTCAACAGCAGCAGCAACAGCGCGGTTGCACAATCGTGAATTTAAAGGCTGACGGCGACAACCACACCAAGTGTCGTGGTGCTGATGACGACCCTGGCATGGAAGAAACCGATTTTGTTTTTTGTGTATATGTGCACCATGTTCTAAGACGAGATTTTCGATCGGATGAAACCAAACGCAGGAGGAGGAGTGCTACTGGAAACAGTAGCAGCAGCGATTCATTATTGTTCACTTGAATGAGTCAAAATTCTCTCTTGCATTTTGCGCCTTTGCGTTTTGGGTTTGTGTTTCGTAAGAGGGAAAACGATCGGGCTCCTACGCCGACAAAGCTTCGTACGACCTCATTTTCATTTCTTCGAAGACCCCCGGAGATCAACTGCGGAGAGTCGATCAGAGTTGGGGCGCAGAATGGAGAGCGCGAAAATTGGCAAATCGGCTCTGATTGGTGGCGGAAGAATGAAATCGATTAACTTAAACCGAATCGATGTGAAGTCCGGTTAATTAGCCGACCAATCGGCGAAAGTGTGCCAATATCGAGGCACATCGCCGTGATGACACGAGAAAACTCTCGCGCTTTAATCTGTTCCTTTTCCAGCTAACCAGTTTTGTGGTTTCTTTTTAGAGGGCAGGCAAAATTATATCTCGACTCTTTTTTTTTTTTGGTCTGTTTTGTTTGCATCGACGGGTTCGGTGAAACGGTAACATTGAAATTATGTGGCGATCAGACCAAAAATGGACATCGAGAGTGGTCAGAGCTTTGCCCGAAAGCGCAAAGCAACGCGCAGTAGTCAAGTTGAAGGCTGTCACTATCTCGTGTTTACACTTTGGCTTTCAAACACACAAAAAAAACAAAAATCTCTCGTTGAGAAAAGTGCTAAAACTTGTTCGTACTGTGCGTGATTAACATACTTTCGAGATCGGCTGTGTCTATTATGGTTCGTTTGCTTCTGTCTTGCCTCTGGGTGTGACGAAACTCATTGCAGCAATGGCAACACTCAGTTTTTTGTAGCTAATGTCGTGACTCTGACTCTCGGGTGACATCGTCCCGATTGGTTGTGTGTGCCATTGAAGGGCGATTGGGATATTATATTTTGGTTGCTATTCTTTTGATTGACGTTTTCCGATGAAAGAGCCGGCAGAGAGGCAACTTTCGGATATTGTAATTTACTTAATGGAGGTTTCGAAACAAACCAATTAAACACCCGATTTGATTTATAATCGGAACAATCGGATTTCGATGCCCCATGGGGGGAATAATGTTGTGTGTTATTTGATCGAACCCGTGGACTTTCCGACCACCGGCGAGCGAGCGAGTTGGATTGTAAATCATGAATAGGACACCCAATATCGTGTAAACTATGCTTATGATCGGAATACGTTCAGATCATGGATGGTAGATCATTCGAAAATTGATAGTTGATGTATTTTCAATGTAAAATATTAATAATAAATAAAATTACAAAAATTGGAATATTTCAGAAAATTACAAAATATTGTAAAATTTCAAAACAATGAACATTGCAAAGAAAATAATAGTTGCAACACCAATATACCTTCAAGATTAAAAACAACAAAAAATTAAAAATTGCAAAAGAAAATTACAATTGTAAAAATATACAATTGTATACAATTGTATTAGAGAAAATGGAAAATTATACAAAAATAATTTCAAATTGCTAAACGAACTTAAATTGTAAAAAAGGGCCATTGCAAAAAAAAATCAAATGTTACAATAATCGTAAAAATAGTGGAATAAAATTAAAAATAACATAGATCTAGAGCGAAACAAAATGAAAAGTTGCAAAGATAAAAAAATATAAAACATCAAAATTGTAAATTGATTAAAAATATTTGAAATTCCGGGAAAATCAAAATTATAATGATTTGAACGAAAAAACAAAGAAAACTTAAAATCGCAATAAATGGCTAAAAATATGAATAATTGAAAAATAAAACGAAACCAAAAATAACCCAAAAATGGCGAAACAAATTTATATTGCGAACACTGCAATAAATTAAAAATTGCTAAAAATTTGAATTTGGAAAAAAATTTATTAAAACAAAAATAAAAGTTGTAAAGTTTCTTGCTTAAAAATATGAAAAATAGCAAAATAAATTAAAAACTGTAAAAAAATAAAATTCTGAAAAAATTTAATGTTTGACAGGTTCACATTTGTATCAATTTTAATTTTTTACCAATTTGTAACAATTTGTAACAGAACATTTGAATGTTCTGAAATTTTTCGTTTATAAAAAATTACAATTACAATGAAAATTAATATTATAAAACAATTAAAGTGCAACAAGGACAAAGTGTGCATTGTAGTTGCAATGCAAAAAATAGATACAGAGAAACTTCGATATAACGTACCCTCGTTATAACGTACCCTCGATATAACGTCACTCGATATAACGTACATTTTACTTCGATATAACACATTTCGATACACATTTCGAAAGTGTAAAGGAAAAAAAAATCAATATTTTTTTTCCTGATAGAACAATGAATTATCTGTATTGTGATGCTAAAACAAGTTTTGTACCTTCAATCAATCCCGAAATACAGCTGGTTTTGTGATTCCGGATTCTAAATGAATCATGCTTTAATCAACACTACGAAGGGAAACATCATGAGAAAGGCTGGCTTCTTCTTCTGATTGAAGTTATTCATTAACTTTACTGAAACAGCAACACAATAATGTATTATAGACTACGTTTGTGAATACTTTATTATGCTTCGATATAACGTACAATTCGATACAACGTACAATTTTGAAAGTGAAATGTACGTTATATCGAAGTTTACCTGTATAATGGTAAAACGCAAAAATTGCTAAAATGTAAAAAATACCCAAAAATTACAAAATGTTTGAAAAATGCAGAGTTAATAGTTGCGAAAACTAGAAAAAAAAAATTAAATTTGAGAAATTTGAAGTTGTATTTTTATTTAAATTTTTATTTAAAAAAAAAAACGAAATGGCGGAAGAATGTACATTGCAAATAAACAAAATTCTGAAAAAAAAACTAAAACTAAAACTAGAAAACAGAAACTCGCCAGAATCAATGTGAAATGCAAAAAAAAAAAGGAAAATGGCTCTAAATTAAAAAAAAAAAAAGAAGGGAAAATTGCGAAATTTTCGAAGAAATATATGACTACAACAAATTGCATAGGAAAATTTGATATGGCTGAACATTAAAAACACAAAAAAGCGAAATATTTCAATTAGCACAAACATTAAAACTTAAAATTGGCTTAAAACGAAGAAATGCAAAAAAAAAGAAACATTGTATGAAATTTAAAATGACACAGAAACAATCTAAAAATAAAAATCGATAAATGATTTTAAGCAGCCAATAATTCTATTTTGTATGAAAAATAGAAAATGAAAAATATGGAATTGCAGAAAATTACTAAATATCTAAAATTTTGAATAGAAATAAAAATTTCAAAAAAATCAAAAATTGTAAAAAAAAAATGTATGAAAATTTTACAAACTTAAATTTAAAAAAAAACTATATATATAAAAATGGAGTGATGTCTGTCTGTCTGTCTGATTCTTATGGACTCGGAAACTACTGAACCAATCGACATAAAAATTGGTATGTAGGGGTTTTTGGGGCCGGGGAAGGTTTTCGTGATATTTTGAGACCCCTCCCCCCTCTCTAAGGGGGGGCTGCCATACAAATGAAATACAAATTTCTGCATTACTCGGAAATTAACCAAGCAAACGAAACCAAAGTTGGCATGTGAAAGTTTTAGGGTGCAATAAATGTTTCTATGATGGTTAGACAGTCCTTCCCCCACTCAAAGGGGGGGGCTGCCATACAAATGAAACACAAATTTCTGCATTACTCGAGAATTAATCAAGCAAATGAAACCAAATTTGGCATGTGGAGGTTTTAGGATGCAATAAATGTTTCTATGGTGTTACTCCTTCCCCCTCTCTTAGAGGGGGCTGCCGTACAAATGAAATTTGTGTTTCATTTGTATGGCAGCCCCCCCGCCATACAAATGAAACACAAATTTCTGCATTACTCGAGAATTAATCAAACAAATGAAGCCAAATTTGGCATGTGGAGGTTTTAGGATGCAATAAATGTTTCTATGGTGATAAGATACTCCTTCCCCCTCTCTTAGAGGGGGCTGCCATACAAATGAAACACAATTTTTTGCATTACTCGGAAATTAATCAATCAAACGAAACCAAAGTTGGCATGTGAAAGTTTTAGGGTGCAATAAATGTTTCTATGATGGTTAGACAGTCCTTCCCCCACTCAAAGGGGGGGGGGGCTGCCATACAAATGAAACACAAATTTCTGCATTACTCGAGAATTAATCAAGCAAATGAAACCAAATTTGGCATGTGGAGGTTTTAGGATGCAATAAATGTTTCTATGGTGTTACTCCTTCCCCCTCTCTTAAAGGGGGCTGCCGTACAAATGAAACACACATTTTTGCATTACCCGAGAATTAATCAAGTAAATGGGCGGGACGAAGTTTGCCGGGTTGGCTAGTATAATATAAATGTAAGACATTACAATATCAGGAAACCGAAAACCCATTATTCTTGTTCACGTTGTGCAAATGATTTTCGAAGATAGACCCAAATAATATTTTTTAGATTTTTTTCATTCTCTCTCATTTGTGTAAAATTCGGGCGAACCAAATCAGACAAACGAGAGAACTCTTTATTTTTTAATTCTTGAGAACACGTAGAAATGTTTTTAAATTTTTGTACTTTCTAATCCATGGTGGTGGAAGTTATCCCTGTGAACCTTGATAAACAACCGAGAGAACCGTGCCATTCGGCAAAATTTGGTGACCTTCAATAGGCTGAGCATACTCAGCCTATATTTTCGGATATTCATGGCTAAAAATTAAGGCAGAAGGTATTATCACATTTAAAGTATAATTAACCCTCTACAGCCCAACCCCACCTTTAGACTGGCTTCCCGGGGTTTCTTTTCAAATTATTCAGACATTATTTTCATTATTTTCACACATAAACGTTGGTTTTATGCTGGCAGCTTTCTGCTAGGAGTATTTTATGTTGAAAGTCGGAAATTCGAGATAAAAGTGGAATAGTTTTTTAGACGAATTTGGGTCTTAGTGGTTTAAATTTGAATAAGAAAAAAAATCTAGAACTCAACTTATGTTATCAAATGTCGATTGTCTAATCAAATCAATAGTACAATTATCCAAAGTTCAATTCCAAAATGTCAAGTGTCAGAGTAGCTCAATGTCAAAATTTAAATTACAGAAAAACATATTCTCTGCAGATAAAATCAGAAACCAAAATCGAACGTTATTGAAAATATAGCTTGCCTTCAAGCACTTTCATCTGCTCGCATTGAGAATCAATTGGTAAGGATCGATCACATTTTTACCATAAAATAAAAGATGAAACAAAAGTTCTAGAAAGCGTTGTCGTCCGTCAAAGCCTTGCGGGGACAATTATTCGTCACGACATGCGCACTATGTGACAAGAGCACAATTCCTCCAAACAAGCGCTAAAAGCGAAAGGACGCTTGGCGATTGCGATTCTTTACTTTCCATCTTCTTTACTGTCTCGAAAAAGGAAACGAGGTCAAGTGAGCCTTGAGCTGTAGCAGCAACAGCAGCAGCCTGTGAAGTGTTCCTCCTTGTTGTGTATTATTAATAATGTTACCGGGCAATGAAAACGACAAGAAAAAAGTTGTATACAAAAAATAAGGTGAAAACAACAAAAACGCCAACGTTGGCTGAAAAAGATATTCCCAAATATGTCGATAAATCAATGCATAAATGGCGATCCGACCGGGCAGGACCGGTTCCGAATGAGGGTCCTCCGAACTACTGCCGCCAACAATTGCCTTCCATCCTTCGTTCGTTCGTTGTGTGGAATTGTCGGCATCGATTCCTCACCGGTCATCTGGCGAAATTAACCGGTGAAAGGTGACCTTTCGTTGTCTGCGAAAATATGCATTCGTCGCAAACATTGTTCCTGCTCGACTAGGAATAAGAGGGCGGACCAAACGGTTGACCTCAATATCTGTACCGGATGATGGCAGCGAAAGAATCCTGGAACGCTGATAGTAAAGGTGAACCGAGTGTGAGTGAATACCAAACGATGTCTTTTTTTTAATCATCTTCATTTTAATTTGGTGTGATTTATTTCAACCCCAAAATCACAAAAATGTTGCTCAGATTTTGCTCGGACTTTAGAATGATTTGATTTTTCTTTTAAAAAGAAATATAAATTTCGAAAACGAAAAATGTATCTTTCGAACTTATTGCTGTTCTTACATCGAATGAGGGTATTTATATGATATGGAAATATTAAACTACTTCTCAAATGTCTACTTTTAGGCAGAAATTTTAAAACTTTTCGTTTTGTTATTGTTTAGAAGTTGTCTAATACCAGTAACCTCAGCTGTTCTTTTTTTTTTAATTCTGACTTTGTTACATATTCCAAATCTCGTATTTTTCGAAAAATGTTAGACACGTAGTTTATATTTCCTTACTAAGGGTGGTTAATTCAAATTAGCGTGGTCTCAAAATTCGCCTTTTTGTTAATTTCACCTAATATTCATAATTGTGAAAGTTCTTTGTTTTCAAACCACTTGACCGATTTCCGATTACATACCAGGAAATAAAGGGTGTTTGAGCAATCTGTCTAAAAATACTGAGCTGCCCTCTAATTGTCTGCTGTCAGAAGGGATCACTTAAATTTAGAGTTGTGAAGGTGTCGATATAATACGGAAATTGTTGGAGAAAATGATCTTGTTTCGCCTTGATCGATGGGTTGAAACGAATGGCCTACTCTCAGATACACAATATGGGTTCCGCAGGGGCAAGGGGACGAATGATTGTCTTGCGTTGCTTTCTTCAGAAATTAAAAATGGCTTACGCCGAAAAAAAACAAATGGCTTCAGTATTCTTGGACATGAAGGGGGCCTTCGATTCTGTTTCAATAGAGGTTTTGTCGGACAAATTACACTCTCGGGGTCTGCCGCCTCTATTGAATAATATGTTATATAACTTGCTTTGTGAGAAACATTTGAACTTTTCTCACGGAGATTCGGCAGTAAGTCGGGTCTCTTACATGGGCCTCCCCCAGGGCTCATGTTTAAGCCCCCTTTTGTACAACTTCTATGTAAGCGACATCGACAATTGCCTTACACAAAATTGCAGCCTAAGACAACTTGCAGATGATGGAGTGGTGTCTGTCGTAGGATCAAACGAATCCGACCTGCAAGGACCCTTACAAGATACTTTGAACAATTTTTCAACCTGGGCCATTGGGCTAGGGATCGAATTCTCCACGGAGAAAACAGAGATGGTGGTTTTTTCTAGGAAGCATAGACCAGCAAAATCAAAGCTTCAACTTTTGGGTAAACCGATCACTCATGCTATGTCATTCAAGTATCTTGGGGTCTGGTTCGACTCCAAATGTACTTGGGGGGCCCATATTAGGTATCTGAGTAAAAAATGCCAACAAAGAATAAACTTTCTCCGTACAATTACCGGCACCTGGTGGGGAGCCCACCCAGAAGATCTTATAATGTTGTATCGAACAACTATTCTCTCAGTGATGGAGTATGGCAGTTTCTGTTTTCAATCAGCTGCCAAAACACACCTCATTAAACTCGAGCGAATTCAGTATCTTTGTCTCCGTATCGGGTTGGGATGTATGCCCTCAACGCATACCATGAGTCTCGAGGTTTTGGCAGGCTTACTCCCACTAAAAGATCGCTTCAAATTATTATCTCTTCGGTTCTTCATCCGGTGTAAGGTTATGAACCCATTGGTGATCGGAAATTTTGAGCAGCTGATCGAGCTAAATTTTCACTCCGGATTCATGAGTTCATATCATGAATTCATCTCCATGCAGGTTGATCCTTCTTCGTATATTCCCAACCGTGTTTGTTTCCCTGACTACATCAATTCCTCTGTGCATTTTGATCTGTCCATGAAGCAAGATATCCATGGATATTCAGATTACCAACGATCGAGGATCGCTCCAACGATCTTCGATGAAAAGTATGGGGGTATCAATTTTGATAATATGTACTTTACTGATGGGTCCACTATAAACGAGTCCACAGGATTTGGAGTGTTCAACGAATTTTTTAGCACCTCACACAGTCTTCAGAATCCTTGCTCAGTGTATATTGCTGAATTGGCAGCAATTCATTGGGCGCTGGACAGCGTCGCCTCACGACCTGTTGAACACTATTACATTGTAACGGATAGTCTTAGCTCTGTCGAAGCTATCCGTTCAATGAGGCCGGAAAAGCATTCGCCGTACTTCCTTGAGAGAATACGAGAAATTTTGAGTGCTTTATCCAGACGCTATTATGTCATTACCTTTATCTGGGTCCCTTCACATTGCTCCATTCCGGGTAATGAGAGGGCTGACTCATTAGCAAAGGTAGGTGCAATTGAAGGCGATATTTATCAGCGTCAAATCGCCTTCAATGAATTTTATTCTTTAGTCCGCAAAAATACCATCGCTAACTGGCAACGCAAGTGGAATGAAGATGAATTGGGCCGGTGGTTTCACTCGATTATCCCTAAGGTTAGCCTCAAACCGTGGTTCAAAAGTCTGGACTTGAGTCGGGACTTTATTCGCACCTTCTCCCGACTCATGTCCAATCACTGTTCGTTAGATGCACTACTCTTCCGTTTCAATCTTGCCAGCAGCAATCTCTGCGTTTGTGGCCAAGGTTATCACGACATCGAGCACGTTGTTTGGTCGTGCGAGGTGTATCTGGTCGCCAGATCGAATTTAGAAAACTCCCTTCGGGCCCGAGGAAGACAGCCCAATGTGCCGGTGAGAGATGTGTTGGCTCGGTTAGACCTTGATTACATGTCCCATATATATGTTTTCCTTAAAGCTATAGATCTTCGTGTGTGATTGTCCCTACATCCTTATACCCTCCTTTCCTTCCTTTGCGGGTAATTCGTCCCCTTGCTATAAATAGTAGAATAAGTTGAAATGTAAATAAACTATAGATATACGAATAGATTTAAGAATTGAGTGCTCATCAACATTGTTACAGTATCCCATCCTTCTCCTAAAAATATGTCACCCTCCTAAACTCGAGTACACCGCGAGTAATCGGTTTTCCACCTTACTAACCATAGATGTAAGAAATTTTTTTATATATATAGTTTTAAAATTATATTTAAGAATTCGGCTCCTTTAAACTTAAGTAACTGAGCCTGTAAAAATAAACGAATTAATAAAAAAAAAAGGTGTCGATATCGAAGAGATCATTTTTGGGAAGTTCAGAGTTTTTCTTCGGTAGAACATCTGTTTATCCTCATTTTTGTGCTGACGGATGAATTCATTAACCAAAAAAACAGGTTAGAGCCGTTTGTACTTTTTTTTTTAAATTTACAGTACATTACAATGTTGTAAGCTGCGTTCAAAATGTTAAGGCTTCTCTTGCTTTTTATACGATTTTTGAATACTGAAACCTAGTCATATAAAGTAGAACAGAAATTCACGAAGGCATATTTTTCCGTTATTGAGAGGCATTTTTTCAAAATATTAAGAAGTGTTTCCGAAATTCAAAAAATCATTAATAACAATAATTGAACAATTCAACAATTCGATAATTTAGCAGTCAATAAATTCGAACATTCAAAAATTCAAAAATTTTAAAATGACAAAATTGTAAAAAAATATAAATTCAACGTTTCAAAAATTTTAAAACTCGAGATTCAAAAAATCAATAGTTCTAAAAATCAAAAAAATCAAAAATACAAACATTCCAATTCCGATTCTGCGATGAATTTGAGAATTCAAAAGTTTTAACAGATCTGAATTCAACAATTAAAACATGTAAAAATTCAACAATTCATAAACTCAAAAATTCAACAGTTCACAAATTTCCAAAATTCCAAAATTCAAAAAAGCTAAAATTTATGAATTCAAGAATTCAAAAATCTGAAAATTTTTAATATTTACAAACTTCAACATTTTTAGATTCAAATGAAAGTCCAAAAATGTTTAAATCAAAAACTAATAACATTAAAAATAAAAATTTGAAAAATTCAAAAACTAAATTAAAATTAAAAGTTCCAAATTTTGTTTCAAATTAAAATTGCAACAATAAAACAATTCAATAATTTAAAAAATCTAATCATGAAAACCTTGAAAAATTTAGGCATTCAAAAATATCAAATTGATAAAAATTCAACTGTTCAACTTCTCATGATTCCTGATCCATGGAATTATGAATCCATGATCCAAAAGTTAGAAAAGATATAAATTCAACAATTCAAATAAATATATAAATTCTACAAACAAACATATTTCATAAACTCAAAAATTCAACAATTCACAAAATACAAAGATCTGAATATTTAATATTTTGAAACTTCAAAATTTATAGATTCAACCATTCAGAAATTCTATAATTCAAAAAGATTCAATGTTGATAAATTTTAACATCTATAAATTCAACAATTCAAAAGTTTTTAAATTGATATTCCAAAATCCATCAATTTAAAAATTTCAAAATTCGAAAATCAAAAATTCATTTAGAAAATTAAAAATTTGAAAATTGTGAAATTTGAAGATTTTGAAATAAAATATCAAAATTAAAAAAAAAATCTTGAATTCAACAATCTACTTCGGAAATTTACAAGCTAGAAAAAATATTTTAAAAATTTAAAATGTCAAAATTATTAAATTAAAAAAAACCATTCCAACATTATAAGTTTAAACAATTTTAAAATTCAAAAATCTCAAAACTTTGAAATTCTAAAATTGATGAGTTCCAAGTTTTGCAAAAATCATATAAAACGCTAGAAAATTACATAATTTAGAAATTCAACAAAATTCACAAACTTTCAAAACAATTCTAATATTCGAAAAATCGAAAATTCAAATATTCAAAAATTTTCATATATTAAAACTGCGACTTTTTTAAATTAAATAAATTTAAAAATTCTATAACTCAAAAACTCTTAGGTAGAAATATTCAAGATATTTAGAAATTTTAACATTTATCAATTCAAAAATTTAAAAGTTTTAAAATTCATATTCATTAAATCCATCAATTTCAAAATTTCAAAATTCAAAAATCAATAATTCAATCGAAAACTTAAAAACTTGTAAATGGTGAAATTTAAAAATTATGAAAAAGAAAAAACCCAAATTCTTAATTTTGAAAATTAAAATTCAACGTTTTAAAAAAAAGGCTCAACACTGAATATTGAATTCCGTTGTTTTCTTTTCTAAAATTCTTAAATGGTGGTCTGCAATACAAATTAAACACGAATTTCTACATTACTCGAGAATTAATCAAGCAAATCAAACCAAATTAGGCATGTTCTGCGATTGGACCCATGAGCTTACTCATAGTAAGAGAACGTGAATGTTTGAAGGTATTTATAACAAAAAACAAATTTAGGGCGGGACGAAGTTTGCCGGGTCAGCTAGTTATAAATAAATTCCAATTAAAAAAAAATCAAATTCGATCAAAAATTCCAAATTTAAATTTAATTTGTAAGTCCAAAAATCATATGAGAAGTTAAGACAAAAAAATCAAAACACCAAAACAGGCAAAGCGGATTTGTATGCATGTGTGTACGTTTCAGCATAACCGTGGAGCACCTGAATCGATTTTCATCAAACTTGGCTCACGTATTTGTTGGTTCAAGTAGGTGGTCATAGAGATATTGGACAGGAGGGAGGGGCAGGAAAAAGAGAATGGGGGTCTAGAAACCGAAAGTCACCATTCTGTAGGGTATTTGCTATTGGGCCCTCAGGGTACAAACATTTGGTTTACAGTTCTTTCTTTTTTCTAGAAAGTTCATCCAAATGCTTTTCATTTATTGATATGAGATCGCATATTAGTTGAGCGGTTTTAAAATGTCTATTTTTAAATGTGCATAATCGGTAAATCGTCAGAGGAAAATAATTAATAATATATCTCGAAAATGAAAAATATACTTTCATGAATATTGTATGTGTTGTATAACAAATGTCTCAGCTTTCAAAAAATATAAACAGCTAAATGTACTTAAACCTTGAGATCTCAAAAGCTGCATGATTTTTTTCATATTTCGCTCAAAGATAAACCGCTGAAGTGCAGAGTTAATATTTTTCTTAGAATTTTTTAACTTTTAACGCTTTGATTCATGCTAATCATCGTCATTGCTGATACACTGCTATATGGCATTAAGGATGTCGTAATGCGGCCATAACAAATAGATAGACAAATGATAAAAAGTTGATATTAGTTTGTTTTCCACACTAGCATTCGATCGTATAACCTTCATTGCATGAACTTCATCGATGAACTTCAAGAGTACATTCGACGATCATATTCTGGGTATCTTGTGATCACCCAACAAGGTAAGCAAAATTGAACAAATTCATTGAAGCCTTTGCGAAATCACTTGAGTTTATTTTGATAATCAGCTTTTAACCATGTCATGGTAAAACCATCACTCCGACTCCGACTCCAGTTGACACGTCTTTTGAAAATCCAACTAATCACTGCAATGGCAACTTTTCGTTATCGCCTGCGCCAGCGCTGACGAATCGTTCGATTCGGTTCGGGAGAGCACGAACGAAAGAGTCCCTCATCCGTAACGGTCTTCTGTGTGGTGCAATATCTACACACCACCATCGTGTGTAATAACAGCACTGTTGAAACTTCGTCTACCTTTCACACCCCTTCGATCGAACATGGTGATCATGATTGCAAACAACAAAATGCAACGAGTATACGTGATTACTGGAACACAATCACCGCGGATGATTTTGAGGAGTGCGCGACCAGTTTTATTTTTGGGTCTTACTGGATATAGTTAGAGAGCAACAACAGTGTCACGATACCTACGAGATATCTGATTAAGGTGCCGATGTTTGATGCAAAACATTGCACTGCTCCGATGAACGGAGGCAACATCAGCAGCCTCGCGACAGCTAGTAGTGCTGCCTCCTGTCGAGGTGTGAAGAGACCTGCTGTAATCCAAAATGGCGTTGCCACTGCTGTTCAGAACCGCACAACCACTTATTCCTCTGGCCAACATAACACCGAATTAGAGAACGCGGATACGCGTGGGATTTTGTAGGGACGAACTACACTCGCGCTACCACCTTCCTCACGACTCGTGTGCCGAATTATTCCAAAAAATTTCGCCCTTTAACACAGCGCCTCAAAAGGGTCACAGCACGACACGCGTTAGGAACGTTAGGAGTCGTTTTCAGTTGAAATTCCGCGACGAATTCCGTCGTCACATCGAACGCTGCGGTGGAACTGAGACTCTCCTCAGCCGGAACACGACTTTCGGTCCGTCAGTCGTTCGGTTCAAAACCGAAAGCTCGAGGACGAATACCTCAAAGTAGCGAAAAGATGGGGCGGTCGGTTGTGGTGGAGCAATAATTCCAATAAATTTTCGGTCTCAATGTGCAAGTAAGTGTGCACGCAGTGCAGCCTAACCTAGCTCCCTCTAAGTAGGTGTGTGAAATCTCCTTCAGGTTAAGGTCATCACCACACGTTTTTGCGTGCGGTTAGCTACAAAGTCGCAGTCGCAGGCCCCACGGGTAATAAGGAAGAGACCACCGCCGGATGGTGGGTAATTATATTTTCCGAAGCGGCGTGTGTGATGCGCCAAATTGCAGCAAATCTGCATAACGTGCTGCTCATGGTTGGCTATGCGTGTTTTTTTTTTCTTTCTGTGGAATAGTGAAAGTGGCACGTAATTTAATGCCGCGCGACTTAAGCAGTAGCGGTGGTGAAAGTGGTGCAATTTTATGCTTATTCGATCCAGTGACAGTGATGGAGTGTGATTTATCGGAACGGTTAATGTAGCGGCAGCGACGTATCGATTGACGTAGCCGCGGCCATCGCTCTCTATAGCTGTCAATTGAAATGACAGCCGATTTCGAGTGAGGGTCGGAATTTGCAGTTCTCACTGGATGGCAGCAGCATCAGCAATCGGATTCGAATCCAACCTGCGGCAGAGGCTACCAAACCGCAGAAAATCTCGCTTTGATCGTCTTTTACACTTTTTAAGTCGAAATATTGAAAAAATCAAACTTTTGAAAATTGAAAAAATATGAATGTTGACGAGTTGACCAAATCAAAAAGAAAAAACAAATTAATCAATTACAAAAAAAAACTCTAAATTGAAATGTGAAATGAAACAAATGAAGAAAATGAAATATGGACAAAATTAACAGTGACAAGTTTGTCAAAGACGGCGCCAGTGGTTGTATGGTTAGCGTAACAGCCTCACAATCCGATCGGCCTGGGTTCAATCCCAGCTGGCGTCGTTGGGATTTTCTGAGGCGAAAAATCTCTGGTTACGTCTTCCTTCGGAGCGGAAGTAAAAGAAGTTGGCCCGGCTCATGAGTTGTTGAGTCTGATAGGTAGGAACAGGTGGAGTCGCCTCCCTGATGTCGGTGATTGGCACTAAAGTGGCGGAAATAGGCCGACGAAAAATAAGCGAAGATAAAAAAAAAAAAAAAAAGTTTGTCAAAATTTGAAAAAAAAAACAAAATTAGCAAAATTAAAAGATTGAAGAAATTGAAAAAAATTAAAATGAAAATGACAAACGGAAATGATTTCAAAAAATTAACAAAATTGAAAAAAAAGTCAAAATGAAGAAAGTTGACACCACAAAATTCCAAAATTCCCAAAAAATTAAAAATTCGAAAAAAGGAAAAAAAAAATTACAGGTTATCCAAACTGACCACACTTATTTATACGAAATTTAAAAAAGCGAAAAAATTAAAAAATGAAAAAAAAATTAAAATAACCAATTGACAAAAATCATAAAATTAACAAAGGGTAACAAAATGGAAAAAAGAATATCAAGGAATACCAAATTGAACAGACAAATAAACAAAATTGGAAACAAAACAATTTTAAGAGAATTGAAGAGGTCGAAAAAATGACATTATGTCAAAACTGACAAAATCAGTCAAGTTGACCGAAACTTAAAAATGTGACAATTTAGAATGAATTGAGAGGAATTCAACAAAAGTGACACAGAAGAGACAAAACTTACAAAACTACCCAAATCGACAATGAAATGTCAAAATGAACAATGAACAAATTGAAAAAAATGAACAAATCGAAAAAAATTACAAATTGAAAAATCAACAAAATTTACACTATTCACAAAAGTGAGAAAATTTTCAAAATTTAAAAAAGAAACAAAATTGAACAAACTAAAGAAATGCCCAAACTCATCAAACTAACGAAAAATTCTAAACCTAAACATTTACAAAATTGAAAAAAAATAAAAATTGTAAAATCAGTTTAAAAAAAAAAGAAAATTGCAAGATTGCAAAAAAATAGTCAAATTTACAAAAAGGAAGAAAAAATTGAAAAAAACAATTACCAAATTTATTAAATTGACTAACAAAATCTTAAAAAATATTAAAATTAAGAAACAATTAAATCAAGAAAATCAAAACCAAACATTAAAAAATTTTAAAAATCTAAAATAACTAACTAAAATCAAAAATTTATCCAATTCATCATACAAAAAGGGAAAATGAAAAAGTTAACAAAAAATTTAAAAAAGTTTGAAAAACTAGAAAAATAGAAAAATTGAGAAGTTGAGAAATTGAAAAATTGCAATGTTTCAATCAATTAGAACAATAAGAAAAAATACAAATTAAAATTCATTAAATGAAAAATCAACAAATATTCAAATTGAATAATAGGCAAATTTATAAATTGCTGAATCGATAAATTAATAACAAGAAATAACAAGTTGACAAAATGACAAACTGAAATATTGACAACCGGAAAAACAATAAAATTCTAAAATCAACAATTTTACAAGACGAAAGCAATTTGTTATTCTTCAATGCACAAAGTCACGTTTGTAGTCTGAACAGAAAGATCGAAAAATTTAAAAAAAAAATGAAATAGTAACAAATTGAGGAATTGAAATTTAAAAAAAATCCAAATTGAGAAAATAAAACTTTCGAATTGGAAAATAAAAAAAAATATGTTGAATGATTGATAAGATGAAAATTTGAAAAAATTAAAACAATTCAATTCAAAATTTGACAAATAGAAAAAAATTTTAATTAAAAAAATGTAAATGATCCAGTACGTGCTAAAAACTGATCAAACGATTAATGGAGACTTCTACAGGCAACAATTGATCCGTTTTGAGCGAGCTATTGCCGAAAATTATGTGACCAGAAACGAGTAGATATTATTCTATCATGTCAAAAACTATTTACTATAAACTATAAAAGTGGTTCACTCGTCTTACAGCCCCTTTCGACTACCATTCGTTTAGAGCGATGCAGAACGCTTTGAGAGAATTGGCTGGAAATTATGATTGGCTGCTAAAGAGCAAATTCTTCAAAAGAATTACCAGCAAGATGAGAAAAAGTAGGGACTAGCGATGGCCAATATTTTGAATAATACATTTTTTTTTATTCTTCAAATAAATGTGTTTTCCATGCAAAAAACGGTACGACAAACAATATAAGGTGATAAATGATTAAGTGGAAATTGACAACAACATTGAACATTGAAAAATCAAAAATTGGCAAATTCTAGTATTAATACACTGAATAGTTGAAAATCTGAAAAAAATAATAAATAATAAAATAATTAAAAAATAATAAATAATAAATAATAATATAATAATAATTGAGAAAACACAAATTTGAGAAAAAGTTATAAGGAACAGAATAATAGAAAAATGAAAAAAAACGCCAAAAAATATCAAAATGAATTTAAGATAATTTGGATAATTGTAAATTAATTATTAAATGACTGGAAAATTGCAAAATGAAAAAATCTAAATTGTCAACATGACAAATTAGAAGAATTGGAAAACAATAGAAATCGCAAATTAATGAATTTTATTATGAATAATTTATTTAATTGAATTTATTTGAATTCAATTGAATGAATAATTTATTATGAATAATTCAATCAATAAAATAATTAATGAATAATAATTAATATTATGAAATGAATTTGTTATAAACAAATTGGAAAAATGAAAAACTGGAAAAATTGTCAACTCCAATTTGTCAATTTGTTAATTTGTGTTTCTTGAAATTTGACTATTTATTTGTTTTTCTTTTTTCTGTTCTTCAATTTTCTATTTCTTCAGTAAATAGACAAACAGTCAAATTAAACAAAACTGACAAATTGACATCTTAATAAATTGTAAATATCATTCTAACGGATTATAACATTAAGAATTTGAAAAAATAAGAAATTTTAGAAAAAATAGAAAAATTGACAATTAGAAAACTGACAAATTGATTTTTGACAATTTAAACAAAATAAACATTAACAAATTGATAATATGAAAAATTCACAAATTAACATTTGAAAAATTGAAAAGTGAACACGAAGAAATGACAAAGGGAAAAAAAAATTTAATTGACATTTTAAATTGGAATATTGAAAATTTGAATAATCATAAAATCGAATAAAACAAAGATTGACAAATAGGGCCCCTCAACTGACCATCTTTGTGTGTTATTCTAGCTACTACGTCCACGCAACAATCATCATGTGTCGGTAATCCCAGTCCCTTACCGCTCACATTACGATCTGCTGCATCGGTAATTGGTGCGAATTCTAACACAGCAATGGAAGCCTCATATCAGCAGTCCCGTTGTGAACAGTCCAACTGTGAACATTCGAACAATAGGAATATTCTAACGCCGAAAAAGGCGGCATGTGTTGTGTAACGATAGAAATGGAATACTCGGCATGTGTTGTGTATCGATAGAATTGGAATATTCTTAGGCCTAAACAGCTACTGTGTTATACATAAAAAAAAAACAAATGTTTATCGATGGATAGGAATCTTAAGCCTAAATAATATACAACAATAGTTATCTTAACATAAAAATGTATACGAATAAATTCGGCTCTGTGACAGCTGAATTACTAAATGAGCCTAATAAACGGATGGGATAAAAAAAAAAAAAAAAAAAGATGACAAATAGCTTGACATATTGAAAGTTTAAAAAATTAAAAAAAAATTAAGAAATTGAAAAAATGAAAACTAAGAAATTGGAAAATAGAAAATTTTTCAAATTGACAAATAGACAAACTGAGAAAAAAAACAAGATTGATAAATTACTCAGCACAGCTCATCTACCTTCAATGATTACAGTATTATTAACGAGAACACGGGAAAGTTAATCTGATGTTAACTTTTGAGTTGATGAATTGTTAATTAAAGTATAGCAGAAACCAGAAAGAAAAATAAAGAAGTCCAAACACTAACTGTTTCCCACAAACCGAAAGCCCGCGTTCCTTCTAACTTCAGCGACGATGACAGAATTCAGAGCGGAACGTTGAATAAACAGTAACACCTAGCAATTAATAATCTTACTCGCTACACACGATGGTTCTCCCAACCCAACAATGAAACGTTAGGAACACCGGTAATTGATGGAGTCCAAATATATCCGAGTGAAATACAGGAAAGAAGTAAATCCACACGACATGTACAGTTAGCGGGGGCAATCAACGGTGTGCGCGGGATATGACAACTAGGCAGCATTTTGTTTACCTTTCATCCCCCTCCCGCTATTAAAAGCTGGAAGGTGAAAGCTTCCCGCCTATTAGCCGATGCTGTCCGGCATATGAGGAGGAGCGCATGACGTGTGAAGTCGCATTTTTATGGATTGACCGCCCGGCCCCCTTCAGGAACGCGACAGAAGAAAATTGTAACCTAACCTTTTAATCCAATTTGTCGACACTATAAGGCGTGGCGATTTGGCGGCTCAAAACAGGCTACTAGAAGCACGGGAGAGGAAAGAATATTGATTTTTTTATTTTACTCTGTCCCACCTCACCTCACCTGGAGTGCTCATGGAGTCATCCCACCATGGCGGGGGCAGGGAGCCCGTGGGAGGTAATCTCATGATATTGTGACCGTGAGTGCGTATTTGGAATGTATTAGCCGACTAATTAAATAAATAGCACTCTCTCACACAATGCTGACAACCGAGAATTGGTAACACGACTGTCTCGCGCGTTATGTCAGAATATTTTTTTCTTGGAGGTCAAGTGCATAAACTCTCAAAAACAATTTGCCTAATCCAAAGAAAATCTTTACTGACCAGAGGTCAAAAATACACAATAAGAAATTTATACAAATTATTCACGGTGATTTAAATTGGAAAATCACAAAAAAAAGGAATTATGAAAATTAATAAAAAAAAACTATGAGACAATAAAACCATGAACTAAACATAAACACATACACTAGAAAAAATATATCATACACTAGAAAATAGAAAATCTGAAAAATAAAAATATCAGGAAATCGAAGAATAAAAATATCTAAGTTAAAAAAAAAACATAAAATCATAAAAAATGAAATTAAAAAAATAAAAAAATCTGAAAATAAAAAAAAAGGAAAAAGAAATCAGACAAACGGAAACATATCAGTAAATAAAAAATCATTTCTCATTCATTCATCATTTTCTCATTTTATGGTGTTTCCGTTCTCTAATTTTTTTGATTTTCGATATTTTGTTTTTTTTAATTTTTTAATTATATTTACCGATTTTCTTGTATCGATTCTTTTCTTGATTCTCAAATATTAGTTTAAGGCTTTTAGATTCAAATAATAAATCAATAATATAGTCAGAAAACTCGCAAATCATAAAAAATAGGAAATAAAAAAATCAAAAAAGGTAGAAAAATCAAGAAAATTTGTAATTTTGGAAACCGAAGAAATTAAAAATTCAGATAAGAAACATCAGAGAAGGATACGAAAATACAATAAAAACGTTCGAAAAACCCAACCATTTTGTTATTCTCTGATAAAAAATTTAAAAAAATCTGAAAACTAGAAAATCGAAATATAAAATAAAATATTTGATAAAAACATGACAGATTTTAAAAACTCAGAAAAACCAATAACTTCATATCACAAATATAAAAATCCAAAGAAATCACATAAAGAAAAAAAACAGAATATCAAAAATAAAAATTTAAAAAGTAAAAAATGCAATCTAAACATTGGAAAATTGGAGCAGCAAAAAATCAAAGTACAGTAGAGCCCCAATTACCGGCGATAACGCGATATACGATTAAAGATGAGGTGTAAACACGAAATAAAGATATTTCAGCATGAAAACTTTGTTCTATCAATACAGAAAACATTAAACTATCCATCTGCAAGGTCAGGTGCAACAGTGGTCAGATGATATGAAAGCTTTGACCAAAACAAAAGAACAAGCGTCTACGTCTCACTGACAAATTTTGGGAAGCTCTATAGAATTACTATGGAACTTGCGTTGGTGGATAATCCGCTCGTGGATAATCGGGGTTCCACTGTATCAGAAAGTAAGAAAAAAAATAAAAAGTCAAGAAGTTTCCAATTGCAAAAAAAAACAGTCAACCAGAGAATTTATTATCCAGAACTCTTTAACCTTGCTGGAAAATGAAAGAATTACGAATACGAAATGGAAAATACTAAACGAGGTGTTTTATTGAATCCATATTATTTTTGTTATTTTTTCCATTTTTATTCAAAATGATCTAAGCTTATCAACTCCTCAACATTTTCGATTTAGGAGTTTCGCTATACATCAACAATTGTCTGAATCGGTTTGATTCAGATTATATCCATTCGTTATTCATTATGTCCTTTGAAAAATAGAAGAAATATTCTAAATAAATGATTTTCTGTTTCACCGATTCTCACATTTTCCATTGAGAAAGAAGAAATTATCAGACTTTTTTTATTTCAGGACTTTTTGATCTTTCGATTTTCTGATTCTCAGATCTGCAGCATTTTTTTCTATCTCATTTACTTGTTTTTTAATTTAGTAAATTTTTGTCTGATACCTCTGATACGTCTGATTTTTTTCCGACTTTTTTATACTTCGATTTCCAGATTTTATCTTTTTCTTCTGATTATCTCATTATCTCATTTTGTTGTCTTTTGATTCACCGGTGTTATTTTTTTTTTAATTTTAATCCAGAGTATAATTTATTTGGTTATTTCACTTTAAATCACTTATTTTTCAAATTTTTTTTTTATTAAATTATTCGATTTTTCGTTTTCTCGATTTTATTTGATTTTTGTAATTTTCAATTTTGTTGTCTTTCAATTCTCTATTTCCTAGTTTTATATTTTCTAATTTTCTGACTTTCTAATGTGTTGTTTTTTTTTATTGTTTGATTATTTTGCGTTAGTGTCATATAAAAAGAAATATAAGGAACCGTGACTTGTTCTAGTTCAGCAGCTCATTCTCTGTTTTTTCTCAATAGACGATCTAGCGTACTGGTTAACATCTGTACCTCGCACGCTCAAGGTCATGGGTTCAATTTTCACTTCCGACATTCTTTATTCGGAATAGAAGTAAAACCAGGGCCGAGTGACGAGCCAGTTAAAAGTTACTATATTACAGAAAAAAAATCAATTATTTCTCAAGTGAACAATAAAAATTATAATAATATTTGCACTTGCTTATTTTTCGATTGCTTGATTTTAATTTATTTTTCTAATTTTCTGACTATTTCATTGCCAATTATGTTGTCTTTTGTTTTTCTATTTTCTAATTCTTTATTTTCGTATGTCCTAGTTTCCTGACTTTCTGGTTTTTGATTCCCTAACGTTAGTATCATATAAGGGGAAAATGAGGAAATATGAACCATATACAAAACATTCTGAAATAATCCTTCACATTCGTGCTATTCATCTAACATGTGCAATTGCATTTTATTAATTTCCCCAATCCAATAATTTTACATATCACAAAATTGTGATAATGGCTACAGCTAATTAGGGTCTAGTCCGAACTCGGGATAAACAAAAAAACATTTTTGAGGCCTTCGTCTACTTTTATTCGTTTGAGGTGTCATTTGTTTTTTTTTTTGAAAAATCTAATAATTTTTTTTTATTTGGACTTAACCCTTTCGTCGCCCCGTCACCCAGATATGGGTGACACTTTCCTCTTTCAAATTTAATAGCATTTTCAAAAGGAATTTTACAGCATAGGCACCTAAATGTAACTACAGGATATGTAGAAAAATAATAAAATCATAATCATATTAATATAATGTTTATACTATACTTTTTATCAATTTATAGTACAGAGGGTTCATACTGGAGTTTTTCGCGAAACCCGTATAATATGACTTTGGCATGTGCTATTGTTGTCAATTCGTCTTCAAATAGAAATAAATTTCACTAGATCATGTAAAAGCTGTCTACGAACTATGTTTGGTCCTCTTTTAATAAATCATCCGCAATTTGAACCTCGCGAGAAACTCAAAAACAGCGCATTGGGCGACGAACGTGTTAAGAAATCGAAAAACAAATGGGCTTTTGAAAAGTAACAATGTTTTTCAAATAAACGTATTACCACAGAAAGAAATTTTAAAAAAATTGTATCTCAAGTAAAATAAAAAATGAAAACAGAAAAAAGGGAAATTTAAAAAAATTAATGAAAAACCCGGAAAATGAATGGAATAAAACAAAAAAACAGAAGAAAAACAAAAGAAAACTTGAAAAAACATCAAATTAAGAAAAAATCAGTTTCTTATAATCTGATTAGAAAATTTAATGTTTTCGTTAAAGAATCGGTAAATTGGTAAATTAAAAAAAATCTGAATAAACAAAAAAAATTAAAAATGTTAAAATTATAAAATCAAATAATCAGAAGATCAGACAATCTGAGAATCAATGAAAACGATATTGGATCAAAATAAGAGCTAATTTTGGAAATGAGTCGTCCAAACACGATAAAATTTCTTCGGTTTTTACACCTCAAATTTTTTTTGCGCCTCCTATGATTTTTTGGTAAGTTGTCTGAGCATTCATTAAAAATCACAATGGAAGCTCTGAACTGAATGATATGTATTTCAAAAACTTTAATTCTATTTTTTTTTCAAAGTTGCCCAATTGGAAATGGATTTGAAAAATGCAATTTTTTTTTCGTCTATCCTTTTTCTGGGATAGCCTGTTACAGCGACGGTTAGATGTGAGTAGATTAACTTATTCTGACAACAAATGCCTTCTGTCATCTTTTACATAAAACAAAGATTCTGTTCGTACATATAACCCATAATAACAAGAGAACGGATGATCAGATTCGTGCTATCTTTATTTCAAAGGTTCTGTTCGTACGTGTAACTCATCATACGAGAGTCGCTGTTTGAAACACCAAACACTGTGTTAAACTAGTTAAATCGCCAATTGCACAGTAAGAAGTACCGTAAATGTCAAATTATTACGATTGTGTTGTGCAGGTGCAAAGTCAAATTACGTTGATTCAACAAACAGAACCCACGCACTGTTTGTTTTACAGCCACTTATCAGAATAAAGACATTTCTTCACGAATACCCAATTCAAATGCGAATAATAATGGTTAATCTAACACTGAAAGTAATTTCTTCCCAGTAAGTTTATATTGGATTTATTCACCAACATTTTGAGATTACAAACAAATATACAAAATCAAAGGCAAATCCTCAAACGAAACGGATCGTTGTTACCTTCAGGAAATAGAGAACACAAATTACGTAAAGTTTATTTCGTTGGCAATTAGAAAACAGAAATAAATCATCATTGTTGCAAAAACTACTTCACGAACACAACACTTTGGTTCAGTTATACAAAATGGCATTGGAAAATTCGTTTATTATCGATCGCGGATGAACAAATCCCATTCCGGGACTATACTTTAAAAAAATTGTGGGACGAGATTCACTGGGTTTGAAGAATTTGAAAAATTTTAACTCATGAAAAATCACATGAAAGAAATAATGAAAGAATGAAAGCAAACACAGAATATACTGAAACACTGAAACACTAAACTTACTGAATATCCGAGTAATTTTTTAGTATCTCTCAGCAAAATTTGACGCGACTTTTAACTCGAAAGCAATGCTCAAGCAACCGTGACTTCGATGGACTTTCAAGCATATTTATAAATGTTTGTGATTTCACCAATATTTATAGATTTTTGTGAATTCAACAGGATGCTTTCGAAGCAGTTTTTGAGCTATGGAAAAGAGTTTTTGGGTCAATAAGGAACAAACATCACTGATAAACTTTTATCTTACGAAAGTTATTGTCATACCACTTCGTTCAACCAACAAGGAAGGATTACGGTCAAATGCTTGAACTCCAAACGTAACGCTCTCGTTTTCAATGTTTTTTTTTTGACATGCGACCCAGTAGAGATGCAAAAAAAACAGTTATGAAGAAAAATACAGAAGCACTCTCCAACAGACGGTATGAAAATCGACGCGGTGTCTCCACCGAACAAAATTGCTCCACTGTGTGCGATATCTATCTTCCATTTTTCCTTTGTATCGAGCTAAACAGCTGTGTCCTACTACAGCATTGAGAAAGACTGCTGTCTGCTAGCTGAACTGAGACTGTGGCTTGTATGTTGATGATAATTGTTTGAATTATGAAGGCTTTAAAATGTCTCAGTTCAGTCGCCTTTAGCCTTGAATAAGACCCATTTGGAAAACTAAACTCTCGGCCTTGAGAAAGACCATTTGGAAAATCTCACTACCGTACTGGTCGGTAGCTGGAAGACTGATGAATCGTGAATGCTGTGAAATCGTGGATAACTTGTTTAGGCTCAATAAATTATAAAGGGTGGAGCCTAAATTGCAATATTTTCTCTGTCTTTGTAATGATTTCTTGGCTTTTTGTTATTCGTACACATACAGAAAAATTTGAAATAGAAACACAAGATGGGCCAACCAGAAGAGCTTACCGGACCACATGCGGCTCGCGGGTAGATTAGAAGATTCCTCAGAAGAAGTAAACTTTCCTTCGATCTTAAAAACCGAGGATTTACAGTTGAAATCTGATTGCGGAACCCATTCCCGGTCCCTTGAACATTTGTCTGCTCAAAATATGAGAAACCTCGGAGTATGATCTGGAATCTGTATTAGAACTCGGGTTTTGGAATATGAATCGGAGATCCGAAGCGGTACTTACGTATTAGCGTCACCGGAGCCGAAATTCAATAGATATCAATTTTATTTTTTGCACTGGTACTCAGTTATCTTTTGTATTGTTGTTGCCTTGTCGTTTGCACGGTTCTACTATTGTTTAGTGCTACGAAAATGCGTATTTGGGATTTGCGGTATGCCACCGGTGCTTCACTCATATTTCAAAGTAAAAATTAACCGGGCAAACGTAATGCGCCAGGCAAATGTATGTCGACCAAATCGTCTCCTATGTTTCAAACTAACCGGGCAATCGGTGGAACACTGGTTTGCTTGCGAGAGACCGCCGCTTCCGACGGCGGGTCGGCGGTCGACTCGGCTTGGGGCTTGGGGCCGCCTCGGTTCCTTATGCTCGTTAGATGGAGACTTCGTCACCATTACATTCATCCTAGAATAAATTTCATTGCGAAAAAATAAATTCTTAATGGAAATTGCGCTTCGGTGACGTTTATATGTGAAAACTGCAAATCCCAAATACACAAACAACAAGGCAACAACAATACAAAAGAACCCGTGTGCTCTTGCGAACAATTAAATGGCTATCTATTGAATTTCGGCTCCGGTGACGCTAATACGTAAGAACCTCCGAAGCATTAAACGAAGAATCTAGACTAAACTCAATCCCGGATCTTGAAATTCCATTCGAATTCCATTCCTAAATTATACTACAAGTAGATTCTTGATTTCAGGTTCCCGATTGTGAACCCAGATGCAAGATTGCTTCCCAATATAGTTTCCAATGTCCGATTCAGATTTAGATACCTCTAAGGTCTAGAACCTAAATAAAAAATTGCAGATCATACGAATAAACACAATACGATCGTAGCTACAATCGAACCATGTTATGGATAGTGTTTTCCGGCAAATATTGTCGAACTAAAGGCAGCTATTTTCATAAATCATTGAACACAAATCGATGAAAAATGTCGTTGTCTATCGGAGACTTCATTCTATATAAATCGTATTCATGCATATTTTGAATGCAGGAAATCAAAAAAGTCATTGTATAAATATGATATAAAATTGGTGATAATTACCATTCAAAGATTACATCCAAATTCTATCGTACTGTTGTTGATTGTCGGGGAACTGATGTAGATAGGAAAAATCTCCCTAAAATATCCATTACGGAAACACACCTTCACGCATACACAAATCCGGAAGCTGCTTCTTTCATTTCGTGTGAAGATACACATATAAGCAATCACACACGCACTCCAATTTGCCAACAATTCTCTTCACACAAAACGGGGTCCCAATTAGTGTTTAGTATCTTTGACCAAACGTTACAACCATGTTACGGAAGACCCATACTCATTATTATCATCACTCCCAATCAATTTCATCGTTGATTTTCGCTTTTTGTTTGTTATTTCGTCTTGGTGAAAGAAAAGAGGCCAGGTGTGAGCCTTCTTGGGTCTCTTCAACCACCACAGCAACAAGTCGCGCGGGACGTCGATTGTTGGAAGATGAGGAGTTCAGCAACTGCACCACCACCAGGCCATTGATCTCGATGCTCCATCGGATGGGATCTGGATGGATGCTCTCTCGTCTCTTTCGTTGGCTTCCTTCCGCTGGTATAATCACCCCAAACCAACCGACCGAAAGAGGAAAGAAAGAACCATTGCTTCACATGATTTTCTTCGGCCCTTTTTCGCTTGCTCGCACCTCCTCCCACACTTCGCCGTCTTGCAGCAATCTCGCTCTACGAGACAGATTTATGATCTTTTACCGTCTCCTTTCGCGATGAGGGGGCGGCGGCGCCGGCCTAAATGGAACAATTCAAATAGGCGATTTTCCTTTTCATTCACTCTGAGTTTCACACCATCACTGATTCAATTAAAGGCAATCATATCTAATTTTCTCATCTCGATACACCGCTCTCGCTTTGCAAGACGATCACTTGTTAATCAGGAATCTTCACCCCTTTCTCACTGACCCTTAGTTGAGGTTTATATAACGACGATAACAATACATCGATAGCTGCCGAAGGCAGCCCAAGCGAAGGCCTGTAATCTTCAACACTGAACAATGGACAACCAAACAAACAGCTGTTTCTGCTTCACACACCGCACCGTACCAACCAGGCGGAGGATGTGTCAATTCCCCTTCTTTTTCAAGAGTCCGATATGCACCTGTCTCGATGCACCCAGCAACACCGTGTCCAACTGCAACCGAGTTCGTTCCCGAAACATCAACAACGACGGAGTGTCCAACCTGGACGATCGAACCGCGAGCGACACTATCGCGAGACGAAGTGTATTACCACCACTCAGGTTCGGGTACAACCCGTGATCACTGTGCCGTAACGTTATGAAACGCGTGAAGGCGGATGGGGTGCAGTTTTAGCAGCAGCGGCTTGGATGAAAACGACCCAGCCGGAACGGAACGGAACATATCGTTGGAGGCTTCCAAACGGTCACATACACACACACTTACAAACGTTCACGTTCACTTGTAGTTCAAGTGATCGTCGTCATCATCATCAATTAATCAACCAATCAGCATTGTACATCTCGAGAACCAATCACTACTAGACTAGTGCATCGTTTTTGCCCCCTTGGGAACTGTCAAACTTGGGGCTTCGAGGTTCTCCCGGACGTTATGACGATACAACGACTCAACACAACAGCAAAAAAAAAGGTACGGATCAGTCCACGCACACGCGCGATCGTTACGACGGTAGCGAAAAAAACGCACAGTGAAATAACACACTCGATCATATAACGAAAACACACACGGAGGAGCCTACAACGGTCTGGTGACTGGGACGCGGCGCGACGCGTTTTCAACACACACACCACGCGTATTGCTCAACTGACAACCAACAACCGTCTGACTCAGTGCGACCGGAGGTGTCTCGGCAGACTCCAGAGGGCCACCAGAGCCGCCGAGTGCCCACGGTCGCGTTCACGAATAGCGACGAGCGCAACCAGAAAGAGAACGAGTGGTGAGTGCCTCTAGAAACGGAGATAATCGTAGCCGCCGCATTCATTCAACTCGGTGGCAGTGGCGTCCGGTTGGGGAACTGTTTTTTTGCTCTGTTTTTATAAAGCGCAGCGTCGAGTTAGGGAACCTTCACGACCGGCATGCAAGGGGGAGTCACCTCGCTGGGTTTGTTTAGTCAATATGCAAGACTTCGCCACTGCATGAGTAGGTAGTACGAGAGAGAGTGTGGGATACCTTCGCTGGAACGAAGTCGCGGCAGAGCGGCTTCTGAGCAGAGAATGAGTGGTTGTCGTCAGTCGAGCAGAGATGCTAGTTAGATCTATTGAAACATTTGCAGATCTACGAATTTGTTTGGTTATCACGTTGAGTGCCACAGTTTTAAAGCGACTTCATGAAAATTTTGTAAACGTATTAGAGCCATCGTTTCTTAACGTAGTGGAAGGTATTTTTGTTCAAAAAGGAATGCCTATAAGCTTATATGCTTATATTAGTTACCATTATTATCATATATTGTATTGTCAGTCACCGGTTACTGACGTAGCAGTCAACGTGTTATATGAATCCGTAACCGAAATCAACGGAATATAGTGTAATCCCTACCAGGGTGACCACATTTAATTCTGTAAAATTTTCTGAAAAAATCTGTATATATGTATTTTCAGCGAAAAAAAATCTGTAGAGGATAGGGGGCACATTAGAACTCTTGATTTTCCTTGATTTTTAATATTTTTTGTAAACTTATAAAAAAAATCCTGAATTCTTTCTGGGTGTCATTTGGACATCAATGTATCATATGAGCGTGTTAGAGGTGTGCGTTGATGCGATTACGAATGGTTTGTTCGAATTTTTGAAAATTGCTTTTTTGTCCGAATGTACCCCATGTGTGGGGTACTTTCGAACAGTCCTGGGGGACTTTCGGACAACGAAAAAAAAATTAAAATTTTTTGTTTATCAACAATTACCTCCGTTTCCTCTTATTTCCAGCATATTCTGCATTTTTCTGTTTATCAGTATTTGTCTGAATGGAAACTGCTTGCTATACGAGTCAGTCAAAATTCGTGATTTTGCTTTCTTCCGTTTTCCAGTGGTGATTTTCCGCGGTGAAGTTTCTGGAAAAGATTCAACATTTTCCGGGGACGAAGTAAGCTGATACAACTATACCTGAAGGGTCGTGTATAGAAATAGCTTTTTCTAGAATAGTTGGGTAGCCAATCGTTCTGGGAATCTGAGAGCTTTTGCTTGAAAGGGCCCATAACTGAAACATCCAGCGGTTGTAAGCGATTTGTGACATAAGGTGGTAAAGATACATGAATTTTGCAATTTTCTCGGCAATATTTAATTGTTTCCAAAGGGATTGATTTTTGATTTTTTGAAATTGTTTCGTTTACGTTGCTTTTTGCTACCTTTTTTTAATGTTCCAGAACATTGAGAAACGGTTTTCCTGTTATGTAACCGTTAGTTGGGAAATTAGGGACCCAGTTGGACCACCTGTGAGCTAGAATCATGAAAACGTTCTATTCGAAACTAAAGGGTGTGTCACATCAAAATGCATCACGGAAAAAACGCTGTAGAAATTTAATTTTTAGGAATTATATCTTCAGCTTAGGCTTATAATCAGATAAGAGTGTATAGATCACGTTGGCCATGCTTCACTGTCAATTTTTCGTAAATTTGGAAAAGTGTCGTCGAACGAAAAAGAGCGTAGTGAATTAATCCTGTGCACTCATTTCGAGAATCCGGAATTGTCACATCGGGACATCGGTAAGATGCTGGGAATCGTCCAATTCACGGTCAGCAAAGTACTAAAACGATACTTCGAGAACCTAACCATCGACCGGAAGGTGAAGAACGGCAAAAATGGATGCTCCGTCAGTGAAAAGATCACAAGCGCGTAGTTAAGCAGTTTAGACGTGATCCGAGAAGTTCGGTCCGGGATGTCGCCAATAAGCTGAATTTGTCAAGTTCATTCGTCCAGCGGACCAAGCAGCGGGAGGGCCTGCGTACATACAAGGTTCAGAAGGCTCCTAACCGCGACGAAAGGCAAAACATGGTGGGGAAGACGCGAGCCCGGAAGCTGTACACCGAAATGCTGACGAAGCCGCATTACCTGGTAATGGACGACGAAACCTACGTCAAAGCGGACTTTCGTCAGCTGCCGGGCCTGTTGTTCTTCTCCGCAGAGGACAAATTCAGCGTTCCGGAGGAGATTCGCAAGCAGAAACTATCCAAGTTTGCCAAAAAGTACATGGTGTGGCAAGCGATCTGCTCTTGCGGAAAGCGGTGATGACCGGCACGGTAAACGGGCAGGTTTACCTTAAGGAGTGCCTACAGAAGCGCTTACTACCACTATTGAAGCAGCACGAGGACCCGACCATCTTCTGGCCGGATCTCGCTTCGTACCACTATTCAAAGGACGTGTTGGAGTGGTACGAAGCCAACGGGATCACCTTCGTGCCAAAGGAAATGAACCCGCCCAACGCGCCGGAGCTTCGCCCAATAGAGAAATATTGGGCGATTATGAAGCAGGCCCTCCGGAAGAACCCAAAAGTTGTCAAATCGGAGGCGGACTTCAAGAGAAAATGGATTTCTGTTCAAAAAAAACTACAACCTGACGTTGTACAGAACCTTATGGACGGGGTAAAGAGGAAGGTGCGAGCATACGGGCTTGGGCTCGATGTACGAATAAAAAGAAAATGCCAAAAGTTGTTTAATAGTTTTTATTTTACTGTCTAAAATTTTCAAAAGGATCGGTCTACTGGGCGAATTTCTACAGCGTTTTTTCCGTGATGCAATTTGATGTGACACACCCTTTAGTTCGAAGACTCTTTCCATCTCATCTTCGTTGATGCTGGTTCTATCGAATTTTTTTTTTGTAGTTTCGAACCATCATTAGGTCTGAGAATCAGACTAAATTGATGTTTGTTAGTGAACAACAATCAGACACAAATTTTATGAGGTATTAAACAGTGTCCGAATGTGCCCCACCGCCATCCGAAGACAAATCATAATTTTATCTAATAAATAGACCTTTATTTCCCCGTTGTATGTACGTTTTTTTCATTTGATATTAGTTACTAACTGAAGTGGTGTACTTAAATTTCTAAATCGATCACAAAGTAATTAGGGAAATACTTACAACTTTAAGCTCAAAAGAGTCGAAACGTGTATGAAAAAGGGCACTGTGTTGTTTTCGTAAGTAATAAACGACCAGGAGATGTCAAACCATATGATAGCTGTTGGTGAAAGGGCAGTTGCTGAACCGATTTCGACGCTTATTGTTGTTCTGATTATATTCAGAAAAAAAAAACGTATGCCGAGGAGTGAGGCATAGTGAGATCGTTAGAAATAAGGCATCGAAGCGCAGGAAATGCGAACGAACCATTAATTCTTTCTGACATCCAATTTTTGTTCACTAATTCTTCAAATGCTTGTTCTCTGAAACTGTGATTCCCTTCCGAGGAATTTTACTTTCAGGGCACGGAACTCGTTCTCCAGATCTTGTGTAACCACTTCGTAGAACCCTGGTAACTCTTCCTATACAACGTTGGTGCTTGTTGAATTGGGAAAGTTTCTGGGATTTAACTTTGCAGCATTCTTGTACTTCGGATCATTAAAATCAACTCTTTCTCATTTGATTGATCAGATCCATGGAGAAACCGCACACATATCCCTATTATAAAATTTACTGCCTTCGCCATTTATTTATCTGATAGTTTCATCTGCTGCCATTACAACATGAGTATTGCCGCTTTCAAATGATCTACAAATTCAGTAGCATTGGACATTGGAACAACTTAAGATATTTCATCCATTCATGTAGCATCGTGAAGTCAGGGTTTTCAGCCTGGAACAAACAATTCAATCTGGAAAAATTACTCATTCAAAATATTTGTTGCATAGGAAAAATCTGTTGAAAAAATAGTATTAAACCTCAAATTACTCTTTTATTTGAGGACTGTTACACAGACTCTTGCTAAACTTTGATTTGACTGACAGTTATTAAAGGTTTCGAGCTGTTCTATGCTGTTTGAACAAATTTAGGATTCAAGATTGTACTCATCGTATCGTTGCTTTGTCTATTTAACTGTTTAGCATAGTTGTTGTTATGAAAATTATTCAACAGATGCCGAGGAGTGAGGCATAGTAAGGATAATAGAATGCGAGCGAATTGTCTTTTTTCTTCTGGCCAGCATAAATTTCTTCAAGTTAATTTCGTCAACAATTTTGGAACCGAATTTGATTTGGAACCGACAAAATTGATTTTATCAACGTGCTATGAAACGTCATATCAGTGCTTCTTCCCGCAAAAACAATGGTTCGGTTTGATTATTCGGAATGGCAATAAAAGAGATATGTCTGTTGGCAACCATAAAACCATTTTCAGAGCGGATAAACGTCCGACGTGACCTCTTGAACGTCAATTCAGTGCTTTCAAAATAAGTGAAAATGTTGAATCCCGTGGTACCTTATTCTAGTGCGTTATGCGGCACGATGGTGAATTACAACTATATTATGAGACCAATCACTCATACAACGAACAGCATCATTCACTCATACGCTGACATTGAGAGAATGGACTTCGCTTCCGAATCCGCAATCCATTCAATTAATAATTGTGTAAAAAAAAGATTTATTCGATTGATTTTCGGAGAATAAAAAAATCATCAATGAAATTTCATCCACTTTGAAAATTGGACCAACATTATTTTGTTATAAAAAAATGCAGTCGTTTTTTTAGTTCCAATAAAAAATTCCACTATATTTTATTTCGGCTTGGTTTTTTTTTATTTTTAGAGGGAGTTTATACACATGTTGCAGGGTCTTCTTCTTCTTCTTAATTGGCACTCACGTTCCTAGAGGAACTTCGCCGTCTCAACGTAGTATTGTTTGCGTCATTTTTATCAGTACTTAGTTGAAATGTCGATGCCAAATAACACGCCTTGAATGCATTCTGGATGGCAAGCTCTAGAATACGCGTGAGAAAGGCAATCGAACCCGAACCCCGGCATGTAAATGTGAGGGGATTACGTACGAAGACCACGGAGCTCCGATTGATGCTCTCGACCTGTGACTACGACGCTCTAGTTCTCACTGAAACGTGGCTTCGTGCGGACATTTCAGATTGTGAGCTATCCTCTGAGTATCAGTTCTTTCGCTGCGACCGTAATCCAGTTACCAGCCAATTTTCCAGAGGAGGTGGTGTACTTATCGCGGTAAAATCCAACTACTCGTGTGCTGTAGTACCGCTTGAGGACTGTGACCATCTCGAGCAAGTGGCTGTGCGCATTAGTCTGCTGTACAGAACACTATACATCGCAGCTATCTATTTGCGCCCCCTCTCCAGTCCGGCTCTCTACACGTCTCATACCAACGCGCTACAGACGATCATGGATGGATGTTCGAGTAAAGATGTAATCTTGGCACTAGGCGACTACAACCTCCCGCTTTTAAGTTGGGTCTTCGATGAGGACATGAACGGCTATTTACCATCTAACGCATCTACGGAACAGGAACTGGCACTTACTGAACCGATGCTAAGTTTGGGATTAACTCAAGTGAATTCGCTTCCAAATTCGAACGGCAGACTTCTCGACTTGGCGTTCATAAGTGAACCGGACATCGCGAATCTTCTAGAGCCTGCGGTCCCGTTATTGGCAGCCGATGAACATCACAAGCCCTTTGTTTTAAACATGGACGCCCTCTACAGTCCGGCCAACTTCTCTGACTATGCGTCTCTTCCACCTGAATTGAATTTCAGGTTGTGTAACTTTGACTCGTTGAACAACATACTGTCCTCTATTGACTGGCTTCAACTGCTGGAAGGAGGCTCGGTCGAAGTTATAGCTGAACGTTTCTACGACAAATTGTATGAAGTTCTTTATGCGCAAATTCCCCTCAAACGACGTGTAGTGAAGCCAATTCCGACGCAACCTTGGTGGACCTCTGATTTACGCAACTTTCGGAACGTACTGCGGAAGGCACGCAAACGCTATTTGAGCACAAGATCAACAGAAGATAAAAATAGTCTCAGATTAACAGAAACAAATTACAACGCATTATTGAGGTCCAGGTACGGAGAATATATACAACGAACTCAAGCAAATCTTAAGCGAAACCCATCGGCATTTTGGAATTACGTGAAATCGCATCTCTCCTGGCTCTCCTGGCGATATCGCTAATCTGTTTGCGAGCTTCTTCCAGACAGTGTACAATTCAACTTCACCGCCTCTGCACGGTTCAAGCTTCGATCGCATACAGGAGCACAATCTGAATATGCCAACGTTCAATTTCTCTCCGGACGAAGTCTTGAAAGCCTTGCGTGATCTAGATGCATCAAAAGGGCCTGGAGTCGATGGCATTCCTCCATCTCTGCTGAAACACTGTGCTCACTCACTCGCTTTTCCCGTCTCTTGCATATTCAACCGCTCGTTGAGGGAAAGAATTTTTCCCACCGTTTGGAAAAAGGCCTCAAAAGTACCAATTCACAAAGCGGGTAATCGGAATCACGTGAAGAACTACCGTGGAATATCACTTCTCTGCTGCTTCAGTAAAGTCTTCGAAAAGTTAGTGCACAACGCTTTGTACAATGTGGTGCATCCACTCATATCGGAGTTCCAGCATGGTTTCGTCCAGCATCGGTCCACAACAACGAATCTGCTTTGCTACACAAATACATTGTTTCGTGAAGTCGAAGCTCGTCGGCAGGTCGACTCCATCTACGTCGATTTTTCAAAAGCTTTCGACACCGTGCCGCACATGTATGCATGTAAAAAAATCAGCGCTATGGGATTTCCAAGTTGGGTGGTTGATTGGACCTTTTCCTACTTGACCGGTCGCCAATCCTTCGTGACGATCAATGCGGCTCACTCAGTAATCTTCTCAACTACTTCAGGAGTTCCGCAAGGAAGCGTGCTAGGGCCAATGTTATTTGTTCTGTTCGTCAACGACCTGTGCCCCCGTATTTCATCATACAAACAAATGTTCGCTGATGACCTGAAAATGTATCGAGTAGTCAGGACAACGCTCGACTGCCTCGTACTCCAAAAAGACATTGACGAAACGTTATTGTGGTGCAACGTAAACGGCATGAGAGTAAACGTGAAAAAATGCAAGGTGATTTCATTCACCCGTAGGATCGCCGCCGTAAAACATCAGTACCACATTGGGTCTGTGCCACTGGAACGTGTTTATACAATATGCGATCTTGGAGTTACTATTGACTCCAAGTTGAGATTCAACGAACATGTTGCGCTTATCACTGCTAAGGCTTATACGGTACTTGGATTCATACGACGATCTACCTGTCAGTTCACCGACATCTACGCCCAAAAAACTTTGTTTTGCGCTTTAGTCCGAAGCATCCTGGAATACGCTGCACCTGTGTGGGCACCTTACCACACATCGCTGATCATCAGAATCGAACGCATTCAGAAGTGTTTCATTCGATTTGCCTTGCGGAATCTCCCTTGGAACGACCCCTCTAACCTGCCCGATTATTCCGCACACTGTATGTTAATCGGTATGGAAACACTACGTGCGAGGCGCACTCACATTCTGCAACTGATGATCTTCGACCTACTGCGCAACAACATCGACTGTCCCCAACTCTTAGAAAATGTTCCTTTTCACGTTCCTTCACGGCAGTTAAGATTCACACAGCTCATCTCTGTACCTGTACACCGAACCGGCTACGGCTTCAACAATCCATTGGACTCATGCCTACGTGCATTCAATGAAATCAGTGCTCACATTGATTTTACGACTAGCAAACCTACTTTTAAAAATAGTATTAAAAATATTAGATAGAGTAGTCTGTGCGGGTTTTATCGAAGACGAAACAACAAATAAATAAATGTTAGGTTTGACGCTAACCACTCGGCCCCGGGAGCACAATTTTGCAGTTTTGCATGGTCAATAGTTCCGAATTTGAGTTCGATTCAACAACAAAAAATGAGCCACATTCGACTGTATTTTTATTTGAAGTTTTGTTTGGGTTCAAATCAATTCTTGTCTGAATTTGTTACCATTCAATAACGTTTCTTCGTTAACGTTTAGCAGCAACTCGGCGTAGGAACGAAGTTGTGGCCAGGGAAGCCGGGTTATTTTTTCAAATTTCTTCACATTGTACGAAAAGATGTCTTCAAATGTCTAAAGTTTATGAGATAAGAAATAATAATTGACTTGATACACCGTTGAATGAGTGAATATCGCCCCAGTTCTTCCACAAAACGGAACTGTGATAACTTTCAGCTTATTTCAGCTTTGATGTTTTGGTTGTAACACAAACCATGTCCATAAAACTAATTATTGAAATGGTGTGTAACCGGAAAACCTTCGATTTGTGAAGTGGTTGTTTGAAAGATCTAGGTTAATCTAGGTTGTATAGTATTGGCCCAAAATAATAAAAATACAATGTCACAATCATTCGAAGACCGTTTGAAGTTCTCCAGAATTTAAAATAAAAGTCGCTTGTTGAATTCATTCTATATACTTGTGGATTTTATGCTAGGAAAAGTATGAAAAAAGCAAGTGAATTATCTAGAGACAAAAGTCTCCGTTAATTACTAAAAACAAAAGTAAAGAACTGACACTGATAAAAACGCGAGCGGATGACGCAGAGAAAAAGCCCTACTTCTTTTGACGATATTCTCGGCCAATAGTTCGAATTTTATGGAAATATCTCTCGGAAATTCATATACGTTACCATACTAAAATGTCTTCACATATTTCATAATATCTTAAAAATGTCTTCAAAATGATAACATGTCTTCGAACCTGGCATCTCTGGTTGTAGCAGAGAAAAAAGATGCGTTCCGCGATCGAACAGAGAATGAGTGATTGTCGTGAGCGGGAGAACTATTGTAGTCATTCGATCCCTCTCGGAAGAGTTGCCGTCAATGTTTCAGTGAATTACTATTTTCGTTTTGTAAGATTTTGTTTGCACCACTCTTCTGAACGGTTTCTCGGCGTATCAAATTTTTTTTTGTAAAATTTCTGAGAGTAACATAGTTTTATGACAACTTGAATTTCCGGTTAGCTACAACATATATTCGGTTCGCGTAATGAAGCTAATAAAGTTGAACGATTTCTCTAACGATAAATGGACATAAAACTACTTCCTCAATTGTAAATGTAAAGTTCTATTTTTTAACAAAGTTACATTTTTCAACACCCCTTATTTCACAATTAAGATATCACTTCCTTGAACAAAGGAATACGAAAAAAACATATAAAAAGCTAGTTAGCTATTAGTAATCAATATGTGGAAAACGAAGTACCTGTTACGAAACCAAAGGGCAGTTTCGTGCAGGTGGAGGGTGAGCTCAGCCCGTCCGTAGCTGCCAACGTAAAAACAAAGTAAAAACGAGAAGCGTCAAACAACAAAACACAGTGGCAAAAACAAAACAATCTGATACGTGATACGGCAAAAGGCAAGTTGTTGAGAAAGTTATTTTATTAGTCATCCCAGAATTAAAACCTTTTCCTAAAAAAATATATACATCCTACGCTATTTGCATTCATATTCCTACAAAAAAACTTAACCTTTTTCTACAATTAAAAGTGAACTTAAAAGTAAATGAATTTGATAAACTAGATTTATAACTAATAGTACGGAAAATTAGTAGCTCATTATCAAAAGGATTTAGAGAGGTAGTGTTCGGATAAGAACGAAGAACAAAATGAAAATGTCGTAAAATATTGTTTTTGCGAACCACGAATTGAAAAGAATATATTACAGCTTTGAAGCTGCGAGTTAGCTGCTATCTGGACGTTTTTTCTAACATCATCTGAACAGTACCCGGAGTGATGAACAAGCGAATTAAATAATATAATGAAGTGGTCCTACGTCAACAATGCCGTCGTATTCTGGACAGTATTGTCCATACTTTTATTTGTATTCCGGATGATTATTCCAAATTAACAAACAAATGACAAACTTTCCATAGGCAGAATATTTATAGTCAAACCTGAAATTCCCACGAATTAAGATAAGCATCAACTTTGCTAGTCGGAAGGATATAGATTTCACGAACCTGAAATGAGAAAAAAAATAAAAATTATATTCTAGAAAATTGGATTTTTTTGTAAATTACATAATGCAACCAAAATTTGACAAAATAGGAATATAGAAAAGAAAAATAAAAACATAGTAATTAATTTTAATTTCTTTTTTCTTGTGAGCATTATTTCTCTATCGGAATAAATAAAAAAAAAACAAATGATTTTTTCTCGAAAGTTTGAATCAATTATCAAAATAAAAAAAGCCTTAAATCTGGTATACATTAACATCTTTAAAAATAGTATAAAATATTGATAAACTAAAGAATAATATTGAATTTGAGGTTGGTTTCACAAAAAATATATAAATTTACAAACATGAAGAAATTTGCAACTCGGGAAAAAGCGTGAAAAGTAGAAATCCAACTGTTGGTTGTGAGGAAGCAAGGTAAGCATGTAAAAATACCCTCAACCCAAATCACCAGCACTATGGAAAATATTTTATAGGGTATCAAATAAGAAATTTAGTCAATATGGTTATTCTATATGAATTTCATCCATAAGAGCTGTGATGAAAAAATGTACTTTTGATATTTTTCTTTCACGCCTTCCTCAATAGTTTAATTTTGAGAACCAGTACTGCACTAGTTTTTATTCAATTGTGTTCGTAAGGCGTGGTACACAAATTACGCAACGCTAAAAATCTAGATCATTGTTTTGCACAACCTTCGCAGCGAACGTTAGTGTTTTCAAAAAAAAAAGGGGCACTCTTGGCAACCCTTCCAAACCAATGACGGTATCGATGTAACGGAACTAATGCGCCCACTTAATCGACTTGATGACGGCAGCACTGCGCGCACAGACCAAATGGTGGCAGCAACACATTAGAGTTCGGGCACAAACAGCAAAAACCAACCGAGAGGAGAAAGCATAAAAAATTCGCATTAAGTTTCAATTACACATCGCGAGCACTTCCCCCGATTCTCATTTCCCCTGCGTTTTTCCGTCATCTCAACATACAAGCTGAGCGCAGGCTGAGCTAATCGCGCATCGCGTCGTCGCACCTCCCTTCTCCCACCCACAACTTTTCACTTCCACCACAAAAAAAAACACAAACCATGACGTCGAACGGCAGTTGTTTGTCTGTGGATCGGATCAGGTGGCAGCCGCCGAAGAGGAAGAGCAATTAAAACTGAATCATCTTTCTGTTTTTTTTTTCTGTGGTTTTCTCTCACTCCTAAACAGTAATGGTCATTTAAAGACCCATCATCTTTCGCACGCATTCCATGGGTGCGTGCGAGCGACACTGTTGTGGAACAAAGTAATTGTTTTACAAAACAAATTGGCGGATTGTGACAACCAAATTGAAATGCAAGAGAGGAAAGCTCGTATGCAATGACGCATTTTGTTCTGACAGTGCAATTTTTTTTGTCGCGTCATAGAGTGACATTCCAATGCTACGCTTTGTGTTCAGAAGTGTAGCATTGGAATGTCACTCTATGACATGAGAAATGAACTTAAATCGATGTGCGATGTGAGCTGTTCAACTTAATCATATCTCTCATTGGTCATTGATCTCCCTTTCAGTGTTGATCAACGAATCCTCTAGAGAGAATAACAGATTCAATTGTATTTTATTAGAATCCATTAAGAAACAAACAAGTGGTTACCACAGGCAAATGCAAATGTGGCAAATCATTATCCTTCATCGGTCTGTGTGCGTTTCCCGCACATATCATTTTGTTGATTAAACATTCACAATGAGAAACAGTTTAATGAACCACTGAGGAAGTCCGGTAAAAATAATTGTATCGCTATTTCACACATCCGTAACGATGTACCGTTTAATAGCTGGCCGTTTGTCTATTAAATATGCTCCCGAATGTTATTAACCTGTTTGGTATAGTTACTTTAGCGCTTATGAAGTCATTCGCCTCTGTGTTTGCGTCCGTTGTCTCATCACGAACGCCTCGTCTAATTCTATTCTGTGTAATTGATTTATATTTCTTTTCGTTATGTGTCGAAATGTTCTCAAAGTGAAAATTGACCTCACTCATGAGTTTCTTCAAGTTTGCTTTGAGGTCACAACGAGGGTTCTGCTCATACACTCTACTAGCCAATGTATTTGTCATAGTTTACATCTTAACGACCACCCCAAAGGATTCTCCACTTCTATTTGCATTTATTTTTCTCCTATTTCCATATGTCAGTCTCTTTTTCACTCCCTTTTTCCGTGTCTTTCCGTATTCTCCTTTTCTAACCTTTTTATTGTTTCATGCTTATTGTATTTCCAGAGCATTCATCTTGTTCCTTCATGGGATAATTTTCTTTAAAAAATATTTGAAAATTATTATTCAACACCTGAAGTTCATCCAGAACTCCGCTCACAATCTAACCGTGCCATACGTCTGGAATTTTGTCTAAATTTTGGTAGTAACCCAATTGACCATACTGAAAAAACTGCTCCTGCTAAATTTACGACCACTAATTTGACAACCTCGAAAGGGATCCAATGTTTATGAAATTTGTCAGGTGGTTACCATTGATGTCCACTGTAAAATAAATTTACAAAAGAAAAATCAAAAAGATCGAAGAATCGAAAAGAAAACATCAATTTCATGATTTTTTGGGGTACAACAACACAACAATAATAATATAAAACAAGTAAATCCTTCTATTTTTTCACCTTTCATTGCCCTTCCTTGTTTTTCTCTCACTCTCTTTACTATTTTTTTTTCTCCCTTTCTTTTTCTCCCTGAAACAACACGTACAGAATTTAATGACACTGTATTCTACACGTTAAAGCCTTTTTTTTTGGCGATGATTGCAACAGACGAAGTCGTATAAGAATAGATTTTTTTTTCATTTACAACTTTTTTTAATCTGAGGATTTTTTCAACGGATAATTCAGACAGTATTGAACCAAGCTTTATTACATTCTTCTCAGATTTAAATTTTCTGAAATGCAGAATTAAAATTTGAATAATATTTTTGGAAAACTAGTTGCAGTGCTGATAGTATTGATAAAAAAGACTATCTTATGAATAACTTGCTTTTCTTCTTTTTCATTTCTAAGTTATTTTGTGTCATTTCTCTCTTTCTTTTTTCTACCTTTAGATTGTTTTCATGTTTCCTCTTCTGCTCCAGAAAGACAGAGGGCAAGAGAAAAAGTTCTCATTCTCTTACAGTTTTTCTTCTCTCTTCCTGGAGCTTCCCGTTCTATTTTTACTTCCTCGTTCTTGTTTTCACTCTCTCTATATTTTTTTAATTCATGTTTTACTTTATCGACATTTTTTAACTCTCTTCTCTGATACTTTTCTTCTCTTTTCTTTTTCTTTTGGCTTGGCTTTTTTATTCTTTCTGGTCACTTCTATACTTCTATTTTTTTTATTCATAACTCATTCTTTTTCCTTTTCTTTCGTTTTTTTCAAATTCTATCTTCTCTTGGCAGTTTATTTTTCTTAAAATTCTCTTTCTTGCAATATTTCCTCCTCATTTCTCTCTTTTCCTGTCTGTCTCATTTCTATTTTCCATCTTATTCCGTTTTTCACTTTATTTCCTCACGCGCTGTCTTTCTCGATTTTATCTTCTTCCTCCTTTTCTACTGGCCTTTTAATTTTCATTATGTGCTTCTCTTTTTTCTCTGTTTTCTTTTTATTTCCTCACCTCTCACCATCTTTTATCTGTACTTAAATTGTTTCTTTCTTTTTTTTCGTCCTCACACTCTCCTGCTTTTTTCATTTTTTCTCGGTTTATCTCCTTCCCTCGCTCACTCCGCATTTTTTGCTCATTTGTTCACTTCATTTCCTTTTTCTTTGACTTTCTATTTGTTCATTCATTCGCCTCTGTTGGTCATTCATTTCCTCTCACTCTTTCTTGTTTTTCTGTTTCTTCTTTGTATTTTCTCCCTACTCTTTCGACTACTCTCCTCTTCTTGTTTTCTCTTCCTTTTTATATTTATTTTCGTCATCTCTTTCACTTATTTTGTTACTTTCACTCTTTACTTCTTTTTTCCTCTTTTTATATTTACTTTTTTCATATTTCCTTTTTTCTGAATTTGTGTTTTTTCTCATCTTTTCGCTTCTTCCTTTTTTTCTCTCACACCTGTCTATGACTTTCACACTTCCTTTTTCCTCTCTATTTTGTCCCTCCCATCGTTTTGTTTTTCCCTCTTTCGTCATCATTTATGTATTATCGTTTTTTCTTTTTTTTTGTTTCTCTGCTTCTCTTTTCAACTCCCTATTCTATCTTTTAATTTTTATCTCTTCTCTTTCCTCCTTTCTCCTCAGATTCTTTCCACTTTATTTTCTTGTTTAATTTGACTCTCTTATTCGTCCTTCCTCTTTTCCTCTCGCTCTTTTGTGTTTTTCTCTCTCTTCGTACCTCATTCCAATTTTTCCTTTCGTCTGTTCTTTCCTCTTTTTTACTTTCATTCTGTCCTTCTCCTTTGTATTTTGTCTCTCATCGTTTGATTTTTCCCTTTTCTCCCTTTTTCTTTATTTCTGTACTTGTTTTTCTTGTTGTCTCTTTTTTTTTATTGCTTTTTTTCTTCTTTTCGCACGCTCTTTCTTAGCTATTCCCTGTTTTCTCTTTTTTCTTCTTCTAGATCATGTTTTTCCTGACTTGTATTCTAATTCTTTTTTTCCTTCTTCTCTTTCTCTCATTTTTTTGTGTTTCTTTGACGTTTTTATTTTTTCTCTCATCTAATATCACATTACTTTTCTCTCATCTGGCTTTTTATTGATTTTATTCCTTCACTTCCTTTTATTTTGCCTTTTTTTCTTGACTATCTTCCCTTCCACTTTTTCTATTTTTTGTGTGTCATGTTTTTTTGTTTGTTTTTTTTACTTTCGCTATTTTTACATTTTTACTCTTCCCTTTTCATTTTTTTTCTTATTCGTTTTATTTTCTAACTTTCATGTCTATATTGTTGTTTTCTCTTTTTCAACTCTGCCTCTTTTCCTTCTGCTTTTCTCTATCTCTCCCCAAAACGAGGAATAGTAATATTCGTTATCAGTTCTAAATTAATTAACAAGCATCGAAGGTTGAGCGATTCAATTGGACTCTAAAACTCTCGAAGTACAAATGTTTTTTTTATGAAGAACTGCGTTCAACAGGAAGTTAACGGGTGAGTCATGAATAGTACGACTAAATCCATGACATGTTTTCCGCCACACGCGCTAGAAAGAGAGACAAACATCTGTGTATGGTTTCGTCCTCCTCTTTGTGAGTGTTGCTCGTGCTAAATGTGTTCTCGTTTGTTTACGACGAAGGTCGCGGCCGCAAAGTTTCCTCCGAAAGCGCGTCGGATATGGCTACACGAAGAACTGTTGGCCAAAAGTGGTGTCACATGTAAAAAAGCTTTTCGTCGTCTCCCGGAAAATGGAAGGCTGGAAAAAAAATTATTGAACATTGGATCTTCTTCAACGCCAATAATTAAATTTAACCAATGACTTTCACCACAAAAATATATTTTACTACTGTTATGGGTTAAACAATACAAGAAAGGAACCATTTGAGGCTTCACTCATACATACAAATTGCAGCGAGCGAGAGTACAAAGTGATGTCAAAGTGAAAATACGCGCGCTAGGAGCAGCGAGCGAAGCATTTGTTAACTAAAACAGGTCACGTCTCAAAGCCATTAGTTGAATTCACAAGTTTCAAATGGCCTTTTTCGAGGATATGTGAGAATTGTTTCTCATGTGGCATTTTTGAAGCCTAGCGGTGAACAAATTTAGCAGTTCAGATCTAGAATCGAGGAAAGAAAGAAATAAAACTGAATACAAGCGTCTCAGTAGAAAAAGATGTAAAGAATCTCGATTCATTTTCTCCACTGGACTCGTTGGTTCACATTTACCATGAAATAGGTGTGACCTTTCATTGAACAAAAAGCCGACTTCACTTCGGGTTAGCGATTCTACAAGTTGTCAATTTCGTTTTGTGTAATAATATTATCCAAATTGATAAATAAATATAATAACGATATTATGCGATGAGCTCACTTATTTTGGCCTATCAAAGTTTGGCAAAGCCCCAACCTCAAATTTAAGCCCCAAACGACCGCTGTTTTAAATATAGTCAGAGACTCAATCGGATACGATTTCAGGACTAAATTCTCCAAACATTCAAAGAAAAACTGACGTCATAATTGGCATCAAAATTTGAATCTTCTTGCTAATGTAGCCATCACTATGTGAATATGTTCATACTCCCTTCATATCCATATCCAGAGAGCCAATCGCCGCATCTTATGATTATGGTATCGATAACCCTCATCGGACTGTCAGAACCAAAATAGAATCTACATAATCTGTCCAACTATTTGCCTCGGTATTTCAACGCTTTTCTCACCGTCTACCGATTCGTTACTGGACTACCTCCGAAGAAATCCATTTCATTTCGCTTACCTAAAAACAGAGAAATAGAAAAGAAAGCGAAAAACCTATTAGATAACACGGTTAAAAACAAAACGGACGTTCATAGTTTTCCAATTGCATTACGGATCACTGAACCGGTTAAATGATTGAAATATGTTCTCGTGGTCAATGCATTCTATTCGGACTTCATTCCATCGATTTCCGCCGATTTTAGCACCGAGTAACGAAGACGACCATATCCGCGCCCCATTCGATTCGTTCACTCGCCTAAGTAATGCAAAAGCCTCCAACCGGCCGCGGCGGCGCGGTGAAGCTCAAACAAAATCCACAATTGCTCAACTTTAAACAAATTTACCACTCGGAAAAGCGTTGTTAAAACCACTCACAACATCGGCCGGCCCACAGCAACCCAAATTCTCCCATGTTTGATACTTCGAGAAAGCACCCGGGTAAGTACCTAACCTTCTCGATTACAGCACAACGTTGTTGTTGTTGTGGCAGTTGATTGGGCAATAATGCTGCGCGTACCCCGAAACGCATGTTTTCGCATGTACCGACCTTAGCAAAAACACGTCTCTAATTGGTAGAGTTCACCCGATGGACGCATTGCATTGCGCGCATTAAAAACCTCGGACGATGTGTGTTGCGTACACACAGTGCATCATCATGTTCGGTTTAATCTGATAGCTAATAGTCAGATGTCACGAGCGGGAATAACTTTCTGGTATCAGCTTTGCCGAGCGCAGTGACTCCGTCGTAGTTTCGTCATCAACATTGGGAAGGGTACTCGTGAGAGAACAAATTTGAAAGCTCTGGAAGCAAGTGCATAGCAACCGCAACCGAGTTGCACTTCACTAAAAACAAAGCCGCGATGATGGAAACCTTGCCAGATTTCCTTGATTCACATACATATATTAAGGTACACGCGTGCGTTCGTTGAATCGAAATAGGAAAGGTCAAATCCACAGCATCCAAAATGAACCCTTTCATAGCTAATTGACGAATTTGTAGCGCTACCCGAACTGGCGAAGAAAAGTCAATTTGTCAGAGTCGCGTCGCGACATGATAACGACGAGTTTAACGCACCCCGCCACAAACCGATAGGGGACCTGTCCTGACTTCCCTCGGAACAGGTTCCACCACCATCCCTCTGCTGTGGTGGGCCGGAAGATGTCCCTCTGCGGAGGGTACCGGTCGTAAAGCTAAGCACTAGTCAGCGTTGGAAGGCGTGCAATCGCTGGCGATAGCCTTTATGACTTGAAACCGGTGTATGCCACTAATTGTAGCCGCGTTGTAAAGAGAGCAATGGCGGAATTGCAAATGCACCCAACCGAAGGTGGCCTCCACCATTCGCATCACTCGTTGTAAATGGCGAAATCGAGCATTATTGGGAAATCGGAAGCGCGCTATCTTTTTATAGCAATGCTCAACTTCAATATTTGTTTTCTCCTGATCTGAAAAGCCGCCTCTCTCGGCGTTGATTTGCAATCGTAAATTAGCATGCGGAACTCATTTACTAAATTGTTTATTACTTGCCCATTGCGTTCTGTTTGCGTTGTCCGAAAATGCTGATGCAATTCACGATAAATCAAGCATTAAGCATTATTGCAGATATTGCTTTGAATGGCTGTTGCAAACATATCTGGTAAGCGGACTGTCGGAAGGTTTAGGGAAAGCGATGGATTAAATTGAAACATTTAACGAGATTGAAAAAAATTCAATACGGTAGAATTTTAAAAAAAATCACAACGCATTGGAAAAAAAAGCATCAGAACATCATTTAAATGGTCATTCAGGATACAGTTGTAAAACATTAAACTAGTGGATGTAAGTAACATTTTGAAAGTGAGCTTAGTTAGTGGGATTTTAGGCACTTATTTTTAGTTTCATCTCAATTGACTTGATTTTTTATATCAACCAAATTAAAGCTCTTTAACCGCTCTACAATTTGCCTTTAGACAGCCAACTTCTATCTCTTTTTTAATTTCGCGGTAATATCATATCAAACAATTCCTAGCGATTTCTGGTGAAGACTATGAACCATTGAATTTAAAGGCATTCTTCGTTTATTTATTTGATTGAACTTTAAATTAAATTAAATTAGAATTAACAATGACAATTGTCTTGGATGGGAAATGTTTAAAAAAATGTATTTTAAATTTGCACGGTATTACCGTGTTCAGATGAGACAGGTGATGCTTAACTTTCATTTTTCTACCCGTTTCCGACCGTCCGCTAGAGCCAATGCTCTCTAAAGTTCTGACAGAGTTGTAGCCGATGATTAGTTCTTTTTTCCTTTTTCTCACCTTTCTAATTTTTCCTCTTCCATTCTCGATCCTTGTTTTTTCTTCCACTCTTGTTATCTTTTCGTTTTTTACACACATCATTCTCTCTTTATTCTGCCACTTTTACTCGTTTTTCTCTCGCTATTCTTTTGTCACTTTTTTATACTTTTTTATCCTTTTTTTTACTTCATTCCCCTCACTTTTTCTCTCTCTCTCTCTCTTTCTCATTTTTTTTCTTTCTCGTTCTCTTTTTTCTTTTTGTTATTCTCCTTTTCTCACGTTCTTATTTTTCTTTTTTCTCCTGCATTCTCTCACTTGTAGCTTATTTTAATTCTCCAATTTCTTCAATTTTGTATCTTTCCCACTTTCTATATTTTCTTGTCTTTACTTTTTTTCTCTTTCATTCTTGTTTTTATGCACTATTTTATTTCACTCTTTTCCCTATTTTTACACTCCCCTCTTTTTTTATTCGCTCTCTTCCCGTCTTCGCTTACTATTCTATTTTTTCCTTTTTTTTCTTCTTCTTCTTTTCTCACCAAGCAGTGCACTGTATTAACTATGATCATGTTTAATCATGTACATGCTCCTAAATTTTCCTCAGCTGCTAATGCAGCTGACGGATTGAAGACTTCTGAATATTCCTTTATCGTTTATTTCGCTCATTTCTCTGACTCTTTTTTTGCAATTTTTTTCGTTTTCACTCCTTTTCTTTTTTGTTTGTACCTCTTTTTCATTTTCATTTTTTTCTTTGTCACCATTTTATTTTTCCGTTTCTCATTTTTATTATTTTTTTCGGTGCTTTCCCTTTTTCCCTCTCTGGTATTCTTTTATTGCTTCTCTATTTTGAAGTCTCTCTTCCTATTTTATGTTTCTTTCTCTCAGTGTTAATCAATATTTTTCTAATATTCGTAATAGTAAAACGTCATCGTCAGTGTGACATCGCATTTTAAATTTGTACGAATCATTTTCCAAGATTAATGAGACCACTGACGCATAGCCTTAATTTTCCTACCAATTTTTGAAGCCGGAGCCAATGCTCTATAAAGCTCTGATAGAATCGATAAGTACGATCAGTTATTTTATTCTTTCTTCCTCCTTATTTCCCTCTCTTGACCCCTTCTCATTCTTCCTTCTCGTTCACCCTCTGATCATTTCCATTTTTCACTTACATTTTGGTCTCTTTTTTCTCTCTCCTGGCTTTTTCCATTGTTCTCTTCCCTCCTAAGTTTCAGTTCTCGTTTCTTTTAATTGTGTCTTTTCTTCCTAATTATTCCACATTGTGGTTTTCAATCACTTTTTTTCCTCCTATTTCCCTTTTCTACATACAATTTCCTCATTCCTTCTTTCTTGTTTCCTTACTCTCTCTATCCCGCAATGTTTGCAACACATTTCTCTTTCTTTTCCTGTCTTCCTTTATTTTTATTAATCTCTTAACTGTTTTTTTCACTCACATTTTTTCCCCTTTCTTCCTCTCTCCTAATTTTTTGTTTTGTTTTTTTCCTTTCTTCTCATTTTTAGTTCGCGTTTCTTTTATTTGTGTCTTTTCTTTACAATTATTCCTCTCTCTCTCATTGTGGTTTTCAATCACTCTATTTCCTTTCGTTTTCCCTTTTCACATACTACTATTTACTATTTTCATTTTATTTCTTTCATATCCTGTTGCCACGGACTCTCTTAAATGTTTGTCTTTTTTCGCTCACTCTTTCCTACTCTTTTTCTTTATTGCTATTCTTTTCTTCCCGTAATCAATATATTGCTTACAATGAACAACTGAATATTTTGCGGTCGTATTAAATGTTGTCGTACGGGTCAAGAATAACTGCCCGATTTCCCACTCACGCTTCTTTTCCCGCTCTCTTTCTTTTTCATTTATAGGTCTCGTTCCTTTTATTTGTATTACTCTTTTCTATTTTTATCCTTACTTTTTTACTTTCTCTCATTTTTTTTGTTTTCTCACCTTCAGATTCCTCATTTTTCCATTTTTTTTCTTTTTGTCCTCTGTTGCACACAATCTTTTTTTTTCTATTCCTTTTATTTGTACTACTTGCATATTATATTTTTCCTTTTCCGTTCTTTAACACATTCTTTTCACTTCATTTTTTTTCTCATCCACTTTTTCTTTGTTTCTTATTCTTTCTCCCTTCCTTCAACTACTTCCTGCTCTTTCTATCTCGTTTGTCCCTCTTTGTTCTTCTCATTTTAAAATAAAATAATAAAATAATTTTCTAATTTTTTTTTAATTGTTACCTCTTCCCTTTTCTTGTCACTTTTTTACTTTGACTCCTTTTTTCTCCTTCATTGTTTTCCGCTTCTTTTTTTTATCATTTTCTCTTTTCTCCAGTTTCTCGTAGAACATTTTTGAGTAAGAATTCCAAATCAGAAAACAGGTCGGGTTTTCCTTTTTTCCAAAAAAAATGTCCTACAACTATTGTAGCTACAAGGTAAATGTTTATCTACCACTGCGATTGTATCAGGCGAGAGTGAATTGCTGGCTCAAATTCTAAGTTCCACGGAAAATGTGAAAAGAAAATATTTCGATTAAAGCTCCGTCCGTTTTCAACTTATTAGGCACAAACAAGTCATTCGCGATTTAAAATACCCAGCCTCACTCCAGTTAACGAGCAGACAAGAGTTTTTCCTGAAAACGATTATATTCGTTTTTCTATTTTCAAAAATCGACTTTTTCGTTTTTCGATTATTGATTCTCTATGTTTTAATTTTCTTATTGCTTCATTTTTCGATCTCTAAATGTTTGTATTTTTCGATTTATCAATTTTTGAACCTACGAATTTATTACGTTTTTCAATGTTTCAATTTTTTAATTTCTCAATTTAGTCAATTTGCAATTTACAATTTGTCAAGTTGTCAATTTTTTGATTTATCATTTTTTTAAACTTTTTTACTCTTCATCTCCTGCACCTTTCAATTTTTCAGTTTTCGAATTTTTCATTTTTTCCATTTTTTTAATCTTTGTTTTTTTTAATTCTTTAATTTCGATTTTGATTTTTTGATAAATTTTATAGACTTTTGTAATTTTTTCTATTTTTTATTCATAATTTTTTTTTTCATTTTTCTATTTTTTCGTTCTCGATTTTGGATTTTGTTTCATTTTGGTGCTTTCCTTTTTTATGTTTTTTCAACTTTCCAATTTTATAAACTTTTTTCTTTTTGTAATTGTTTGATTATTCAATTTTTAAATTGTCAATTTTTTTATTGCTCTTCAGTTTTTTAGTTTTTTGAATTATTAAATTTCGATTTTGCTACAATTTTTTTATTTCAATTTAGTTTTTTTTAAATTTTTGTATTTTATAATTTTTTTGTAACTTTGGATGTTCTACTTTTTTAATTTTCAAAATTTTGCAAAGTTTTACTTTTTTTTTTAATTTTTCGATGTTTAATTTTTTTATTTTACTTATTTAAATTTGATTGTTTTTATTTTAAACACAAAGACAACCAAATTATAATTTTCTTTCCTTTTTTTTGAGATGTCTATCGAAATAATGAAACTCAAAACTGAATAGTTAGAAAAAGTACCTAAATAACGTTTTCTTCATTCCGACATTTCGAAAAACACTGAAAACTTACATTTTAAAAGTTTTCACCAACATGTAGACATTTGAGACGTAATTTATCGTTTTTCCTAGGAAGTTCACTCAAATATTTTCTCATTTTTTGTTGAAAGACCTCTAATAGTTCCAGTGAAAAGATTAAAATTACCGAAAGGCTTAAAGAACTCTACATCTCAAAAATGTTTGGTTTAAAAATGTCTCAGAATCATTTGACACCTCGAAAACCTCAAAAATCTAAAGTCTTCAAAAGTTATGCCAGAGATAGGACTGGGAATCACTACTGAAAACGAGACGTGGGCTTTGTACGACAACGGTGTTGTGCATAACGATTTCTCCGGTATTAATCGGTAAACAAAGGTTAAAGTTTGGGAGTTATGAGCCGTGTGATTTTTTTCATAGAAAATACATACACATTATACATGAATTTCTGACTGAGACCATATACAGACAGCTAACAATCAAACATCGATCGAATCAAGCACACACAACGGGAAATGCATTTCAGCAGTTGGGACGACGAAAGTAGAGAATTGTGTAACTGAGGACGGATTTTATGGCAATCCTAGAAAATGGGTTACAGAAAAGTTTCATGAATTTGATCAAACGCAGTAATTTAGATAGATTAATATGGATGCATGATACACACAAAACCTTAGAACTTGTCCTTAAAAATTCATAAATATTTGGTTATTTCTCCTAAAAAACAATTGTTTGCTTGTCAGGATTGCCATATTTTAACCAGCCGACTGCAATATATGACCCTTTGGTTAGCTTAAAAGATAATTCAACGCGGGATGGTTATTGAAAACGACTGATTTGAAGATCCTCAATTCGGGCACTTGAAGCGCAATCAATACCGCCGATCTAAGCCCCAAAAAATTTCACAGCTATGCTTCCGGCTATATCGAACGACTAAACACGGCTGATTTCACCGTTTACACATGTAGCACTCTTATCGCGCAAACCCGTTTCCCATTTGTCCCGCCGATCGGTGATTATGAACGCCACTCTTTTGACCAGGCAGCAGTTATTGATAGCTTCGGTAAGGCAAATTCACCATCGAGAAAAAAAATTAAATCGCAATCAAACAACCACTCTCTGCAATCATCTCTTCAAAGTGGTAAGTATTCCACACACACTGTTATTCCTCAATCTATCATTTCCATTATTCTTCCATATTTTTTTTCTACTCTGCGTCTGTGTTTAAGTACTTGCTGTTTTTTCTGTTTCTTCTTTTTATTCTTTTATCATTAGAAAGTTTTTTTTTATTATTTTCGAAATGCAAAGCCAAATGTTGCCTCGCTCTATCTCTCCTCTTTCTCTGTGTCTTGCCACTTATAACCGACTCGCGTATGGCTACTGTCTATAGATTTTGGCTTTGTTCCCCCTTTTCGGCACTCGCCAAAAACTTGATTCCGGCTGTTTTGGGCTCCCATTGCATTGGCATTCCCAATTTCAAATCGATGATGAACACCATCGAGGAACTTTCCGATCCGAGTTTTTTTTTCGGGGTGGATTCGGTTTCTTCCCAACGATCAACGGATTTCAATTTTGATTTCACTTTCGTTCCGTAAAACCGGCCTTTTTCGGGTGTGCTTTACACCCGAGATTCCGAATCGGAAGAGAGAGAAATTCGGTGGTTCAAGTCGATTAGTTATCTTATCTTGTTTTTCGTTGCCAGAGTTCAGCGTTTGCTAAATATATTCGTTCACACGTCGGTCGGAAAGATAAGCAACTCTCTATGTGATGTGATCCAGTGGGAAAATGCAATCTTCGGCTCGCTACCGGACAAGGCTCGCGATATAACGTTGAATTGTGTTCAGTGCAATTAATCATAATCATAACCATTTTACACCGTTCGATCAATCGGAGCTAACCTCGCGGAAACGCCCAGCTGCTGCTGCTGCTGCTGCTTGTATGGTATGTGCTGTTAATACAAACGAGGAAAAACGGCTGAGAAGAATCGAAAACATATGCTCCGTTTGGTTTTCATGCTGTTTGCCTTTTTTCCGATGCTTTCTTTCTTCCAATATCCAACGAAGGCGGGTGTCATTGGCCGAGGCTTGGATCCAAACGCCTCCACCCGCTCACCACTTATGCGCACACGGATGCACACACTCATAAAAATCATGTGTCTGCGACCAAAATGCACATACAGCGAGTCGCATACTTGCGCATACACATATGATTGAATCAGTAGTTTTCAGTTTATTGTAGTCAAAATTGATATAAATAAAAAATATTTTCTGCTCATCCGCAATTCAATAAAAAAAACATGAAAAAAATTATCCAATTTCGCCCAAACCTTGTATGTTATTTCTTATTAAATCCTGGATATGGGTGGTCTGAAAACCACGTTTTATAACATTATATTTATATGTTACAGTCAACTCTCCCTAACTCGATATCCAAAGGGACCATCGAGTTAGGGAGGTATCGAGATACAGAACATTTTTTCCTAATTTTTTTTATGTCTCAAATTGTCATATATTAGGGTAAGTGTCCCAATTATGGTATGAATTTGAATTTTTGATTCATTCCCTTAAAGTGAAAAAACACCTTTCTCATATAAAAAAAATATTTTTTCCAGAATCTTTCAGGAGGTGATAGACGGTTATATTTCACGAAAAAAATCCTTCTATGCATATGATAGAATTTCAACGATGACAAACTTTTTCTTTGTTTCGGATTCTGTTGGCTCAAACTGACTCTACATTGAAAAGTATGCTACGTAATCCGATTTTGTTGCTTTCATTTGAAAGATGAGAAAATTTAGTACAGGATATAGTAGTGGAACATCTAAATTAGTGGATTAAACATTTTCGAAGGGGAAAATTTAAAAGTTTTTTTTTATTTGTAATTATTAATTTTATCCTAAAAATTCATACTAAACTTGATTGTTTCTATCAATTAAATTAAAGTTCTCTAACCTCTCTACAATTTGTTCTTTGACGCCCAACTTCTATCTCTCTTAATTTCGCTGCAATATCGATATAAACAATTCCTGATGAAGATTCAATCAAAATCTTCAAAAATCGCGATTTTGAACCCACTGTACTTATAAAAGCCACTTAAATTTCACCTTAATGCTGAAAGGTTAATTTTTTTTCTTGAAATTATTCATATTTGAATTATAAAAAAAAAACTGTTTTTTTTTCAAACTGTATACAATCGAGTCCTAAATTTTACATAATCGAGTTTGTATATAATCGAGTCCGACTTGCATGAGGCACTAGGTTAACAAAGAAAATATTGATTAAGTATGTTACTCAAACTGAATTGTAACGATCACGCAGGAACTCTTCAATCACAAAGAAATGTTCGAATAGTTTCACAGGAACATTTTCAGTTGATTTCAATCTTCCGGACATATTCTTCAGGTTTGATTAAACGTTCGAATTAACATTCCAATAGAACTACTATCTTCAGCGACACTTTCCAGTATATCGGTATCTGGCATCAGATCACAGCAAATCACGTTTTGGTCCTTTTTGCACTAATTATTAAAAGACATTGAGCAATCGAACGGTATTGTACCGTCGACATCAGCAAGCTCACGACGCATTAATTATGCCAGCGGAATATCACTCCCGTCCATGTTGGTTGTGCTTTGAAGTTAGGAATTCCCAGTTTCTGGACAAATTCTCAAGCCATATCCCGAAGAATAGAAGAGGGGTAAATTATTCTGTCTAGCTTGACAAGACAAAAACTCATTGACTGCTCCAGCTTCTCGATTCTGACCAACCTTATATGCTTTTGGTCTAGATACAATTTTCCATTCCGATTCCATTTTTACTTTAGTTTGAGTAGTGTTGATACCGCACTTTGTGCAATACTGAAATTATTTGCTGCTTCAGACCCCTTTCGTCCATATTTTTCGACCTGCTCGATGATGCTCAAACCTTGCGCAATGGTTATATATATATATATATATATATATATATATATATATATATATATATATATATATATATATATATATATATATATATATATATATTTTTATATATATATATATATTGATTTTCGCGTACATGTTTTTGTGCGTTATTACCTCAGATTTCAATTGCCCTTGAAAGTGAAGACGGAGTGTTCGTGTTATCAAACAATTTCTTTTCAAGTATGGAAAACCACGAGAAACCTTTCAAGCGAACAATCAAAACGCTAACCATTGCGCAAGGTTTGAGCATCATCGAGCAGGTCGAAAAATATGGACGGAAGGAGTCTGAAGCTGCAAATAATTTCAGTATTGCACAAAGTGCGGTATCAACACTACTCAAACTAAAGTAAAAATGGAATTGGAATGGAAAATTGTATCTAGACCAAAAGCATATAAGGTTGGTCAGAATCGAGAAGCTGAAGCGGTCAATGAATTTTTGTCTTGTCAAGCTAGACAAAATAATTTACCCCTCTTCTATTCTTCGGGATATGGCTTGAGAATTTGTCCAGAAACTGGGAAATCATAACTTTAAAGCACAACCAACATGGACGGGAGTGATATTCCGCTGGCATAATTAATGTGTCGTGAGCGATGTCGACGGTACAATACCGTTCGATTGCTCAATGTCTTTAATAATTAGTGCAAAAAGGACCAAAACGTGATTTGCTGTGATCTGATGCCAGATACCGATATACTAGAAAGTGTTGAAAAACCTGAGAAAAACGCTGAAGATAGTAGTTCTATTGAGATGTTAATTCGAACGTTAAATCAAACCTGAAGAATATGTCCGGAATATTGAAATCAACTGAAAATGTTCCTGTGAAACTATTCGAACATTTCTTTGTGATTGAACAGTTCCTGCGTGATCGTTACAATTCAGTTTGAGTAACATACTTAATCAATATTTTCTTTGTTAACCTAGTGCCTCGTGCAAGTCGGACTCGATTATATACAAACTCGATTATATATGATTTGATTATGTAAAATTTAGGACTCGATTGTATACAGTTTGAAAAAAAAAGTTTTTTTTTATAATTCAAATATGAATAATTTCAAGAAAAAAAAATAACCTTTCAGCATTAAGGTGAAATTTAAGTGGCTTTTATAAGTACAGTGGATTAATCAGAATTCAATTTCTTCATCAGGAATTGTTTATATCGATATTGCAGCGAAATTAAGAGAAAGAAGTTTGTTCGTCAAAGAACAAATTGTAGAGAGGTTAGAGAGCTTTAATTTAATTGATAGAAACAATCAAGTTTAGTATGAATTTTTAGGATAAAATTAATAATTACAAATAAAAAAAACTTTTAAATTTTCCACTTCAAAAATGTTATTTTAATCCACTAATTTAGATGTTCCACTACTATATCCTGTACTAAATTGTACGATTTTTTCAGCAACAAAATCGGATTACGTAGCATACTTTTCAATGTAGAGTCAGTTTGAGCCAACAGAATCCGAAACAAAGAAAAAGTTCTATAAGTCTGTCATCGTTGAAACTCTAACATATGCGTAGAAGGATTTTTTTCGTGAAATATAACCGTCTATCACCTCCTGAAAGATTCTGGAAAAAATATTTTTTTTTATATGAGAAAGGTGTCACTATAAGGGAATGAATCAAAAAATGCAAATTAATACCATAATTGGGACACTTACCCTAATATATGACAATTTGAGACATAAAAAAAATTAGGAAAAAATGTTCTGTATCTCGATACCTCCCTAACTCGATGGTCCCTTTGGATATCGAGTTAGGGAGAGTTGACTGTATATATATATATACATATATATATATATTTATATATATATATATATATATATATATATATATATTTTTTTTTTTTTTTTAAACCTCATCAATATGGGTATTAAAACAAAATTCTCCACTAGTAGAACATAGCAGATAATGAAAAACCCAATTCCAAGAAGGCCACAGTCCCCAAACAACTAATTACTTTTTAAATGGTTTCATTCAGCTTGACCTGTTTCTATGTATGTTTGAATGCTTGTGGGATGGTCCCACATTAATAGAAAATTGACCCCGTTCCTGTTGAATGATTGATCTGAAATTTATAACATACATTTAATTCTACTGCCATTATAAAACTGCGCATTCCATGATCTTGAAAAATTCAATTTGGCCGTCGTTAAAAAATGGCTGAATGATTTGACTTGGAGAACACGAAACATAATAAACAACATAAATTCGAAAAGGTCGCCACCACTGAATGGGCGACTATGTATTTTTTGCAATCCCCTCAATATCGGTCTCAAATGAAATTTTTCGACTTATAGATTATAGTAAATCATGAAAATATTCCGAAGAAAATTAGGTAATAAAATTTAGAGGCTATTTAGTGTGCCTTATCTTGAATTGTTTAGATATTTATTGTTTGGTTTGTTCTTTCAAACTGTTTAGAATTCTTTTTTTTAATTCACAATTTTCTAATTTGTTTAAATTTTTCAGATTTATTTAAATTTTGTATATGTATTTTTTGCAATCCCCTCAATATCGGTATCAAATGAAATTATTTGACTTATAGAATACAGTACATCATGAAAATATTCCGAAGAAAATTAGGTAAGAAATGAACGTTGGATTTCCATTATCCACAGTCAGTTGTTTCATCATATACCTACGATTCTATTTTAGTCTCATCATTGCCCTAGATTAATGAAGGAACGGATGTGATAACTACTAACTTCAACTTGTCTAATTATTTTCTAGCTTTTAGTACATTAAACCGTTTAATTTAATTTTTCAAAATAATTCAAAAGAATGAAAAAAATTAAAAAATTCTAAAGAATTCAGAAACATTTTACAAAATTTAAATTAATCTGAAAAATTTAAACCAATTAGAAAATTGTGAAGAATTAAAAAAAAAGAAGTCTAAAGAGTTCAAAAGAACAAACCAAAACAATAAATATCTAAACAATTCAAGATAATGCACACTAAATAGCTTCTAAATAAATCAAAGGGATCCATGAGAATTCCAACAAGAAATAGAAAGGTTTAATTAATACAATTAAGTGCACCCGTGACGACATTATCATGCCGGGTGTTCGTGTTATTGGGCTCAAGAAATCTCAAATTAGTATTAATAATAGACGCTAGTTAATGCTAACGTTAACGTTGAGACGGCAAATGTTCCACAGGGAACGTTAACGCCATTCAAGAAAAATTAATACAATTGAAGAGTTCGAAATAATTCAAAAGAATAAAAAAGAATTCAAGAATTTTGAAGAATGTGAAAATTAAAAAAAAACTCAAAAGAATAAAAAAAAACATTCAAGAATTCAAACCAATTCAGAAAAGTTCTAAAAAAATTAAATAAATTTGCTGGAAAATTAAAAAGAATTCGGAAAACATACAAAACATACAAAACATACAAAAGAATTTAAAAATTTAAAAGAATTCAATCTTATTCAGAGTTGAAAAGTTAAATAAAAATACAATAACTGTATACAGTCTGTACAATTAAAAATAAGCTAAAGGTAAATGAAAGAGTTAAAAAATGAAATAGAATCTAGGCAATTCAAAGTAAATTAAACTTGTGAAAATCAAAATAAATCGAAAGAAAAAGAAAAGCAAAAAAAAAAGCATTATTTCATAAATTTTTAAAATTCCAAAATTTCTTTTGATTTTTTTTATATAAAGAAAAATAAAACATTTCAAGAACAATATTGAAAAAACTCAAAATAAGTATTCATAAGTATGTATGTTTTTAAACATTAAATTATTTATGAATTTAAATATTTAAATATTTGTAATTTTTAGTTTTTTTTTGTAGTTTTTGTAATCACAAATCAGAAATAGTAATCAGTTCATTATCGTAATCGATAATCGTAAATCATAAATAGTAAATAAAAAAATAAACAGTTAATCGTAATTTTCACACTAAACCTACCACGAGGGGTCAAATGACCCATTTTTTACCTTTCATACAAAATTTTCTTGTTAATTACATTGTCACAACATCATTTGCCAACACTACTTTTCCTAAAACATACATCGAATGTATTTTTCAGTGTTCACTCCTCTCTTGTTATTTTTTTTACTGAGAAATATAATATAAAGGGTGTGTCACATCAAATTGCATCACGGAAAAACCGCTGTAGAAATTTAATTTTTAGGAATTATATCTTCAGCTTTCGCTTATAATCAGATAAGGGTGTATAGATCACGTTGGCCATGCTTCACTGTCAATTTTTCGTAACTTTGGAAAAATGTCATCGAACGAAAAAGAGCGTCGTGAATTAATCCTGTGCACTCATTTCGAGAATCCGGAGTTGTCACATCGGGACATTGGTAAGATGCTGGGAATCGTCCAATCCACGGCCAGCAGAGTTCTAAAACGATACTTCGAGAACCTAACCATCGACCGGAAGGTGAAGAACGGCAAAAATGGATGCTCCATCAGTGAAAAAGATCACAAGCGCGTAGTTAAGCAGTTTAGACGTGATCCGAGAAGTTCGGTCCGGGATGTCGCCAATAAGCTGAATTTGTCAAGTTCATTCGTCCAGCGGACCAAGCAGCGGGAGGGCCTGTGTACATACAAGGTTCAGAAGGCTCCTAACCGCGACGAAAGGCAAAACATGGTGGGGAAGACGCGAGCCCGGTAGCTGTACACCGAAATGCTGACGAAGCCGCATTGCCTGGTAATGGACGACGAAACTTACGTCAAAGCGGACTTTCGTCAGCTGCCGGGCCTGTTGTTCTTCTCCGAAGATGACAAATTCAGCGCTCCGGAGGGGATTCGCAAGCAGAAACTATTCAAGTTTGCCAAAAAGTACATGGTGTGGCAAGCGATCTGCTCTTGCGGAAAGCGGAGTGCCCCCTTCGTGATGACCGGCACGGTAAACGGGCAGGTTTACCTTAAGGAGTGCCTACAGAAGCGCTTACTACCACTATTGAAGCAGCACGAGGGCCCGACCATTTTCTAGCCGGATCTCGCTTCGTGCCACTATTCAAAGGACGTGTTGGAGTGGTACGAAGCCAACGGGGTCACCTTCGTGCCAAAGGAAATGAACCCGCCCAACGCGCCGGAGCTTCGCCCAATAGAGAAATATTGGGCGATTATGAAGCAGGCCCTCCGGAAGAACCCAAAAGTTGTCAAATCGGAGGCGGACTTCAAGAGAAAATGGATTTCTGTTCAAAAAAAACTACAACCTGACGTTGTACAGAACCTTATGGACGGGGTAAAGAGGAAGGTGCGAGCATACGGGCTTGGGCTCGAAGTATGAATAAAAAGAAAATGCCAAAAGTTGTTGATAAGTTTTTATTTTACTGTCTAAAATTTTCAAAAGGATCGGTCTACTGGGCGAATTTCTACAGCGTTTTTTCCGTGATGCAATTTGATGTGACACACCCTTTATGTAATCTGCCCTAACTACCACAACGGGTCATTTGACCCTTGCAAACATTCAGAACGATTTGTTTGTGTGGCTGTGATACAAAACCATTGCATTACACATTTTTTGCTATTGCTTCATATATTTTGTTAATATTTGTTATCCCAAAATGTCGGAATATACAGAAGAAATATGGTATGCCACGTTTCTCAACAAAACTATATAAATCGAGTCATTGTTCACTAACTATTTATGAAGGGTAACTTGACCCGCTGTGGTAGGAATAGGTATACATGAAACATCGGTAGGTTAAGTGTTAATAGAATTGTTTACTCGGGATACGGGCCCTTGCCTTCTGGTCTGGTTCCTCCTAGGTTGCGATATATCCCCGATAATCGCACTTGGAATTAAATTTCGGTTTGGTGTTTCCTCCTTTGATATCAATATAATAATTTGCGAATATACTTGACCACTTTATTCATTTTTAAAAGTCCCTTTTCTACAGTTCACTTTATTTCACTACTATATATTACTATATACTACTTTTCTCCTTCTCCTTTTTCCTTCTAATTCCTTCGAATTCCTTGACTATAATAGTAATTTCAATACTTTCCTATAACATATTATTCTCCCCTTTCTTCACCTTCCTTTCTTTGTTTAATGTTTCGTTCACAGTTTTATACTCTTGGTGTTAGTGAGTAAAATCCCCAATAGAAATTATTCGGACCCATGCCGCAAAATCTATCACGTTGAGGGGCTGGCCGAAGTAATGCTTCATGTTGTATCGAACAATTTTGAGCAAACTTGCAATTTCATTGAAAAGATCTACAAAAAAAAATAGTTTCGATTTTGCTTCGATCGTGTGTGTACGCTCAATTTTTCGATTCACTGTAGTCTGTATATGGCAGTGTTCGTCTCAGTTTCAGCGTTGTATATTCGATTTTCTCGAGATGTTTTCTTTGTGGGGAGGAAACAATCCTCCCAAAAAAAAAATGAGTGGGTTATATCTATGATAGAACCGCAAGGTTGACGTGGGACTACCTTAGCTTAAAAAATCATTTGTTTGTATTGATTAAATTTTTGAAGAAATAAAACAATTCCCGAATTCAATTGAAATCAACATATTTGCTTTGTGAGTAAAAAGATTGTATGATGTCATGTAAGGTCAATTTATTTATTTATTTATTTATTTATCACCGTCTCGAATTGCTTGTAATTCCACAGACTGAATCCTTATATTAAATTCTTAATCCTATTTTTAAAGATAGTTTTGGACACGTTAAAATCGAACACGGCACAAGCACTATTGAATTCACGGAAACAATTCTCTAAGGGGTTATGGAATCCGTAGGAAGTCCTATGGCGATTGATAAACAACAAATCTCGCTCACGTAGTTGTCGGAATGGTACATAGAGTGATACATAATATAATAAGGACGAACAGTCAATATTTCCATTTAACAGATCAAACACAAATATGTTTTGAAGATTGGCGCGCCTAGAAGCTAACAATTCCAACGCGATCAGTCTGCAGCGGCTCGAGTAGTCGGGGAGATGGTCTGGATCTATCCAAGGGAGTTGTCGGAGTGCATATCTGATGAAACTGCGCTGTACTCTCTCCATTCGTGTGATTTGGGTGCTGTGAAACGGAGACCACACGCAGGCAGCATACTCCAAAATGCTACGTACTAAGGAGCAGTATAGCGATTTGATTGCGTAAACATCTCTCAAGTTATTGGTGCACCGACGAACAAATCCAAGGGCTGCAAACGCGTTAGCGGTAGTGACGCAGATATGCTCATTAAACCTCAGTTTGTTATCGAGGACGACTCCAAGGTCGCGAATGGAATCAACACACTCTAGTGTTTCAGGCCCAACTGAATAACGGAATTCAATTCGAGACTGCCGGCGGGTGAACGACACTGTTTTGCATTTTTTGATGTTCAATTCCATTCCGTTATCCTCTACGTCAGCCTGAAGCGCGCAACAGTCAAGATGAGATGTTACTGATCTATAAATTTTCAGATCGTCGGCATAGAGAAGTTTTCCAGCATTCAGTCGAAAGCTCAGGTCGTTTATGAACAAAACGAAGATAAGCGACCCGAGAACACTTCCCTGTGGCAGCCCTGATGTGATAGGAAAGTATCGAGAGTGAGAGCCATTGATGTTTGCATACGCCCACCTTGTCGAACGCTTTCGAAAACATTGTGATAGATAATGCTCTTCATTACAAGTAAATTTAATGACAGTCCTTTTACGTTTAGTATGATGCCTAGAACAAAATATGTGAACGGGAGAATTATCAAACGTTTATTTTATTTTACATTTCCTTCTGAAGTTTGCATTTCTCAAGTGTACGGACTTCTCGAACCGCGAATTTGCTTGATTTTATGAACTTCAGGCACTCAGTTCCGATTTTGACATGTATGTCGAACGGAGCCAAACCGTTGTGTTCGTACCCGCTTTTGTAATCCGTGCTAGGAAAACACTTTGCGGAGTGCAAAAATAAAAAGACGGGTGCAGAGATACCCCCGACTTGCATGAATCAAAAACTTCAACTTCTTTATATAATACTATAAAGGATTTAAACTTGAAAGTTCATTCGTCTCTAGTGTCTGCACGATTTTCCCAGGTTCTTAAGTTCAGGAGACCGTGTTAAGGAAACATATTCTAGTTTGCACAAAGGCAAGCGAGTACAAAAGTACTCGAAGCTTGCATTTATTTGCGGAGCCGATTTTCCCAGACATTTTGGTTTAGAAGTCTGTGTTAAGCAAACACATTTCAGTCGGAACAAAAATGCCACTGACTTGCATGAATTTACAATGCCAATTTCCTCAGACACCTTGGTTCTGAAGTTTGTGTTGGGGAAACACATTTCAGTCGGAACGAAAATTCCCCCGACTTTCATGTACTTGCAATGTCGATTTCCCCACGCTACATGGATTTGAACTCTGTGTTAGGGAAACATATTTCAGTCGGACCAAAAATACCCCCGACTTACACGTATTTGGAATGCCAATTTCCCCACGCTCCTTGGATTTAAAGTCTGTGTTAGGGAAACACATTTCAGTCGGAACAAAAATACATCTGACTTTCATGTATTTGCAATGCTGATTTACCCAAGGCTGCTTGGGTTTGATGGCTGTGTTAGGGAAATCGTAGATCGGGCCAATCAAAATGAGGCAGTTATGCCGTTTAGATAACGCTTAACATTTTACAGTTATTCAATTGTTTATCTAATGAAAAATAAAATTTTATTAATTGCGATAGAAGCGTAGAAATATTCCCTATCAATTGATGCAAACATCTTTCCGATCCAGTAAGAAATGTTCGAGTTATAAGCATTCGGAATCTTTCATTTTTTCCTGCATGTTCTGTGTTTAGGTTTTCATTTTACCCCCCATATACTCCGGTTAGACGTAGTCCAAAAAACCATTCAAAAGACACTTGCTGCGCCGGATAGCGATCTTACTGCGCGAGTATTGATCGAAAATGCGTAATTGCACAATTACGCTGAATAAAAGACCAATTTTCCGCCATTCGTTAATCGATTCGCGTTACAAGCGCAAACAACAATTTACGCTGTGTGCTGCATAACCACCTTCTTTGAATGATGTTTTCCATCCGATCGAAACGATTTCCACTCCACGTCGGATGGCGGCTTTTCCTCATTCATTCCAGCATCGGCCGCACGTCATTACGACCATATGGCGGCGAAAACGCATCTCCCATCCCAACGGCGCTGAATTTGCAACTCATTCGCTACTGACGATAAAACCAAATGAAGAGTGTGAGTTACCTTCACAAGGCAACAACCATCGAATCATGAAGCGGCCAACAACACCACCTTTCCGACGATGATCAGCTGTTATTTTGTGGATTTTTTTTCTTCTCTTTCGTACCGTGGGACCCACCAAAGTGATCTATTTTCGTGACGACCTTTTGACGAAATGCAAATGCTCGCAATCACGTCATCATTATGCATTTCGATAAGAACCGTTCTCTTTCGTTGTTGTTGTTGTTGTTGTTGTAAAACTTGGCCCTCTGTCTAATCGCGATATGATTGCAGCTAATCGATTCGATTGCATTGCAGCCTGCGGGCGGCCATTGTGCGCAGCTATTCTGCGAAAGTCACTCCGAGAAGGTTCAATCGTTCATTATTATTTGCATGCATTGGGGGCCATGGTTCGTAGTCGATTTCCAAACGCGCGCTCAGCTCAATCGATTATTCAATCGCTCGCTTTTGAGCTCGATGTTTCGATTGACCTCCGCGTGTGTTGTAGTGATTCACGATGCAAAACGCATTCTAGTGATGCGATGGATAGATGGTGTAGAAGAAGCTAGTACTCGACGACCTTCTTTGGTCCGAACAGAGGTTCTATGCGAACTTGTTTCGCGTTCGTCGAAATTTGTGCTAAAGGTTCTTTCTTAATATTTTTCTTCTGTTTGATTGTAATTGTTTGGTCGGTTCGGGAAAGTGTTTTTTGACGTAGGACTACGTCTAACCGGAAGATATAGGGGGTGAAATGGAAATCTAGGCACTGAACAAGTAGGAAAAAATGCAAGATTTGAAACGCTTATAACTCGAGCATTTCTCAATAGAACGCAAAGGTTTTTGCATCAATTGATAGGAAATATATCTACGCATCTATCATAACGAATAACATTTCATTTTTCTTGAGATAAATAATTGAATAATTGTGAAATATCAAGCATTGTCAAAATGCACTATGTGCCCATTTTTGATTGGTCCATTTTGTGCTCCTCAAATCGTACCGACCAAAACGGGCAACCAGAGCAGCAGCGAAATAGAATGAAGCACGATTGGAAAGGAAAAAGAAAAAAATGAACGAAACATTGGTCGCAGTCTCACACATGCGTAACTCTCGAGCCAGCCAGTCAGCTTAAAAATCCCCGCTCCGCTGCCGTAACGATCATTCTCATTCAAACCGTACACCACATCGGTTCGCATCACAACACATCAACAAACCAACCCAAGCAGCCATGTCTGGACATGGTAAAGGAGGAAAAGTGAAGGGAAAGGCAAAATCCCGCTCGAATCGTGTTGATCTGGAGCTCCCCGCAAGGGTAGCTAGGCCGAGCGCGTTAGTACCAGTGCACCAGTCCACCTAGCCGGCGTTATATAGTTTCGGCCGCCGAAGTGATCGAGTTGGTTGGTAAAGCAGCTCGCGACGATAAGAAAACTGCATTCGGATCAGAACACATTCGGTGGACATCAAGACAACAGGCAGTTGCAGCGAGTGGCGAGTGGCAAACGCAATCGCAAAACGGCATCAGGTAGCAGAAGAAAAAAAGTTTGTTCTTTATACAAACTGCTTTGGTGACAAATCCAGAACAAGGCGGCATCGAGGGCGTTCGAAATGGTTTTTTTCAAAACCAAGATTACTAAGTTTTCTAAATTGGAACCATTCCATAAAACGAGGCGCTTTTCAGGGCCATTAAACCTTCCAAAAAAGAGTTTAGGAAATACAGTTCAATGCTTTCTAAAACAATATCCAAAATAATAATAAAACACAAATTGATTTTTTCATAATTTGTTTGCCAGGATATGATGAGTATGTGAATTTGGCAGTTGTTCTGAGCTTATTGATTTTCACCAATTCTTAAATTGCTTCTAGATTGAAAGTACAGTAATTTACACTTATCTCGACATTTAGCCAATTGGACGGACCTGTAATGCGACATATTTAGTTGGACATTTTTGTAAACATAGAGTTCGGGGTCCAAATTATGACCCCACATGGAAAGTCGACACTGTACCACTGTCATCGCAAATGTTCAATTACAGGTTAAAATTACCTCCAATCCGATACTGAGTGGTAGTAATGCGACGTGCCATTGAATGTAATTTACTGTAAAATATGTAATAAGCTGGATGGGAAGAAATTTTCCGACTGTGAAAGCTGTGGCGAGTGGCAAATGCAATCGCTAAACAGAAAGGTTTAGCCGAACAAGATGGGGATATCGAGTGATAACAAAACAATAAACTCTTTAGATTGAAGATAATTTTGTGATCCTGAAAAGGTCCTGCATGTGAATCCAACGAGCGAACAAATCGTAATGAATGTATTGACGTAAGATTACGTCTTTCATTTCTATACCGGGGTGTAAAATCAAAGTTTCGAAAACGAAAGCGTTACGCCGGAGACCGAGATTTTGACCGTTAATAGCTCCTAAACAACTGAACGAAATGGTATGATAAACACTTCATTCAAAAGATGAAATGTCTACGCGTTCTATACTTGTTACTTTCTGATCCAAAAACTTGTTTCAATAGTCTTAAAATTGCTTTAAAAACAGGCTATTAAAATCACCAATCGGTATATAAGCGAGCGGCGCTCGGAAATCCACTCAGTTCTAATTGAACAGCGATTGGAGCATGTTGTCGCTGTTGCGGTGAAGCTCTTTATTTATCATGAAAGCGCGGATGAACGGTGTCACCAAGAGCCTGTTTGTGCACCCTAGGCCAGAAGGGAATCTATCAGGAGGAGAGTGATGCCACAAACGGTTCCCTGGGAAGACATCGCTACACACACATACACGCGCGGCTATTAACAGGTGGTTTAATTGAATGTTTTCTATCCATGTAACACTGTGACCAAATATATTTCAATCAAGTGCTATTAACAGGTGGTTATTGAGTTGGCATTAACCACTGGTGGGCTTCCAGTATCGAGGAAAATGTGGAAATATCTAATCGTTACTGAAAATAATCTGCCAGTTCCTTTGGGAATTTTCAAAATATATTCATGTGAAAGAGTTTATTTTAATGTTTTCTATCCATGTAACACTGTGACCAAATACATTAGGTTTTGTGATTTTTCAATCAATCGCAATCAACAGGATAGCTTCTGAAGATTATTCTTCCCCATCAGTAGGATATTTCCGTATCCAATATTGGATGCATAAAACCTTGTGCCTCCAACGTAACGCTCTCGTTTTCGAAGTTCTCCAAATATTCATTCATTCAGAATGAATTCAGATTCAACTGCATACAAATGATCTCTAAATCAACGATAGTCCTACGTCACCCTTGCGGTTATACCATAGATATAACCCACTTCCTGTTTTTTATTTTTCAATGGAATAATATAAATTAAAAATATTCAAATCTATAATAAAAATAATTAATAAAATAAAAAAATTTTAAACTCAAAAAGAAATCGAAAAAATAAAAAAAAACCTTAAAGAATAAACAATTTTCGAAATTTATAATTTTAAATTTTCTAATTCTTTTGATTTTTTAGAATTCGTTTGAGCTTTTCTGATTGTTGTTTAATTCTTCTGATGTTAATTTTAATTTTTTAAATTTGAATTGCTTTGAATTTCTTTCATTTTTTTAATTTTGGAATTTTAAAATATTTGATTCAAAAACTACAAAAATTAAAAATTTCGAAATAATCCGAAAGAATTTACAATAGTTTCAAATGGTTCAAAAGAATTTAAAAGTGTTTAAAAGAATTTGAAAAAAATAGAAGAAATGGAAAAGAAATTAAACAAAAAATAAATATTCAAAAATTTGAAATTTGAAAAAAAGGGTTGACACAAACTTGAAAAACGAAACTTGAAAAACTCAAAAGAATTGACAAATAATCAGAAAATTTCAAACGCATTTGAACAAAATAAAAAAAAATAAAGAAATTACAAAAAATTTAAAAAAATTATATATAGAATTTCCGATGGTTCTAAAATTTATAAAAAATAAAAAAAAACCCGAACGAATTAAAAACAATCAAAAAAGTTCAAAACCACTCTTAAGAATTCAAGTTCCAATTTTCAAAGAATGCAGATCAGAATATCAGAATAATTAGAAAGAATAACAAATGTTTCGAAAATTCTAAAACAAAAAAATCAAAGAAATTAAAACAATTCAAACTAAAAAAATCGACAACAAACATCAAAATAATTTAAAAAACAATCAAATGAATTCAAATAAATTTTGATAAATCCAAAGAATTAAAAAAGATTTAATTTAAGAATAGAAAATCCGAAAAAAAAATTATTATATATTTATAATTTATAAAAATTTTGAAGATTGAAAATTTGCAAGAATAAAATATTCTTAGACTTTCCGCAGGTTTTTATGTTCAGTTCAGTTCAGTGTATATTACACTTTAAGATTTTGTAAAAGATGTAAAAATATGACAAATATTAAATTTCAGATATTCAAATTTTTTTTAAATGCCTTTTTTTTTGGACTATTGGTTTTTTTTAATTTTTGGATTTAAGATTTTTAGCCTATTTGGTTTTCAAATTTCTGGATCAAATTTGAATCGGTGCTAGAATGATCCGAGCTCCGAATTCATGTATTAAACTTGTATTCAACCAACGCAAGAACATTCAAAAGAGCAAAACCATCTTTCTTGTAGCAAATTCTTAGCCTTGAGAGAACAAAAATGAAAATGTTTGTAGTTGTTAAAAATTCATCGGCCTTGAAAAATACCACCCCAAGTGCTCGAGCATGGTCCATGATTCGTGCCCATAGGGAACTACCGGTCGAATCAGGGTTTTGTACATGATACACTTCAAAAGGGGTCGGAGTTTGTTGGACCTTAAGGATATGCGGAGCCCATAGTATACACAATTTCCGTTGACTATACATCTCCGAATTTTGCGGCTGTTGTTTTTTTAATCCCATCTGTTTATTAGGCTCATTTAGCAATTCAGCTGTAACAGAGCCGACTTTATTCGTATACAATTTTACCTTAAGATAACTTTTGTTGCATATTACACTGCTGTAGCCATTTTTAGGCGTAAGAATATTTCTATCCATCGATAAACATTTGTTTTATCTATCTATCTATTAGGTCTAAGAGTATTCCAATTCTATCGATACACAACACATGCCGCCTTTCTCGGCGTAAGAATATTCCTATTGTTCGAATGTTTACAGTTGGACTGTTCAGAGCGGGAATGTTGTGTTATTAATAGTGACAATTACCGATACAGTAGATCGTAATGTGAGCGGTAAGGGGCTGGGATTACCGTCACATGATGATTGTTGCATGGACATAGAATAATTGCTAGAATAACACACAAAGATGGTCAGTTAAGGGGCCCTGAGTTATGAGCTCATGATCTTTCGCTTAGTAACGGATACGCAACCAATTAAGCTACGATGATCCCTCAGGCTCAGGCTGTTGTTGTTATCAGTTGTTATAAACAAGCCAAATTCCACTACCACCTCGAGCTGGTCGCCGTCGATTACAACACTACTATCAGGAAGAAGTCTGTTACGATCAATCCCTCTTGCTAGCATGTATTTAGTCATAGACGCATTGATCCATAAAATTTTTGCATAGAGTTTGTAAATAGTAACAACAACGTTGATGTGAACGCGTTGAATTTTATGTTAAATATGAATGAATAAGATAAATTTGAAAATGAAGTAATACTTATAAAAATATTTATGAAATAAACAAAACATTGACATTAAAAAAAAATTGATTCCAAGCCCAATCTGCCCTGCGTCGTGTTTCAATCGGGTGCACGAGTCCGCTACCGTCGCATGTGTTCTTCGATTATGTCCATTACGTCGGCGAAGCAGATAAACTGACTAGACTTGTTGAAAATCGAGCCCCGTGGTCCGCATAACAGCTTCAAGCGTCACGTTGAAAAGCAGACAGGAGAGTCTATCGCCTTGTCGAAGTCCCCTGTGAGTCTCAAACGATTCCGATAGATCGCCTTTTTATAAATGAGGCAGATTACCCCATCCTTCCACTCCTCCGATAGCAGTTTTGTGTCCCAGATCCTGACTATCAACCGGTGCATATGCTCTACAAGTTTCCCCGGATCTTCCTTGAAGAGATGTGGTTCTTTTGTGGTTCTTTAACTGATTAATGACCTCCTTAACTTCACCCATGGTCGGGGGTGGTACGTCGTTCATTGCACCGGTGTAATATAACAAAGATGTAGTGCTAGAAGTAAGGCAGATCACTTATAATGTTAAAACTTTGTATAATCAAAATCCATGGAAAATAAGAAAATTTAAGTCAAAAAAATCAAGCACCGGTGTAGTACTCATCTACGCCGTCTTGGTCCCATGTCTGCGTGCTGTTTAAGTGTTAATCCTAGTGCTGCCTCCATTTTTTGATCACCTCGCGCTCGTTCGTTAAAATGCCCCTTTCATTGTTCCTGCACTTTTCGGCCTGCGGCACAAAGCCTTTTATGAGACGTTTAGTTTCTTGAAGAACTTCCACGATTCTCGGGAACGATAAAACAGCTCCATTTCGCTCAGAAACGCTCGGCACTCTTTGTCAAACCATTCATTCCGTTGTCCTCGTTGTTCATACCCGATGACGGTCTCGGCTGTGCTGCTAATTGCTGCTTTCAAGGTGTTCCATCGATGTTGGCGCCACGATATGTTCTGACGTCGATGATATCCGAGAAGTGCCGACCGTCGATCAAAACGTGGCCAATTTGTGTTTCCGTTCCGTCCGTTTGCATGATTCCCAAGTGTATTGGTATTGGAAACTGTGCTGGAAAAAGGTGCTACGCATGGTCATGTTTTTGGAGGCATCGAAGTCGATAAATCTTAGGCCGTTTTCGTTGGAAACTTATCAAAACCTGATCATACAACCCCCGAACACATGTTTTGGACACTAGACTCTGCTTCAACGTTCTGTTTCGTTGCTTGCTCGCTCGATAAGAACGAAATCCTCGAGCGGTGGCACGGAAGGCACCGTATTTCATTGCGAATTCATTATCTGACAGTCCAGGGTTTGCTTTGATGGATCTCAACACTTTCCAATTCAATATACGGCTTACGGCTGACAATATCCCATTTCCATCAAATATCCTCTCATGCAATTCTTATTGTAAAACTCTTGCCAAGAGAAGACGTGAGCAGAAATTTTCTGCCCCATCTATCGTCTGGCATTGAGCCCAAGCCAAAGATGTGAGGACGTGAGGCTTACCACACAACTGCTATAGCCATTATTTTCAATTAATTCAATATCTGATGAATGTGGTAGTATTTCGGTGAAATTGCTGCACAATTTTAGTGCTGCATGCAAAGCTATTCTAGCAACACGGCCCTTGGGGCAATGTATCAAAAATATCAAAACAATGGAAGATACAGTGAACCCATCCGTAAACCAGACAAACAAAAATCGATACCCACCTTGTCATCGTAATACAGCGGCGGAAGGGAAGTGCTGGCCCGTTTCAGTTCATCTTTTGCCAACTCGGCAGCAGACTTGATTGGCAATGGTTCCGTTGCTCCTCCTGTGGTCAGTTCCGCCCGGATTGTGACAGCCGAGGAGGAAGAACAGGAACCAGTCTCGTCAATGTTTAACACCACCGATCCAGACATCTTTCCCCTGCACTTCCTCCGACTGTTAAAAATCTCCACCTAATTCGGCTGTTGCAAGTGCTGTTGTGTTTTCTGCTGGTAACACTCTCTAATCTAGGAGGCGAAACACTCATATTTATGACAGTGGTGACGCGACAAGCCTTATCGAGCACGTCATTATTGCGGATCTTCCCGACTCGGATGCATTTTTTTTCTCTTCCCCGCTTTTGATACTTTGAATTTTCTCTCGTACTTCGGCTTAAATATATCACGTGCACAATTTTCAATTTCTCCTCACAAACAATGATTGCCCGAAACAATTTTCCGCACAAACTAGGTGTCAAACCTGGGGGCAATGAAAGGGGGGTGAGCACAGAGAGAGCACTTTTTATCAAAATGAATGCCACTCTTCCATCCACAGATAAACTAGTTCACTCCCGGTATCGCTAAAATATATATTCACCGGAGAAGAAACATTCGATCGAATCACAGACGGACGCAAAACAACCGCACGCAATATATCAAACGACTGATTCTCGGACGCCACAATTTCACTCGACCCGAGGAACCCGACGAGGTCATGCATCCATTCGTTAGTCAAATAACAAAAGATCGGAGCCGTAAATTTCACACCGTCCGTGTGTGTCAACACAAAAAACGCACTCACAGACTATCCAATCGAATTGAATCGAACAGGGAGAAACGCGAAGATTTTCACTTCAATTTTCTTCCCCAATCACGCACCGATCCACTACTCTGACTTTTGCTACTAATAGCAATGATGCACCGCCGCGATATCACTTAATCCAACGAATACACTACGTGTAGTATGGAAAGGGGCAACAGTGGCGATGATGCAAATTTTGCTCGGTTTCGCCGTGATTCTTCTTTTTCTTGCTTGTGCAATAATACTGCACTCGCACTATCTCGCAAAGGCGATCGAAAAGGTCTTGCGATGTCAGATTTTTGACGGAACGTTTCGGCGACCGACAAGTGACAGCTGGCTGTCGAACGAAAATGCAGGGGAATGCGACCGACTGTCGGAGTTGGAGTGACTTTGTAAAAGGGCGTAAAAACTGAATTATCGGTCAGCACTCTCCAATCAAACAAAAACTTTTTTATATGTTTTAGTATTCGGAAATCATTTTAGAATACATCGTATCAATAGATTTTTATAAAATCTACAAATATAAACAAGTTTAGAATGAATAACAAATTATTGAAGCATTATAAGCTAACATGTTCGTCATGATACACTTCCCCAATTATTTAATTTAACTGGGGGAAGTGGATCTTTTTTGTTCACTTAAAGAGGTGCACTGCGATTCCGATTAATGTCCAAGCTAAAACCACATCATGCATTAAAACGATGGAGAAATAGCCTTTTGGCTTCTTCAAGACCGAGGTTCTACTGGTCATCGCACTGGTCATTGGTTGACATATAATGCGCCTAACTGGCATATGCATGCAAAAGTGGAGGCCTTATACATACATGGCAAATGCTTACCGAATTTGTGTGGATGAAGATGCAACTTTGACCGGCTATAATAGCGATTATGTTGAAATTGAATTGCGATCTAATATGAATATATTCATGAATTGTCAAAGCACCAAATACGACTTTTGCCATACTCATATACAATTTATTACAGACATGAAAAAAAAACAAATGGCGCAAAATATTTTCGTGAAATGTTTATTATAGCCTCACGAATCACCATTTTTATATATGAGTATTTATGTTTGTAGAAATAATAATTGTTTGATTGACTTGTGTTGGGAGTGGAATATGAATGGATTGATGTTTGGTGAAAACTGCTCCGATGTGGGTTCGAACTCCGGTCGTCTGGATTATCATCCACCAGCTATCTCGCGCGGCTATCTGAAATTCAATTCAACAGCGGTTAAAACTTTCGAGTGCATCAGCATTTCATTGACATTTCAATATGATGTAGTTAATTCTTTATTAGGATCTAATATGATTTACTGTTTCATGATTTTCTTCAGCATGCAACACGATTTACTACAGTACTGAATCGATTTAAATTATACGCTTATACGACACACAAACTGCATCAGCGTAATATACGCTATGATGCGGATTAAATATATTTTACGACAATGTACATCATAAAATTGATGTTTGTTATACCGAATTGCGACTTAATTTGATAATGGTATATAAAATCGAGTTTTTACATTTTATGCGATTTCAAATATACACGATACATACTTTGATTGATATTATATGCGATTATGATTTATTCGGATTTCTTGTAAGACTTGACACGTGCAAAATTATACGATTTAATGTTTGCTGGGTAGTTTATATCTTGATCCTACCCGTCTGAAGGTTGTTGGAGAGAAAGGCAGAGCAGCACACCGTGTAACAGCAGGACCTTCCAAAGAGAATATTACCGTATTGATGGGTAGAAATGCAGCTGGTGGCAAACTGCCTCCGCTGGTTGCATTTAAAGCAACAAAAAACGTATGGACAAGCTGAATGACATCTAAAGAAGACAAGTTTCCTGGATTAGCTTGCGCAACTACTTCAAACGGATGGATGGATACTGACACATTCATCAATTACTTCGAGCACCAATTTCTGAAAGTGATTCCGAAGACGCGTCCAGTTGTTCTGATATATGACGGCCTTTCATCGCATATCAGTCTGAAACTGATAAAAAAAGCTATGGAGAAAGTAGTCGTGATTTTTTAACCCACGAATATTTCGGTATTCAAACCCTTTAAGCAAAAGTACGATGAACGTTTGATTGATTGGCAGCATGAACACTACGGTGTGAAGACTTCGAAATCGGTGTTTTCTTCACTTATTTCTCAAGCATGGAACCAGTTCGATAAAACGAGCATGATAAGCGGATTCAAGAAAGCAGGAATTTTTCCCTTTTATGACAAGATAATTCCTGAGGATAAATATGAACTCGTACCACTTGAAAGATTCAAACGGATCCAACAAGCCTCAATGTGTGAATTGAAGGAGCCATCAACTTCAAAGGATGTGCAAGATGCCAGTGTACAAACAGAAAATTCTTCTCCTCGTAATGGATATTTTGAACAGATCGTATTGGAATATGTAAAGCAAAGTTCGTCTACATCGAAGGGCACAAGAAGAAAAATATGCTCGGGAGCCGAAGTGATCACTCCATCGGATGCTGTTCAAACACTCAAGAACACCGAAAATCGTGACGTAGGTTCTACTAAGAAACGTGCTCCAATTGCCAAGTGATTATAATTTTCTTAATGTTGGACTCATTTCGAAGAAAAAATAATGTGTTTTCTCGAATGCCTTTTAATGTATACCCTATTTGAGCTAACAAAAGTTAATAAGATATATATGCGTTATTGTCTCCTATAATTCTGTATTATTATCCATTCATGGTCATAAAAAGAATAATCATGATCTACTTACCCCTTAACATAGGGGTAAGTGGACTACCTGGTATTCTATTTTCAATTCTCTTTTATAGTGTACTAGTCAAACCCGAGATTCTAGTTTTATACCTGTTTCCTTTCAAATGCCCTCCGATTTATTTCATGTTGAGTATACGGTAGAATATTTCTTTTGTTGCAAACATCTATTAAGAAATGCTCGAGTTATAAGCGTTCGAATCTTTCATTTTTTTCCTACATGTTAAGCGTCTAGACTTTCATTTTACTCCCTATATCTTCCGGTTAGACGTAATCCCAGTGGCATCGAGTGAAGCTCTCGCACCCGGACTGGAAGCGTCTGGTTGCACACCTTCCTTGTTCGCTATGTGTGTATGGTGTATGCCGAATGGTGAAGTATTGTAGTATTGAAGTCTTGAAGTATGTAGGGGTGTTTCAGCACGCCTAAAATCTCGAGGGCGGTTCGCATTCTACAGACACCACTGCGTGGTCCTACGTCAAAATCGAACACTTCCTGCAAAATGTTGATTCTCGCGAAAAAATAACCAATACAAAATTCCAGCTCAATGGAAATTTCATTTAAGTCGAGATTTACTGTTATCTCGATTTTTTTTGCCAGATTCATTCACGTCAAATTTGGAATAGATCGGTTAAGTAGAACTTAAGACATCGTGTACGCCAGCCAGGTATGGGCAAAATCGCATCGAAATTCGTTCAACAACACTCATTCACAGATAAAACGCACCCTTCTATTCTCCGTTTATGCCTCACTTTATTTGAGACAGAAAACATTCACCTATCCTCTTCGCAAAGTTCATTCTCGATTAGAACGGAAAAATACTGTCTCGATTCCACTCGTCTATTCTCAGAAATTTTTGCATTCCCTCATTTGCCTCTCGGAATGATGGTGATAGAATCATACTGGAAAGTTTTGCTTGAGCCAGCGAGTGTCTCTGTGAAATCATTCGTTTTTCACTCAAATAGCAATCATTGAGCCGCGATCGCGGCAGTAAAATATAGGTAGATATTTGAAATCGAGTTGTTTCCTGTGCACTATTGCAATGATATTTTTTTTGTTTCTAGTATGAAACGATCTAAGCCAACGCAAAAGATCATATTACGGCAAGTTATTGATGAGCGGAAAGGTGGATTTCATGTGCACTTGAATGCTGACAAGGAAGAGAGTACAAGGGAAAATAAAATCATACATACACGCAGATTCAATCTATTTTGACTCACTTGTTATTTTGTTTCGTGCGATCCTTCCAAAGGAGTATTCATTCATTGAATGTTGTTCTCCACTCTTCTATCAGTCTCGAATGATGATGGTCGGGGAGTGTAAAATGATTCATCGTACAATCTCACGATTGTTCGCTGCATTCTTTTCGCCATGATTATTCCAAGCAGATACATGGGTGATTTATAATCAGGTGTGGAGAAATGAGCGAATGAACTTTTCCATACTTGACGCCAGCTTGAAGTAACGAGTTTCAATAAAAACACGTTTCATGTTTTTGTCAAAATTTTACTAGATTAGATATCGCATTACTGAAAAAGCTACTACTCGGAGAATAATGCAAATTTTCAAAAGTCCTAGGGTATAATCTTGAGCTTAAAAAATACGAAGAAAAAAAATTTCTACAAACAAATATACCAAATTCAAACAAAACTTCATCTGTCAAAAAAGATCAAATGTTTGACTTCCGGCCACCTTAAAGAATATCAATTTGGTCATATTGAGAGAAACTGTTTATTCAAATTTCACAATCCCAAAAATCTACACAAAATCTACCATCAGGTGTTAATCAAAATCTCGAATACAAAGCTATAGAAAAGATATTATTTGTAGAAAATATATTTATTGTTAATTCTATGTAAATCATGAAAAAATGCCTTTTCAGGCTTTGATCACAGGCTACGAATTGAAAAATCGCACCACCTTTGCATAAAATTGTTTAATTCATTTCTCTTTCAACGGTTTATCCCCCGAACACGGAACCACTCCGACAAATTCAACATGTCCGACTCACTCAGCTGTCATTTCATTCCGTTTCACATTGACAGCACGCACTCACTCTTTTTCCCGTGTAACCTCATCGAGCAAGCACGCGTTTTCTCGGTGTTCCGTTGTTTTTATCCATCGCCGCAGTGAAACAGAACCACTTCTCCGAAAATGGGTCGTATGCACGCACCTGGCAAGGGTATCTCCCAATCGGCGCTGCCGTACCGCCGCTCGGTTCCGTCATGGCTGAAGCTGAACGCTGACGACGTCAAGGAGCAGATCAAGAAGCTCGGCAAGAAGGGAATGTCGCCCTCGCAGATCGGTATCATCCTGCGTGATTCGCACGGTGTTGCCCAGGTTCGCTTCGTCAATGGCAACAAGGTGAGTGGTAATGTGATAAAGCGATAAATGACCAGATAAAGTTGAATATTGTATTGGGGAACTTCCGGCCGAAGTGTTTCGAGATAAGGTTAGGAATTCTCGTTTAATGCACGAAAGTTCCGCCAGAGGCGCCACCATTGTCGCTTTGTTGATATTGATGCCTTGTTTACGTTTATATTTCAAACCTTTTTATTTTGCAGATCCTGCGCATCATGAAGGCCGTTGGCCTTAAGCCTGACATTCCTGAGGATCTGTACTTCCTGATCAAGAAAGCCGTCTCTATCCGCAAGCACTTGGAGCGCAACCGCAAGGATATCGACAGCAAGTTCCGCTTGATCTTGATCGAGTCCAGAATCCACCGGCTGGCTCGGTACTACAAAATCAAATCGGTACTTCCCCCCAACTGGAAGTATGAATCGGGAACCGCTTCGGCTCTGGTCGCCTAAGCCGCACTTGAAATGTTTTTGAGGAGACGTAAATTTAAAAGCTAAAGGTTAATAAACGGTAAACATAGACAACTGAGTTCAGACAGTTTACTTCTATAGAGAAACCCATTATAGTGCCCGAATGAGAGAATTCGATCCAGAAATATGTTTTATGAATGAAGCAACGATTTATGAGATTTTACCACTACCATATATCGTCAGATATTTGTCTCGCTTTTCACTATGAACAGTTGCTCATGAAAATACGATCTGTCGATGACCAGGATTCCAGCTTCCCATTTCTTTACTGAAAACTATCAACAAGTCAACTGCATGAAAATATACTCCACCGATGGATCTAGTTCAATGGATTCACTGGCTTCGGTGCCTTCCGTATGGAACCTTGCTTCGTTTATGTTGCTAAGCTGAATTGTTTGTTTTATTCTTCTAGGCTTTAAAATACAAAGTTCAATTGTCACTAGTAATGCCGAAAATGTTCACGTTCACGATATTCAAATACGGCGAATTTCAGTCTACCAACTGCTCAAGCAAAGGTCGATAAATATGAAACCACACTATCAATGAACACCAATGGAATGAACATCAACATCAGTTTGCCATAAAGTTTATTTTTCGTTTGCAACTTCATTTTCGTTATGATACTCGTGACGTCGAAATTGAAGATCATTGCGTGTTAGTGAAAATCAAAGCATAAAATTCAACGCCAACCAATTGACAGTGAAATCATTTAATGATAAAGGATGGCCATGCATTACACAAAATTCTTGTTTTTTGCGACTTCGGCAATAGAATATATAGTATAACTCTTCCTATGTTTTATCAATCTATTCCCGATTGGCCGGAAATGGCATACACCCCCAATTATATGGACAATAGGTGAAAATAACAAACGGCGGAATGGTGTCGACATCTGGTTACGACATTAGTTTGTATGAGGTCAACTATTCTCTAATAGATTAATCGGCCCTGAGGCAGTTTTAAATTGCTAAATTTTGTATGAAATTTTTTCTTGGCGTTATTTACCTACAAAAAGTACGTTGTTCTGACCCCAATTTAAATTATTTTCTATTAATTTTTAGATATTCTCACCAAAACTTACCATTCTAATATAAAATTATCTTTAGACTAAAGTGAACAGATGGTCCATTCAGCTCGCGCAGTCCGAAGACATCGGTCGCAAATTTGTTCGCGTCTATCATATAGTGGAGATTATACCGTTATCAGTGGCTGGTGAAGTTATTTCGCCCTAACGGGGTTCTCTTTATTGCGCGAGTGAGAAGAGCAGCAATCACAACCAGCGTGAGGAAGAAGTTCTCCACCGCGGGCGCGGTGCGTGTGCCGTATCATCGCTGTGTGTGCTTTATCATCGTCATCGATTCCATCATCGTGTGGTGGTGCGATTTACCGTTGCAGCTGTACCGAGCGATTGCCACGCGGTTCGATTGGGACACCGTTTCATTTCATTCGCATTGGTGTGCGATTTAGAAGGTCAAGTTGAAATGGAGATTGAAACTACTGTTTCCTCCTCACTAGGCTGGGAAGTCGCTCAAACGCGTTCCCCCCTCAGAAGATGTCTCTTCAGAGAAAGAGTTAATTAACCTCAACAAGCCCCCCTCAAGAAAATTGGCAAACTTTTCCTCTTCGCCCCCTCAATCTCCCGCATCCGTTCAACTCCCGAACTTGCCTCCCAGTCCTACTGATCCCGCTCCCGCTCAACAATCGACCTCGTCCTCCCCCTCAGTTGTTTCCTCTCCTCGTGTCAAGGTCTATCCAGACGATGCACCTGGAGCTGGTCCATGGGTTGTTTTTTCCGGCCAAAACCTAAAGGGAAGTCTATTAATGTCATTCAGGTTTCGAAAGATCTGGCAAGATTTTATTCCTCCGTGGTCGAAATCTCTAAGGTTAGGCCGAACAAACTGCGTGTTGTCGTGAGTGATCGGAAACACGCAAATGCAATTGTGATCGACGAGAGGTTAACCCTAGAGTATCGTGTCTACGTGCCTTCCCATGACGTAGAAATCTCGGGGGTGGTAACTGAAACGGGTCTGACGTGCCAATTGATAAAAGAAGGAGTTGGTAAATTCAAAAGACTCCCTTTGGTGGGCGTTAAAATTTTGGACAGTCGCCAACTAGGTAAAGTATCCCAAGAAGAGGGAAAAACGAAATTCACGTCGTCAGACTCGTTTCGAGTAACTTTTGCTGGTTCGGCCCTCCCTGACTACGTCATGGTGGACAAATTGAGACTGCCTGTGCGACTCTTCGTGCCAAAGCCCATGACTTGCAACAAATGCAAGTCAGTTGGTCACACTTCAGATTATTGTGCCAACAAGGAGCGCTGTGCAACTTGCGGAGAGCAACATGTGGGGGAATCCTGCAGTGCGACTGAGCATAAGTGTCCATATTGCGGGGGATCCCCACACGTGCTCTCAGCTTGTGAAACTTACAAGAGTCGCTGGGAGAAACAGAAGCGCTCTTTGAAGGAACGCTCAAAACGCACTTTTGCGGATATTTTAAAGGGCGCTTCTCCACTTGCCCAACAACAATCAATCAACACTCAAAATGTCTTCGCCACGTTGCCCGTTGACGAAATGGAAGCGGACACAGCTAACGGGGGCACACCGTTCATTTTCCAAGGGAATCCCCGGCGCAAAAATGTGACCACTCCCAAAGTTCAAGGACAAGCCCCACCGGTTATACCCCCTGTTAGCATGTCTAAAAAATCGAGTGCAGCGGACAAGCAAAATCAGGTTCCTCCTGGTTTCCGTGGGAATGGTTCACCTTTGAACGGCCCAGCACTCGAGGGGACATCAAAAACCCCAACTGTCCCTGTTTTTCCGTCTAGTTCAACTTCCCAATCGGGATTTATAAAGTTGACTGACCTTGTGGATCAAATCTTCACGTGTTTTAACGTTTCCGACTCCATCAGAACCATTGTCATCTCAATGCTTCCAGTGTTAAAGACAATTTTGCTGCAATTGATGCAAACATGGCCCCTTCTTGCAATGATTATCTCTCTTGATGTCTAATTTAAATAGAGAGGTCGGAGATATCACTGTTTTACAGTGGAATTGTCGTAGTCTTATCCCTAAATTGTATACTTTCATTCATAAATTCAATTGTGATGTTTTTGCTCTGTCCGAAACCTGGCTTTCTTCTCAAAATGATCTCTCTTTCCACGATTTTAATATGATACGCTTGGACCGCGATGGATTAATAAGTGCCACCCATTTTTTAGAATTGACCTTCCACCTATTGGAGGGATCGAAGCTGTTGCTTGTCATGCAAACATCAGAGGCAAAGACCTCTGTATTGTCAGTTTGTATTGGCCTCCGAGAGCTGCGGTTAGCCGCAAGCAACTTGTTGACATGTGCTCACTCCTTCATGAGCCACGATTGATATTGGGAGACTTCAACTCTCACGGAACTGCCTGGGGGGAACAGTACGACGACAATCGTTCATCGTTGATATATGACCTTTGTAACAGCTTCAATATGACCGTTTTGAATACTGGGGAAACAACACGTGTACCTAAACCTCCTGCTAACCCAAGTGCTCTTGACCTCTCGCTTTGCTCGAATTCACTATCGTTAGATTACAAGTGGAATGTAATCCAGGACCCCAACGGTAGTGATCACTTGCCAATCAAAATTTCCATCACCATTGGGTCGAATTCTTCTGAATCTATAAACATGGCATATGACCTCACAAGACACATTGACTGGAAAAAATATGCGGACGCGATTGCTCTAGCCATCAATTCCAGAGATGGTTTGCCTCCATTGGAGGAGTATAACTTCATTTCTCGTTTGATCTATGACAGCGCGGTTCGCGCTCAAACGAAACCCATCCCAGGCTCCACTATTCGTCGAAGGCCTCCCAATTCATGGTGGGATAGCCAATGTTCCAAGCTTTATCAGGATAAATCGAACGCATTTAAAGCTTTTCGAAAACGTGGAATCATTGAAAATTTTCAAACGTATTTGGACCTTGAAAATCAATTTAAAAACTTGATCAAAGGGAAAAAACGTGCTTATTGGCGAACTTTCGTGGGAGGTTTGTCACGAGAAACATCAATGAAAAAATTATGGAAAGTGGCTCGAAACATGAGAAATCGCTCTTCATCGAATGAAAGCGAAGAATATTCACATCGATGGATTTTTAAATTTGCACGGAAAGTTTGTCCCGATTCCGTTCCTGTGCAAAAAATTGTTCGAGATATACCACAAGATAGGTGCGATCTTGATTCCGAGTTTTCGATGGTAGAATTCTCTCTTGCTCTCCTTTCATGTAACAATTCTGCGCCGGGATCGGATAGAATTAAGTTCATCTTGCTGAAAAACCTCCCTGATGTGGCGAAACATCGCTTGTTGAACTTATTCAATCGGTTTCTGGAGCATAATATTGTTCCAGATGATTGGAGACAAGTGCGAATTATAGCTATTCAAAAACCCGGAAAACCCGCATCCGACTTCAATTCGTACCGCCCAATAGCAATGCTGTCTTGTATACGGAAATTGTTGGAGAAAATGATCTTGTTTCGCCTTGATCGATGGGTTGAAACGAATGGCCTACTCTCAGATACACAATATGGGTTCCGCAGGGGCAAGGGGACGAATGATTGTCTTGCGTTGCTTTCTTCAGAAATTCAAATGGCTTACGCCGAAAAAAAAACAAATGGCTTCAGTATTCTTGGACATGAAGGGGGCCTTTGATTCTGTTTCAATAGAGGTTTTGTCAGACAAATTACACTCTCGGGGTCTACCGCCTCTATTGAATAATATGTTATATAACTTGCTTTGTGAGAAACATTTGAATTTTTCTCACGGAGATTCGGCAGTAAGTCGGGTCTCTTACATGGGCCTCCCTCAGGGCTCATGTTTAAGCCCCCTTTTGTACAACTTCTATGTAAGCGACATTGACAATTGCCTTACACAAAATTGCAGCTTAAGACAACTTGCAGATGATGGAGTAGTGTCTGTCGTAGGATCAAAAGAATCCGACCTGCAAGAACCCTTACAAGATACTTTGAACAATTTTTCAACCTGGGCCATTGGGCTAGGGATCGAATTCTCCACGGAGAAAACAGAGATGGTGGTTTTTTCTAGGAAGCATAGACCAGCAAAACCAAAGCTTCAACTTTTGGGTAAACCGATCACTCATGCTATGTCATTCAAGTATCTTGGGGTCTGGTTCGACTCCAAATGTACTTGGGGGGCCCATATTAGGTATCTGAGTAAAAAATGCCAACAAAGAATAAACTTTCTCCGTACAATTACCGGCACCTGGTGGGGAGCCCATCCAGAAGATCTTATAATGTTGTATCGAACAACTATTCTCTCAGTGATGGAGTATGGCAGTTTCTGTTTTCAATCAGCTGCCAAAACACACCTCATTAAACTCGAGCGAATTCAGTATCTTTGTCTCCGTATCGCGTTGGGATGTATGCCCTCAACGCATACCATGAGTCTCGAGGTTTTGGCAGGCTTACTCCCACTAAAAGATCGCTTCAATTTATTATCTCTTCGGTTCTTCATCCGGTGTAAGGTCATGAACCCATTGGTGATCGGAAATTTTGAGCAGCTGATCGGGCTAAATTTTCATTCTGGATTCATGACTTCATATCATGAATTCATCTCCATGCAGGTTGATCCTTCTTCGTATATTCCCAACCGTGTTTGTTTTCCTGACTACATCAATTCCTCTGTACATTTTGATCTGTTCATGAAGGAGAAAATCCATGGAATTCCAGATTATCATCGATCGGGGATCGTTCCTACGATCTTCAATGAAAAATATGGGCGTATCAATTGTGATAATATGTACTTTACTGATGGGTCCTCTATGAATGAGTCCACAGGATTTGGAGTGTTCAACGAATTTTTTAGCACCTCCCACAGTCTTCAGAATCCTTGCTCAGTGTATATTGCTGAATTGGCAGCAATACACTGGGCGCTGGACAGCGTCGCCTCACGACCTGTTGAACACTATTACATTGTAACGGATAGTCTTAGCTCTGTCGAAGCTATCCGTTCAGTGAGGCCGGAAAAGCACTCGCCGTACTTCCTTGAGAGAATACGAGACATTTTGAGTGCTTTAACCAGACGCTGTTATGTCATTACCTTTGTCTGGGTCGCCTCACATTGCTCAATTCCGGGTAATGAGAGGGCTGACTCATTGGCAAAGGTAGGTGCAATTGAAGGCGATATTTATCAGCGTCAAATCGCCTTCAATGAATTTTATTCTTTAGTCCGTAAAAATACCATCGTTAACTGGCAACGTAAGTGGAACGAAGATGAATTGGGTCGGTGGCTTCACTCGATTATCCCTAAGGTTAGCCTCAAACCATGGTTCAAAAGTCTGGACTTGAGTCGGGACTTTATTCGCACCTTCTCTCGACTCATGTCCAATCACTGTTCGTTAGACGCGCTACTCTTTCGTTTTAATCTTGCCGATGGCAATATCTGTGCTTGTGGCCAAGGTTACCACGACATCGAACACGTTGTTTGGTCGTGCGAGGAGTATCTTGTTGCCAGATCGAATTTAGAAAACTCTCTTCGGGCCAGAGGAAGACAGCCCAATGTGCCGGTGAGAGATGTGTTGGCTCGGTTAGACCTTGATTACATGTCCCAAATATACGTCTTCTTAAAAGTTATCGATCTTCGTGTGTGATTGTCCTTATATCCTTATATTTTCCTTTCCCTTTTCCTTCGCGAGAAATTAAATCCCTTCTTACTAACAATAGAATAAGGTGAAATGTAAATACATATTAGATATAAGATAGGCTTAAGAATTGAGTATGACGAATGTGAGTGCGAATGTGAGTGTGAACATTGTCGACATATCCTTATATCCCTTCCTTTTCCTGAAAAAATGTCACCCTTTTAAACTCGAGCAAACCGCGAGTAATCGGTTCTCTACTTCATTAACACTAGAATTAATGAAAAATGATTATATATACTTGTAACAATACAGATAGGAGTTTGGCTCCTTTAAACTTATGTAACTGAGCCTGTAAAAATAAACGATTTAATAAAAAAAAAAAAAAACAGATGGTCAGAGGTCTAACGCGGGACACAAAAAACAAAACCCTATGTATATACGTTATGTGAACTTAAACCATAGTTTAGAGAGTCTCATTCATTCGTGAAACTCTTAACATGTGTTCTTGCAATTAAACCTGATTTGTATTACTACAAAAAATAATTAAATCCGGTGAAAGAAGTGAAAAACTTCTTTTCGTGCTCATAATGAAAGACAAGACGTACTTGATGATTCAATTCAACGAATGGCAGGGGGCCGAATACTTTACGTTCCCCAGGTAAGCGATGGCGACGAATATATCACCCACATCAAGTTCTCGAAGATGGTCATTCTCTAACAAACGAGAAGGGAATGTCCAAGCCGCTCTTCTTTCGAGTCATTTGGTGAACTTGGAGATATACAGTACGAAGTGCTTGCCGGAAGTTGCGAAGGAGATGTGGTCTTCATGCCGAACCTGAGATCTGCCCTTTATGCCAAAAGATCACTGAAGGATGGATCGGCTGGAGATAAACATTGTCGCGAATACCACCAACCTTCCCAACATCCCCCAGCTGCGACCGATAGAAAACTTTTGAGCGAATGGCCAAAATGGAGAGATATCCGACCACCAAAGCCACGAAAAGGTAAAAGAACACGCCGACATACATCTTTTCATCGGCCATGGTTGAGGTTCCAGCCAACTTCCGTAAGTCTGCCAAGCGCTTCATTTACGATACTTCATCAAACAACCCTGCCTCTTCCTGTCGAGTATAGACTAGTTTTTCTAACTTATTTGAAACGTTAAACCCTGACCGAGCTAGGGGCCCAAAGATGAACTTTTCGTCTGACTCACGTTGTCCCCTTCGGATCAATAGGGGACTTTTATAAAAATCATTTTCTAACTTTGTTGCTGTCGTTTCCATTTGACACTCTCTAAACAAAAAGTCCACTGTCGGTGCGATAAAACCAGCTCAACGTATTAATCTTTGGATGCATTGGAAGCTCTTTTGAACAGTCTGGCAAATAATAGTTTTTTTTGAGGTTCATGCGTTTAATAAAATCAACATGATCAAATTGTAATATTGAAATATATTGATATCGCGTGACATTTTCGTTTCTTTTGCCAAATGCGGGACGTTTCGCGGGGCGTAATCTTACGCGGGACATTTTGTTGAAATGCGGGACTGTCCCGCGTAACGCGAGACGTCTGGTCAGTTTACTTTAGACACAATTTTTGTACGATATTTTTTAACTACTTGCAAGCAAAAGTGATTTCCATTACTAATTTTTATTTTAGAAGTGTGTTCATTTCTTCTTCCAATCCATATTGTCATGCCTACTTTCCTATTCCGTAAAACTAAGCTCAAAGCCGTCAACGCGTATAGGATTCACGTTAATTCGCTTGGTAAAGTGCGCTACACATACACCGTCCCGTCACCGTGAAGGAATGAAATGTCAAATATTCTCCAATGGGAATCGTATGGTGGCATTCACATACACAATCACCGGCAACTTTGACGTCGGCAAAATAAGTCCAAGAGAATAGTTGACGGGACGGTGACGGTGACGCAGTATGTGTAGCGCACTTAAAGCTTGTTTTCCAACCCTTCATAATGCCGGATTTACAATCATTCACAATGAGCGCGATTTGTTTACTTCAATAGCGATTTTTATTCATCAACCAATCAGAGCAAAGCGCGAGATCACCCATGACAGTGGGAAAAAAGATAGAACTCTCCAAGCTTTGGCTGCGAAAATCGCGTTGTTCTGACAGGAGACGCAAAATACATCAGACAGGTGGAACAAAATATGCTAAACGGGTGGAACGATAAATCGAAATAAATGTTCAGCTCCATACATATCAAACGCTTTATCAAGTGAGAGCTGAGTCGATCACCTATTGCAAGCGTATTGCTGCATAAGCATAATTATTTTAACACATTTTTGTTAATATACGATTGAATTAGTTAGTTGTTCAATCATTAATTATTTGGAATTTTATACTTGCATTCACACTTCTAGCCAATCACTTCCACCAATCTAGTACGACCTTGACCATAACAAATAATGACAGTATGATTTGAGGGATGCAGGCTTGACAGACAGATTATCGCGCACCATTGTAAAGAGCTGCACTGAAAAATTTCGCGAGTGAGTATATCGCGTGCGATAAAAAGCCTCCATTGTAAAGGAAGCATAATGAAGACAAATTTACGCGAATGTTTGCGAACTTTTTTCGCGAACCAATCAGAACGAAGATCACTTGCGAAAGAGCGAAAAAAAAAAAAGATTTTCTCTAGCTTTTGCTGCGAAAATATACAAATTCCCATTGCTTTGACAGTAGCCTCTGCCTACACCAGAAAGTTGAAACAAGACAATCAAAATAGGTGCAACAAGATTTAAAAATGTGCTCAGCTTCACATCGATGGAACGATGTAAGCAATATTCAAGCTTGTTGCAGGATAATAAATAATTTTCTGAGATTCTATTTATACCTAATACTGTATTTATATACAGTAGAACCCCGATTATCCGCGAAATAGTCGGGCTAGATCACCGCTTATAACGAAAATCGCGGATAACGCAATAAAGGACTAAAAATGAGGTACAAACACGAAAAAAGATATTTTAGCATGAAAACTATGTTTAATCAATACAGAAACTGTTGAACTATCCATCTGTAAGGTCGTTTACATCAGTGATCAGATAATATGAAAGCCATGACCAAAACAAAAGAGCAAGACTCTACCAGTCACTGACAAATTTCGGGACGGTTTATAGAATTACTAAGGAACTCGCATTCGCGGATAATCGAGGTTCTACTGTATTTCGTAATATTGAATTGTATCGAGTTCGAGATATACATGAACAGACATTTGTGATTAATATGAATTTGGTTCACCAATCTCGTACAACTTTTTTTTTAGTTGTAAGCACGATAGTTTGTCAGATTCGCATGATTTCGTAATTCAATGTGAATGACTTTAGTGGTACATAGGAGAGGCGCTCACTCAGCCATTCACCCAAAACCAATACAGAAGGAGAAGCTCAGATTCACACATGAGAGATTGTGTTGGATTTGAACTTCAAAAGTGGTGCAATTTGTAATTATAATAATCTGACTGTATCAATCAGGATGGTATCATACAAACAGAAAAAAAAACTACCTTTGATATTTGGCACAACATTTTGGCGCGTAGTTATGAATATAGTGGCAAAACAATCTGCGCTACGTATTGGTGATGGACGTAGTCCTCTTGCTCGACAATCGACACAATCCGCGTTGACGGAATTGTGCTTCGTTTACTAGTTTAGGGAAGCGTAAAAAAAATTTTTTTTTCAGGCGGAAAGAACACATTTTTAGAATTAAAATTATGAATGGAAATTGATTTTTCCAAACCAAATTAGTGTTCTATTTAAATGAAAAACACTTTTTTTACAGATTGTGAAAAAAAAACTTGTACGAAAAATGTTTTTGAAGACAACTTTACATTATAATGAAAAGTTTCAGTAACAATGTTGGAAATGTATGAACAAATGGTTAAATAAAAGTCAGAAATAAATGTTTCAAGTAATTAAATAATATGATGTAAACATTTTCATTCAAATTTTAATATTTGAACATTTGGTTTGTGGCTTCTAACCTGATAGGAAGTTTGGGACCCAAATTATGGACCCTAATTGAATGTCGCCACCAGGTGTCGACACTATTCCTCTGTCATCGTGAATTGTTGAAAAGGGGTTTCGAAGGTTCACCATGTTCCCTTTTCGGTTGAACTGGAACAAAGTATTTCTATTAAAATGGTCCTGCAAAAGTAAATGAAGACTTTGCAACACTATTAGCTTCGGACACTAACGTAAATAAACTAAGTCCGAGTCACCAAAACATTTGTTCCTTCGATTGGAGAAATATTTGACAGATAGTGTGAGGGGAGAAAATTTTCAAGATAATCTTTTTTTCAAGCAGAATGCTTTTGAAAAAAAAAATACTTCGTTGACATCGCATGACCCAGGACTAAACCCACCGCAAGACAATTAAGAAAATACTATAATCCGCTAGACAGCCCATAGTGCACTTTAGTTAGCTCGATAAAATTCGAGCTCGAAAGCTCCGTCTGCGAATTCAAACAGAAAGCTCGAAATCGGCGGCGCATTCTGAGATACAACTGTCAACACACATTTTATCAACGATTTTTCCTCCGCAAAAATATTTTCTCCGGTACTTTTATTGTATGTAGAACTTATCGAAGAGATTTGAAACAAGTTAACTGTGAAGTAGATACGGCAAAGAAGTGATTCTATCTGAAAACAATGACGGAGACAGAGTTCGACTGGGACAACATTAGCATTGGCGAGCCGGGTTTGAATACCTCGGGAAGTTATTTCTGTGAGTGTGGTTGGATAAAAAAACGGCAGCTGCCACGAAGAGTTTTAACTTCGGATCGATCTATTGTTTGCATTTTTCAGTCAGACATGTTGATGAGATGGAGGGTGAGCAGCCAGAGCTTGATTGTGGTGCCTCCGGCAGTAGTTCCTTGGAGCAGAGCTCCGAGAACGACAACGAAAGTGGGAACAGTGGTCAAATCACTCAGAGGAATCGCCAACAACGGCAGCAGACAAAAGCCCGACAGGAGGAGACCTGTGATCGGGCCTATCGTTACGCTAAGGTGTACGAGGAAAAGCGTAGGATTCTTCGTGAGAAAGAACAGAAGCAGCTCGAGGAAGGGATGAAGTTCCATGCCAGGCCGGCACCCAACTTCAAGCAGACCGGTGAACATCGCAAAAAAGAGAACGCCGAGCCGAAGTTCACAGTTCCGTTAACGCCGAAGCAGATGAAACCTGAACGGTTGAAAAAGTCTGCCGATTTGGCGCAGAAGATGGTAAGAGCTAGCGATGATTTGAATCGAGCGAGAACTATTTGATCGATGTGTGTGTATTTCAGCAAAGTCGCACCAAGGATCCGGAGCCGGAGAAATTTAAAGCGCACGATGCAAAGGTCCTAAAGGAGAAACCCTTCAAACCGGCACTGACGAAGGCGGTGATAAAGCCGGAACCGTTTAATTTGCGAATGTCGGAACGAATCCGGGAGCGGAAGCTGTTCGACGAACAGCTCCAGAAGGCCAAAGAGGAGAAGGCTCGTCGCGAGGCGGAGGAACGACGGGCAGCCGAAGAGCGCGACCTGAAGTTGATACGGAAGCAGAAGGAGTTCAAGGCGAATCCGAATCCGTTCAAATGATATGGATGGGCGAGGATTCGATATACGCGGTCATATTGTTATTGGTTCTGTCACGACATTACTCGTCTATTATGTAGCTATAATATCTTAGCATGTAGGAAGCGATTTTATTTAATGAATAAAACAATTTGATGGATAAGTTTCGGTGTTGTTGTGCAATGTAGGCGTCTCGGGAAATAACAGCACACAGGAACGAAGAGAGATTCTGTAGGGCAGGTGGGGGCAATATGGTCCCCTCGAAAATGAAACGTCTCAACACTTTCGTCGTCCAACTCAACGTTTCTGAGTTTCTTGCGGGACCCAACTTGCGGATAAATTATTAGATAAAAATCAAACTTGGTTTATAGACAGCTCTTACATGATCGAGCAATATTGTCCTTAATTTGAAGACGAATTGACAACAATAACACATGCCAAAGCCGTATTATATGGGTACCGCTAAGAACTTCAGTACAAATCTTCCGTACTATGAATAATAATAAAGTACTAGCTGACCCGGCAAACTTCGTTCCGCCCAAAATTTGTTTTTTGTTATCAATACCTTCAAACATTCACGTTTTCTTACTATGAGCAAGTTCATGGGTCCAATAGCAGAACTGTTCATTGATTGATCTTCTATTCAACCCCGTTGAATTTACCTTTTACTATAAAGTTCCTAGTATTTCTAACAAAGCTCATCATTATAATATCAGATTATTTTCAGACACAATTCTCGTTCAAGATTTTTTAACCGCTTGCAAATAACATGTTTCTCCGTTACATGGAATAAATCTTTTATACAGAAAATATGATAGAATACAGACAACCCTAAATCGAACAATTCCTTCCTCGAGTTCTGCTCTTATCAACACATCCGGCGATCCTTTTTTTTTATATATATAGAAGAAGATAAAGGATTGCGATTCATCACATGAAAATCCATTTCCAGTTTCGAACAAATAACAATTTCGCTAGCGCAAACATCAAATGGACTAACAGCACTTGTCACTATGTAATTGTAGAACATATGGGAATTTAATTTTCCGAATTTTCCCTTTTTCCTTCAGAGTTTTCCGAAAATTTTCAATTGTCATGCTTGGTTGGAATATTTTTGGTTGAAATATGTGTAATATTTTTATGGGACCTTCTCTCCATTCCAGAGGAGGGAGGGGTGTCATACCATTATAGAAACATTTCTCATACCCAAAAACCCTCACATCCCAAATTGTGCTTGATTAGTTCTCGAGTTATGCAGAAGCTTGTGTTTCGTTTGTATGGCAGCCCCCCTTATAGAGGGGGGAGGAGTGTATTTACCATAGAAACGTTTCGTGCCCCGTAGAACCTTCATATGCCAAATGTGGCTCAATTTGCTTGATTAGTTTTCGAGTTATGCAGAAATTTGTGTTTCATTTGTATGGCAGCCCCCCCTTAGAGAAGAGGGAGGAGTATCTAACCACCGTAGTAACATTTATTGCACCCTAAAACCTCCAGATGCCAAATTTGGTTCCATTTGCTTGATTAATTCTCGAGTGATGCAGAAATTTGTGTTTTATTTGTATGGCAGCATTTCCATCAATCGAAAGCGCTACGGGGCAAAATGGGCCACCATGCGGGGCAATATGAACATGTTAGTCGGTTCAATCGCTTGAGCACGTTTTCGCTAGAAAATATCGTAACATGTTCGTAAAACGAAAGTTCATTCTATTTTGCAACTATCGCGTGTATTTCATTGAATTTCATTATATCTGTGGTATAATCTTAGAGGCGAATGAACTGAATAGTTTGAAGTCCCTTGAAAACATAGATGTGAAGTGAAGTGGTATAACCGCAAGGTTGACGTAGGTCGTTGGTTTGGTGATCATTTGTTTGAAGTTGAATCTGAATCAATTCTCAATGAATGGATAAATGACGTATGGGGTGTAATTTATTATGCACCCATGTATACAGAAGAAACATCACAGGGAGAGTGTAGCGTCAGTTGGTTCTTGCGAGGAGAGAGAGAGAAAACACGCTGTAAATCGTTCGAGGAAATAAAGTTATTTTATTGCAGTAAAACCAGTCTTATCGCTTCCCGTCGCTTCCGTCCTCCACAGACTATTTAGAGAGTATTTCGAAAACAAGAGCGTTACGTTGGAGGCACATGGTGTTAAGCCTCAATACCCCTTTGTCGACTGAACAAAGGGACATGATTAACCCTTTCGCTACAAGCGTCGTCTATAGACGACATCAGGGTGATACTTCCGTAGTGAAAGGGTTAACACTTCATTCGGAAGATAAAATGTCTACGAGTTATATGTCTTTAAATTAAATTATTGATAGAGTCGAATGAACTGAAGATGTTTTAAGTCTCTATAATTCTAGACAAAAACAACAACGAATTATTGAAATCACACAAAAATTATAAATATGGGTACCTGCATGAAATTTCATTTCAGTCATTATTAATATGCGGGTGATGCAAGACACGGCTAGCAAAGCAAGATTGTCGTTCGCTTTGTGCACAACGTTCTCGAAAGCAATCACCCTTATTCCGAAACACGATTGGGTTTGAAATTAGCACGATGTTGCTTTGATGTTTTTGTTGTCACTCAAAGCATATCCATAAAACTAATTGTTGAAACGGTATGTAACCAAAAAACCTTCGTTTGTGAGGTGGTCGTTTGAACGATGTAGGTTATTGTATTGTATAGTATGAGCCGAAAATAATAGAAATGCAATGTCACAATCATTCGAAATCTCGAGCGCAAATGAACTAATGTCTTCTAGAGACAATACCCAGCAAACATTAAATCGTAGAATTTTGCATGTGCCAAGTCTTACAAGAAATCCGAATAAATCATAATCGCATATAATATCAATCAAAGTATGTATCGTGTATATTTGAAATCGCATAAAATGTAAAAACTCGATTTTATATACCATTATCAAATTAAATCGCAATTCGGTATAATAAACATCAATTTTATGATGTACATTGTCGTAAAATATATTCAATCCGCATCATATACGTATATTACGCTGATGCAGTTTGTGTGTCGTATAAGCGTATAATTTATTTTTTTTTATCAGTATTATAGTGACTTTCAGCGCTTTTTGGCTGGTTCGTCACTTTTTACTTCCATTTTTGGAAGAATGTCGGGAGTGAGAATTGAACTCTTGATCTTCAGCGTGAGAGTTATGGATGTTACCACTACGCCAGATCGCCTCCTCAAGCGTATAATTTAAATCGATTCAGTAATGTAGTAAATCGTGTTGCATACTGAAGAAAATCATGAAACAGTAAATCATATTAGATCCTAATAAAGAACATATTACATCATATTGAAATGTCAATGATGCACTCGAAAGTTTTTTTAATCTGGTAGATGATAATCCAGACGACCGGAGTTTGAACCCACATCGGAGCAGTTTTCACCAAACATCAATCTGTGCCATTTTAAACATTCATATTCCACTCCCAGCACAAGTCAATCAAACAATTATTATTTCTACAAACATAAAAAAATTGCGATTCGTGCGGCTATAATAAACATTTAACAAAAATATTATATTTTGCGCCATTTGTGTTTTTTCTATGTCTGTAATAAATCATATATGAGTACGGCAAAAGTCGTATTTGGTGCTTTGACAATTCATGAATATATTCATATTAGATCGCAATTCAATTTCAACATAATCGCTATTATAGCCGGTCAAAGTTGCATATTCATCCAAACAAATTCGGTAAGCATTTGCCATGTATGTATATGGCCTCCACTTTTGCATGCATATGCCAGTTAGGCGCATTATATGTCAACCAAATTTTAGGGCATATGATGTTATATATACGTTTGTTATGCGATTTAATGTTTGCTGGGTATGTATTCAGACCTCTTGAAGTTCTCTAGAATCTAAAGTAAAAGTCGCTTTGTTGTTCAATTCATTCTATGTGCGGATTTCTGCTTGGAAAAGTTTGGAAAAAGTAAGCGAGTGACCCTGAGGTGAAAGTCTCCGTTGTTTACTAAGGATAAAAAATAAACAAATGATAAAAAAGTGAGTAAATGACACTAATAATGACACCCTACTGCTTCTGACGATATTTTCGGCCAATAGTCAGAATTTCATGGAAATAATATCTCTCTCAAAAACCCCCGTACGCTATCATAATGAAATGTCTTCACATATATCATAAAGCCTTCAAAATGTGAAAACAGTAAGTCGAATGTCTTCAAAATGAAGGAATGCCTTCAAACCTGGCCTTGACCAGACAATGCTGCCACTTTTGCATATGTCGAATGAGTTTGAACCTCGGACAGATTTTAGAATGGAGAAGTCTATCACGTGCGGGTACCAGAATGAAAAGTCGGTCGGATTTTCGGATCAGAGATCGGAAAAAAAGCAATCACGCTAAACTGGTGCAAAATGTATTCTCCGCTTACTCATGTTCTCCCTACGCATCATAAATTGTTTGTCACCAATTATCATTCTGTTGTGTATGATATAATTTGTGTACCATTTTACATAGACAAAATGTCTGACGGTTCCAATCAGTCTACATAAGTGTTGTGCTCACTCTTCCTTCTTCACAACACCCAGAAATTGATAAATTGTTGAGTAAACATCGTTTGCCGGCAATTAATCAATGTTCTAAGAACTGGATTTGATTTGCTGAAAACAAAATCCCTCGTACTGTGCTTTGTGCTCAGAACCGCTCTGCTGTTTTCTGTGTGATCTATGTTACCGGCTTCCGTGCCACGGTAGCAGGAACTTTCTTTTTGTTGCTCACCTTCTTCACAGTAGTAAATTAAAGTTTTTCGGTTTCTTCTACACTAGAGATGGGCAAAAATCGTTCGCGCACGGTACGATAGAACCAGTTCGCCAAAAAGATTGAACGAACGTTCGTTTTTTTTTTAAATATCGGTAGTCCACCACACGAACTGACAGCGAGTGAACGGTTTGCGAACGAACTGTTTGCGAGTGAACTATTTGAAAGCGAACTGATCGAGAGTGAACTGTTTGAGAGCGAACTGATTAATAGTGAACTGTTTTGGAACCAATTTATTGAGAGTGAACTGTTCGGGAGCGAACTGTTTGCGACCGAATAAGTGCAGCTGAACTAAATAGTAGTGGAAAGCAGATTGCGCTGGACGTAATAGATAAATACAACGAGAATTTTAGTTAAAAAGGTAGATGGGTCCGAGCCTAGGGGCACGCACGGAATTTTGACATAGGACTGTGATTGTGTGTAGTAATTGCATTTGAATTGAGTTTTTTCATTGTTAAAAATCTGAATTTTTTCTTTTTTGATACATAAAATGGGAGCTCTAAAAACCGTTTCCTGTATGAACTTGTATCCTATACGGGTTAGATGAGATAACGTGGCAGAATCCGAAACCACATTCTATTCAAAAATACCTTTAAAGCCATTAACACCCTTTCCTTCTGTTTATTCAATTATGCCGAAGAATTTTCATTTTTGTACACAAGTATAAATAGTTGAAAACTACATACATATAAACATAAGTAAAATAAATCTATGACTACAGAAATATATTATGGATAAAAATATAATTTTTTCCTTCGTTGTCACGTTGTCCAGAACATTGTTTGTGATGAATATTGAGTAGCCTATGGCAATGAGTCCTCTCTTGGGAAGTTGGTGTAGCTGTTGTAGTGAACTGTTCTCATTGGGTGCTAAGTTCTACTTATGTACAGGAAAGAGAATGGAGAATGGGCAAGTGCATTCGAGGAAGTGAAGCGGGCTTCTTAGGAAGACATATATGGGGAACATAATTTTAAGATCGCGTCTACTTAAGCTATCATAATCTGATATGCGTGAGTATACCCTTTCGAACTTCTAAATAAGCAGCCATTTAAATTCATTAATTACATTTTTTACATAATCAAACACCATGTTCGATATTATGACTTCCTCCAACATCCTACAATCTTCCAAGATTATCCCTCCATTGACTCTGTCAACCGATAAATGCCTATTATCGGCAAATGGAGAATAATTCATAATTCGCATTAACTCACATTGTGAGTTAACGCCGAATTGTAGGCAAATTATTTGCTCGTTGCGTCGGGGAGGAAAGCGAGTGGTTAGTGCAATCGAATGAAAACATATCCCTTTCAATCGTCAAATTGTTAACTATATTCACTGTTCATGTCTCAAGCAAAAAAAATGCTGGATAAATTTCCTGTCTAATAGTATATAACACAACATATGTCGCAATAACGATGTTGAGTAATATGCATTCGAAAACTTCTAATGAATCGTTACCCCCTATATAGAAATCAAAGACTAGTCCTGTGTCAAAAATATTACGATACTGTCATTTATTTACAAGAAAAAAAATTTTTTTTGTTAATGTATGCTCAATTTTGAATTCAAAACTATTTTTTTTAATTTCGCATAATTTTCATATACTTCCTGTTTATCAGAAAAATTCTGGAGGAAGTTGGGGCGATTCAGGAACTAGAATATAAAATCTTCAAGTTTATGAAAAAGTGTTTTTGCGTTACTTTCAATCCATTGTTTGGCCTATTGCGCGTACGTGTTATCGTGATTGTTTGTATGATTGATTGTTTGTGAAAATCCACGTCGGTGACGTCCAAATAGAACCCCTATTAAACTGACAGAAGCCAACATATCGAGTTCCCCACTGACATTTTCCCTTTGTTTTGCCTTGAATCGGGTTTTTTCCTAACGATCTAAGCACCAATCATAGCATCCGGCTGTGAAAATCGAATAAAGTCGAGTAAATCGGGATTTTTTCTCTGATGGAACCATTATGAAACGATAAATGGTGCGAACCAAATTACACATACATATACTATTGTCGGCTTATAAACATATTTTCACAGACAGTTTGCGACTTCTAAAGAAGAAGCACCTTTTCTTTCTTCTTTAACTTTAAAAAAAATATATTTCGAACTATGTTTTTAATTTTGACAGCTGTGTTTACAGGTGTTGAGAAAATACACTCATACCTCGCTTTACGGCCTTGATTCGTTCCACGAAACTTGGCCGCAAAGTGGTAAGCCATATATAGAATTAATTAGAATGGCTGTATTTTTGAAAAAAAAAAATCCATTTTTGGAGGAAGGGGAAAAAGTTTTTGGGCCACCCTAAAATGGGAATGGGCTCCCCAATGGAAAAATAAAAAATACGGGTCTAATATTTTGCGAAATACCACTTTTCACGAAAATCTGAGAACCACTGATATGGTTGTATCTGGTCGCACTGCCCCAAGCAGGTATGCCCAAACTGCCCCGTACATTTAAGCTTAATAAAAATGAACTGATCTTTTACATGAAACGGCAAAGCATTATCAGTTGATATGTTCAGGAATAATACTGGTACGAATTGATATAAAGAGCAGTCATAACATTTTTTGAAGCATACAGAGCTTATTTTGTTGATTGCTTTTCTTATACATATATTTTCCTTTCTTATGTGAAATTTCTTTCAATGTTTTTATCAAAAAATTGAATTTGAATACGGTTTTCACGGAGATACTTAATAAGAGTGTTTCTAACACAATTGTTGGAAAATAAGACTGATGGCCCATTTTACCCCGCCTGGTCATATTGCCCCCATCTACTCTGTTAATTAATGGGTATCGATTACGAATAATGATTCCTTATCGGATATGCGCGATAAGCAATAGTTGTTATTGCCAGACTTTATTTTTCTTTCTTAAGGAACGAACGATCATTCATCAAAGTTTTATTTACAATCTATTTGTCATTTGTGTTGAAATACTAATCGACTGATGTAATACGAGAATGTAACAATTGCTAGCGTGACACTAACCCCTTTATTCCTACCCGCACCGTTCTTCAGGATCCACTCCCGATAATATGCCACATCGGCATATACTCCCGGCCGGGAGGCTACCGCACATCTGTAACCATGAGAGACCACACCGGCCAGTATCCCGTTGCACACAAGCGGACCTCCGGAATCACCCTGGCATGCATCTCGACCGCCTTGCCATTCTCCCACGCAAAACATTCCCGGTCTGATAATTCCATTGTAACCGAGGCTGCTGTTACAGAGCTCCGTCGGGATCACGCTGATATTGACAGCCATCAGCTGAACGGTTGCCCCTGAGGTGCCCTTGAAACAGCGGGTGTTCATTATTGACGAGAACCACCCCGGATGGGAAGCATACTCACATATTCCGTTGTACCCCATCCACTGGTCTGGCATTGGGCACCGGCAGGCGGCCTGGTAAACGCCATATCAATCGGACGCACTGTTCGATGTCCCGACGCAATCGGTTGACTCAACTGCAAGTAAATTTAACTAATTGAGTAACTCGCGTGCAAAATCATAACTCGTATACTCGCACACGGTGTCACATACCGAAAGTTGAGCTTCTCTGCAATATTGCTATTGTGTATTTTTAAAGCTTCATTGGTATTTATTGGAAGAAGAGGATGTAATTGAATGAATAAACTTTAGAAAATATGTTTTCTCCGTCTGCATTCAGTTTTAATAGTCATCTAATTCAGCCTCCACAAAACAGAGTAATTAACAAATAACGCTGTTTTCCTATTACTAATTGAAAGAAAACAACTGAATATAATTCATGAAAGTATAAAGAGCTTTAAAATAACATAGAAACGTATTAATCGATTGTGGTTTCATTGGTGTGAGAATCGAAACATACCATAACTACATGCTCGAGACAGACATATTTTTTACATTTCATGCAGTTGTAGCTTGTTTGATGTTTTATCAAAGAGAAGAATGTATACCGACCTTCTAAATAATTACCAGATGCTAAATCTTCTGGAATATGAAGTTTGCATATTTCTAATATTCTTTGTCTTTGTATTCTTAATAAACAAATAACTAATGCTTTTTTTAGATGGGACATAAAAAGATGGTATTTAAGTATTTCTAGGAACTAGAGTTCTTGTTGTCTTGTCGATATTGTTCATTATAAAAAAAATATATAAAAAATAACCATAAGCCTCCGATTAGTTTATAGTTTACAATTCAGTGCATTTCTTTCACGAGTGTGTGTATATGTGTGACAATTGTTTTAGCGAATAACTATACGAAAGTCGAACCTTTGTATTTTGCCTTTGCACGTATGAATCTAGCGACGAATAGTTTATATATGAATCCGTTCAATCCGGAGACAAAAAGGACTTAAAATCAAATAAGAATAGTCCGGTAATGATCTTGTGCATTATATTCGATAAATATTCCACGCCACTAACATTAATTCATACATTTCATTCAACAATATTCTAGAGTATGAAAAAAGTCACTTGTCCAAAAAAGGAATAACGGTGTCGGTGTCTCAGACCGAAAGTGGTAGAAAAGTGACACACGTCCCTTTCGTATAAACACATGCGATACGGTAAACGATGACGAGCGACGAATAACGAAGCTAGAAAGAATCGCAAAGTCGTAGTATTGATATTTTCTGAGAAATTAACGAATTATTGATTTCTCGGTCTCACAGACCTATGCGCGAGTATAGGAGCGTTAACTAAATGTGTGTAATTTACCGTCAATATTCCCACATCGTTGTCGAATGTGTTTGGATTGTAGCGAGGATGGATGATCACATTCGACACGTCCCGGATTTCGGTCGTCTCCGAAGCCTGCGTCCGGTTAACGGTGCCACCGACCACACGGAAGTAGCTTGCCGCTCGCTTCCGATTGTTGCTGTCCACCAGACAATGGGCGGCCGTCAAAATGGTGCGGTTTGTGATGAGACTGCCTCCGCAGATGTGGCCACTGCCGAACGAGATTTGGTCACTCTGCCTTTGCCGGATGGACACCTTTGGAATGTGGATAGGTTGTTATTTATGGTTCTTGACGTAGGACTACGCCTTTGATTTCTATACAGGGGGGTCACTCTACGAAAAATGTAACGTTTATTAAAAGTTTTCAAATGCATATTACACAGAATCGTTTTTACGATATATGTAATAATATATACCATTAGAAGGCAAATTTATCCAGCATGTATTCGTCTGAGACATCAACAGTGGAAATAGGAAAACATGTGAACAATTTAACAAAGAAAAGAGGTATGTTTTGCGAGCGGATGCGAAGGTAAATCATGTATTATGCATTCTTTTATTCAACTTCGTTCCCATGAATGTTGTATGGAACACAAAATTGTGTGCAATAATTCGTTCTAATAAACAAATTAGCAAGACCATTTTTCGAATGTAAACATTTTGAAGTAATCAGATGCAAGATTCCATGCATCACTCAAACCACATGCAAGATTTCGTCAAAGCAACGAGGAAAGTGTCATCCATACAGTGATCGTTCATTAGTTGGACCGGAAAATCAATACAATTATCGAATTTTACTCGCTAACTGGACTGCAAAACAGCAAAAGCAATACTTCTAATAGAAGATGACAACTATTATTGATACATAACTGCTTTGCAGCCCAGTTAACGTGCACCCTTTTATAGATAAGTCCAGTTGAAGATGGCGAATGACTTTTGTGTATGACGGGGTGACGAACATCTTGAGTGAGTGTCTTCCGGGCTGCGGCAACATGGGCAATTGTACAGCGAAAAATGATATCAATACTAGGAGGATGGCTGCAAGTATCATGCGAGGACTTGTTGAGATCGGCCCTACATCACATCACAAAATTGAAACGAAATGAAATATTAATAAGCTTCATGACTCATATTGATAATTCACAATGATTCTATTTCTTCTATGATAGATTGAGCAGTGGAACTAATACGGCTTGATTGTGATAGTCTGCAAACGAACATTATTTCACCGAAAAAGCTACTGCTCCCGATGCCTAATAATAGGAATAAGACAATGGAAAGAAAACACGATACCATAGCTATCCATAAAAAATAAAGCAACTTCATGATGTCATGTGTATTTTGCCCCAAAATATCACGAAATCGTAAGTATTTTCAAGTTGTTTCTTGTTTCTTCCCCATAAACTTCATATTCAATGTAATCAATGATAATATTTTTTTGTTTACCGATCCACATTTATTAGGCTGTCAAAATAGTCCTGCGGTATTTTTTTTGAATTTTCATTTGTTCATAAAATTAGTTACAATCATCTGTTTTAAGTCAAATATGCGCTGTTTTGTTCGATGACTTGTTCCCAACGAGATGCCAACTTCATAATACCCCTGTTATAGAAGCTCGCTTCCTTATTGGCAAAAAACTCGGGTAGCCAATTTTCACAGGCCTCTTTTGTGGCTAACTTCTGACTACCTAGCTCGTTCGCCATGGACAAAAACAGGTGGTAGTCACTTGGTGCATGGTCCGGACTATACGGCGGATGCAAAAGAACCTCCCATCCGAGCTCCCGGAGCTTCTGGCGCGTGACCAAAGAAGTGTGTGGCCTGACGTTGTTCTGATAGAAGACAATGCGGCCTCTGTTTATCAAAGATGGCCTCTTCTTCATGAGTGCTACCTTCAAGCGGTCCAGTTGTTGACAGTACAGGTCCGAATTGAGCGTTTGGTCATAGGGAAGCAGCTCATAATAGATTATTCCTTGACAATCCCACCAAACACACAGCAGAACCTTCCTGGCCGTTAATGAGGGTTTGGCCACCGTCTGAGCCGCTTCAGCGGGCTTCGACCACGACCATTTGCGCTTCACGTTGTCGTAAGTGACCCACTTTTCATCGCCAGTCACCATCCGCTTCAGAAACGGGTCGATTTTGTTGCGATTCAGCAGCGATTCACATGCGTCGATACGGTCAAAGATGTTTTTTTGCGTCAACGTGTGTGGCACCCATACATCGAGCTTCTTTGTGAATCCAAGCTTCTTCAAATGGTTAATAACGGTTTGATGACTTATCCCCAGCTCTTGGCCGATGCTACGGCTGCTACTATGCCGGTCTTTCTCGGCTAATTCAGCGATTTTGTCGCAATTTTCGACGACAGGCCTTCCGGAGCGTGGCGCATCTTCGACGACCTCTACACCAGAACGAAAACGTTGAAACCATCGTTGTGCGGTGGAAATGGAAACTGTATCGGGTCCATAAACTGCTCAAATTTTATTGGCAGCTTGAGATGCATTTTTGCCTTTGTCATAGTAGTACTGTAAAATATGTCGGATTTTCTCTTTATTTTGCTCCATATTTGCGACACTATAACTCACGAACGACTTAACCAAACAAAACACTGTCAAAGACTATATTATAGCGCGCAAAAATACCTTTCCAACAAGCTATAGTATGACTCGATACAATGAATACAACTAGAACTACGCGCTTACAACGACACCTCGCGGAAATACAGCAGGACTTCTTTGACAGCCTAATACTTCATCTACCATTCCACCCTGTTATGTGTCACACTGATATTCATTAATCATTTTCAGTTAGACAGTTAACTTCCTACCAGTAGCTTATTTTCTTTTTTTGTTCGTTACAAATCGTTTGACGGTTATCAGTACATATAACAAACGGCTATTTTCTGGGCTACTATTTGGAGTTTCAAAAGAGTTAAACTAACAGATTTCGGAACAATGAAACGCATTACATTAAAAAAAAAACAACTGTTCTAAACAATCACAGTCCTACGTCAAACTTCTGTCCGTGCCCCTAGGCTCAGACCCTTCTACTTTATTCCAATAGTTTCAAATTAACCCGTAACGTCCTAGCTGTTCGAAAAATCGAACAGCAACTTTGATAATTTTCCTTCTTCTTCTTTTCCTTTGTTCACGGAGACTTTCACCCTTATTCCGGAACACGATCGGGTCTGAAATTAGCACGATGTTGCATTCTGTAATCCGAACGAGATCGACGTGTAAAATCCATCCGAGATATAAACCCAATCCACATATGCAAAAGTGGCTCCATTGCCTTTAGGTGAAACAAAAATGATTTTATATTATTAATGAAGTTTCAGTGGAAATACTTGGAAAATTATCTTAAAAAAGTTAAGTGAGGGTAAGAAATACGTGTTCAAAGTATCCGGATAACATCAAGTAACAATTTTCATTCATATTTCAATAACTTAAAATTGCATTGGGGTATGTTAAAGTGATAGAGAGTAAATAACAGTTCGGCTGAAAAGTTTATGAGGTAACACAGTAAAACTATTTTTTTTTTTGCAAAATTCAATTTTATTATTCAACATAATTGCCTTCGAGGGTGGTACAGCGATTATAGCGATATTGCAACATTTTTATAGTACTTTTTCGGGTTTTCCTCAAAATAGGCCTCAGTTTCGGTAATCACTTCATCATCGGTCTTAAATTTCTTGCCAGCGAGCATTCTCTTCAGGTCTGTGAACAGAAAATAGTCGCTGAGGCCTAATCTGGAGAATACGGTGGATGCAGAAGCAATTCCAAGCCCAATTCATGCAATTTTGCCATCGTTTTCACTGATGCGTTAGTTAGATAGTAGATAGTTTTTGCACGGTATTGGAAAGCAACCATGATTTTTTGTACCATATGATTTTAATTTATTGGTTACCACTTACCATCCATTTCATTAAATTTTGCATAACTATACTGTGTAATAAACTCGGTTTAACACTTTCGACGCCCCATCACCTTTCGACACTTTCGTCGTTCAAATTGAATAGGATTTTTAGAAGAAATTTGATGGAATAGGCACCTAAATGTAACTATAGGATATGAAGAAAAATAATAAAATCATAACCATAATATTATACTGTTCATACTATACTTTTTATTAATTTATAGTACTGTAGTTTTTTGCAAAAGCCCTATAATATGACTTTGGCATGAGTTATTGTCATCAATTCGTCTTCAATTGAAAACAAAAATTGCTAGATAAGTAAAAGTTATCTACAAACTAAGATTGATTTTCATTTAAATTATTAATTCGCAAGTTGGGCCCTGCAAGAAACTCAAAAACGTCGCGTTGGGCGACGAACGTATTAAAGCAAGTATGGGCGAAAACTACATAACTTAACCTCACACTTAGTCGATCGTGTATTTTTCCTAATGCGAATATTTTTTTCTTTTTGTATTATAGTGACTTTCAACACTTTTGGTTGGTTAGTCACTCAGCGAATGATACTTTTTAAATAAAAAAAAGTCTGAAAACTATTTAAGTAAACAACTTTATTTACACTAATTCATATTAGTTATAAATATTCATATTTAAACTAGCTGACCCGGCAAACTTCATCCCGCCCAAAATTTGTGTTTTGTTATCAATACCTTCAAACATTCACGTTTTCTTACTATGAGCAAGTTAATGGGTCCAATCGCAGAACTGTTCATTGATTGATCTTCTAATCGACCCCGTTTAATTTACGTTTTACTATAAAATTCCTAGTACTTCTAACAAAACGACACAATTCTCGTTCAAAATTTTTCATCCACTTACAAATAACATGTTTCTCCGTTACATGGAATAAATGTTTTATACAGAAAATATGATAGAATAAAGACAGCCCTAAATCGTTAAATTCCTTCCTCGAGTTCTGCTCTTATCAACACATCCGGCGATCCTTTTTGACGTGGGACTACGTCTAACCGGAATATATGGGGGGTAAAATGAAAACATAAACACTGAACATGCAGGAAAAAATGCAAGATTTCGAATGCTTATAACTCGAACATTTTCTACTGGATCAGAAAGATGTTTGCATCAATTGATAGGGAATATTTCTACGCATCTATCGTAATTAATAAAATGTCATTTTTCATTAGATAAATAATTGAATAACTGTAAAATGTTAAGCGTTATCTAAACGCCCTAACTGCCTCGTTTTGATTGGCCCGATTTACGGTTTCCCCAACACAGACTTCAAAACCAAGCAGCGTTGGGGAAATTGGAATTGAAAATACATGAAAGTAGGGGGACTTTTGTTCTCTCCGAAATATGTTCCCTAACACAGACTTCAAAACCAAGCAGCATTGGCGAAACCGACATTGCAAATACATGAAAGTAGGGGCAGCTTTTGTTCCCACCGAAATGCGTTTCTATAACACAGACTTCAAATCCAAGGAGCGCGGGGAAGTTGGCATTGCAAATACATGCAATTCGGGGGCATTTTTGTTCCGACTGAAATGTGTTTCCCTACCACAGACTTCAAATCCATGGAGCGAGGGAAAATTGGCATTGCTAATACATGCAAGTCGAGGGCAATTTGTTCTGACTAAAATATGTTTCCCCAGCACAGGCTTCAGAATCAAGGTGTCTATGAAAATTGGGATTGCAAATTCATGCAGGTCGGGAGTATTTTTGATTCGACTGAAATCTGATTACCTTTAAAGACTTCTAAACCAAGGTGTCTGGGGAAATCGGCATTGCAAATACATGCAAACTGCGAGTACTTTTATACTCGTTTGCCTTTGTGCAGACTCGAATGCGTTTCCCTAACACGGTCTCCTAAACTTAGGTACCTGGTAAGATCGTGCAGACACTAGAGACATGGCATTTGTTCAAACTTTTTACTCACAACGCAAATATATTGAATTCAATTGAATTCGGAAATTGTTTCATTCAATCAAAAATTCAATCAATACATACAAATGATTACTAAGCTAAGGTAGTCCCACGTCAACCTTGCGGTTATATCATAGACATAACCCACCCATTTTTTGGTAAAGATAGAAGAAGATATAGGAGTGTGTTTCATCACATTAAAATCCATTTCCAGTTTCGAACAAAGATAAATTTCGCTAGCGCAAACATCAAATGGGCTAACAGCCCTTGTCACTATGTAATTGTAGATGGGAATTTAATTTTCCGAATTTTCCCCTTTTTTCCTTCAGAGTTTTCCAAAAATTTTCAATTGTCATGTTTGGTTGGAAAATTTTGGGTTGAAATATGTGTAATATTTTTATGGGACCCCCTCTCCATTCCAGAGGAATTTGAAAAAAAAATATGAAACTGAGAAAATTTCCTTCGCGAATCATTAGTTTAATAATATTTTATAGTTGAATTCGCTTGTTGCCAGTTCAATACTTTTGTGACGTAACAACAGCTGACTTTTTGTGGTTTCCGATTCTTGAACGTTAGTGTTGTATTTTCAGTTCCGTTTCAAAACATACAAATATGATATGTCAACAAAAGATGAACGTAGATTCCAGTGTATTCAGTTTTTCATAAAACTCGCAAGAAACTTGTAAATATCGGCATGCATTGTGTGATGTGACAACACGCTCCGAGAGATAAATACAGGATCCACAGCGTTGTCACGTCGCAAAACCATTAAAGTGTATTCAATATGCATTTCACCGTATTGTATTAAGTTATATTCCATCAAAGGATCGCACAAGCCTGGCAGATTGGGCGGCGCTCACCACCGGGGGAACGCATTTGATTTTGCTATCAGAAACTTTGGATTCACTTCTCAATTTGTGGACCGATCTCAACCAAATTTTGTGGTTTGTTGACCCTCATTGTTTGCTAAGAGAAACCCAAGTATAAAAAATGTTTGAACTTAAGTTCATCTAATAAATTAAAAACAACTATGTTTTTGTGACGCGACAAAGTTTCAAAATACCTGTTTTTCAAATGCTTATTTCTTCTTAATTACAGAATGAAACCTGGGTCTACCCACGGCTCTTCAAATAAGTATTTAATTATCCATTCAATGATATATATACATTGAAGTTTGGTTAAGTAAGTGTAGAGGTATCTCAAAAAACATTAAAAAAAAGTGAAAACCTAAAATATTTTAAATATAAGTACAGTAGAACCTCGATTATCCGCGAGCGGTTGATCCGCTTACTAAGCCGTATATATTCCGGTGAATTAGTAAGCGGATTCAACGAATTCGCACTGATGCAATGACTGCAACATTACATTTTCGCCTTGAGTCGAATATGCTGAAACTTCAAAACCCGTACGAATCAGTTACACATTCAGAATTCATCCAGTTCTCTATGATTACCTATGGATTCCTGAACCTCAAACACGATTTTCCCTATTTTGCGTAGCGTGTTCAGGTACAACGCGCGTCGTTATGAAGAATCTCGGTTTAACCACAAAATCGTTGAAATTGTTGAAATCTACCGTTTATGAAGTTTTCTGGGCCGAAGAACTATCGTAACAATGGATTAAAGTATCTGTCGTAGTCTTGGACACCACCTTTTCATTTTTTGTTCAAGGTCGATATCCAAGGAGGATATCTGCTCGAGTGTATCCTTAATTTGGAACATCCATTATCACCACTGTGATTCCCAAGCAATTACCTTGTTATTCGACTAAGAACAGTTCAACATTGCGCATAGCATTCGATTTTGAATTCAGCTCAAAAATAGAAAATGAACATTTTCGTGAAGCGATATTACACGATAGTCTATCTTGCTTCTAACTAATCACTCATAAGCACTGATATCAAGGGTTACTTGCAGTAATGTCCACTGACTCATCAGCCCCTCGCAGGGATTATCCAGAGATAGCATTGTCTCGTGGCATAGCCTATAAAACCCGGTAACAGTAGAATTACCTGATGCATCGTTTTATTGGCAGTAGCTGGAAATCCCCCGACGATTCGGGAATCATTTTCACTAGCACTTTCGGCCGACTCCAAACCTAACGTCACTACCGTCAATACCAGCGTTAGCGTTAGCATTGTCCGCATTTTTTGCATAACTCCCGAAAACGGTAGACACTATGGAACACTGTCAATGACCTTGCTGCTCACGGATGCCACGAAACGAAGATTTGTATCCCAATTTGGCGGCACGGCGACGACAACAATTGCGAACATACTGACACTTCGGCTCCGATGGGGTGTAGCTATGACCGCGAAATCAACGGTAACCCATCAGTTCTTATCAGCTACGCAGAAATACATCGATATTGGCTCACTAAAAGCGATATTCGATAGATAAAGGTTGCGGGTATATGCGTAAGTTAGGTGGTAGACAAAAATGAGTATTTCTATAAGTTCTTGGTTGCGTGGTGCGATCATAATCTCGGTATAAACTGGCTGAACAATACAACCGCAATGGTCAACATATTTCACAATTTATTGTTTAAAATATGCTTCACCGACAGTGACTTATCTTTACGCGACGACACCTTTATCGGGATGAGTAATCGGCGCACTATCAATCGTTGAGTTCTTCTGTCAACCCTACTCCTCCCCTTTGGGTGGTGTTTACCAATACCAAGTGTAAAAGTTATCGGCCCACTAATCTTTCTCAATGTGACTTCGATGTGTTCAATCAGCCTAATCTAGTTCAAGATTTGCTGACGCGATTCGTAATAAGTGGTACTTGGCACAGAAGAGTTCTTCAGTTGTCGCTTATAAGTGCGCTTGGGTTGTCCTACCAACTTTTACCAGATCATACTATAAAGGGGCTGTCAACATACCACGTGAATAAGTTTTCGGAGGATGGAAGGAATGCACGAAAACGAAAGTTGAGAATCGTTCATTTCGAGAGTACACATATTTTTTTTTTTTTTATCTGTATTACAGTGACTTTCAACTCATTTGGCTGGTTCGTCACTTTTACTTCCATTTTTGGAAGAATATCGGGAGTGAGAATTGAACTCGTGACCTTTAGCGTGAGAGGCATGGATGTTACCACTACGCCAGATCGCCTCCAGAGAGTACACATAGCATTTTGTACTTCTGGTACAATTTGCGATGAAGTGTTCCTCTAAACGTATCAATACGAATCGTTCACAGGGGTTAAGGGGTTACACTTGACTGAGAAATTGTCTGCAAACATTATAACTTACTTCAAAATTTGTAGAGTTACAGCAGATTTTGTAGAACACTATAAAACCCTGTTTTTGGCACTTTTTGAAAATGTAAAAAAAAAATATATATATTCTTTTCGTCAAAGTAAGAAATTATCCTTGTTCATAATTTATTGTAGTTTTTTAAACTGCCTTTCGATTTGTGGTGAGATCATTATTTGTTGAACTATTCATCATTAAATACCCCCTCCTCCTTTTTTAACAGTTGGCCACTAACTACGTTTGAAAGCAACTGAAGAGAAGGTCCACGTTCCTTCACGGTCCCCACCAATTCACACATGCAATCAATGCTTGCGCCAGCACCGTCACGTCAGATGTCAAATGAATAATTTATTTTCTGTTGTTTATGGTGTCGCCACCTACAGCAGTTTTAAATTGCAATTACCTTATTCGAATGTACATGCCTAGAACCAGTTCTAAATTTAGAAAAAATCCGTGAAAATCATAGAAATTTTATTATTTAAATTCTTAAACTCCGTAGTCCCGACCCTTGTTCAATAATAATAATATATAGACTTTCTCAGCTAGCCGCGAATGATTTTGACTTTGAAATTTGGAACTGGGTTATATGTTGACAGAAAAAATACAACCAAAATCAAAACAAAAGCGGAGACACAAAGCCCAGACAAAAACCCATCGAACCATCCCTCTCCGTTAATTATCCTTTTCCACAAATCCTGCCGGTCGTTTTCATTGAACGACTCAAAGTACTTGACGTGTCCACTTTCTTCGCAATGGTGTTAAGGTTAATGCATGAAAAATTGGTAAAATTTGTCCATTTTTTTACTGCAAGCATTAGCCACGCGACCTAGAGTGATTGAGTACTTTGTATCAATAATTATTAATTACACTTGATATTTACTGACTTTTATGTCTATTTATTGATGAGAAAATGATGCCAAGTTTTCTCACTTAACACACCGCAAAGTTTTTAAATTGGTAAGTATTTTGTATGTGCACCCGTGGCCGAGTGGTTAGCGTCATAACTAACATGCCGGGTGTTCGGGTTCGATTCCCGTTCTGGTCAGGGGAATTTTTCGTCAAAGAAATTTCCTCCGACTTGCACTGTGATCACGCGTATTCTAGAGCTTGCCACTCAGAATGCATTCAAAGCGTGTTATTTGGCATAGAAATCTTAACTAAGTACTAATAAAAATGACGCAAGTAATACTACGTTGAGACGGCGAAGTTCCTCTAGGAACGTTAGTACCATTGAAGAAGAAGAAGAAGTATTTTGTATGAATAAGATACAGATATTTTTTTTAAAGAACTTAGGCTATAGGGGTCGATGGTATCACTTCGTTCTGGAAAAGGGGTCTCCTCCCCATAATAGTTTGAGGATTCCTGATGTAGACCAATCAAAATGTTCATTGTTCTCTCCATTCAATTATTTGTGAATGTTGGACTACTTAATTGATTGACTTTTAGAATGTTTTTCATTAGTTAATTCGCCATTTGTACTAGCCAATTGCGATTTTTTCAAACAGATAGAATTCTCAATCAACGAAAAAGTTACAAATCTTCAAAAAGAAGAGTCTTCTAGGGTCCCATCTACCATATATGGAGTCCGCTCCATTTCGATGCGATGGCTCGAGGTACAGTATTCCCGAAGGTGAATGGGGTGATTATAGGTACCATTTGAGAAGATTCAAGGTCGTGTAAGATACGACTCGTGGGGTAGAATAAGAGAGAGAGAGTTACATAAAAGGAAATGATCGCACGTGATGTACTGAAAGTTTGGATATGTAGTTCGAAAACGAGGTAAATACAATCGGCTCCGTAGAAGAAAAAAAAACAGAAAAGTAGCCATCTCGCTACGAAACAGAAAGAACTCCGCCTGCGAATGACGAATCTCTATAGCAGCATGTCCAAAAAGGAACCTGATACTATTGAGAACCAGAGCAGAGGGTTCAAGCCCTTAAAGAGGATGGTTCAAATAGTTATTATCAAAAAGAAATAGTTATTATGCAAAAAAAAAAGAGAAATCGATAAATCCCATAAGTCAGGAATTCACTCTGTGACCTTCTCAGGTTGTAAAATATGTCGTCTATTCGAGGAATATTAAAGAAGTTTCTCAGGTCTTCTCAAGTTGCCAAAACTATCCTCGGCCGAGACAATTGAAAAAAAATTTGAAATGTAATACGAGTGATGAATGAAAACATATCGTTCGAGATTTTTTAACACTCCTATACTCGCGCATTGGTCTGTCAGACCGAGAAATCAATAATTCGTTCATTTCTCAGAAAATATCAACACTACGACTTTGCGATTCTCTCTAGCTTCGTTATTCGTCATTCGTCATCGTTTAGCGTATCGCATGAGTTGGTACAAAGGGGACGTGTGCCACTTTTTTAAAACTTCCGGTCTGACACACCGACGCGAGTATAGGAGTAACTTTTTTGGACAAGTGTCTTTTTTCATATTTTAGAATATTGTTGAATGAAATGTATAAATTAATGTTAGTGGCGTGGAATATTTATTGAATATAATGCATAAGATGTTTGACTTTCGTGTAGTTCATATAATGGTCATACATTTACACACTTGTGAAAGAATTTAACTTGTGGAAGAATTGTAAACAGTAAACTATAAACTAATCGGTGGCTTATGGTAATTTTTAACATTTACAGTTTCGGGGAAATTTTTCTCTAATGAACTATATCGAGAAGAAAACAAGAGAAAGAGAAGGAAGTTCCTAGAAATCCTTTTATATAATCTTTTTATGGCCCATATAAAAAAGGCATTAATTCTTATTTTACCAAGAATACAGAGAATATTAGAAATATGCAAACGTTATATTCCAGAACCTTTATCATCTGGTGATTATCTAGAGGTCGTTATACATTCTTCTATTCGATAAAAGGCCCGAAAAACACACAACAACTGCATGAAATGTAAAAAATATGTTTGTTTCGACGGCGAATATCATACTAATATTCCTTCCCTTCTCCCTTGGTGATTGTGAGGATGTGCCCGGCGTCGTTATTGACTATTTAAAGCTCAATTCGCCGAAACTTGCACAATGAGAATGATTTGCTACTTCCAAGCGTCATTCAGTGTGCAATTTCGCTGGTTCAGGTCAATCACGGATAGCAACTTCGAAATGTACAGTCTATCTAAGCTCAAGCCCAAGCTAATCTAGCTACGAAACAGAAAGTGAAGGAACCACTTGAAACGCACAAGGTTTGATTCAGTTAAAATCTGGAATCAATGTTCATTTTGTAGTAACAGTCGCAGTAGGCGAATCTAAAATCTTTTGACAAAAAATCGTTTGGAAAACTTGTACAGGGTGGGCCATTTAAAGTGGAAGCATCTGGCAACCCCATAACTTTTGACAGAGATGTCAGATTAACAAATGTCATACCGCGTTGGAAGCGTCATTTCAGTACAATTTTAACCATGGAACAATACACACCTAAACAACGCGCTGAAGTTGTTCAGCTGTACATTCAAAATAACTCCTCAATTGTGTTAACTAAACGTGCGTGGAAAAATAAAATAAAGTTAAAACATCGCCTGGAGACAACACTATACGTCGATTATATGCCAAATTTATATCGTCTGGTAGTGTTGGTAATGCCAGTCGTCTGTCCAGACAACGACCAAGACGTTTCGACGAGAATATTGATGCCGTTCGAGCCAGTGTTGCAGAGACTTCATCGACATCAGGTCGCCATCGTTCGCAAGAGTTAGGCATCGCTCGAACCACTCTCCGACGCATAATTCGTGTTGATTTGAAATTACTGGTTCCAACAGGACGGCGCTACATACCATACAGCGGCTGCCACGACCAAATTATTGCGCGAAATGTTCCCCGGAAGATTAATATCGAAAAACGGCGATTATGACTGGCCACCGAGATCACCTGATTTGACGTCTCCTGACTTTTTTTATGGGGATATTTAAAATCCAAGGTATACACTGGTAAACCCAGGACCCTGGCTGCGCTGAAAGACAATATCCGACAAGAAATTGCTGCCATATCGGCCGAAACATTGGGCAAAGTGATGGAAAATGCCGAAAAAAAGGGCACATTTTGCGGTCAAGGCCAGAGGCGGTCATTTACGAGATATCATAATCAAAAAGTAGTTAGAACAAATCTCCTTGGACCAAAATAAATGAATTTCAAAAAAAAAAATTTAAAATTCCACTCCTTTACTTTGCTATTGCTAAAACAAATCCTTCCACTTTAAATGGCCCACCCTGTATCTTTGGAGGGGAAAAAACACACGTTGATCCGTTTTCTTTTGAAAAAGTTATGCAGGATAGAAGCCGAGAGAAGACGTTTGATTTTGGACAGCCACATTAAAAATCCGGCTGAGGTTGAAAGTATTGAGCGCAATAAAGGCAAACCCGCGGCCCTCGAACGACGAATCGCGTAAACACGCAACTCTAACCAAAGTACCATCCGGAGAATCCGTATGCGAGAAGGTTATCGTAATTTTCGTACCTGCAAGCAACCAAACGGAACCCTGAAGCAAAATTTTGTCGCCAAAAGACGCGCTCGAAAGTTGTACAACAAGGTTTAAACGAAGTACGAAGGATGCATGCTGACAGATGACGAAACGTACCTGAAAAATCCTACAAAGCCACTGCCAGAGAAGATGTGCCCAGCAAATTTAAGCTCTTTTTTAAAGTAATTAATGATGCATTATAATTTTTCCAGGAAGTTTTTGTTTTGGCAAGGGATTTGCAGTCGTGGACAGAAAACCAAGGTTCCCGCCACAAACAAGATAGTGGACTCGAAAATGTTTAGGGAAGAGTGCCTGCAGAAATATTTCCTTCCTTTTATAACAAAACTCAAAGTTCCGACCAGTTTGGCAAGCTGCCACGACAGTTTAGATATGCTTCCGTGGTACCGTGATAAATGAGTCGATAACATTAAATAAGACTTCAATCCTCCCAGTTGCCCCTGATTCTGCCCGATCGAAAAGTGTTGGCTAATTGTCAAGCGGAATTTGAAGAAGGGTGCCAAAATGATAGTCCAAACATTAAAGGAGGGAAAATGCAACAAAAATGTAACGAACATTTTTTGACGTAGGATTACGTCTTTCGAGAACATATGGGGGTACAAATTGAAAAACGAAAATCAACCGCATCGTGAAAAAATGTCCAATTTCAAACGCTTATTGCTCAGTGATTTCATGATGGATTGTGGAGATTTTTGCATCAAACGATTTCGGTACTCTATAACAATTTTTCACCTTGAATAAAATAATATATATCATGTAACTAACTAACGAATAATTGAAAAATCTCAACCCCTTTCCTGACGGAAATACCTACTTTTGATTGGTCGAAATTGACGACACATGCGCGGGTCCCTAACAGAGACATCAACACCAAGCTGCCAAGGGGAAATCGGCGTTGCAAATACATAAAAGTAGGGGGAGCTTTTGCTCCTACCGAAATGTGTTCCCTAACAGACATCAAAACCAAGCTGTCTGGGGGAAATCGACATTTAAAATACATAAAAGTAGAGGGAACTTTTGTTCCTACCGAAATGTGTTCCCTAACAGAGACATTAAAACCAAGTTGCCTGGAGAAAATCGACATTGCAAATACATGAAAGTAGGGGTGCTTTTGTTCTCACCGAAAAGTGTTCCTTAAGGCGGCACACCGCAGACCGCACACCGGAGCAACAAGCAACTAGCAAGCTACAATACGCAATATGCTACAGGCAACATATTTTGTTGTTCTTCGCATACCAGAGCAATAATAACGCCTGACATTATGCAAACAATCTACTTAATGTATGAAACTTGTCAAATTATGAGCGATAAGTTGCTCTTCAACCGACACGTCGTGTTGCTAGCGATATGTGTTGCTTTGTAAAGGCGATAGCGATATCGTATTGCGTCGGTGCGCGAGATCACCAAAAATCAAATGGAAAAATCCATTGGCGATAATATTGCTTATTGCATGTTGATAGTTGCTAATTGCTTATTGCTCCGGTGTGCGAGCCGCCTTAGGCAACTAGCAAGCTGCAATACGCAATATGCAACAGGCAACATATTTTGTTTTGCTTCGTTTACCAAAGCAATAAAAACTCCTGACATTATGCAAACAACCTGCCTAATGAACGAAATTTGCCAAATTATGGGCGATAAGTTGCTTTTCAACCGACACGTTGTGTTGCTAGCTCTACAAAGGCGATAGCGATATCGTATTGCGTTGGTGTGCGAGATCAACAAAAATTAAATGGAAAAACCCATTGGCGATAAAATTGCTTATTGCATGTTGATAGTTGTTAGTTGCTTATTGCTCCGGTGTGCGAGCCGCCTAACAGAGACCAACCAAGGTGCCCGAGGGAAATTGGCATTGCAAATATATGCAAGTCGGGGCATTTTTATATTGCAAGTAAGGTGAGTGATACGATTAATTCTAGCAAATAAAATTTAAATTTGAAGCTTTAAAGTTGGTTGCTTCGTGGAATGTCATATTAATGACCGATCGTGTATTGTGAAAAATTTAGCACAAGTATAAGTGTAAAATTCTATATGGTAGCAGTTGTGAAATGACTTGATATTAAAAACGATTTATTTCAATTTTCATAAAAACAAACCAAGGTGTGCTCCCGCTCGAGAACGGATGGTTTGGTTTAAGCTGTCGGTTTTGTTGTGTTCGTTTTCACCCAAGGACAGTTTATACATCGAGAAAGATTGGAAAAGTGATGAAATATTAGAAAAAGTGATTTCCCATATGCTCTACATATAGAATTAGGTGTTGTTAGTCCAGTTAAAATTCGCATTGGGTTGAATAAACACCCAGAAAGTAAAAATTATAAAAGAAAATTACCTTTCCATTTCAAATATGTTTTCTCTATATTAAAGAAACATGTTTTTACTGATGAGAAAAATTGATAATTGTGTTCGGTATTGGTAATTATTTTATATTACATTGGTGAGTTTTTTTTCTCTTTATTTCATCCATACATAACACAGGAGGCATCTCGTCTAGTATCACATCTGATAGTATCTTTTATCTGATACGCACTATCCAACGACTGTTTACCATCCTTCTGTCATCATCACTCGGTAAACACTGGTGGAGTGAACCAACAATACCCAACAACCAAACAAAACGGCTCTTTTCAGGGCCACCGGATCACTATCAAAGAGTTTAACGATGTAATTCTTTAAACATATCCAACATCAACAGATATCCTAACGGAATCCTACGTCAACTATGCGGTCGTGTCTCGGACACAACCCTCCTGTGACTTTTTTAAGAACAATTAATTGTGTGCATTTTGATATAAAACAGTTTTTGTACCCTTAAACAATCCCGAGATACAACGTGTTTTGTGATTGTGGATTCCAAATGAGTCAAGCTTTATTTTTTCATCTCACAGTTTTATTAATATGTTCAAATATATTCGATTTTTTTTATTCCTCAAAGAATATTTTTCTCATTCATCGAAATTACAAACATCACTTACTTAAACGCTACATTTTTTCCACAATTTTCTGATTTTTGCGTTACTCTTGTTTCGTTTTGTTTTTGTTTTATATTAATCATTATCTTTAATATAATTATTTCTTATTTCGCCCTACTATATATTATCAATAAGTTTTAATCAGTAATAAACAAACTCCTCCCGCGCAAAAACCACCCACCCGGGAGGAGAAGAATAAAAGTGTTTTCAAGGAAAAAGACGGAAAATGACGGGAAGAGAAGGACCAAAATGAGAGTTTTAATTTTTTTTTCTCTGTTTCTTATAAAGTTATGTTAATATATATATAGTGTTACGAAGAGACAAAACATCATTCAACGCAAAAAGAGACTCGCTGTGGGTTAGTTCCAGAAGGACAACCAACGATCATGAAATTCAGAGAACTTGCAAAAACGACAATTAGAAATAAACTTAATTTGTTCAATCACTAGTGTTACACGCTTTTTTACTGGTTCCCGGACAGGTTAGTTTTACTATGAATCTACATTATAATAGATGGTAATTAGTACTTACTGTCGTGTGTCTGTGTGTTTGTGTGTGTACATGGTGTTGATTGGGCAAACGGGTCCGAACGATTCAATCAGCTAAATTTAGTTGGTGTGAGAGAGCAGAGGGGTAGCCAGGATGTGTAGAATGGTTTCACCTCCCACGGAACTTCACTAGCTCTCGTTCAAAATTTTCCTTACACAATGTAACTGGATTTGGTACTATTTAAATCACTCTGTTTGGTAGTTTTCTGTGCCCTCTCTGTCAGTGTGAATGTGTATTCGGTGTCGGGGGTCACTTACCTGTTGGGGTTGCCTACTTGTAAACATTTAGTTTAATAAAAAGAGTTCATTTACCTCCCTAAATCTTCTCTGTTTTTCTGTTTAATAATAATAATTGGTTATAATCGAGGCTAGCCGTTGTTATAACTCCATGTCTTGCGCTTCATCTTCACTGAAATCGGACATACTGGACTCGCTGTCGGAACTTTCGGCAGGTTCCTGGTCACGCAGTGCCTCCTCGGTGGCGTACCGCCGGACGTAGTCCGCGACCTTCTTCTTGTAATCCTCCGGCTTGTGGAGGTACATTGCGGCAGCATCCCCATTCAGCGGATCAACCGGATTGGGGTAGGTCAACAGCTGGGGCAAGAACGACTCGAAGATGTTGGACAGATCGTACAGCGCAGTCCACGCTTGATTGATCACATCCAGGCAGACGGTGCCGGACACTTCGTCGATGTTGGGATGGTAAATCTTGTTCATGAAGCCGATGCTCGGCGACTTGAAGGGATAGTGCTCTGGCAGGTGAACGCGAACCTTCCACACGCCACCCTCGTAGGGTGTCCCTCGGGGACCGAAAAATTTCACGCAGAATTCGTTCAGTCCGCCGAGAATCGTCACCTCATGCTTGCTCTCGATCAGCTTGATCACATCGGTGTCCATCCGACGCTTGCCTGCGCTGGGGGATGACATTTTGCTGCTGGGGGTGGGGAAAGATGACAGGTGTGAGCTTTGGCACACGCTTACCCAGCACAACTAACGCCCGGTTGTCTGAAAGTGAGAAATGTGAGCAACACGATTAATCTGATGTCTTCACATTTAAAAACTTAATTGGCTCTCATATCTCTCTATATCAGGGATTCTCAAACTATTTTGGCCAGAGACCCCTTTTCCAGATTGAAGTGACACAATCGACCCCTATAGCCACTTGATGTAATCTTCTCATCAATAAATAGACATAAAATTCAGTAAATATCAGGTGTAATTAATAATTATTAATACAAATTACAAAAACAATACTCTCTACTATTATATTAGTCATTCTTATAACAAGTTGGTTCACGTAACACAACTTACGTAGTATCTTTATAGTTTCAAATATGAACTTATGTTAATTAGTAGGGGTCGATCTTTAGATCTCATTGACCCCTAGGAAACTGATATTGACCCCAAGGGGTCGATATCGACCACTTGGAGAACCCCTGCTCTATATTAATCGAATTCAATCTAGATTCCAAAGCGATTGAGCTCAAAAAATCTCTATTCGTTCCGAATTGTTTTATCAATACTCTCAATAATTCTTACTCAATAATTGTGCTTCCGGCTTGACTGTGAATTTACTTACCAGTGTCTAAAATTAAAATCAGAACATGACCAGCACTTCTATGCATGTTTCTCGTAAAGCCAAGCAAAGACCTTCTCTAAGACCCTTCCATTCCGAAGATAAGCATGCACCGAGCCTGAGGTGTGCACTTTTCAACTTCACCACTAGCAGATGAGTCATGAGTTGAAATTGTGATTGTCTAAAACAGAGTTGTAATAAAGATAGACAACATGGACAATATGGATGGCCTTAAAAAAAATCAGTGGCAATCATAACTGGTCATATGGTAATGAATATCTTGATTTTGGACAACTTATGTGCAGGGTTCCGAATCCAAGCATACTCTAAAACAGCGGTACTCAACCTTTCAGATGGGCAACAAACGCGTGTTAGGCAGGGAACATAGAAAACGCATATCCGGCTTGAAAGACGCTGAACTTTGACTTGTAATCCGGGAACAATGCTCGAATTCACGAAAATTCATTGATCACTCGTAAAAAAATCACCAATAAGTCAAGTCATTCACGATTCATTAGTCACTAGCTGACCCGGCAAACTTCGTCCCGCCCAAAATTTGTTTTTTGTTATCAATACCTTCAAACATTCACGTTTTCTTACTATGAGCAAGTTCATGGGTCCAATCGCAGAACTGTTCATTGATTGATCTTCTAATCGACCCCGTTGAATTTACCTTTACTTCGATCTTCTGCTCTTCTTATTTGATCGCTTCTACCAAATCTTATCATTATAATATCAAATTATTTTCAGACACAATTCTTGTTCAAGATTTTTCGACCACTTGCAAGTAACATGTTTCTCCGTTACATGAATTAAATATTTGATACAAAAAATATGATAGAATAAAGACAGATCGCTCCCCTCTTCTTCCATTAGAGAACGGGGAGGAGTGTCGAACCACCTTAGAAATGTTTCTTCCCCATAAACCTCCACATGCCAAATTTTGTTCCGTTTGCTTATTAGTTCTTAAATTATGCGGAAATGTATACTTCATTTGTATTGTTTGATTAATTCTCTAGTAATGCAGAAATGTGTGTTTCATTTGTATGGCAGCCGCCCCTTACAGAGGGGGGTGGAGTGTCTAACCACCGTGAAAACATTTATTGCGCCCTAGAACCTCCATATACCTAATTTGGTTTCATTTACTTGATCGAGTAATACAAACATTTGTGTTCCATTTGCATGGCAGCCCCCCCCTTAGAGAGGGGGTGAAGTGTCCAACCACCATAGAAACAGTGCACCCTAAAACCTCCACATGCCTAACTTGCTTTCATTTGCTTGATTAATTCTCGAGTAATGCAGAAATTTGTGTTTCATTTGTATGGCAGCTTCCCCTTACAGAGGGGGGAGGAGTATCTAACCACCGTTAAAACATTTATTGCACCCTAGAACCTCCACATGCCAAATTTGGTTTCATTTACTTGATTTATTCTCGAGTACTGCAGAAATTGGTGTTTCATATGTATGGCAGCTGTGCTGGTGCGAGACAGTGATTTAAATAATGATGATCACGATTTGAATTAGAATGCTTTAAAATTCCTCGATACATTCGCCTCTATGGGGGTCTCCGTAGCCACATTGGTTGCGCGTTCACTTAGTAAGCGATCGATCGTGAGTTCTCAAAACTCAGGGCCCTCATTTGACCATCTTTGTGTTGTTACAGAATAACTACGTCCACGCAACAATCATCAGCGATGGAGATCGATCCACGGTCGAAATAAGATCGATTCATCCATACAACTGCTCTGCTCTGCAAGACACATCGGGCTGCTGTTCTATAAATAACTCAACAATGATCAATCAACTGTCTCCGTTGCCCGGTGGTCTAACTGGATAATGGAAGAACAGAAAGAATACTCTTACGCCTAAATGGCTACTGTGTAAATGTACCATATGCAATGGTATAGAAGGAATACTGGAAAATGGCAACTGTGTAATGTGCTAATTATAGATGTGATAACCATGTGACATGTACACGATTAAAATTCGGCTCTGTTACAGCTAAAATGCTAATGAGCCTAAAATAAATAAATGGAATAAAAAAAAATCGCCTCTAGTCTTGAAAAAGACCAATTAAGAAAATTAAACTAAACTCTCGGTCTTGAGAAAGGCTATTTGGAAAGCCTCACTGACGTTTAGTCGCTAGCTGGATGACTGACAGCAATATAATTCTATCTATCCACGGGTTCGTGGTACAGTACTCGTTCGATAACTGGACCAGCTTTAATTGAACAGCTTTTTAACAGTGGCCAAAAGCAGCAATTCATAAACAATTGACGTCATCCTCAATTTGAAGACTTGAGATGCTATAAAAATTGACATTATTTCAGCATGACACATATTTTTCCAAAATTAAAATTATCATACATGTTGTCGCACTCATAACAAAACTTCCAGTTAATTCAATTTTACGATAAATGCGAATCAAACAAATCTTTGATGTTTCCCTCTACTTCAATTGGCCGGTCCAGTTAGCAAGCGAATGTCGATAACTGGATTTCCTTCCTCGCCCAGTTACCGAACGAACACTGTATTATGATATGCTGATGAAATCTTCGAAATTAACACATATTTTCACGAAAATGAGTTGATTTCTATCACTAAGAATCACTAGTAATATTGTAAACCGAAATTAAATCATTATTAGCAATTCAAGCGCTGATTGCTGTTTGTTTCAAAGTAAGCAATGTTGCTCAGAATACCCATAAAAAACTAGAATTATCACAGGAATGCTGGTAACAAAGACAGTTGTGGTGAAGCAAACCAGATATCAGTTTGGTAAACACCCAAACAAAGAATAACTGCGCAGCATTTCCAGACAATGATAGTAAAGCATCACCCAGCATGTGGCTACAGGCGCCGTAACAGCAATCGAACAAATTCACCACCAATCTGGGGATAGATAAACTATCTAGCATCACACAAAGTGAGTCGACACGAAGGGTGGAAACATGCAACCCCTGTGAGCAGTCCATCAGAAAACACATTTTGTCTTGTCTACTAGAAAGCTCAAGCTCAAACTCAAACAATCGTCAAACATTTACCTAACAACCAATTCAGATTAAGTAATCTTCGCCTCGCTGAAATAGACGTGAACCTGAACCTGATGGCACTTCGTGCGTTGTATCACAATCGAAACGATCCCCACACGCACAGGGCCACTCGGAACGAAAACAATTAAACATAGCAGCAGCAGTGGTCGCGCTTCGCGTCCCTCAATCAATCAACAGCAATAGAAAACAAAGATTATACCTGTATTCCTGGCCCAAGTAGGAGCGAGTATGTCTCTTTGCTGTTATTATTTTGCTCGTCTCCACACTTGACTGCTGCCACTGCTGCTGTTGTTATACTCTCTCAGCTGCTGCTGTTGCTCCTATTCCTTTTTGTTAAATGAACAGTTTGGTTTTCAACTTTAGGTCGTAACTCCTACGACTGTGTTAGTTTTGGTGCACCAGGGCTGCCCGTCCACCGTCCTGTTTCCTCCTCGCGTACGTCGTCGCGAAGTCGTCGTCGTTGTTGTTGTCCCCACAAAACACACAATAGCAATATGCTTATAGAGTTTCCCTTCTGCGCACGAAAACAACACACGCTCTACCCAGAGAGTGAGCGGCAGGGCCAATTCTGCTTCCGCACAGTGCTGCCGATCATGAAGGTGTTCCCATCTGCGGATCGAAAGAACGCAATAAATTGTAACTAATTATTGTTTTCAAAACAACCCAACTATCATCTGAGACGCTTATCGCGTCTCGCGTGTGATTTTGCTTATCTGTGGTCTGCAGTAAACAACCTTCAACTAATCCTTATCCTCTGACGATCTGATAGCACTGCTATGTTTTTCTCTTGATCAAACTTTACTTCTTTTTCATCGCTACGCAGAAACACAGCCTATCGTTCTCTCGCTCTCCCATGCTGTCGAGCCAGCTCTTTCACTCGCTCTTTGTTCGAATGAGTTACGAGAAAAATATACATGAAGGAAAAAATATGATTTTCGATAAAATGAATCGAAAAATTCGAAGCGGAAGTTCACTTGACCACCCTCAGCAAGAGCAGTTACGTTGCACTTACCAGCCACTTCCGTCGTAAATCCAAATCCTTAACCTCGCCTACTACGTTGCCACTAGCTGTCGTCAGTCGCCAGCAGCAAGATGAAAACAGCTGAAAAATTATCTCCCCCACCTCGCTCGTAACAACTCGGCTGCACACTACTGCCTGCTGTCTTCGCTACTGTCGTCTTCTTCGTCAATCAGTTCGGTTGAGAAACGCAACATAAAAAATTAAGAAAAGCAGTGGCGATTCACTGCTCTCGCGACTGCTCTTCTTTCCACTCGAATCACACACTGACGAACGAACCCTCGAAGCTCGATGGTTGTCTCTCTAGCAGCAACACACAACCAACAGCCAAAACTAAACTTTTGAGTTTATTGGGTGCTTTACACGTTTAGCAGCACCATATTACCAAAACAAGCACCGAGATGGACTGTGTGATGAAAAGCAAAAGTTTTGCACGTCCCAACGCTAGAAAGAGAGGGCGAGATGAGACTGAATCAAATAACAACACAACGCACTCACGAGAACCGTTCGAACCGTTCCGCATATGGGAAGGAACTCAGTCTCATGTTTCGCGCAAGACGGGTCTATGGTACTAGGTGAGGCCGTTTCGTCACTAAGTTGGTTAGGGGAGCGGTATATGAAAACAGTACGGAAGAAAGCAGAAGGGGAATTATTTGCTTGTAGCGTGAAAGAGACAGACTGATCACGAGCGAGCTTCGCCACTAGCGTATTGTGTATTGTTTACAAACAAAACACAGTAGACTTCCAAGATGGCTGAAGAGTCGTTTTAGCAAGTTGGCCCACCTTAGGATATACTTCTAGGCGCCTTGGGTTTCGCGGAGGGTCGCAGCTATTTTGGTTGGGGGTCACCGTGAATTACGTCACTCGAGCGTTGAATACACAGTGTGACTCAATGTACTGGAAAAAGGTAATGAAGATGGTAGGGTTTTGAGCAACATAGCATGCGCTACTATAACTATTTCTCAAATAGTGACGTCAGTCGTTGTGTTTATCTTTGATTGCCCACCGCATCCATGTGAAAATGCTATTTTCAGGAAGTAATTTATTAATTAAAAACGTACATTTTTTAGAGTTCCCGCTGAATATGGGGCTAATGTGATAGTGTGCAGTGAGTATTTGTGAAATCACGTTGAAAAAGACGGATGAAAAGTGATATTTCCATGTGCAATTTTCATTCCCTCATGTTCATACACCCAGAAAAACCCTTACGAAAAGAAGCTACCAAATCTTTGGTAATGCAAACATTGGTAGAATGTACATATTCTTTGTACGAATTACTAATCGTATGTAAAATGGATGTCAGATGCAATGCACATCAGTACCAACGATTGGTACATTTTACTATATAGTGTTCTGTATATAGTTTGACGATTGTCATTCTGGCAACCGCGAAAATAATGTATTTGTTGAAAACATTGCGCTCGAAACTTTTGGCTCCAATATTAATTCGAGAGATTACCAGAAGGATGAATCGTACTGAGATATTTCAAGCGATCCATACGGCTGGTGTTGTGTTTCCAAAACCGCTCGCTTTTTGTCGCTATAAACCCGATGAAGCTGGTTGAGGTAAATTTGGTTTTGCTTGAGACATTTTTCACACATTAGCTTAATGATCAAATTTTTGCAGATTAAATTTTCTCATCTCTCACGGAACATGACGATGCAGAGAATGATCAAACTATAAACTGCCGGACGATACGCAAACGCCCGCAAAATACGGGAAGCGGCGTTCGACGAAGACGAATTCCGCCACTGGTTCTCGCCCCAAGATGGTATCATCGATTGGCTCGTGGTGGAGGAGAGACTTTTTAAGAACCAGAGCCGCGTCGAAGTGGAAGGGATGGAATTTTGAATCTGATGGCAATTGCTTGCAAATGAGTATAAATAATTTTATTTATTGTTTATTAGCCAAAAGATGGTAATGGGAATGATAATAATTAATAATAAAAAAAAATGTATCAACAATAAATGTAGTTTATTATGAATCATTTCGACCATGTTTAGGGTGTATGTTGAATCAACGTTGAACCGATCATCTGTTAAAAAACAAACAGTCGATATGTACCTCATCGAGTGTAACTCATTTCAGCGTTGTATCCGCGTTGAAGGCATTGAGCTTCGTATTACGAAATGGGGGAGTAGGCATGACAATATGGGTTTGCAGAAGAAATGGACACACCTTTAAAATAAAAATTATGAATGAAAATTATTTTTCCCGAATCAAATTAGTACTCCATGTAAATTAAAACTACTTTTGCTTGCAAGTAGTGAAAAAATATCATACAAAAATTGTGTCCAAATATAATTGTATATTATAATGGTAAGTATTATTTATAAGTATATTTGAAAATTCATAGAAAATAGTTCAAATTAGGGTCAGAACAACGTATTTCTAGTAGGTAAATTTTTAACTGTTTTAGGGCCGACTAATCTGATAGAGAATAGTTGGCCTCAGACAAACTAATGTCGTATCCAGATGTCGACACCATTCCGCCGTCAACGCGGATAAATAGGGGAAGGATGCTAAAGGCGGATACCTTAAGTAAACGTTGATTTTCTTTGTTTATTTCACAACAAATATATATCTATTTCACCTCAAATTGATAGTCTAGGTCTCATTTTATAATAAAAATTGTCTTGGGCTTTATTTGTTTACCTTTTTGACTGAACCAGAATTTGAATGAATGTTGTAATTTGTGAAATTTGTATTTTTTAGTTTTTTGATTGAAGAAAAAGTTCAAAAAATGTAATTCTAGTGTTCAGAATCATAAAAACATGAAAACGAGAAAAAATTAATAAATTACAATTAAGTTTAGATGTCAATTTAGGGCCTTGTACTTCGTCCATTTTTATAAAAAATAATTATTTTTGCCTTTAATAAAAATACTCTCTCTATGTAGTGAATTTTTATAAGAATAGTAACACTTTTTTCTCCTCCTTATTACATTTCTATTGGATTTTTTTTGACAACTAATTTGAATCTATACGCATGACCCAGCATGTTACCTGTAGTACAAAGCATGTGGTCTTGAACAGACCTTTTTTTTTGTTCCGTGTGTAGACGTTTGTGTTTTCGTATAGGCCGTTGATCGTTGAACGTTCAGCGTTGGCTTTGAGCGTTTCCATGTCCGTTTCTGATTCCGTATCCGTTTTGCGCATGTGCTCTTTTGATAACACCATTTCGTTCTAACACGATTGTTAAGTGATATTTCGAAATAATATGTCCAAATATATACCTCTATTCTCGTATATCTGTACACCCCTCGGCATGATGTTCATTCAATAGACAAGTGTTCATCTGAATATTGTATTCATCTTGACAAACGTATGTCTTTCCTACGTCACTTTTATTTCCCTTGCGTGTCACCTTTTTTCGAGTTCTCTTACCCGTGGATTTCAACAGCAACGGATCGTATCTGTGTAACAGCTATAAAACATCGTTCAACGATCTTTCTTTCCACTCCACTATCTTCATTTTCGGTCTTTTAAGGTCGTTTACAATGAACCGGATGCCACCATCTTCGTTTTCAAAATGGCATCCGAATACGATATTTGGTTTGTGCTGTTCAAATAATTTCAATCAATACCAATATCGAGGTGTTTTTTTATCCCATCTGCTTATTTTATTAGGCACATTTAACAATTCAGCTGGAATAGAGCCGAATTTACGCGTGTACATTTTTATCTTGAGATAATTTTTGTTGTATAGTACACAGTAGCCATTTTTAGGTGTAAGAATATTCATATTGTTCGAATTTCACAAATGGACTGTTCACAGCGAAATTGTTGATATGAGGCTTCCATTGTTGTGTTATTTATAGCACCAAATACCGATGCAGCATATCGTATGTGAAGTGATCACCAACACATGATGATAGTTGCGTGGATGTAGTAGCTAGAATATAGCCCAAAGATGGTCAGTTGAGGTGAGGTCCCTGAGTATGAGCTCATTATCGTTCGCTTATGGTGCTCATACACTGATTGACCGAAGCCAAATATTTGACTCTTTTTGACAGATAAAATTTGGTCGACGTGTACTGATCAAATATATGCTACACAATACACAACAAGCAAATATTCAATTTTTGGATGCCTCGAATACTTTTTTAGTCTGTTCTTCGAACCTGTCGGTACATGGTTAGGTTACTTGAATATTTCAGTCGATTTTATCCATGTTCGGTGTTTGACATTGTTTAACACTGTTGAATATTTAAGAGTGGCAAACAAAATAGTGTTTGTACAAATATCAAATCAAACTTTATCTGTCAAAATATATCAAATATTTGACCTCCGGGCAAACAGTGTACGGCCACCTTTAGTAGCGGACACGCAACCAAGTAGGCTACGAAGACCTCCTAACATTAATTTGGTTATCCAGAGCCAGTACCAGCAAACCAGAACTCAAAACAAGATCTTATTCGATTTCCGCTAGTCACTTATTTTCATGTTGAAGACCACCGTTTTTGAAAGCATCGAAAAAAGAGCCTTCCTATTTGGTCTTTGTTTTCCCCTTATTTAACAAGACTTTTATATGTTGAACGGCTGTTGTAATTTGGGGGGGGGGGGGGGTCAGATCAGAGTCACCTTCTTCAACTAATAATAAAAATGATGTGAGTAAAATACTAATACAGTAGAACCCCGATTATCCGCGGAATAGTTCGCACCGCGGATCATCCGTTCGCGGATAATCGAGGTTCCACTGTAGTTAGCACGAACTTCACGTGTTATATTTACTCCCATGGCTGGAAATCATGTCTACCAAGCAAATAAATCAGCTGAAACAGCATTTCATATATCAATTTCAAAAACAGCAGTCTTTTGACGCTAAATAAATCTCACTTACAACTTTTCTTGATATTGAGGGAGCATTTGAAAATGCATCATTGAGTTCTATAAATAAAGCTATGAAAAAATGCGGTTTTGACATGTGCATCTCTCAACCAATACTATGCTAACCAACCGACTAGTAACAGCTAAATTGGAAGAAATTATACTAACTGCGACACCAACAAAAGGTTGCTCTCGAAGAGGAATTCTGTCTCCTTTGATGTGATCTCGATGACCTAGGACGTCCGAACGTCCTGGATTTGCGTTGAAAGCCTTCATGACGATCTGGTGTAATTCAAGGTTCGCTGTAGCAAGTGCAATTGAAAAAAACGACTCATAAAAATGGTGTAAATCGCGTTGACGGTATACACGGTTCGACTTCTAATTAGTGAGGCAAATATGATAAAGGTTTTTCATGTGGAAATATTATATAATAATATATAACAAATTTTTAATATGAAAATTATGAATGAATTTTTTTTTCTGTATTAAATATGTAATTTATATGATAGATTAAGATTAAGCCTCTCGCGTACAACGTCGAACGACACTCGTGTCGGTTAGACTATGCCAGGACGTACAACATCGAACCTTACTCGTAGTGTATTGATATGAAAAGATTGCATAGCTTCAGGCGCATGGTGTCTGTGAGAAAGCAAAATAAGGCTTAAAACTTGTCTCATTCACCGGCACAACTTAGGTACGCACGGACAGCATAGTAGGGGAACGACTCGCAGTGTCCGTGTTTGTCCATGCTGTTTGAAAATCAACAATATGACAAGGAGTTGTTTGGAAATTCTGAAAAAAAAAATGAACGAAAATTGTGTCTGATAAATATTTTATATTATAATGAAGAGTTTCAGTGTAAATATCGGAAAATTTATTGACGAATGAATTATTGTAAACATTTTCATTCAAATTTTAACATTTAAATAAAGATTGGTACATTGGGACATAAATTAAAGTTTACTTCCAGGGTTGTATCGGATAATGACTAAACAAATAACCCCTAATGATAATCGAGATAAGCGTTAAAACCCATATGGTACACCTTAATTCATTCGCAGAGCTTTAGAAATATTATCTAGATTATTGGATAAATGCAACGATAGCGTTTCATTCGTTGGTTTGGCTGAAGAGCACTCACGTAGCGGCGATCCTTTTTGAAATTTACAGACTCCTAGCTCACGCATTTCACTCCCACTTGAGCAAATCGATATGTTGGTTGATAAGATAGCGATAGGTTTGATAAGTACTTGAAACCATGTTAAAACAAACCATTGTTCACGGCTTACATTCAGTAGACGAGTCCCAATCAGGAATAATCATGTGCTCCTCAGTTGTGATGCTAGTCATTACGCTGCTCTGCTTTGTTTCAACCGCGTGGGCCGACGAATCTCGGATCGTCGGCGGAGCGAATGCCACCGGCAACGTTTGTCCACACACGGTCGCCATTCGATTGGTTGGAAAGGATTTCCACTGTAACGGTGCCCTCGTTTCCAACCAAGATGTTCTGACAGCAGCCCAGTGTGTGTACAGTGGAAACGTCGTCCGAAACGCTTCGGAGTTCCAGGTAGTGCTGGGGACCATCGTAAACTCAAACAATGTTACGGGCTCAACAGTTCGCACAGTGCGTAACGTTTGGCCCCACTCTTCGTTCAAACCCAACACTCTGGGCAATGATATCGCTGTGCTGCGTCTGAACTCAACGGTACAAAGTTCGTCAGTGCTCGCTCCAGTGCGACTTGGATCAGCGAGTCCGGCAGTGAATCAGACCTGTTCCGTGTGCGGTTGGGGCTCGAATGTACTGAATGGCAAACCGGCGACGACGCTCCAACGGATAGACTTCCGTATGCAAGCGAAAAATTCATCACATTGCGTCCGTACGGGTGGAGGTGTCTCGCTTAAAGCCGATATGATTTGCGCGGGTGATTTGCAGGCAGGTCGTGGAGCTTGTACGGGAGATCTGGGCGCACCTATGGTTTGCGGATCGTTCCTTCAGGGGGTGCTCTCAATCGTGGGCGGTTGTGGTCGGCTGAATGAAACGTCAATCTTCACAGACACAGCGGCACATTTGCAGTGGATTAACAATCGAACCCAAGCCGATGGGAGCAATCCGGGAGGAAACAACTCTGGTGGAGGTACGCCTGGTGGTAACACTCCAGGAGGTAATAATCCTGGGGCCGCAGCCAATGCAGTTATACAGTTTGGGATAATTATGGTATCGTTGATGTGTTCTCTTGCGTTGAGATAATAAAAATAAATAAACTACAACTGCTATCTGTTATCAGTCTGAGCAAGATAACACTGAGTATATATTTTGTGCACTTGGTGCTCACTAAAATGCCACAAAATGCTTGTGCCACATTTGTGTGGAAGGAACTCGCCGAAATGAGACTAACTTTCATCCTTTCACTAGTTGGCCTTCTTTCGCTCAATCATAGTTTAGACCATTTAGATCCAATCACTTCAAGATTGTCGCGCATTACTGCGGGCAGCAATGCTGCACAGAGTGATTTTCCGTACATTGTTTCGATTCGGCTAGTGACGCGTGAACTCGTTGGCGGCTTTGGGGAGGGTTTCTTCTGTACCGGAGTTTTGGTTTCGCCAAGAGATGTGCTCACTAGTGCCAGCTGTGTGTTGAACGGCAGTGGACTGAGATTTCCCGAGGAGTTGCGTCTTGTATTGGGGATTACATCCAGAACGAACAGTAGCGGGGCTATCGTGGTGGAACCAAAGCAATTTTGGGTTCATTACAAAGCGAGTCTTGCCTTCTTGAGGCTGAAACAAGAATTGGTAAATGTTCGAACGCAGGGTGTCGACTACCTTGAAAATCCTTGAAAATCAGGGAATATCAGGGAATTCAAATATGGTCAGGGAAAATCAGGGAAAATCAGGGAATTTTACCACAATCAGGGAAAAATGAAATTCGTTGGATATAAAATATAAAAGTTTTTAGCCTTCCAGGTTTTATGTGTACATTTACTTCAGTGTATGTTGTTTGTTTTTGTCTGTGAAAATGGCGCGAAAGTAGAAGTCTTTTACTTTCGTGCAGTTTTTGCCAACTCCGTGTTAAGCCGTTATTTATCAGATACCATCATCTCGAGCACCAGTTTGACAATTGTTGAATGCAACTGACAGCTGATATATTTGCGCTTTCCGAGCACAGCCAGTAAGATAGGCGATGTCACGGGGCTGTTTTTTCGACCATTTGAAAGATGTGTTTGCGTAAGAAGAAATAGAACTGCAAGAATTTAAGTTTGAATTTCGTTCAACGGAAGCGACTGTTGGTGCTCGTAGGCAGAAACAGAACTGCAAAAATTTAAGTTTGAATTTCATTTAATGGAAGTGATTGTTGATGCTCGCTTTGTGTTAAAGTTGAGGTGGGTGAGCCAATTTTATAATCGGTGAATACAGTAAAATAATTTATTCATTATTTTAGCAGAGAGGTACGATAAAATCATAAGGTTGTCTGGCATTCTTCCCCGACTATCAACTGAAGCGAAGGTGTAGTGTACTGACAATTTACAGTGACCTTTTTTACTGATAATTATTATCTTTATCATAGGAAATCCAGTAGAACTTAGTTCGAAATGGCAAGCAAAACCACGTTCCAAGGCGTTTGGTTGCATGACCCGGAGTTTTCATCATGGTTGAAACGAATTGACACTAAGCTAGGATGCGCATACTGTTCTGTATGTTCCTGTGAAATAGTTCTCAGCAACATGGGCAAACAGGCTCTCAAAAGTCATATGAAATCAAAGAAGCATAGTCAACGAACCACAGCCGGAAATATTTTCAAATATCTAATGAGTGATTCACACCAAACGTTCGAACCAGGCACTTCCAAGAATATCGGATTCAGTTGTGCTAGAAATGATCATCCACCTGTGGAATCAGTACCTACTGTTGCGATTCCTTCAGTTTCCTCTGCGAGCATTCTACCTCCTTCGAAAACTATCGATAAATTCATGCTGAAAAACGATACCATCAAAGCTGAGATCCTGTGGTGTTTGGAAACAGTTATGTGTCACAAATCACTCCGCACAGCTGAAAAGGACATGGTAGTATTGAGAACAATGTTTCATGATAGCCAGATTGCTGAGAAGGTTCAACTAGGCCGTGATAAAATGAGCTACATGATGCTGTTTGGCATTGCCCCCTATTATAAATCTGAGCTCGATAAAACTCTGCATAATACAAACTGCATTGTCGTTGGTTTTGACGAGTCCTTAAATAAGACTACAAAAAAGCAGCAAATGGATCTAAATGTCAGATTTTGGGATGAAGAAAAGAAGGAGGTGGTAACTCGTTACATGACCTCAATGTTCTTGGGACGATCTCGAGCAACAGATTTACATGCAGCTTTTAAAGAAGGCCTGGGAAATATCCCTTTAAACAAGCTTCTTCAGGTGTCGATGGATGGTCCCAACGTGAATTGGTCATTTTTACGCGAGCTGAAAATGGACTTTGAACATGGAGAAGAAAGGCTCTTGGATTTAGGTAGCTGCGGATTGCATATTTTGCACGGTGCATTCAAGGAAGGTGTTCGCTGCTCTGGATGGAATGTTACGAAGTACCTGCGAGGCATCTATCACATCTTCAAAGATGTTCCAGCACGACGCGCTTTATTCACATCGTATTCGGGAAGTGCTGTGTATCCACTGAAGTTTTGCGCTCACAGATGGTTGGAAAACATTAACGTAGCACAAAGAGCTGTGGAGATTACTCCTCATATAAGGAAGTTCGTTGAGGGTGTTCAGAATGACAAAATTGAACCAAAATCAGATTCGTACGTCGATGTAGTTGAGTGTCTAAAAGATCCTCTACTGTTGGCTAAGTTGACCTTTTTCAAATCCGTTGCCGCTGAAGTAGAACCATTTTTGCGCGAGTTCCAAACGGATAATCCCATGGTGCCATTTTTGTATAACAATTTGAGTCAAATGGCTAGAAGTATATTGGGAAGATTCATGCAGATCGATCAGCTAAAGAACATCACTCAGGTATATTTAATCTCTTGTGGATAATTCATTCTATCAAATGATTGATCCAATAGCAATTTTATTGCTATTTGAATAAAATTTACTGTTTTCATTTCTTTCAGGTAACAATAGAAGAGATCAATGAAGCCAAGAATCATTTACCAATGAAAGAGATTGTATTGGGTTTTGAAACAAGAAAAGTTTTAAAAAACTCGTCAAAATTGACCCAAAAACAAATTCTGCAATTTCGTCTGGAATGCAAAGGATTTTTGAAAGCACTGATTCTAAAGCTTATGAAGCGATCGCCATTGACGTATCCTGTGACGAAAGCCGCATCCTCTCTTGACCCTTCAGTCATTGATTCCGATCAAAAATTGGCTGGAAAACGATTCGAAAAGCTTTTAACTATATTGATGGATTTTGGTCGTATCAGTGGAGCTTCAGCAGACTTGGCACTGAAACAATATTTAAAATTAGTTGGTAGCAACAAAAGCAACAAGTTTGCCTACTATGATCGGAAAAATGAACGACTGGACCATTTCTGGAAGGGATTGCTATCGGGGGATGAGTTTATGGAACTTTTTACCATCGTAAAAATGATCTGCTGTCTCTCGCATGGAAACGCCAACCTTGAGAGGGGCTTTTCCATTAACGCTGAATGTCTTTTTGAAAACATGCGTGAGGAATCGGTTGTTGCTAAGCGACAAATTTATGACGCTGTATTTCACGCTGGAGAGATAGCATCAATACAAATTTCGAACCAGCTAATTCAACGAGTTCGAAATTCTCACTCCCTTTATATAGAAGACAAGGAACGCCGTAAGAAAGAAGATCTTGCGTCAAATGCGTCAAAGATGATGAAACGTCAACGAGAAGCAGAAGCGAAATCTTTAGAGATCAAACGGAGTAAAATTTTGGAAAACGCACAGAAGGAAGCCGAAAGTTTGCAAGAAAAAATCGCTTTGTTGAAATCAACTGTTTTGTAAAACTCATCCGAATCAAAATAAATAAAATTTTCTGCTGTATTAGTATTTAAGCATCTTTCATGAACTGCATGAATAAATCATGTTCTATCTTTTACGCCGTTTCTCAGTCTTTGTATAATTCAAACAAAAAAATACAAAAAACTCATTTATTGGATTATATTCGCTCATAAATTTACTTGTTCTAGCCTTCATAGATACTTACTAGCTGTTAAAAAACAGAACTAAAATAAAAATTTTGATCACTAGTCTATATCTGGAATTTTTCTGGAAAAGTACTGGAAAATCAGGGAATATCAGGGAATTTTTTTTCGGAATTTGAGTCGACACCCTGGAACGGTGGTATTGAACAATCTGGATCAGCAGTCGGGTAAAATGTGTCTGATTGCTGGGTGGGGAGCGAACAGTAGCAACTCCGATTCCCTGGAATGGCTGCAGAAGCTGGACGTGAGGATTCATACCGAAAGTTATTCGAATGGATTGATTTGCGCGGAGCCTAAGAATGAGAGCGCTGGAGTTTGTTTTAGAGATCTTGGAGTACCGCTGCTATGTGATGGTTCATTGGTTGGTGTTTTAGTAAATGAGCCAAAACAGTGTGGAGGGCAAATATCCGAATTCGCTAGCGTGAGGATCTACTACGAGTGGATTGAATCTCAAATTGCACGAGCGAGTGCCGTGAAATCATACAAGTGTATTGATATTGTTATCATCGTTATAATAATATTTACACATCACTTGAATTCTCATGTAAAATAATATTTAAATGTTGTTTTTTATTTCTTCACAATTTTGTAATTTTTCTGACTTTTGTGGCACCTTTTGTATCATGCATTTCCCTTGCAATATCATTCGCTGTATCACAGTCCTGTTGTTTTGTTTCTTTGTAATCCTCTTCACTCAGATCAGGCTGGAGTCTTTTTAATGCAACAGAGGACGTTGCAGTTACCTTAGGAATTCTAAAAATCACATTAAATTAGCGTTTCAGTATCTTCCAACGAATAAATATTATTCACCTCTGTTTTGCATACAATGCTTCTATTCCCTTGATTCGGCCACCGGGACTTTTTTTGGTCGGGGAAGAAGTAAATGAAATGCTCTTGCTTGTGGTGGATAATTTAGATGGACTACTCGTCTCGGCGGGAGGCTCCCTATGCTTGATTTTCAGCAGCTTCATTAGATTCCCTCGGCGGTCTTTGTTTCTAATCAGCTCGTGTACTTTCATTCCTTCGTCGGGAGCATACAACGAGAAGTTGTCGGCAAACCTTTGTTCATCGAACCTCGGTGTCGCAACGAGACCTATAGATGTTCGAGCATTGAAAAGCTGTTCCTACGTTTCTACGGATATATCGTTTTGTCTCAAATTTCGAACACTTAAGCTTTGTCGATCAATAAATAGTGTCTCATTACTCAAAATGGTACTGTTTCGCGGGATTAATTTGATTTTTGAAAGCAATAGAGTCTTCTCTCTACTAAAACACAATGAAATTGATTTGATAATCCCTTCTATGGCAGAAACAATAGTTCAAATTAGATTTGACTCAAATTCCTATTACCATTTTTGTCACTGACTCTGACTTCTGAACAGTACAAATACACAGGAATATTGTGGCAGGGATGGTCTTATCAACAGAATCTGCGGGAATCAACGAATGACTTTTATTGTACCTCACTCTCCGTCTAGATCAACCAGAAGGGCTAATCTCAAATGCCCTCGATCCCTGATCTAAGCCGTGGGGATCATTGGGGATGGGCTCTCAAGACCTCTTTTCTCTGGCTAGCTCGAGCTTGAAACGCGGAGACTCAAGGCCGGCTTATCTCACATTCGTGTACAAATCAAGGGATCATTGAATAATTAAATACACACTAGATTTTCCCTTTTTCACTATCAGATCGATCTTCTAAATGTCGACACAAGATCACCCAATCCTTCTGCAGTTCGAAACCAATGGACGGAACTTCCGCTTCCTGATATGTTTGTCCATGTTCGCTAGGTACTTTTTCACTGTTTGGCCGACTTCCAGGGCAAGCGCACGCAGCGATGTAGCCACTTTTCCCTCGATCTTCCTCTTCAGCATCCTTTGGAACTTCTCCCCGCTCAGAGTCGTCGGCCGTCCGGAACCGGGTTTTCTTTTGATGCTGATTGTTGTCCCAGCTTCACTGTTTTCGCCATCACGGTTAGAGTTCGACTGATAGAGCAGTCATTTTGTTTTTCTGCTGATTCATGGGTTACTATGATTGATGCTGCATGGTTAGTTTCGTCAGTGCATGTGAAAGTAAACACATAAAAAATCGGCAAATTTTATCCATTTTTCAAAATGCAAATGCAAATAATTCTTCGGAATTTGAATCATCCAGCGAAGCATGATTCATATTACGAACACTAATACTAACCTTAATGAAGATTGCTTACTCAAAGATCAATTGTTAAACCATTTATTGTAGATTCTTACCTATTCTAGCGCTTAACTTGAAAACATCAAACCAAAAAGTGAAAATAACTACAAAATCTGAAAAACTAACGAAGCTTGTTTTTAACGGAATCTGTCAACAAAAACATTTTACTACTAGTTGTATCGATACCTGTAAATTATGTTATACGAAAGTGTATATCGCAAAAATCGTCGGGGTTTTCATTATTCAACCATTTATAACAATAAAGTTCAGTAAATTTACATTTACAAACAAAGTGTTCGAAATTTGAGACTGTTCAGAATATGAGTCAAAACGGGTACATACTTCTCCGCAAGACAGCCCCCTCAACCTTGTACTGCTCGATTTCGATGTCTTTTTTAACAAGTAGCTCTTTAAGGGCACAATTTTCTTCGTAAAAAAGCAGCATAGCACGCCAAACCGGGACAATCACGCATTCGGAAAGCTGGGAGGATTCAAATCATGTAGTCTTTTTAAAATGAAATGAGCTATGGAATTGGCGATCTAACGTACAAATCTACACCTAGGCGGCGCTGCGGTGAAAGTGATGATGGTTTTAAATTTTGCCATGTGAGCTTATGGAAGGTTTGTAGTTCTTTCCATAAATCACAATGTTATAATCATAAAAGATTATTTGATTTGTAAGAAATTTAATTCTGCGCAATTTTATATATATCATGTTATTTATTTACCTCTTTCAGTAGTGAAAACTCTAAAAATGTTGACAATGGTTGAATTAAAGAATGAAATTCGAGAGCACAATCAAACACATGTAGAAAAATGTAAGATTCCTGCATGTGAGAACTACCTTGGAAAGCCCGGAAGTAAAATATACGTGATTTGTTTTGGAGTTTTAGGTTAGATTAGCATCATTTTTTTAGTTCAAAAACAAAATCCAGATGTCTCACCGATCGTTTACGTTTTGCGTTAGATCGCCAATATCAGAATTGTTATTTTTGTTCTTAAGCGCACCTCCTCTGTTGTGGCAAGTTTAAGCTGCATTGTAAAAGTGACAGGGTAGCCCGAAACGTAATACTTCAACTTGAGGCGTACTTCGCCATTCCCATTTCCACCGTCCTGTAAACTATAGTCGTCCGCTTTTCGAGCGAGTATCGTTTCATAAACTATTTGCGATGTATACTTTATAATGGAATCCGTTTTCTATGGGAATATATCAAGTAATCTGAATTGTGCAGGTTTCTGGTAACCCTAACTATGACCTAATTATTTAGTGGCTCATTAAATCAAAAAAGCTACACGTGAGTACCATTAGTCACTCACAGGACCGGGTGAGTGTCTCTCTGTTTACCTTTTCACGATCAACCAAGTTTTCCACGGGAATAACTTCACACCACAAATGTACCAAATCGAACATGCTGCATTTCACCACAGGATTGGAATCGCCGGGGTTGCCAATGGGTGTTTTCCGAACGTCCAACATGTAGTGTTTGTCGTTAATCTTTAAAATCTCTTGCATTTTTGGAATCAAACAATATTTTAAAGTGAGCGAGAAACGAAAATAACTTTACACGAAAACAGCAAGATTATTCTGCCATCGGGGATGTGAGTTTTGGATAAACCCCTGTGGTGGTTTTTGGTAGTACAATTTGAGGTTTGAGAAAAGTATTGGTATTCATTGAAAGTAAAAGTGAATAGTTTATTTTTTTTTGTTTTTAGATTAGATATCATTGACAATATTTCATCAATACACCCAAGTTCCAAGCACCAATTCTTACTCAATCCTGCCCCACCAGGTTCAATGATCCCTCTCGCTGGTCTCTTCTTTTTCTTGTCACACCCGCATTCCATGCGGGCAGCTGATCCTACCCTTTCTATCTAAATGTGCTATAGAATATGGTAGGTATATATATTTGGATGGGGAAAAAGTAATCAATTATTTTTGGTTGAAATTAAAAATTTTTCAACCTCTTGCCCTACGATTCAATTTCCAATAGCGCGACCCAAACACGAGCACTTCAAGTCGTTCTGCTACGCTGTTGGGCATGGAACATGGGCACCCAATGATGTTGAAATACATGTTGTGAGCTAGTTGCGTTGTATAGTTTAAAAATGAAAACGAACAATTCATAGGCACGTAAAATGTTATCAAATTAATAACAATTCTCTTTTAAGCTAATTGAAATCTTTAGAAAAATCAACGGAAAATGAATAAGTTTTGTTGTATGGTATCGTTCGAAGCAGTCTCACAAACATCATACGCCTGAAGCTATGTATCTATCTCACATCGATACACCACGAGTGAGGTTTGATGTTGTACGTTCTGGCACATTCTAATCGTCACAGGTGTTGTTCAACATTGTACGTGAAAGTGTTAATATGCTTCAGATTGTCCGATTTGGGTCAAGTGGATTTTTACAATCTTCTCTTGATCACAATTTCTTATCACCAAGGAAGTTTTGAAATGCGAGAAAAAGGTAATAATTGTTCGGTACCAGGTCCGAATCTATGGTGGATGAATTGAGACATGCCAATTAAGCTCCCGGAGTTGTGTGGCCTTGCGTTGTACTGATGGTACACAACACCTCTTATATTGGCATATTCTGGACGGTTCTGGTCAATCGCTAGCTGCAAATGGTCCATTTGTTGACAGTAGAGATCTGAATTTAGAAAAAAGAAATGAAAAAAATTAAAATTTAAAAAATTATTTAAAAATTAGAAAATGTAAACAAAATAAAAAAAAAACTTACAGTATCGGCACCATAAACGCCATTCACAATTTCAGCGGTCTGGCTTGCATTTTCACCTTTATAAAAGAAAAAGTGTAAAATGTGCCGAATTTTCTCTTTGTTGATTTACCTTTAACTCACAAGTGAATGGAACAAACAAAAACCAGCGAAAAAATTTTTAAGAGTGAAATGTCACCTTTAAAACGAGGCTAAACTTGAAATAGTATGATCAATATTACGTGAGATATTGATTACTAAAGAACCGAGAACTAAAGCTACCGAGAACATAATAGATTACTTTTTCTCCAACCTAATGTACATCGATTAATTTTCAACATTTGTTATATTGAGATGAGTCTTTAAAAAACTAAAGAACGAGAACTAAAGCTACCGAGAACATAATAGATTACTTTTTCTCCAACCTAATGTACATCGATTAATTTTCAACATTTGTTATATTGAGATGAGTCTTTAAAAATACAAGTCAATAATATTTCTGAGACTTTTTTCAGGTTGTCTACAGAATGTACAACCGTGGACAGTTTTGATTCAAACGACACTGGGATAATTTACAGAAGAAGGAACAACTTTTCTCCACTCGAAACTTTGGTGGCAGTGCGGAATATTCCAAATTGCGCTTTTATAGCAGATTTTCACCCATGTGTCGGAAGCCGATTGGGTTGGAAATTCGTTTGGATCACGTGATTCGATCGAAATCAACTTTTGCATTCTGTAATCAAATCCGATTCAAATCTTCATTTGCACAACTCTATTGGATTTTATTCGGACGGATTTCAAGAAAAATTTAGATCCGTTAGAGTGATTCTGACTCGATCGGATTCTAGAATACAGGTATTTGTAGTATTTCTAATGTGCCCTGGTTGTCCTGCTCAGACCTTTGTAGGGATATGATGTGGGCCATCATCGTTATCAAGATGATTCTGATAAAGCGATTGAAGTTCTCCCCGAGTAAAAACCGATAAATTATAGTGTTGCATCTAGTTCTAAAGGTACAACAGTTTTTGAGAGCTTTGTATAATCCCGTATGCATTTTCTCGCTGACGAAACTGTGGTTTATTGTCAGATCTAATGGACTTAGGGACCCCAAACTGCAAAACGTTATATATACAATCTACACAATTTGTTCCATAACTATGGCTACTGTGAATCTGTTAAGGTAATCCACTAAATGGAAGAGCCCAACCGCGGTTTCTCACAGGTTCTGGTGGAACTCTTTCCTTGGTATTCATTGATAACGCGTTTAAATCATTCCTATCAAAATCAAAATAAAAAAAATCAATCAGCTGTTCGAAAACTGGAACAAATTATTTGTTTAGTTTCTTAGCTAAAACTTACTGTCAGTTTCATTCAATTTTGTAGAACTTTATTGGACAAAAAATTCGGTTCAAAGCAACTATGTGCAGAAACTACATAACCTAACAAAAAACAGAACGTAATAAAATGCAAAAATTTGTAAACTTTTCTACTGTGTTACTTTGATAAAAGAACACACATTGTGATACAAAAAAAATCTTAAATTGTACATCCTACAAGATGAAAAATGTAGGTTTTGGACAATATTTTTGTTTGGTGATTTTTTGAATTTTTGTCATTTCCTGGAAAACTGAAGAACAGAAAAATGATTCTTGTAGATTGGAGCTTCTGTAACGCCAATAACCAGAATTACACCAATGGTTTTCGATAAAAAAAATAATGGTCGTTGATGGGTTAATCGGTATCTCAGAATAACTTCTTGAATTTTCGGATACCAACCAGCAATAGCAGATCTATGACTATTTCATCGTCAAGGCTTTTTCAAACTTTTTTCAGAATCCGAGTTATTTGTTGTAGCAATTATGGCAGATTTACAATCGATAAATCGAGGCTGTATTTGGAGGCAATTTAACCCTACACTGGAGAAATAGTTTAGTAAAAGCAGCTACCAAATCTTTAGTAGCCAAAACATTGGTAAAATATACAAATGTTTTGTAAATATTACCAAAATTACGTAAAAGCGATGTCAGACGCAATGAACGTTCCTACTAGAGATTCGTAGATTTTACTTCATACCATTAGTAACTTTGTTTTTTTGTCATACCTAACATCTGTGATGTGCGCACTTTGCAATCGCCATTTCTATTTTGGAGATGAAGCGATTCGGATGTAAGCATTTTGTTGATGTTATGTTTCATTACATATATACATATTTAATATTATTAACATATGTATTTCTTTTCTTCATAGAGACACGAGCGAACAATATGCGGATGAAACGTGCTGGTGCTACAAACACTCCCTAAATAATGCAAACTAGAGCGATGCAGCAGGAAGAGGAACGGGAACTTTCCTCGTGTACGCTGCTCATAGAATAAGTTATATATTATTATTATAATGTATTCTAAGTATGTGGAGTTAAATGTAATCAAATAGAATTTTTTAAATTAAAAATAATTATTAAAAAACATTTTTATTATCCCTGATGATTATCTCTCACAAATGAGAAGCAAAATTTTCACTGATATTGCACCAATGTTGGACCAACAAATCGTAGTTTGTTTGACGTTTGTGCCTGCCATTTTTCTTTCGTAATTTGTACCAATGATTTGTAGGGTAGAAAATGACTAGAGAATTGGTAACATGTACCAAAAAATTCGTCGTATTTACTAACTATTCCTCTCAGTGTAATTTTGTGATCAACTCTACCAATAGTTTTAATCTCAAAAGTTATTGCTACAGAATTGAGAATAGCGATATTATTAGCTATTGGATTATAATCGTTACTTAGGTTTTCTCTGTCGATCAACTCATCAACCAGATCGGGATGTAAAAACCAAAGTGTGATATAGGGAAAGTTGGTCTGACTTAAACCCACTTGATTGAAATTGAGAACGATTTTCTGTTCATATTCTCCTAGAATAAATATAATTGCATAATAAAATGATATACAGCTGATTAAATGTCAACAATGCAATAATTTCGATTTCCAGCAAAGTGAAGTTTATTAACGGGTTATCATTTCGTAACACCTCTATAAACACCGCAAACGCTGCACTGCTGGGTCAATCAATCCTCCGCTTATGCGTCGTAGCTTTGTTTACATCTGTGTGTTTGCAAATGAAATTTGGTTCGCTGTCAAGATACGATTAAACTAGCAACAATTTTCATCACTCGCCCTGTAATAAATCTCAGTGGAAAAACACTATTTTTTTTAAATTATTAGAATTATTAGTTCAACAACTTGCTGGAAAAGTTTCGGTTTTGAAGACGGGTGAGGTTCCATCGAGGCAGGCGATATTTGGGAAATATTTTCTCGAGAAAGGTTGGGTTGAACGTGAAAATGAGAAATATTCTGCGTCTACAGAAAGCTCAACAAATATAATTTGGATTTATTAGAGGATTAATTGTAAATTCTTCGCTCACTGAACACTGAAATGGAGGAACAAATAAGTCAGGACTCGTGTGACGTAGAGGTAGGTTGTATTCATTTTCCCACGGCGTGAAATTCTCGTTCATTCGATCATTATTCTAGATGACGAACTCGAAAGGAGTTCTTCTAAAAATTGCCAATTTGTACGCGGAACAGTTGATGTCCGACGTTTGTCTAGTGGTGGGAGCCAACCGCTATCCGGCCCATAGGGTCATCCTGTGTGCCAGTAGCGACGTGTTCCAGGTCATGCTGATGAATCCGGAGTGGAACGAGTGTCGCGAGAGTGTCATCGAGCTCAAGGAGGATCCGATGTGTTCGATGGTTTTTCCACAATTTCTCAAGTACCTGTATGTGGGCCAGATTAAGGTGTCCATCCAGACGGTGATGCCGATGCTGGAGCTGGCCGATAAGTACAACATAAAGGATTTAGTGGAGCTCTGCGTGGACTACATGATGAAGCATATTGCGAAGGCGGCAACGCAGGGCTATTTGGTGTCATGGTTCCAGTATACGATTTCGCTCGGGAACAGCCACGTCGAGCTGACGCAGGCGTTGCAAAATTTTCTGAAGTGGAACTTGAACATCGTTTCGGAATCGAACGATTTCAACGAGCTTTGTGGGATGATTTTGGTGACGCTTCTGCAACAGAATGATATCGTTGTGCAGAGCGAATTTACGCTGTTTGAGTGAGTTGAGTTGACGATGGCAGTGGTTTTCTAGTGGTTTTTCATATCTCTAACCCATCTGTAGGTATCTGGAGAAATGGCTGTTGTACAAAAAGGACCAGCTCGACAAGGAGCAGGAGATGAACGAGGAGGAGAAACTGTACGAACTAGTCAGCACAATCGAGGCCGTCTTTGTGCACGTTCGCTTTGCCATGATGTCCCCGTCTGAGTTGGCGCAAATTTTGGTGCGACCCATCCTGCAGTACCACAAGGAGTTCTTTGTCGAGCGGGTTGCCATCGGAATGAGCTACCACTCGGGGCAAGAGGATCGCATACGGGAGATCCGGGCGCAGGAGAATGGTGCGCTGCAGTTTACGCCGCGTCTTTACACCACCGACGTTTGGGGCCTTAGCATGAAGATCGACGATTTCGAGGGAATCGAGAACTATCGCAGCTTTGTGGCGCTGTTCTTTTCGCAGCAGGATCTGTCGGAGTGCCAGGAAGGTGAGCGGGCTAGTTTGTGATGGGTTGAATTAAAGGGGTTATCTTCAATGTGTTTTTTCCTGTATGTGTTTTTAGAGCAAAGCGTTGCGTGGGAGATTGAATTTTTCCCCCGCGGAGTGCGCTTCAATCGTGCAAAGCTGATTGGGGTCTTCAATACGCCTGTCTCTACGGAAATCCCAGAGTCGATCATTCGAACCGTGCGCTTGAAGGTTCTGTGCCAGGAGAAACTAGAAGAGGATCGGCGATTCACGGTGAGTTCGATGGGTTTTAATTGTAATGAAATGTTAGCCGTGGAAAGAGGTGTGGTTGTCTGTAGTATCTAATTTGGGTGACTTAACTTTCAAGAGAATAACTCTAGGTACTCTAAAAATGCTCAAATCATAAATTGTTTCCATTCTTTGAATGTAACAGAAGAAAAAATTCACGGGATTGAATATTGGCTCAGAAGTCTATCTATGAGTAAAATAATATGCTCTAATATGCGGGAGAAATTCATTTAACACCGGTTGGATCACCTAGACCAGCTATATTCAACTTGTTGTCAACGAGTTCTTCCGGTTGGCCCATCTGGTGTTACATTGTTTTAAACTATTTTGTACGTGTAACAATAACGAAAACTTTATAAATCAATACCTATTTCACGTGGGACTACGTTTTTCAGTAATGGTGCCAAATCAGAAAACAGGACACGTTTTCATGAGATAGAAATAACAAAGGCAGTGTTCGTTCGAATGAAAGTGTTGAAAGTGAGAAAATATTGCAATGAAAGCTCCGCTAGTTTTCAAGTTTATGAGTATAAACAAGCTACTCGCAATTTCTTAAGATTCGCGATTCATCAGTCATCCATCTAGCGACAAGACGGGAGCGAGGTTTTCCAAATGGTCATTCCCAAGGCCAAGTTTAGTTTAGTTTCCAATTTGACCTTCTCTAAGGCTGAAGGCAAATGAACTGAGAAATTTTAAAGTCTATAATTCAAACTATGATCGTCATTATTCAAGTCATAGTCTCGCTCCAGCTAGCAGACAGCAGTCTTTCTCAATGCTGATGTCAGACATAGCTGTTTTGCTCGACACAAAGTAAGAACGAAAGAAAGATATCGCAAACAGTCGTACAATTTTGTTTGATAAAGAGATGGCCTCGATTTTTTTTTCGGTTTAAAATAGAACATATACACCGGTTTAAGGATACGGTGCAGAAAGGATGTCCGAACTTTAAAGCGAACGATGTTGAAACTAAACATTTCAACTTTGTTGCTTGGAGTGAGAGTTCAACTGGGTGCAAAACAAAAAGTTGCACATCAGCACCGCGTTGTTTTCCGAAGACTGCTTGTGGAGAGTGTTTCTGTATTTTCGCACCAAACCATTACCGCACCTGTACTGGGATGTAAATTTCAAATTTCGTAAACGAGAGCGTTTTGTTTGGGATGCAGAGATTTGACGGTTTTATATCTCTTTGCCGGTTTGTTACTTATTGAACCAAAAGCTATTTTTCATAGCACAAAAACTTTTCAAACCAGTTTTAAAATGCAATTGATGCATTCTCGTTAATACTACACTTTCACGTTACATTTTCCACGCACTGCCACGTTCGATGCATTTCTTCGCATACTACATCGAATCTAAGACGAACAAACATTACGGTACGGTATTCCAGTGATTACTCTACGTGGGCACAGTGAAGAAACAGCGGTGATCTTGCATTTCCAAATTTATGCAGACATTGCAGAAAGTTTTAAAAAATTAGAAAATTTTGAAAAAAGAAAAAAAAGAACATTCACAAAGTTCAAAAAAAATTGTTTTAGAAAAAAAATCGGATCACCTCAATAATTTGAAAATTAAAAATTAAAACCTAGAAACATCCTAGTCCTGTCCCATCAATCTAGTGTCAGATTCAACTATTATTAAGTTGTTAGATTTGATTATATAGGGAATAAGTTTTATTTCAAGATGTTTCAAGATTTGATTCTGTAAACGTTAGATGATAAGTAATAGGGTCTGATAAATACACCTTTCTTGGAACAAAATATAGGAACTTCTGAAAATTCAAATGGTTATGAAAATATCGAAAATTCAGACAATTTTTCCAACTCTGAAAATAAAAACACTGAAAAATTCAAGAAATTTGAAAATATATAGAAACTGGAAAATTGTAAAATTAAGAAATCTTATAAATTCTAGAAAACTTAACAAACTAAAGATTCAGAAATTTAGAAATACTAAAAAAATCAGAAAACTAAAAATCTAGAAGATTTATGAACATTCAGAAAATTTTTAAAATTAAAGAAAAAGAATCATAAAATTTAGCACATGCAAAAATTTTTAAAATTTACAAAACTTAAAACAATTCAAGAATTCTGAAAATTATGAAAAAAACTAAAGAAAATAAAAATTTATAATATATAGGAAATTAAAAAAAATCATCTTATAAGAAAAATTCCGAAAATAGAAAATTCGGTAAATCAACAAAAAAAAAACAAAAAATTACCAAAAATTTATGAAAATTAAAAAAGGAAAATTCAGAAAAAAAACATTAAAAACAAATTTAAAAAAAAAATTAAAAATCTAAAAATCTAAAAGAAAACTAAAAATACACAGAAGCTCTTTTCCAGCAAAGATTATACAAATCAATTCGCTTTTGATTGCTTCGGACGCATCGAAATTTTTGAATTATCTCTTTAGTCGAAAGTTTCGGTGGGTTGGCATGGTTTTACGAAGCAGTTGAAGATGGATGACTCATGATTCTGACTTCCTGTTTTCGCGAGAACAATACACGAGATTTGTGTTCTTATTGGCAATGCATGAAGCAATACGGCAATACGGCAGTGTGCTCAGCCGGAGTGCTACCGCTGTACGGAGCACTGCGCCGAAAAGTATGCACATCGCTCTGGTGTGAACGATGTGCAGTATCACTCTCATGTCGTCTAAAGACGACGCTCGTACACACAGCTCATCGCGCGGATGTCGTCTATGGACGACACTCGTGCGGATGTCGTGTATAGACGACGCTTCTAGCGAAAGGGTTAAGAACGAACATAATCAAGGCCAGCAAAAGGGAACCAACTGTTTCTTGGTTCCCTATGTATGTATTCCGTCGATTTTCTGGTTGTGTAAACTAGGGAATCCGTGTTTTCTCTAGTCGTTGGTTTTACGCAAATTTGTTCGGCTTCTCCTTTCTGGAGCCATCAATGTAAACCAGGGAACTTATTTCTCCGGATTTTGTAATTCATACTGAGTCTTGCCTTAAGAGATTTCTTATGGGCTAAGCCCCTGTCACGAAAATCCCGACTAAGGTAGACGTAAAAACACAGCGTGGGAATTTTCCTATTCATGTTTCTTACCCTCTACTACGCCACCCGCGTAGAGTCCCAAACAAACATAAGCTATAAAATATTATTTCTATTTCTATGCCTAGCGTCTTATCGCTTAGCGTTCTATTCACTTTGCTCAATTCTCGCTTGAGTTACGTTGAGTCATAAAACTCTGGTGCGCTTATCTTGGAAGCTGAAGAAAGATAGAAAGAAGAAACACTTGGTTCCCTTTTGCTGGCATTGATTATGTTCGTTCTTAACCCTTTCGCTACAAGCGTCGTCTATAGACGACATCCGCGTGATGAGCTGTGTGTACGAGCGTCGTCATTAGACGACATGAGAGTGATACTGCACATCGTTCACACCAGAGCGATGTGCATACTTTTCGGCGCAGTGCTCCGTACAGCGGTAGCACTCCGGCTGAGCACACTGCCGTATTGCCGTATTGCTTCATGCATTGCCAATAAGAACACAAATCTCGTGTATTGTTCTCGCGAGAACAGGAAGTCAGAATCATGAGTCATCCATCTTCAACTGCTTCGTAAAACCATGCCAACCCATCGGTCCTTTCCAGGACCACCGAAACTTTCGACTAAAGAGATAATTCAAAAATATGCAAAGCGAATTGATTTGTATAATCTTTGCTGGAAAAGAGATTCTGTGTTTTTTTAGATTTTTTAGTTTATTTTCTTAAATTTGTTTTTAAATTTTTTGATTTTTTTTTCTTAATTTTCCTTTTTTAATTTTCATAAATTTTTAGTAATTTTTTGTTGATTTACCTAGTTTTCTATTTTCGGAATTTTTCTAATAAGCTGATTTTTTTTTAATTTCCTATATACATGTCGGACTCGATTATCCGGGATTCGATTATCCGGAATTTTAAACTCGATTATTCGGAGTATTTTATTTTTGATTTTCGGAAATTTTGAAAAATTTATATAATAATTCCATATTGAATACCTGATATGGGTATCAAATGAAAGGGCTTGACTAGTAGAACACAGTTATTTATGAAAAATGCAAAACCAAGATGGCGGCCACTCCAAAATGGCGGATTTCATATTTTCTCAGAACCCCATCAATAAGAGTATCAAATGAAAGAGCTTGACTAGAAGAACACAGTTATTTATGAAAAATGCAAATCCAAGATGGCGGCCACTACAAAATGGCCGATTTCAGATTTTCTCAGAACCCCATCAATATGGGTATCAAATGAAAGGGCTTGACTAGTAGCCGCTATTTATGAAAAAGGCAATCCAAGATGGCGGCCACTACAAAATGGCGGATTTTATATTTTCTCAGAAACCCATTAATATGGGTATCGAATATAAGGACTTGACTAGTACAACACAATTATTTATGAAAAATGCAAATTCAAAATGGCTGCCATCACAAGATGACATCATATATATTTTTTCACAATCCCATCAATATTGGCATCAAATGAAAGGGCTTGATTAGTAGAACACAGTTGTTTATGAAAAATGCAATTCTTAGATGGCGGCTACTACAAAATGGCGGATTACATATTTTCAGTAATTTATGAAAAATTGTGTATAATGTAAATCCATCATAAAATGGCGCCATTTTGTTCAAAGCCCATCAATATGGGTATCAAATGAAAGTGCTCGACTGGTAGAACACAGTAGATGATAAAAAATCCAAATCCAAGATGACCGCTGTTCCCAAAAAAAAACATTACTTTTTATTGGTTTCATTCAGCTTGCCCTGTTTGTATGTATATTTCAGTGTTTGTAGGGTTATCCCACATTAATAGAAAATTGACCCTGTTCTTGTTGACTGATTGATCTGAAATTTTGAATACACTTTTAATTCTACTGTCATTATAAAACTGCGTATTCCATGTTCTTGGAAAACTTAGTTTGGCCGCCGCTAAAAAATGGCTGAATGGCTTGACTTGGAGAATACATTACACTATGTACAACATAAATTCAAAAAGGTCGCCGCCATAAAATGGTCGACTATGTATTTTCTGCAATCCCCTCAATATTGGTAGGAAATGAAATGATTTGACTAATAGAATACAGTAAATCATCGAAATATTCCGAGGAAAGTTAGGTAACAAACAAAAATTGAAAAAAACATAAATTTTTTGAATGGTTTTAAGGTGAAGGTGGAAGCTAGCCATTGTAGTAGTATAGGTAAACCCTCGTGTAAAAATGGGGTAATAGTGTTTGTGAGAGAAGAGCAAAGCACACGTAAATAGATCAATTCACTTATCAGACTGTGTGGCGCTTCATTGACATGAGTCTTTGAATACATTTGAAAAAAAAACAAATAACAATTCAATACTAAAGTAAAATGTATGAACGATATGTTCCGATGAACAATTGCAAATATAAATATATATAGAAGGTGCATTTGCATATGATTCTGATTATACGCGAGCGTAACATGAGCAAATTTATTACACATGCGAATTGGGGCACTTTTGGTATTAACAAGTTCTTCCGCATAGTAACTCGATGTTGATAATTCCTTAATATTTTCCTTCGTTGATCGTATTGTTTTCACATATTCACGTTGGAAAGCCTTAACCCTTCTCTTCGTTGGCCGAGGCATTTAGATTGAATTTAATACTTTTCCGTTTACTGTTTTTGAAAGCATAGGCAGCCGTGGCAGTGTTCCGAGCTCTGCAATACAATTTTCTTACCCAATGTGAAAGTTGCTAAAACTTACATTATAGACCCCTTAAACGTAAAAATAATAATTGTATTGATATCAATTTTATTCTATTGATTTTCATGACATGGGACGCTATGACTCCGGAATAACATATTATTGAGTGGTTTTTATAGCTGTTTCGATGATGTTGTTTGGCATCAGTGTCGAAAAAATATCGATGCTTCCACCAATACAAACAAAACCATTGCAGAAGATTGAAAAACGAAAATTTAACTTTCAGAGCACTTGCTCGAGTTTTCCGACGTTCTTCACTATACGGTGCGAAAGCAGATGAAAATTTAATATCTTGTGAGTAATCGATTAGAATTTGGTTGATATTACTTGATGGGAAGTGTGCGAAAACGATTATTTTCTTCACACTGTTTCGCAAAATTATTGATTTTCGGGCGAGAGGTGAGGGAGGGAGATGAAAGAAATGAGCGCCATTGTGGCAGCCATTTATGGCTAGCTTCCACCTTCACCTTAATGTAGAGAAGTATACTAATAATACAGATAATTTACTAAAAAACTAGAAAAAGAAATAAGTAAAATAACAGTTAAACGGTTTAATGTACTAAGAGCTAGAAAATAATTTGGCAAGTAGCAGTTAGTAGTTATCACACCCGTTCCTTCATTGGTCTAGGGCAGCGATACTCAACCTGCGGCCCGGTGGGCTCTTCTGGTTGGCCCATCTGGTGTGTATGATGTTTGGAACTCATACACAAAAATCAATAAATATTGGTGAAAGTCAGCGTTTTCACTCAGTTAAAGCATTCATTCATTGACTCTTATCGGTGCTACCAAATGTTTGTACTAAAAGAGCTTCATTCTTGAATTTCTATGTTTGTTTCACGCCGGTTATAATTTCGTAGTACATTTATTTTTGTTTTGCGGCCCACGACACCATGCCTAGCATGTGTTTGTGGCCCCTCTGGCAAAAAGGTTAAACACCACTGGTCTAGGGCAATGATGAGACTAAAATAAAATCGTGGGGTGTATGATGAAACAACTAACTGTGGGTAATGTTTATTTCTTATCTAATTTTCTTCGGAATATTTTCATGATGTACTGTATTCAATTAGTCAAATCATTTCATTTGATACCGATATTGAGGGAATTGCAAAAAATACATAGTCGAGGTGTCTTCCAAACTCAGATCATTCAGTCAACAGAAACGCGTTCAATTTACTATTCATTTGGGACAACCTTACAAACATTCAAACATACATACAAACAGGTCAAGCTGAATGAACCATTAACCAATTAACCAATTAATTTTTAAATTAGCTAAATGTAATTTAGTTTGGGGACTGTGGCGATCTCGGAATTGGATTTTTGATGATATGCTATGTTCTACTAGTGGAGAACTTTATTTTGATACCCATATTGAAGAGGTTTTGAAAAAAAAAAAATATGGCGCCATTTTGTGGTGGCGGCCATTTTGGATTTGCATTTTTCATAAATTACTGTATTCTACTAGTCAATCCATTTCATTTGATACCCACATTCAAGCGGTTCTGAGAAAATATGTAATCCGCCATTTTGTAGCGGCCGCCATCTTGGATTTACATTTTTCATAAAAAACTGTGTCAAGCCCTTTCATTTGACCCATATTGAAGCGGTTCTGAGAAAATGTGTAATCCGCCATCTTGGATTTATATTTTTCATAAACAACTGTGTTCTACAGATAAAGCCCGCTCTTTCGATACCCTTATTGATAGAGTTTTGAGGAAATATGTAATCCGCCACTTTGTGGCGGCCGCCATCTTGGATATCCCAGACCATCGAATACGCTGTTTTATAATGACACCAGAGATAAAGATGTGTTCCAATTTACAGATCAGTCGGTCAACAGGAAGGGGGTTAAATTTCTATTCACGTGGTATAGTGCTTCATACAAAGTTGCAAAGTTACAAAGTTACAAAGTCACAAACATACAAACGAGTCAACCTAGATAAAACCGTAAATAAGTGCAAATCATAATTTTAATACGTTTACCTAGAGAAAATTGTTTTGTTTTATGACTCGATTATCCGGAGGATTCGATTATCCGGAGTGAAAAAAAATCAATACTCCGGATAATCGAGTCCGACCTGTATTATAAATTTTTATTTTTTTTAGTTTTTAATTTTTTTTAAATTTTTGCATGTGCTAAATTTTATGTTTTTTTTTCAACTTTAAAAATTTTCTGAATTTTCATAAATTTTCTAGATTTTCAAAATTTTTAGTTTTCTGATCTTTTAAGTATTTCTAAATTTCTGAATCTGTAGTTTGTTAAGTTTTCTTGAATGTATTAGATTTTTTTTATTTTACAATTTTCCAATTTCTATATATTTTTAATTTTTATTTAATTTTTCAATGTTTTTATTTTCAAAGTTAGAAAAATTGTCTGAATTATCTATATTTTCTTAACCATTTGAATTTTCAGAAGTTCCTATATTTTGTTCCAAGAAAGGTGTATTTATCAGACCCTATTACTTATCATCTAACGTTTACAGATTCAAATTCCAGCTTGAAATAAAACTTATTACATATATAATCAAGTCTAACAACTTAATAATAATTGAATCTAACTCTAGATTGATGGGACAGGACTAGGATGTTTCTAGGTTTTTAATTTTTAATTTTCAAATTATTGAGGTGAGCCGATTTTTTTCTAAAACAAAATTTTTTGAACTTTGTGAGTGTTCTTTTTTCTTTCTTTTTTCAAAATTTTCTAATTTTTTAAGACTTTCTGCAATGCCTGTATAAATTTGGAAATGCAAGATCACCGCTGTTTCTTCACTGTGCCCAGAACATAGTGAATTGATCGCGTCTTCAGAGTCAAGTAGTTCCTGCATACATTATTAAATGTGATCCTCCACTATATTTTAATTATTGTATGTAAAATAATCAATTTCACTATTTTCTCCTTCGCTTCCTTCCCAGATCGGTGTGCTGATCAGCGGCGTCCAGAACAGGATCACCTACATCCGGACGTGTCACGTTCGGACGGCGTACTTCTCCAATGAGTTCCGGGTGTTGAACATCGATAACCTGATACCGTACGAGGAGCTGAAGCTGAGCGCCGTTAACCTGTCACCCCATCTGATCGGCGAGAAGCGGGACACCATCCAGCTGCATGTGATCATCGCTCCGCTGGGGGAGCACGCGAGCAGCGAGACACCCCCGTTTGAGTTTCGAAATTTATAGTTTTGTTGCTAGGGAATCCGGGTGGAGATTCCTTCGGTTGTTAGAGAAGACGGTGGAGAGCAAATCGTTGTTTAACGCTACAAGCGCGTTAGCAAGATCGGAGAAAAAAAAAAAGCGAGGGAAAGAGAGATCGAGTCACTTATTGTAGCTGTTTTTAGTTCATCACAAAAAAGAACGAATCTTTTTGGAAAATTGTAAGGACGATTGTTGGCGCTGTATTTGTTGCTCGCTTGATAAGCGAAACATTTCTCGGGACATTTTTTCGGCCAACCAAATCGAAAGCTGGCTGTCGGGGGAGACTGCTGATATATGTATGACAGGACAGGTTCATTGTTCATGTGCTAATATTTCACGAACACTTATTAAACGCTGGAATAATAATAAAAAAAATTAAACGATGTTTTGGTTTGTTCATAATTAGCGGCAATTAAGTACGCTATTTCATTCCATCAGCCGGTCCTCAAGTATTTACCCCATTATCCTTAATAAGAAATTTTCTACTAAGGCTAATTCGGTGACGATAAACCGGATGGATGCGTTTGTAGCCGGCTGTTGTCAACAGAGGCGAGTATAGTTTTAATCGGACTTGCGTCGAATTGTGGAATGATAGAGGAAGAGAGCGCACGCTCCGGTTTCTAATTAATTTTATACTTTTATACACTCGTCTATCGAACGCTTTATGTGCGGAGAATTCGGTATACTGTGCCGGGTAAGTGGACACCACATGCGTTGATGATGGTGACGAATGTAATGAGATTCAGGTTTCACCGATGGGACTGAGGGATGAGTACAAGTTTGGAAGAAAAGTTATTCAGTGACAATACGTTTCCTATTCTGTAATATACTTATATGCATTTATTTGTTAACTATTTTCACCTTAATTCTATTCGCATTATCCTCTTCGATCGGACATCATTGCAGTATAAACTTATGGCTGCTCCTAGCTATGTATACATCTGTTGATTAATGCCTATCGGGGATCGCTGTAAGTCGGTAATTTGAACGGTTATTCCTTCGTTGCAAGGGTAACCGACGATCTATCGTAAAACAAAACACTAATGATAATGACGACGAGATTCAATCGAGCCTCTGGTGAGAGCGTGTGTTGAAAAGCGCGCTCCTTCAGTGTGAGATCGACATTGGCCTTTCCTATCACAAACTAATTTCGTATGCATTTTTATTGGATAGCGAAGTACACATTTTCATTGCTATTGAGCCGAGTTCAATAGCGTGCTGTCGGTGATGAGATGATGATGATGATCTGTGCGCGGCGAGTTCCACAACCGCGATGACACTCTTCAAGTCAGTGTGCTTGGTCACTTTCCCGGTAAGGTTGTCCCAATTAGAGCGCAAACTATGGAGAGGAAAAAAAAAACACACACAGAAAGAAACCGCCACCATAAACTTGCAGATAACAGGAAAAATCATAGCGATAAGTAATGCGAGGAGGAGCGGATCATAACTCACCCAGCAACAGGCCACCGAGCAGGATGAAGATGTAATCACAGTTGTAGGCGAGCAGGAAGCCGACCAGATTGCTGCCAACCATCGCACCTAGCCGACCGGTCATCAGTATTAGGCAGAGTGCCATTGCCCTAGTTTCGGAGACAGAGAAAAGGAATACATTTCCAGGGGGAGAAACAAAGGCAACGCAGCGCGCATAAGGAAAACATGGGTATTCCACATGGTTGAACATTTTTCCGTGTTCGTGTGCACATGGTCGTGTACACGGGCGCGCGCGCGCACACGTTCGCGTGGGTACCGTTGCGTTGGCCATTGGTTGATGGGTTTTGATTGCACGCAATTATTACCCACGAGTTTGGGGTGTTTATTTTGTTGTTTTCCGATAAAATTTTGGCACCGCGCGAGTCAAGCCGTCAGTCAGGTGATTGTGGATGGAAGGGGAGAAGCAAAAGAAAAAAAATCATATATCGTATATATAAATAATTAATTTGATAATTGTTTTGATTAAGATGAAAGGGAATAACACACCGTTCGCATAACGGGAGAGGAGCGAAAGCGTAAAGCGCAATTCATTAGAGGGAAAAGATCCGTTTAATGCGGATTTGGTGCATGATGAGAGCGCCGCTAATTTGTCTTATGTTATATGTTCAAATCTATACCGTTTTTGGTATCACATTACAACTGCTTAGTGCTCTTTTGTATTTTGTCTTCATATTCTAGTGTGAATTATGCGGTTTTTGTTAAAAATGATCTCAATTTTTTCAAATGTAGCTACTATTTCCCTCAGTTTTGTACTCGAGCTCGGAAGAATTCGTTGCGCTTTCCCGCATTCTAACACGAACTAAGTAAAAATTGAATATTTCTACCTTTGGTGCTTTTTTTATATCTTAGGACAAACAATAATGATAAGTCACAAAAGACAAGTTGAACGATTTTTTTTGTATTAGTTTGGGGAAAAAGAAATCAATTTCTTCTTGTGGGTAGTCGTTTGAAGCCTGGTTGCGTTAGGGTGACCTCTGACGACAAGATGAACCTCAACGATGGATATCAGCATGAAGAAAATCCATATTTTGACAGTTGAATTGAGTTCTTGACAATTACCCAATATTTTTCGTTTGAGTGAAATTGGGGGCCATTAGGAGGATTGAGGTCTTTTTCAATGCAATCGACCCAGTTGTCAAGGTACCACTGAAGCACCTTTCGACTGTAGTGACAGCTTGCCAAATCTGGCCAATACTCCACCGAGCCCATGTGAGCTTTAATAAACGGAAGAAGACGTTTCTGCAGGCACTTATCCGTAAACATTTTAGAGCTCATTGTCTTGTTTGTGAAAGGAACCTAGCTTTCCTGTCCAAAGTTGCGAATCCCTTACCAAATTGTAGCGGACCGGGTTTCAAAAGACAACCCGGAACCTACGGCCAGCTCGAAGAAGGCTAAGATATTAGCGTTCCCACCCGTCCTCTCTTAATTTTTCTGGGCATCGAATTGAAGAATTTTAATCCTTTATACAATAGTGAATTTTGGGACCTGCTAAATAAAAAGTTAGGTGTTCTTGCATCAATCGCGTTTCTTGTATTATATCTATGCAAATCACTTCCTCGTTCAATTCGATCACACAAGTATCGAGGCAGCATATCATTCAAAATTTTAAAGATGAACACCATTGTCAAGTAATAAATCCTTTGCTTCACAGATAACCACTGTAGCGCGTCCAACATTATGACAGAGGAAGTGTACCTATGACATCTTAAAATTAATCGCATGATTTTATTTTGTAACCGCTGCAATCGCAATAGTTGTGTATTATTTGCAAGAAACAGGATGGATGAGCAGAAATCTATGTGTGGTGAGACGAGTGATTTATATAGTTTGACTTTACTAATTGCGTTTAACTCATTCTTCAAACGACAAATGACGCCGTACTTTTTAGCAACCTTTTTGATGACATTATCAATGTGAGACTTAAAAGTTAGTCTGTCATCAATAACTACTCCCAGATATTTTATTTCTTTAACCCGTTCAATAGTCTCACCATCGATTTCAAAATTACCGTTATATCTGGAGTTTGCTGAAGAAATGAGCATGTATTTTGTTTTATTAACATTCAACTTTAATTGTTTGAATTTCAACCACCGAGCGAGAGAATGAAGATCTTCGTTCAAGTGCTCCGCGATTACATTCAACTCCTTAGCTGCGATGAACAGAACAGTGTCATCCGCGAACAAGTTGATATCACAAAAACGTAAAACCCGCCGCATATCATTAATATATAAAATGAATAAAATGGGCCCTAACACACTTCCCTGTGGTATACCAAGTGTGTTATCGATGGGAGTAGAAATAAAATCGTTGAAACGAGTCTTTTGAGTTCTATCACACAAGTAGCTTTCAAACCATTTGTATGATGTCCCTACAATTCCAAAGCGCTTCAATGTTTGCAACAATAAGGCCCTAGAAATTGTTTCAAAAGCGCGTTTCAAATCCAAGAACACCGCAAAAATAGTTTCTTTAGCCTCGATATTCTCTTTCCATTTTGCCAACACCAGATTTAGTGCGGTCTCACAAGAGTGTCCCTCTCGATATCCCGACTGTTCCGGTATCAGCAAACTGTTATTGTCAATAAATTTCATCAGCTGGCCTTTCACAACAAGTTCTAAAATTTTTTCTAATGTGTGCAACATGTTAATGGGGCGGAACTCTTCGGCTTTATCCGTCCCATTAACTTTGGGGATGGGAACCACAAGAGATTCCTTCCAAACTTCAGGCACGTGCCCAGTTTGCAATGATTCATTTATCAGGCCTAGCAATTCGTGTCCAATAACATGAAAGCAATCTTGTATCACTTTTGCGTTGACATTGTCGATACCAGCCGATTTATGCAAAGAAAAACAAATATCTCTCAACTCTGCAAATGTGATGGGTAGAAAACATTCTAATCTGCAATTGCTGCTTATCGGCTGTATTATTTCGTATGGCTCACTGACCAATTCAATACTTTGATTGATCAATTGAACACTATTCACGAAATAACTGTTGAATTTTTCCGCAATGATTTGTTCCGAATGTTCTTCTGAACCTTCAAAAGTTATGGACCGCGATAAACTATTTTTAGTGTTAAGTAAACTTTTTAGTATTTTCCATAACTCCTTGCTGTTATTCTGATGTTGATCGATTTTCCTCTGTATATATTCACATCTTGTCTTTTTCAAGGCTTGTGAATATATATTCCGCGCGCAGGTGTACCTTTTCCAATCGTTTTCTATATTACTTCTACAAAATTTTGAGTACATTTTATCTCGTTTACGTTTGAGACGCAAGAGTGATAATGTGTACCAGCTGTTCGAATTTTTCAAATTGATTTGTTTCTCAAAAACTAGGCTATTGGTACACACTTTCAAGATATTAGTGAGAACAGCTGCTTTCAAATCCAGATTGTCCGTTATTGCAGTAAAATCCAGGTTTCTAGCAACAAGATGAGACAGTGCTTCCTTTGAATACTTGTTCCAGCACTTGATTTTAACTCTATCTTCTTCACGTTCACTCTGTTCGTTCTCAATATAAATAAAAATTGTCTCATGATCCGTTATTTTCAATTTGGCCTCTATCAAAGAATGAACTGTATTAAAATTAGAGAAAACGTGGTCTATCAAAGATCTACTGTTTTTCGAAATTCTTGTAACTTCTGTTACAGTCTGTTTCAAGTTGTAAAAATCAGATAGTTGCTTCAATTGCTTCGAATTCTGCACGTTGAGCCAGTCAATATTGAAGTCACCAGCAATTACATTCAATTTACTGGAGTCAATGAAACTCTCCCACCAGTTTTCTAAAATTTCTAAAAATCGCTGATCACTAGAACTGGGGGAATGATACAAAATTCCAAAATTTCCCATCTGCATACCTCTTTCAACTGAAATTGCCAAGAACCAATTATTTTCAACAGATTCGTTTAACCGAATGTTGAATTTAATCGATTCTTTTGCGTAAATAGCAACTCCTCCAGTGTGTCTGGAATGTGAAAGGCAAAAAGCAACTTTGTAACCCGGGATGCCATATTGATCAAATGAATTCTCATCAACAATATGAGTTTCAGAAAGAAAGACTAATCGTGGACGGAAATTTTCTACAAGTTGGCGCATTGCCACATAATTTGTAGAAAGCCCAGCTATATTGAAGTACAACATTTCAAACTTCCTATCACATCTTCTTTCCTTGGGTTGCTATTTACTAGAAAAAATGTTGCTTTTTTTCTTTTCTAACAGCCTCCGATACACTGGACACTGTGTACTATAAGCTGGGTGGTTTATGTCCAATTTAAATTTTTGCTCTTGATTCACTTTTAAACAATTTACGCACTTAAACTCAGTTGACGAGCATCCAGATGTTATATGTTGTTCATTACATCTTGAGCATTTATCTTCATTACTACAAACTTTGCTCTTGTGCCCGAATTCTCCACATTTGAAACAACGTAGAACAATAAAGGCCTCAGCAACTGAACACTTATCCCATCCGATGCTTACTTTACGAGTACTCATCAGACATCCATAAGTGTCATGATCTACTTCAATAATCGTATTATATTTGTTGTACTTTAAACGTGGATTTTCATATTCTGCAACAATTTTAACATCTCCAATCTTGATGTCATCATTTTGACTTTTTAAAAGATCTACGAAAACGTCTGAGGAATATCGATCACTCATTCCTAATATCTTCAATCTTGGTTTTAATGGTTTGGGAACAACAGCGCTAAACTTTTCTCCCAGATTACTTTCTATGTTATTTTTCAAGTTTTCAATGTTATCCCCTGCCGCACACTCAACAATAATTAAGCGATTGGCTTAAGCGCCACCTCTTTCGAGGACCAATCGCCGTGTTCGATTGCCCAGCTAGAGACCTGACACGCAGGCCTAAATTGTGTCCTTTTATAAGGATCGGAGAACGGTCGAGCTGTATCAATTCCAGTCAGCGAAGGCTGACAGAAGACACCCGCAGAAAGCTCCAAGAAAATTACCAAACACCTGAGAATCACCCTAAGACCGACGGAAAACCTCTAAAGGGTTTTCTCATCATAGGCAATGTTCAACAACAATCCACCAGACTGGCACGGCCATCTGGGAAACAAAATGTTGACGACAAGAATTCCAGACATTAACCTCGATACACGGATAACGTGAAATTTTTATGAAATAAAAATTAACAATCACAGGCTCACATTTATACTAACGACTTTTATTCCTAACAAACGACATGACGAAAAACTTTCTAAATGGACTACCGATTCACATTTATATAATTTCTTTGTACACTTAACTTTTGCTTAAACTATGGGGACATCACATGTGCACATGGACAAAACTATACAATACAGGGTCCCTGGGGAGTGCGGTGAGGACACAAATTTCCTCACCGACTCCTTCTGCTTCTTTGCGGCGGATTCTCCGCCGGTTGGTAGCTTCCAGCGGGTCCGTTGAAGGTGCGAGGGTACGGCGCAGCCTTTTCTCCGACGAGTTGGGCTCCCCAGGTTTCGCCAAGAAAGGAATTTCCCTGTCGTTTTATTAGCTCTTTTAAATTAATTGAGCGTTTATTTGTTTAATCAAGAACAATGATTACAAATTAACCGATCGCGAACAAAACGCACAATGGTTCCGCGATGTCGGACAGTTCTAAGTAAAATGGTCGAAGAACATTGTAGTCCTCAGATAAACCGCAGGGTATCTCGCGATTCAGAGCTCAAGCTCAGCCGAAGATAATTTCCTCAAAGCATCCCCTTGTGTGCATCTTGCTTCAACTAACCGTCCTTGAATACGACCTTCTCATTCCCCTCCCCAAACTCAAGGCCAAGAAAGTAAGCGCTGCGCGAACAGACACTCATTGGCCGAACAACTTTGGCGATTGAGCTTTCGCCCAGCTCCAGGGAGGTGGGATGGGAAATCTAAGCTCTTAAGTATACTTTCTGGAGTATCTTTTAGTTTACTTTCGGTTGTGACTTAGTACAGGTACACTGTAAATGTTTCAGTGTGAGTTTTTGAATTTAAATTTTTATATTTGAATAATTACTAACTATCCTAACCAATAAGGGGCTGTCCACATACCACGTGGACAACTTTAGGGGGGGTAGGGGCTATCAAAATGTCCACGCTTGCCCACGGAGAGGGAGGAGGGGGTATAGAATGTGTCCATGTGGACACGAAGAATAAATATTTTTTCAAATATAATCACCGATACATTTTAAATTAAATAAAAGCTATTCCGTATTCAAGAATTCTAACTGCGCCCAACCTGAGTTTATCGTATTTATCATTAAACGGATTGAGCTGCCTGAGAGTGTTTCATATATTTTTACTAAATTATTGAACTTTTTCACTGAAATCCATACTCTGAAAATAATTCACGTAAACTGTGGATAACCGAGCTATTCCTATGATCCTATGACTTTTATAGTTACGGGCAATGCATAGACGTTCATAGCCAAAAACTATAAACATTCAGCGATTCGGTTTAAAGGGAAAAACTATAATGGTTGAGTTTTCATGATATTACGCATATGATTTTTTCATCAAATATAATTTTCTATACATTTTGTTCTATCTCGAGAACAGTTAGTGATACGATAAAAATGTATATAATATATCATGCAGAATTACGTGTAAAATCAATTTTTCTGTATTACTTTTCTCTCTGTATTACTCACTGTATTCAAAGTATTGGAATTTCGTCAATTCCTATGAATTAATATTAACATTTGCATGCAACACCAGTCGTCAAACTGTAGTCAATTGACCAAGTTTTCTAATATTTTTTTCTGAAAATTTCGCCTAGAGTGCAGTTGTAAAAAAATTGAATTGATGAATTGGAATACCTTCTAGAAGCGGAAAAAAACTTTTTTTCCTCGTTTTTAAGGGATTTATTATTTTTCTCCCAAAAATGCATTATAAACTTGATTGTTTCTATCAACAAAATTGAAGCTCTTCAATCATTCTACAATTCCTTCCCTTGAAACCACAATGTATTTATATTGTTATTTGTATTGTTATCTTCCACTATTTAAAATGTTTCAAAACAGAATGTTATGCTAAATTTTCTCATCTTTCAAATGAATGCAATTGAATCATACTAGAAGCGTAATTTTGAATTTTTGAATTGCGGTCAACTTAAGGCAAAAAAATTGGTCTCAAGAGATGTTCAATAATTCTCTCATAGTTGAGATTTGAGCTTGATTTCTTAGTTAGGAATCAATGAATCGTGAGTTGTCTGATGTAATTTTCCCCCGTTAGCTCTTTGAAAGTCATTTAGACACTCAATGCAGAATAATCGATAAGGATTTGAAAATATATATATATATATATATATATATATATATATATATATATATATATATATATATATATATGTATATATATGTATGTATATATATATATATATATATATATATATATATTTTCTTTTCATTTTCTTTTTAATTTTTAATACCTTGCTTTTAATACCTTCTGAAAATTCTCCGAACTATGGTGGAATACGACATCGAAAAAATTGAATGGTTTTGGGAACGCTGTAACTCTGTCATAAAACAATGCATTTGTCAAAGCAATAAATGGGTTTTGTATAGAACATTTTAAAGTTTTCACAACTTGCTGTGCAATCGTTATGTCATCATAATCATAATCCAATAATCCAAATAATCATAATCCAAAATGAAAGGATAATTTTTCATTCGATCGAGAATATCCCTGTAAAACAGATCGTAGTCGAATTTCTTATAAATCAAATAGAAACGAATTAATCAGGGTGATTTGATTATTACGGGCGAGGATGTCAATGGATTTTCAGATGGAATAAGTACACTTTTGAAACAAAGCTGTGAACTTAAAATAACATTATCGTATCAAATATGTATTTTATGTAATATCTGCACATTTTTTGGCAACTGCTTGAAAATCGTGAATTAAAATTGCATTTGAAAATAATTTTACATTCATTCATTTTTATTCGATTGGCGTATGCAATCACAATTAGTAAAGCTCAAGATCAATCTTTGAAGTTGTGTAGTTTATATTCAGATGCGGATTGTTCCTCAACTGGTCAACTGTACTTTACGTGTTTTCAAATCAGATAGCCTTTATAACTTCGCTGATAATGGGAAAACAAAAATATATATATTATAAGCACACAAATATTTCAAAATTAAACGAAACATGTGCCTTGTTATGCTAGTCATTTCTCTACCCTACAACAGCAATGGGCCACAGTATAGCTGAGACAGCAGGGTACAGCAAGTAAAATTTGAAATAAAATAAACGCAAACGGAATTTTCATGGAATTTAGGCGCAATTCACTCAATTATTTTAATTAAAAAAGTAAAAATGTCCACGTTTACAAAGGGGGGGAGGGGTATGAAAATGTCCACGCTTGTCCACGGAGGGGGAGGGGGAGTCTAAAATAGTGCTTTTTCTGTCCACGTGGTATGTGGACAGTCCCTAAATAAATAAATAAGTATATAAATAAATGAATAAATAAATAAATAAATAACTATGTATATATATAAATAAATGAATAATTATAAATACACAAAAATATTGTAAATAAATAAACAACACTCAATAAATATGCACACCAATAATAAATAAGTAAATAAATAATCCAAAAATATCACATGATGAAAACAGTTGTGGCAACTGTTACAAAATTAAGAACTTCTTGGTAAATTTAGGAGCGAAAACGAACTTAAATTTCCTGAGGACCTCTGGCAGTGCCCTTATAGAATTTTAGGTCTGGGAGCTGTCCAAAATCTATTTTCACGAACGTTTCGTCATCGATCAGTATGCACCTTTCGTACTTCGTCGAAATCTTGTACAACTTTCGACACATCGTTCTAGCATATTACGGTCGATTTAGCCACTTTCAGCGATTTCGCGATTTTAGTACCTGACCACACCGGATTTTCAATGTGGGTGTCCTAAATCAAATGTCTGCTTCCGGCTTCCATCTTGCACAACTTTTTTAAAACAAAACGAATCAACGTGAAATTTTTGCCGTCGAAAGATACAGATTTTCCAAACAAATTGCTGTCAAAAAATTTCAGATACGCCTACTACGACCGCCGCAGGTTCTAAATGTTTCGAGTTTCAGACACATATTCATTAAATTATATATATATATATATATATATATATATATATATATATATATATATATATATATATATATATATATATATATATATATATATATATATATATATATATATATATGCACCGTTTTGTTCCACAATCTTTCGTCTTTTTAACTCGGTCTGAAAATTTCATCCTACCAGAGTTTGACTTCTCGCCGAAAAACTGGTCCGGGTACTTTTATGCTGTTCAAAGAATCCAAGCTTCTGATTCTAAGAGAATACGCGAGTAATAATCTGGAGGAGTCATATCTGGTATCGATGGGCGGAGTAGCACATCCTAGCCATTTGTTTTGTCTGGTTGTCAGAGACATGAGGTCTGGCATTGTCCTGGTGTAACACTACACTTTTTTTATTGGCTAATTCAGGACGTTTGTTCTGGATTGCTAACTTTCCAAAAACGGCTTCAATAACGTAAGTCGCGTCTCAATTTAGTCATCATCAGTGGCGGCGATCTTCAGCGAACGATAAACCTGTATTTTACATCGCTCGTGATGTTTTGCTTCAGAAATGGTTCGGTTTCGTTGTGTCTTAGTAGTGATTTGATGATGGAAATTTGGTTAATCACATTTTACTGCAACATTTACACGAATGGATGTTTACCCGAATGAAGAAGTAAAAATTCCGACAAATTAGATTATGAGTTTTGCTTCACTGTGTCATTTTTAGAAATTAATGTAGGAACGATTGACATGCCGTCTTCTTTCCTTTCCGTATTGCTCTTTAAGGCCAAGAGATCATTCAGAAATGAGCATGGGTTATGCAATATTTCGAAAATTAAGCAGGTAACTTTAACATAAAAAATTCATATGAAAATGTTAAAAGAATAGATAAGAAGGGCAGTTTTTATCATGAATTTATTATTTCGTGATGAAATTTATTCTGAGATCAATGTAATGGGGGCGACGTGATGGATGAGTCTCTCGTAATGAATCTTGTTCACTTTTTTGTGGCGCCATCTGTTGAAAAATCCCGGGACTTTTAGCTCATGTAGTACGCGGACGAGTAGAGAGCGAACGATTTCGACCCCATCAACAAAAGCAGCGTGAAGAAGAATACATTCACATGCGAGACGCTATCATGAGCAATGTCGACACAGTATTTCCTATTGCTATTGCTTTGCAGCCAGGGCAAAACGCAATGATTTGTCATGACATTTCAGCGCGTGTGTTCAAACAACGCGTTGAATGGAAGAAGCGAGGATTACCTCATACACACATTTTTAGTTTGGTTAATCGACAAAATGCGAAATCGATAGTGGGCCTGATTCTCCAGCGCGAATGGAATGTGACAACAATGAACTCCTCAAAGTCACATGACCCAGGTCACCGTATCGCTGAAGGCGATTGCCCTGACGTGAGAGGTTCATTTTGGAGTAAAATACTCAATGAATTACAAATGGTGCAGTGTTCATTGAAATATATGTCAAAGCTTGTGTTTTTTGCAAAGGCTCTATGTATTCAATGTGTTTCATGAATATATATTTCTTTTGTTTTAAAAATTTTCATTCCTTGTTACAAATATGTACAGAAAGTAATTCCGTTCATCTTTATCAATGTTTTCCTCTTATTATAATTGATGAAAAATAATATCACTGGGATAAGAAGATAAAAAAATATATTTTCAAATCGGTTTTTTTTCATAGCCCCTTTGCATTAATATTATCGATGTTATTTCAATTGTTTTGATTCTGTATCCGTGTTTTGATTCTGCATTCGTGTTTTGATTTAGTGTCTGGTGCTAATTCCGTAATATTTCCGCTAAAAGTTTGGTGAAAAGGTTTTTAATTTTATAGTCTCCTCACATAAAAGCCATGCAGGTAAGATATATTTATTATCGCATTTAATAAAATTCCAAAAGCTGAATTTTATCCATAGATAATGAGCAGTTTCGCCTTTTGGATAGATGATGACATGCAGCTGAAGGAGATCGCCAACTCAACAAAGAGAATAAGCCAGCAGACAAGAAAATTACCATCTCAAGTTTGCCATGTCCCAGCTGATCACGAAGGATCTTCAGCCTGCCTTCATCGAGCATAACGTACTAAACGTTTTGACGGATTAATAAGCTCCGTTACCGAACAAATCGTTGCCTTGTTTGCAGATTCGAGAATCTATTCTGGAACTTCTTTTTGATGTAAGATTGTCGGAGAGATTGCAGTGTTTAGACTACCATTAACTAATGTTTGGATTTCAGTTTCCGTGTATTGAAAAGTCCTATCTCAAATAGCCGGGAAGGTGTCCCTCTAAAAGCAACCTCGAGAATCCAAACTAAACCGATAGCGCGCTGGAAAGTTGATATCCGAATGGGCTCGACCTATATTCAACCTGAGCACCGATTTCAAAGCGATATCACGTGAGGAACGCCAGGAACGAGACTTGCAGCAGATGTCCAAAAAACGCAAAACCTCGCCGGACCCACAGGGTCAGAGCAGTACCAGCAAAAAGGGCTTACCGTTCACCGAGGCTGATAAGTAAGAATTATGATGATAGGAAGCAACTTCTTTATTATAAACAAATACGTTCATTTTTAGGGGTGTATTACGATCCCATGCCTTCGGGTAAGGAGTACATTGTTCGGCCAAAATCAACAAGTGATATTGATATGAGTCGGGTAATTATTCCTACATCTTTGAAGCTGCAGTTCCAGAGAAAAAAGCCATAAAAGTAAATAATATAAGGATAATAAAATTAGGCTGCAAAAGTGGACTTCGACATTTTTTATATCTCAGAAAATTTGAGGTTCCTAGTCACAATAGAATTTTTTTCCATCCTCCTTATCAACTCCTGAAACTGCTTTCGAATTGTCACACGTAACCTGAAATATATAATTCTATCATAAATGGAGACGCAAATCGCACTCATTTTTTGGCTTCCATTGTTCGTACTAGTCGATAACAAAAGAGGATACGACTTCAAAAGTCACAAAATGACAAGTTTTTTGACTGCAATCGCCTACGAGAATTGAGTGAGTGTTCATGAGAGTTCATTCAAGGTAAAAATCTCACCATAGTCGCCTTCGGAAATTGAGTGAGACATTTTTTCCGAGCTGTCACTTCTCATTCGCGCATCAGAATCAGCCCCAGTGTAATTTCCTCAGCAATTCCAAATCTGTCTATCGATCAATTACTCAACCGTATTCTGAAATTCGATCGATCGAGTCAGAATTACCCGAATGGATTGCAATTTTGCTGTAATCCGTTCGACTCAAGTTCAATCGAGTTTTGCAAATGTGGCAACCTTGTCACGCAATTCGACATAGACGACGTAGAAGCCAGAATGGTAATGGATTTCGAGTATAGTAAACATGTTTTTAAAACACGAATTATAAATGAAAACAGTCTCTGCAGTCTCTCTGTGTTGTAGTTAACAGAGTAAAAATTCTGAGAATTCTGCAAGTGGAGAAAATCTTAAACGCAAATTGTCTCTGATAAGGATTTTATGTTATGAATAATGTTTCGGCGGAAATGCAGGGTAATTTACAGAAAAATGGATGGGTTATATCTATGATATAACCGTAAGGTTGACGTGGGATGTGGTACCTAAGCGCAGCAATTATTTGTTTGTATTTTGAATTCAATTGAATTCCAAACGTTTGCTTTGTGAGTAAACAGATTGAACCTATGCCATGTAAGGTCAATTCATGCATCGTGATAGATTATGTTCTTGTTACAAGTAAATTTAATGACAGTCCTTTTACGTTTGGTATGATGCCTAGGACAAAATATGTGAACGGAAGAATTATCAAACGATTATTTTATTTTACATTTCCCTCTGAAGTTAGCATCTCTCAAGTGTACGTACTTCTCGAATCGCGAATTTGCTTCAAACTTGAAACTTCATTTGCTTCTAGTGTCTGCACGATTTTCCTAGGTTTCTCAGTTTAAAAGACCGTATTAGGGAAATATATTCTAGGCTGCACTAGGATTGGGCGATCTCGGATCGATTTTCAGAAGATCGATCTTTTCCATTCCGATTTCCGATTTTTTGGATCGATCTTTTTACTCGAGGGAATCGAGAAAATCGATCTTTTTGCTTTCGTTTTTTTCGATCTTACATTTCGACCTTTTTGTAGATTTGTTTTGCTGTTACTGAGGGTATGTATTGTATAGTAACGGCAGAACCAGCGATAGTTACTGAGGGTATGTGTTGTATCCAGTGGATCATAGGATCACTGAACTAGATGTTGACATCAATTCCAGGCGAAATTATGTTTTAAGAACTGGCGCCAAAATTAAGAATCGGCTTAGACTAAATGACAGACCTATGGCACGATTGGCTTTTATGAGATCGTTGTGAGCTGAGCTCTGGGCAAATACTATTTATTGAATTCCTATTAATGTTTTTTTTAAATTAATGTTCTCCCTAATGACTCCTTGACGGCAGATAATGAATATTTTGTAATTGTTTATCTGGACTTTAAAAATTGTTGTGGCCTGTGCTGAAGAACAAAACAAAATGCTTTTGATGTGCTATTATAAATATGGAATTTGTATTCCTTGTTTAAAGGAAATACAACATCTATAGAATAAGCAGATAAATTGGAAAAAAAGTTTTCGATTTTTCAAAGATCGATTCGGCAAAGATCGATTCCTCGGTACCGATTTAATCAGTAGATCGATTCCTACGCCGTTTGGAAAATCGATTCGACAAGATCGATCTTTTGATAAAGATCGCCCAATCTTAGTTTGCACAAAAGCAAGCGAGTACAAAAGTACTCGCAGTTTGCATTTATTTGCAAAGCCGATTTCCCCAGAAAACTTGGTTCTGAAGTCTGTGTTGAGGAAACACATTTCAGTCGGAACAAAAAAACCCCTGACTTGCATGAATTTACGATGCCAATTTCCCGACGCTCCATGGATTAGAAGTCTGTGTTAGGGAAACACATTTCAGTCGGAACAAAAATATCCCCAACTTTGCTTAAATTTGCAATGCCGATTTCCACCAGACACCTTGTCCCCCTACTTTCATGTATGTGCAATGCCGTTTGCCCCAATGCTACTTCATTTTGATGGCTGTGTTGGGAAAACGGTAAATCGGGCCAATCGAAACGAGGCAGTTGGGGCGTTTAGATGACGCTTAACCTTTTACAGTTATTGAATTGTTTATCTAATGAAAAATAACATTTTATTAATTGCGATAGAAACGTAGAAATATTCCCTATCAATTGATGCAAACATTTTTCCGATCCAATAATAAATGTTCGAGTTATAAGCATTCGAAATCTTTCATTTTTTCTGCATGTTCAGTGTTTAGGTTTTCATTTTACCCCCCATATATTCCGGTTAGACGAAGTCCCCCGTCAAAAAACTAGAAGTGGGTTATATCTTTGATATAACCGCAAAGTGGACGTAGGACTAACGTTGACTTAGCAAAAAATTAGTAACAAGCATATAAATCTCAGACATTTCATCTCTCATACACACCACTTCGTTTAGCCGGAAAAGAATTATTAACGCTCAAAGGGGGCATCAATTCTTCCCCGGAAATACCCAGCACAATTAGTACCCACTCCCCAAGCCCCGACAACTGGAATAATCGTTGATCCGGAGTAGGATTATTAACATTTGAGAAGGAATTGATTCCTCCTAGAAAGTACACAATAAAAATAAGGCCTCCTTCTCAACATTTACAACTTCCCAATAACGACGATCGATTGCAGCATTCGTAAACAAATATTGATATGTAATATAATATCCACTACACCATATCATATCGTCTTCTTCACTATCAAATCCATAGTCAATGGCACCCATCGATACCTCGGTTTTCTGCAAGGGAGAAATGGAATTGAAAAGCGACAAACGGGAGAAAGATATGTTGGAAGTTGAAAGAAGATTGGCAGAAAACTTCAGCATTTTATCATTCGAATAATGTGATTATCATACAACTTCGTTTCGCCAGAAAGAGATTATTAATGCTCAAAGGAGGAATCGAGTCCTCCGAGGAAATATACAGCGCAAATTAGAATCGACTATCGATTGCGGCATTCGTACACAAATAATTTTATATCACAAACTATCACAAATTTCGTGTTCTTCATTATCAAATCCATAGTCAATGGCACCCATCTGTATCGAATTATCATCGACACCACGATTTTCTCTAAATACTCCTTTCAGTTCGGCCTGCAAAAACTTTCCTAAACTCTAATGGGTTATATAAGGTAATAGCACGCTCTCCTCGGATACGACGGGCCAGCTGGATGTGACGCGTTTTGCGGAACTGACCTCGGAACTTTCGGCTTAAAGTCGGTTTACCAATCGACCAATTGAAAGTCCTGGGCAATTCCACGAACCAAACGCTGCAAAGGTAGCTTGCGGATCAGCAATTCGGTCGGCTTCTGATAGCGACGAATTTCACGCAAAGAGATGGTATCGATGTGGCTTCTTCACACTTCCTGCGGCTGATGCGCTTTTCCGAGCTGCTTCCGTGGTGCCTTACCACCGGTAAATTTACGAGCTGTCTGCTTGGTCCCGATGAAACGAGTCCTCACGGTGCGAGAGTAGAGGTAGAAATGAACGAAAGCAAAGGAAGCGTCATATTATAAACCATAACAGTATGAAATGTAAATCCCACCCCTTTTATTATGTTCGTAGCATAGCCTGAGAGAGAAATGAATAACATCGAAGTAAGTATACACTAATGTATTTGAATCCGGACGCTTTTTGATCCGGACACTTTGCATTACATTCAATATCATACTGCAGCCATAGAATTTTGTGCATGTTGAAATAATGCGATTGATTAGTAACCATCATGCGATTGATGCGATTGATTAGTAACTATCAATCGTAAACATCGTTTGCCAGTGCGCGTAGAGCGGGAATTCCTTAAGATTCATTGCACCTCTAATAAATTGCCGAAAGACGTGGTCTTACGTTGATCGCACTTGATTGAAAAATCCAAAACGAAATGTATTTGGTCGCAGCATTATATGAGTAGAAAGCAAATAATCGCTCGAAAATTACATGATTTTCGCGATGTGAAACATTTTCCCTTTTTCATGTTATGCATCCAATATTGGATACGAAAATTTTCTACTGATGGGGAAAAATAATATTCAGAAGCTTTCTTGTTAATTGCGATTGATCGAAAAATCACAAAACCAAATGTATTTGGTTGCAGTGGATAGAAAACATTAAAATAAACTCTTTCGCATGAATGTATTTTTCAATTCCCAGGGGAACTGGCAGATAATTTTTCAGCAACGATGATAGCAACGAGAGTTCCGCGTGTGTATGTGTGTGTGGCGGCTGCTCCGATGTTTCAAACGGAACCGTAGCATCAGTCTCCTCCTGATGAATTCCCTTCTGGCCTTAGGTGCACAAACAGGCTCTTGGTGACACCGTTCATCAGCGCTTTCATAATAAACGAAGTTAGCTTCACCACAACAGCGACAACATGCTCCAATCGCTGTTCAATTATAACTGAGCGGGTTTCCGAGCGGCGCTCGCTTATATACCGATTGGTGATTTCATTAGCCTGTTTTGAAACCAATTTTAAGGCTATTGAAACAAATTTTTAGATGAAAAAGTAACAAGTATATAACGCGTAGACACTTTATCTTTCGAATGAAGTGTTTATCATACCATTTTGTTCAGTTGTTTAGGAGCTATCACCGCTCAAAATCTCGGTCTCCGGCGTAACGCTTTCGTTTTCGAAACTTTGATTTTACACCCCGGAATAGAAATGAAAGACGTAGTCCTACGTCAAAAAAATTATGTTAGTATCAGGTCCCACAAAAATGAATGAATTATGTTGGCGTTTGTATTGCGTCAAAGCGTGGTTGCCACATTTCATAGCACGGTTGAGTTTTAGTCAAACAGAGTTCAGAATGCAAAAGTCGATTTTTACCGAATCATGAGAATCATGAGAGCTTTCATCGCCTTGCATGAATACTTTTCGAATGAATCACAACGACAATATAATTCGCTACCAAATTGACCATGAAGTTGCCTGGTGTATCTTCGGTTCTCTACTTCACGAACAGGACACATCAGTTATAAATTCATCTGTTGCCGTGAATCGCTGGTCACTCTAGCGACTGTTAGCACATCGCGTACTGGTCATACCGAAGAGCAGGCCATGGCAGAAGAATGATGTTGGAAAATTATGTGAAAAGAATGAAAAAGATGACCTAACAAAAGAAAAACATAAACAAAGTATTCATTGAATATGCTAATTGTGCAACTTATACTTAAAACTGTTCTTTAAAAGTAACCTAACTAACTTAAATTAGAGCTTATAATAAACGGAAATCAATAATTTCATAGTAGAGAATTGTATGTAAGTGGAACTTAAAAACAAACAACATCTTATGAAACTAAACATATATTTACGTCTCTAGCACATTACAATTAACCTATTGTTACCGTGAGTGAGTGAGGTGCAAAGGGAATCCGACACTGAATTTGTAAGAGAAAATTAATTTATAACGATATACTACACTAATCTAAATAAAATATTCTAGCTTAAGCAATCGCCAAAAGAAAAGTGTTCATTTGTTCATTCGAACATTAGCCGTTCATCTTTAATTTAACAATAAAAATACTAGGAATAATTTAAATGACAGAACCAGGGCCCGAAACCATCGAAGGTGAAAATGAAGACCGACTCTACTCTCCGGAGCTTCACTTTGACTAGAACTGCTTCGGCAGTTGCCGCCAACAAAAAGTGACTTGACTAGAAAATGAATTGACTAGCGTTGACTAGCGAGGACAATTTGACTGGGAAGAATTAAATGATACAGTCGAGTCGGTAGAGAAGATAGCGACTAAACGCCCGACTGACTGTTTAGTTGTTTTGGCGGAGAAACTGCGTGAAGAAGCCAAAGTCATTACGAACTAACTATGGATATAGTCAGTCGGATAGTCAGCTGACTATCCTCAGTTGACTATGACTATGCAGAGCCCCGGACAGAACAACGTTTTTCTGATCGACTAGATTATTTGTTAATTGATTTTCTGAATATGTGAATTTGCTTCATTTTCATTTCCATATTCTCTGGAATCATCGATGAATGATTATTTAATCATATGACATGACAAATAAAATGACATATATGAAAAAGCTGCTGTGAAAAAGCTGCACTTTATTCTGCTCAGTTGCAGTGCTTGCTTGCCAGCGCAAATTTTCACTTCATTTCATAACCTCCCAAATTGCTTGTGAACCTTAATAAGCCCGAGTTTCGCTAATGGAGTGCACAAGCGCTGAAAAGCACGAATTTCCTATCGCAATCAATCAATCAATCAACCGAGTGCCAATATGTAATGGGAGAGGTGTGCGCGCTGCGATTTCTCTCCGTGGTCCATCTTGCACACCTGACGCTTCTTCGCATCAACAGCAGCAGCAGCAGCAGCCCCAGCAACATATACGCGAGATACGCGAGTTGAATCGGCTTACATTTCACCCGTTTTTCCACACTTGCCACAAGAGAAACGAAGATCCGATGCCGATGATGATGATGATGGTATTATTTGTACTTACCGGTAATTAGTTGGAAATAGATCAACCGATATGGCACTGAGCACCGATCCGAGGCAGCCAACGGCGAGAAAAACCACGATCACCAGCAGCGTCAGGTAGAAATCGGAAGTCCACAGTGCAGCGATTCCGCACACGCCACACGCCACGTACCAAATGTCTGTTTGCGCACAGGTGAGCCAACAGAGGGTCGGAGAGCGGGAAGAAATTAACGAAAAAAAAAATAAATAAGAAATTTCAGTTTTATTACAAACGGCTCTTTCTCGGGTGACCCCAAGGGGTCTGGGATTGGGCGGGGAAATTGATATGAGAGACTCTTCGAAGGGGGAAATCATGGCTTGCATTTTGGCCGAGAGAAGAAAAATATAATGGAAATTTATGTCGAATAATTGATGGCCCAGATGTGGAGCGTCGCTTTTGTTGTACTCCGCTTTTTTTTTTGGTTTCACCGACAAATGTAATGAAAGTGTAAATATATAAAAATTTATTGGTTTATGTTTATGAGCTTTGAAGAAGTTCAGTTTCATTTCGTGGTCGACGAGGAGGACGGAGCAATCATTTTCGTTCACTTGGGAGCTAATTGTATCTCATTTTCGTTTGGGTCAACCATTGGTAGTGGGTAGATTCTCATGACAAATGGTAATGCTTTCAAATGGGCAAAAGACTCTTCGATTTGTAGGCTGTGTGAATAGCCTTGAATACTTATTGGGTGTAATTGTTATTCTGTGAGGTAGAGTAAATTTAGTTAATGAGGGTATTTATAACTCAGTGAAAGTTCAACCGAATTTCCCGTGGAGATTCACGACATTTGGCGCAGGCAAGGACTTTCCAACATATTTCTGATTTGATGATTTCAATATATTTTACTGTATAACAAAGCTACTGGGTTATATCTATCATGTAACCGCAAGGTTGACGTAGGACTATCGTAAAGTTAGTACAGGGAAACATCGATATAACGTCACTCGATATAACGTACATTTTACCTCGATATAACGTACACATTTCCAAAGTGTAAAGGAAATTTTTTTTTCAATATTTTTTTCTGATAGAACAATGAATTATCTGTATTGTGATGCTAAAACAAGTTTTGTAACTTAAATCAATCCCGAAATACAGCTGGTTTTGTGATTCCGGATTCTAAATAAAGCTTTAATCAACAGTACGAAGGAAAAAATCATGAGAAAGGCTGGTTTTGTCTTTTGATTGAAGTTATTCATTAAATTTACTAAAACAGCAACACAAGAATGTATTATAGACTACGTTTGTAAGTACGAAGCATAATAATTCGATATAACGTACAATTCGATACAACGTACAATTTTGAAAGTGAAATGTACGTTATATCGAAGTTTACCTGTAATCATTTGTTTGTATTGATTAAATTATCGAATTATCGTTGTGTTTGAATACGCTTTTGTTAGAAAAAACATATTCCGGAGTACAAACATCCATGCGGATACAGAAGTACCTCCGGCTTGCATGAATCAATCATTTCAACTTCAATTTTTTATACTATAGATGCTTCAAATTTGGATGTCCATTCGCCTTCAGCATCTGTAATGATGATTTTCCCAAGCTCCTCGGTTAGGTAGTCCGTGTTGGAAAAAACACATTCCGGTCTGCACAAACGCAAGCGAATACGAAAGTACCCGCTTCTTGGTTTTGAAGTCCGTGTTAGGGAGCCACATTCATTCCGTTAATACAGCCATTCCATGGCAAACCGATATAGTGGTTCTCAAATTTTCATGAAAAGCGGTAGTTCTGTTCTTTATCGCTAAACATTAGACCCGTGTTTTTTAATTTTTTCATTAGGGTGATCATTTCCATTTTAGGGTTGTCCGAAAAATTAACTTTTTTCTCTTTTTTCCAAAAATGACTTTTTTCAAAACTTCATAACTTTTAAACTACTAGACCGATTCAGATGATTGACATATCAAGTTGAATCCAATGATCTATTCTTTTATTCAAAAATGTTGAACTTGCAAAAAAATGGATTTTATTTTCAAAATTATTGATTGTGTTTGTTTTTTTATGGTTATGGTTTTTTTTCGTTTTGAAGTTATGATTTTTTAAAGTCAATCGTTAATTCCACTTCCTCCAGAAATGATAGAATCATCACTTTTGAACTACCTTTGAATCGGTCCATATGAACGACATATCAAATTGATGTCAATGAGATAATCTTCATTGAAAAAATATTACACTTGCCAAAAAATGGATTTTGCTTTCACGATGATTGTTTTTGTTTTTTTTTAGTTTACATGGTTTCGGGACCAAGGGCGCTATTTTTTTTATATTTTCTCTTGAAATTTGAGGTTTTCTGACATAACATATCCAAAAATCAAATAGGTGTTTTTTCGTTTTTAAGTTACGAGTTTTCAAAGTTTAGCAATAGTTTAATGGACAGTAAATAGGAAATTGGGAAATATATTTTTTTCTGCAAGTGTTATATAAGAATAACTTAGTGGCTTCAATTTGATATAACGATGATATGAATCGGCCCAGTAGTTTGATAAAATGCGTTTTTGAAATAAGGAGAAAATATGAACCGATGGTCCACGGTTAACTTTCAAAAATCATAACTTCAAAACGAAAAAACACCTCTTCGGTTATTAAATATGTTAAATCCTCAGCTTCCAAGAAATATATAAAAAACTAGCTGACCCGACAAACTTCGTCCTGCCCAAAATTTATTTTTCGTTATCATATTCACGTTTTCTACTAAGCGCACGTTCATAGGTCCAATCGCAGAGCTGTTCATTGATCGATTTACTAATCTACCCTTCAAAATTACCTTTTACTATAAAATTCCTAGTACTTTCATCAAAGCTCGTCATTATAATATCAGATTATTTTCAGATACAATTCTCGTTCAAGATTTTTCAACCACTTGCAAATAACATGTTTCTCCGTTACATGGAATAAATATTTGATACAGAAAAATATGATAGAATAAAGACAGCCCTGAATCGGACAATTCCTTTCTCGAGTTTTGCTCTTATCAACACATTCGGTGATCCATTTTTATTTATATAGATAGAAGAATATATAGGAGTGCGTTTGATCACATTAAAAAAATCAATTGTCATGTTTGGTTGAAATATGTGTATTATTTTTACAGGACCTCCTCTCCATTTCAGAGGAGGGAGGGTGTCATACCTTCATAAAAACATTTCTCATATTCAAAAACCTTCACATGCCAAATTTGGCTCCATTCGATTGATTAGTTTTCGAGTTATGCAGAAATTTGGGTTTCATTTGTATGAAACCTTAGAGAGGGGGAAGAGGTCTCGAATATCATAAGAACCTTCCCCGACCCCAAAAACCCTTACAAACCAATTTTCATGTCGATCGGTTCAGTAGTTTCCGAGTCCATAAGAATCAGACAGACAGAAAGACAGACAGACAGACACCACTCCATTTTTATATATATATAGATCAATGTCCTGGAAAAAAGGTAATGAAGATGGTGGTTTTTCAAGCGACATAGCATGCGCTGCCATAACTATTTCCCAAATAATAACGTTAGTCGTTATGTTTATGTTTGATTGCCTACCACATCCACGTGAAAATGTTATTTTCTGGAAGTGTTTTATCAACTAAAAACGTACATTTTATTAGAGTTCCCGCTGAATATGAAGCTAATGTGACAGCGTACAGTGCATATTTGTGAAATCACGTCGAAAAAGACGGATAAAAGTGATATTTCCATGTGCCATTTTCACTCCCCCACGTTCATATAAACAAACGAACTTTCATTATTTTAACGTTACGAAGTTGATGTTTTAAAGGCTTTCACTGTCGGTGTGTATGTTGTGAGAAAATAATCGGCATGTAATAAAAAATTAACCGAAAATGTTACTGCTTTCGAGATCTATACGAAGTATGCGACTACTCTCTGGACCTTTTTACTACATAAATAATCGAAATAAGCCTCAATACAATTGTTATCTATTAAAAAACAAACAGTTGAATGATTTCATGAGAATTTCGGCTCAAATTATCATGCAACCGTGAGTACTTTGAACATTGTTTTGTTTCTTCCATATACATTCCATATTGAATGCAAATAATTACGACACGATATCCTGCTTGCCAATCCAGATATACTTCGCCTACTGCTCCACCTCGATATGTACCTCATTGTATATAGATATAGCGCCCTTGGTCCCGAGACCATGAAAATTATGTGAAACAAATACAATCAATAATTATGAAAAAAGCCAATTGTTTTGCAAGTGTTGAAAGATTGGTTCATTGCCTTCAATTTTATATGTCGATCATCGAAATCGGTGTAGTATTTCAAAAGTTATGAATTTTTGGAAATATGAATTTTTCCACATTTGTGGAAATGGTCACCCTAATAAAAAAATAAAAAATATGGGTCTAATGTTTCGCGATGAAGAACAAAATTACCACCTTCGCGAGGAATTCAATGTCGATTTTTATTTTTCGACGAGTTATTATTAGCCGAAAAAAGGTTCGTTTTCAGAATCTTGTTTCTTACATGAATCTTGCACGCCAAAAGCGGTTCTGATTTGACGGATTAAGCGCGCTGCGCATACAACATCCCGTCACCGTGAAGTCAACGTAAAGGAATGAAATGTCAAATATTCTCCCATGAAAATCGTATGGCAGCATTCACATACACCATCACCGGCAACTTTGACGTCGGCAAAATAAGTCCAAGAGAATAGTTGACGGGACGGTGACGGTGACGCTGTATGTGTAGCGCACTTTAGGCTAAACAGACTAACGTTAACCTTTTTTCATGTTCCATATTTTTAGCTTTGAATGAGAAACGAAAAAGCATTTTCGTTGGACTTCAGAGAGAAAGTGAAATTCCGACACATCCCTCTCTCTGAAAAATATTTTGACGTAGGATTACGTCTTTCGGGAACATATTGGGGTACAAATTGAAAATCTAAAATCGAGCACATCGTGAAAATTGTACAATTTCAAACGCTTATTGCTCTGTCATTTCATGATGGATTGATGAAATTTTTGCGTCAATCGATTTCGGCACTCCATAACAATGTTTTATATTGGAGAAAATAATATATGTCATTAAACTAACTATTGAACAATTGAAAAATCTCAACCCCTATCCTAACGGAAATACCCACTTCTGATTGGTCGAAATAATTGACGACACATGCGGCGGACATCAGAGACATCAGAACCAAGCTGCCTGGGGGAAATCGGCATTGCAAATACATGAAAGTAGGGGGAATTTTTGCTCCCACCGAAATGTGTTCCCTAACAGAGACATCAAAACCAAGCTCCCTGGGGGAAATCGACATTGCAAATATATGAAAGTCGGGAGTATTTTTATATTGCAGGTAAAGTGAGTGATACAATTCATTCTGGCAAAAAAAAATTCAAATTTGGAACTTTAATGTTGGTTGCTTCGTGAAATTTCATATCAATGACAAATCGTGTATTAACGATGTAATTCTTTAAACATATGCAACAGATAGCCTAACGGAATCCTACGTCAAATATGTGGTCGTGTCTCGGACACAACCATCCTGTGACTTTTTTGGTGAAAAGGACGAGGCGAAAATTTGAACATTGCACAACTCATAGAGAACTAGATTGATTGAGTAAATACTTATCTCGCACCTGAACGAGAATTTCTATCTCTGATTTCAATTTGACTTACAATGCCAACTACGATCTCACAGCGTTTGAGTGAATGCTTTTTGGTTGAATGGAATTTCGTTAAATATTAAGGCCGTTTTATATTATCCAGCACGTAGCGTAAACGGCACGTACCGACACCGGCAGACAAATACATGATGTATTCATATCATCAGGCATAGCAACTTCTCTGTACGGACCGGCAGCGCAGACGAAGCGGAGAAATGCTACTGGTGATTGAACCGATGTCGTACCGAAGAGCGACGAACGCACCCACACCACGAACTTCGACGTTTGATTTGTATGTATGGTGCTACTCGCCCGTGTAGTTCGTGCCCGGCACCGGCAGAATATTCTTTTCAAGAATTCCTTCATGCATTTGTCTGAAACGTGCTGTGTATGTCCGGAGCCGTTCCGCTATATATACGCATACACATTTGAAACACACGCAATAATATTTGTCTTGCATGAAACGTGCCGTGCCGGTTACGCTACGTGCCTGATAATATAATATTACCTTTAGAGAATCGCATTGTTGCCAGTAAAAACATAAAATAAAAAAAAATTCAAGTGAGTTTTTTTAAATTTCGGCTAAAGCATCCTAGAACGGATAATCAAAAACACTCGTAACACACTTACTCAGTAGCATCTTCTTTCCGACCACGTTTATGATGGCTCCATTAAGCATGTAGCCCAGCAGGAAAATGATCCCCATCACGGCGGTTATTACGAATATGTTGGCGTCAATGTGCACCGGACAGTTGCCATTCGCCGTCTCGGATCTGGAACGGTATATGAACGTATCACTCAAAATTCGTCTCGCCTCGAACACAAACTGTAGCCTACGCATTGGCAGTCCGATTGTGGTGAATAATGTCCACCACCTGGCAGATCGTGATTTTTTCATCCTTGTAGTTGATGTACGTGTTGAGAATGTCCGGCATCCACATAAACAGCCCCGAGGAGGCCATAAAGAGGCCAAACATGAGGAAGGCCGCCCGCACCGTGTTCCCGACCAGGGGGCTCCGGAACAATGGGACCGTCTGTTCCCACACGTAGCGCAGCCCGAGGGTGGATTTGCGACGCATCTCGTCCGCGAAGGCACTGTCTACGGCATCCAGGGCGATCGATTTCACCGGGAATGTCTATAGGTGTTGCGTACGCGCGGATAAGTGCAGAGACGCGGAGAGTGAGAGAAAATTAATGAGCGAGTGGATGAAACAATTCCACTGATGTTGCTCAATTGATGCTGATTAGGTGCGGAGCACCTTTCATTCAATTATCATTATAACGATTTTCACACCAATTTAGCGATTGTTATTGTTATCGGATAACTTACGTGTTCAGGTTTGCCTTGGTTCCATCGGTACATCTTGGCCAGAATTTGGACCACTTTCTCCTTCTCGCCAATAGTCAGCAGGAACTTGCCACTTTCCGGCAGATTCAGGATTCCGATCAAGATAAGCACGCTTGCGAGGGAGCTAAGAAGTAGATAAACGCGCCACAAAGAGAACCGCATGTCGAGTGGCTCGATGTAGAGATTAAGTGTTGCGTCCAGCGGAATTATGAACCATGCCACCACTGGCAAATAGATCATCCCGAGGGCCATAAACATCCCGGCGTACGATACGACCTTGGCGCGAGATTTATCGGTGTGGAACTCCGCAAGGTACGCGTAGCAAGTAGCTGCGTTGCCGGACATGCTGAAAAATTATTGATCATGAAATATACTCCCCTTCTAGCCCATGGTATAGAAACTCACAAAAATCCCACACAGAATCGCGTTGCAATCAGCATCCACACATGCACCGAAAAGCTGGACACAATTGCGAACGCCAAGCCGCAGCTGGTTGCCAGCAGGATAACCTTCCGGCGACCCCAGGTGTCCGAGAGGAAGCCCCACAGATGGGAGCTGACCACCACCCCACAGAAGGCGGCCCCATTTAGCATGCCCTTGTCCGAGTAGCTCAGATTGAGATCGCACTCCGCCGCGGAGATGATAAATCCGACGTTCAGTGTTTCGTTGATAACACTCATCAAACAGAAGCCGCACACGAACAGCAGGAACGTGTGGAACTTGCCCTCCCCGACCAGCTGCAGGGCCTCATTGTAGCTGTAGGCTGGCGTCTTGCTATCATCGTAGGTGGTCACATCACGCAGGTGGACGGGCTGGATCTCGTACCGGTCGACGTTCGTGCAGCCGTTCTCTGCGATCAGATCAAGGTAGTATGGTTAGTCGAGATAAGCGAGGAGAAGTTATGGGGGCGGTTATTCAGACGATCAGGTGAACAACAGATAGCTGGAATGTAATTTACGGGGTGTTTGTACAAGAGCGTAATGCATCAGGCCATGTGTGTAATAAATGTCGGTGAATGTCATTATCTTGTTAAACAAGGATAGGTGGCTCACAAGACGGCGCCAGTGGTTGTATGGTTAGCGTAACAGCCTCACAATCCGATCGGCCTGGGTTCAATCCCAGCTGGCGTCGTTGGGATTTTCTGAGGCGAAAAATCTCTGGTTACGTCTTCCTTCGGAGCGGAAGTAAAAGAAGTTGGCCCGGCTCATGAGTTGTTGAGTCTGATAGGTAGGAACAGGTGGAGTCGCCTCCCTGATGTCGGTGATTGGCACTAAAGTGGCGGAAATAGGCCGACGAAAAATAAGCGAAGATAAAAAAAAAAAAAAAAGGATAGGTGAGCAGAAAGAAGAAGTTTTGTTCTTGGGAATGACATTGAATTTGACGTTTGACATTTAAAGGTCAACTATTATAGTGAACTACAGATGACTCATTTTAGCGTGGCATAAGAAAGTTTTAACATGCGACAAACACGTTTTTCGCACAATTTCCTACATAAATTATATGATTTCCCAAAACTGAACGACATTGTAAAATTTCAGAAATTTCCCGCAATAATCATAAGTTGGAGAATATTTCACAATTGCGTGTGCCTGTTGTCAGTCAAATAGTTTTGTGATGTGAATGTATTCTTGCGAAGGTTTTTCTCAGTTCCTTTTCAGAACATATAAATGAACTTTTTTCTAGACCGTTATCACGACACAGTGACCCGCTACAGAAAAAAACAACCCGAATTCATAAACTTTTTTATAGCTGAATGGTTAGAAATATTTGGATGATAATTAAGGTAATCTCTTAAATGGAAGCTTACATCCACCGTTACTGAACAGCATTGAATAATTTCAATTTAGTTTGAAATTTTGCATGTGCTATGTAAATTTGGTGATTTTTTGTTGAAACAGGCATGCCATGGAAAAAAGTCCTCTGGAAACTTTCACTATATCTTGCAATGAAACATTGACGCACCCCTTGTTATTGGTGTTGCTTCCTGTCAAAGCTATTTGTACGCGCCATTTACGTTCGATTCAAGTTGTGCTTCAGTTGCTCATCGTTATATAGCATCAGTCGCGGTGCAGTGCTGAGAATTTGGACAAAGTACCAGAAGATCGGATCTGTGACTAATAGAACCAGGGGTTACACATCAATTGAATATAGGCTACCCAAAATCAAAATCAATATGGCGTCATTTGTTTATCAACATATCATTTACGAGGATTGAAATCGAAAAATGCGCTGCTTTATTCTAACTGCATGAGCGATTTTCATATTTCGGTTTCACATGGAGGTGTTCACATTTAACATGGAATTTAAAGTTAGCCACTATTCGACTATATAACCGGACCGAGTTGTAAACAACAGTAATTGATTGAACCAAAATGTCAGTAAACCGCAGCAATATTGGGTACACTGGCAATATGAGGGATTTGACGTTTTAGTCGTACCCCTGGATAGAACGCGTAGAACAGGTTTGTGGAAAACAGACCGTCACACTGATTAAATGATCATCCGAGGAATCATAAAAAAATCCATCGGTAACCATTTGATCTTTCAAGGAAAAACCTCCAGCATTCAGTATCCGACTGTACAATTAGCCGCAGGACTAGGGAACATGGATTGCAGAGCAAGTTCGCTCGTAACCTACCGTACATCAGTCCCAAAAAAGAAGCACGGCTATATCTCGCAAATATTGTGCCGGTATTGTTCTGGGAACGTGTTTTGTGAACCGAAGAATCGAATTTTAAGATCTTTAATCTATAATGACGAGTGAGAGTTTGGAGAAAATCAGGTGAAGCGCTACAAGATTGTCATCTACAGTCTCCGGTAAAGCACGGTAGTTAGCACAAATTTAGACCACAAAACTGATACTTGAATATAAAAAACGGACCACCCAACATCATCACTCTGTTCCTTCGTGTAAACACAAATCCACTTAGCCAGCCCAACGGAAAAACAACGCGACAGTCGATTAGCCAGCTCAGCGAGATAATGCAGAGTTCCCGAGAAACGATTCCCGATTTCGGATAAACAATCTCACGGCTCGCCACGAAAGCATAAACAATCCCACGAACAGGATCGAACAAGAATATAGCGTCCATTATAAATAGCAGGGAAATTCAAATGTAGGATTAGTATTAAGTTGGAAGCGAATAAACGCACAGTTGTGCTCTAGAAACCAAAAAATCGTTTTTTTTGGCAAGTGTTAGTATGTAAGTAATAACTCGGTGGTGGAAACCGGGCCGGAGTAGGAATCTTGGCTCAAATCACGGCATAATGACAGCTGACATCTACATTGACACCTACAATGGAAATCTTCGTGAATCCGTTGCAAAAATCGGCGTAGACAAATACTTCATTTTTCAACAGGACAATGATCCTGAACATACTGCCAAAAAACGAAGGCTCTCAAGTCTAAGCAGATGAAAGTTCTGGAACGGCCTGCTCAAAAGTCCAGATTTGAACCCTATACTCTGTCCAACTTCTATAAGACTACCCTGATTCTATATCGTTGCAACACAAACAGTTAGAATTTCAACAAGATACATTCATACATTGTTGAATGCTTAGAATAAAGTATATTTAACGTCAATTTCGTTCAAATGAGTTGTTTGTTTATTTATTGTGCCTAAATATGATAATTTCAGCTGTCCAGTTTCTATAAGACCGCTTCAAAATTCATAAGTATTATCAATGAAAAAATCATAACGATCGGCTGATTTACATGATTTACATTGGTAACCTTGCCATTTCGAATAATTATCCAACACGAATTTCCAAGGTTATTAGGAAATTTGTGTTGGAAAATTATTTACTAAATTCTGCTGAACGCATTTTTCGATATTTTTCCATTTTTCCGAAATTGCGACCTTGAGCTCTTCAATCGCGGTGTAAAGTTCTCCCTCAGTGTAGATTCTGCGTACAAGGATCCCCCCTAAGAATTTCAACAGGATTCAAGTCTGGAGAGCGAGCCGGTCAGTCCAAAAAAATAAGTTTTTGGACCTTAATCTATTGCTTAGTTTCCTTGCTGGTATGAATAGTAGCATTGTTTTGCTGGAATGTTAATTTTTTGTGACGGTGGATACACGGTAGGAGGGAGAATTCCAGAACAAATATGTAATCTTTGAATGATGTGGAAGCTATTTTGATGCTTCCGGTTGCACAGAATCTCGCCCCAACCATGCACGAGTCTCCATCAAAATTCCTGGTTGAAAAATACTGTTGAAGAACTTTTATTTATGGTATATAACAAAATGTATTTTTTGAAAATATTCTTTGTCATGATATATCTTGCCTCACTGTCGGTTCATGTGAGCTTTGGCGGAGCTCGGACGTCTTCCGATGTGAGATGGTGTAAGATGAGGAGTTTTAACCTTTTAAGCCCTCTTTATGTGAGGAATTTTTACCAAAATTTGACGAATTGTCACCCGAGCAGTTCAGTAGTTGAAATATTGCTTTATTTGTGAGGACTTTTCCCTTCGGCATTTGCCAGATTTAATTGATCAAAACAACTAAAACAACGGAAAATGTAACTGGTCTTATAGAAACTTGACAGTTAAAAATACGAAAACATTCGTTTACGCTCAGCGCTTGCACACACACATATGAAAATCATGCAGTGTATGGTAGTCACCAATACCTACACACTCGAATATAAATTGAAGCATTGTTTGTTTACAATGACACAAAGCAGCAAGATCATCACCTGGTCTTATAGAAGTTGGACAGGGTGTATTGAAAATCTGTGTGCTATTCTGGACAATAACGTGGACAAAACTGGCGTAACGAACAAGGGCACGTACTTCACAGCATTATCGAGAGTCTGGAAGTAGGTTAACGTAGGTTAACTGATGAATTTGGAAGCATACTCAAAAGTTTTCTGGAGGCGATTGACGCTCATATTCCATACTGATGATCTCAAGTACAGGCTAAAAATTAACCTGATGTAACAAAATACACCAGGCTAAAAATGAACATATAATTTATTTGTTAATACTGCAACATCATATTTTTTTTCTGAATTTTTAAAGTGGATTTTTTTCTTGTCACATTGTTTCATGGATACATTAGAGTAGTGCGGGGCAAAGGTGCGCACGGGGCAAAAGTGCGCATTGGCCTTTTTGAAACAAACGAGCATAAAAATGAGGCAACAGTGTATTCATTTGACACATTATTACACCAGCAGCTTATCAATATAAACAAGATACATTTCATGAAATTGGCAAAAAGTTATGAGGTGTGAAGAGTTTCGCGTTGTTTTGATCTATTTTTTTCAATTTTGAGGGTGACGATTTAGTTACCAAAAATAACTGGAAAGTTCGAGACTATATTGTCGAGGTAATCTTCATTTTATAGTAGATAATAGCGCGTTTTCGCTTTTGTGAAAAAGTTGCCTTTTTAGAAATTCGATTAGTTGAAAAATTGCTTGCGGGGCAAAAGTGCACAGTGGCTGTGCGCTGCGCTCCAGCGTTTTGCTTTCGAAAAAATATTAAAATTTTCAACCAAATTTTGAACAAGACCCTCAAAAAGCAAAATAATTTGAAGAAATGCACTCCAGAAATTCTCAAAATGGCCCGACAGAGGCTACGGGAGGGAGTCTCGAAGCGTCGGATTGCAACAGACCTCGGCATTTTTGAATCAGCTTTGAGGAAGAGGCTTATATCAGTAAGTGATTTCTTTCCCAGAGATTCGGTGCGTGCACCTATGTAAGAATTTGATTTTCGGATCATTCATTCCGCTTTACTGTCGATGGAAACAAATCGATCGCCCTCAATTTATGTGCGTTACTTTAAGAATACATATTTCAGTGGAGAAGATCAACGATATAAAAAATTGTGGATCTTCGACCGGGAAGCTCTCTCAGGAAGTTTAAACTTTTTGTTCATGAATACAGAATACATACGCATGATGGGCGGAAAGTTTAGAGATTATTGAAAATTGTAGAACAAATTTCTTTCATTTTAGAAAGTAGATGTAATTTCTTAGAAATTTTTATCTAATGTGTCCACGTGGGCAATATCTATACCCCCCCCTCCCTCATCGTAGACAAGCGTGAACATTTTGTACCCCCTAATTCCCTAAAGTTGTCCACGTGGCATATGGGCCTTCCAAGATTCGATGGTTTTTAAATTGAATTGGGAATTTTCATATTTTTAAGATGAGGGTAGGTTGATATGCAAATCTACCTCACCAAAAAATACAGCTGGAAGCGAAACGAGTCTTGTTAAACAGTAAATAAATATTCGCGTCGCTGGTATGAAATATTTTTCATATTATATCATATCGATAATTTTGAGATAGACGTTCGCGTTTTGGTACAGTTTTGCTATAGCAGTTAATGCGATGCATCGTAAGAAAAGCAAAGCTAGTTTGTGCTGAAAAAATGTATCACAAAATCAAACAAAATCAAAATTTCAAAATCAAAGTTTGATTTCCAATTGTGCTAAGTTATTTCAATAAAATTCGAACGAATAATAATTTGCTAACAAACAGCATTGTGTGAATGAACAGAAGTAAACATACTGGTGTGCGATCGTATCGAGTCCAATCAAGTTGCGCATATGTGAAAACTAAAAACACAATTCGGCATTGACAATATTGGGCTTATTGTGGCTTTTCTGTGAAGCGAAAATGTCTAAAAATAAAAGCAAAGGAGTATAGGTCATGACCATTTGAGCATCGAAAATATACAATAATTGGAGAGTGTTTCTGTATTTTTGCATCACCCAGACACATTGTTGTTGTTTTCATGCGCCTCATCCACGATCACGATCAGTCATCCAGGATTACATTACGGACTACAGCGGCGATTAGGCTCCCAAATGGTTTTCCTAACTTTTCCTATACTCGCACAAGAGTCTTACAGACCGAGAATCAATGAGGTGCCTGATCTAAATGACTATTAAAACTGCATGAAGTTAAAGAAAAAATATTTTCTGCGGTTTTTTCATTCAATTATATCTTTTTCTTTGAATAAATACCAATAACGCCGAAAAATACACAATAGCATTATTACAGAGACGCGTACAGTCTGTGAGTACACGAGTTACGATTTTTCGCGCGAATGCAGGAGTGTTAAGGACGATAGTTAGAGTGCGCCGAAGCGAGTTATTAGAAATTGCATTTGCGAAAATCATTCATTATTTAGCGAGCAAGCGGAGGTTTTCCTCGACGCGGAATCGCCTTAGAAGGGACAGTTGTGAATGAAAGATGTAAAACTGCACTTCAATTGTGATCCTTTTCATTCTCAGATCCAAGATGGAAACTTGAGGAAAAGGTACCTCGCGTCGGCGTTCCTACCATTTGGGTGAAAAGTGTTTGGGTATGATTGAATCACACGTGAGCATTTTGATTTTATGCGTTGTCAATGGTGGTATATCGCTGTGGTATAGAATCGCCTGTGGCTGCAGTGTATTTGTCTAAAAAACAAAAATATAAGAGGTTGTGTCCACGACACGACCGCATTGTTGACGTAGAATTACGCTGTTATTTTATTCAAGTCGCTTGTTTATAACTTCGGATATTATTTTATAATGCTGTGAATTTTAGAAATAACTGTTTAGTAGAATGGTTTGATCGCCCTGAAATGGTATTTTAAATTGTAGAATCAGTTGTTGATAATTCATTGATGATTCATTATCGCCCTTGCAGAACAATACCCTAATCCTATCGTATGTCACAATTTGTTTCATGTCATTGCATTGAAAATTTACCTCGAATGCTATTCCGGTGGCCTTTTTCGCAATTGACATAGACTCGGCTGCAGTCGATTATATACTTGTTGCACCAGTATCATTATTCCACATCGTATAACTGCATCCATATATCTTTGGCACCGTATGGAAATAACAACAAGAACAATATTCGCAAGTATCAAATATCATGCTACCTGTTATTTAGTATTGCCTCAGTGGAATCGCACCTCTAGGAATCGTTCGTACAACGTAAATCAAGCGCCAAACAAGCGTTTGTTATAGCATGCATAGGGAGCCATACATTGGTGGCTCAAAGCTACTAGAAATATAAACACTTCTAATCATTTTGCGCTATTCTCAAAAAAACGCTTCTGTTAATATTGGCTGGTCTTGAAAAAAGTTGCATTACTTTCTCATGCTCAAGATAAGCGCAGCTGTCATCCTTAATGGAGAAAGTTTTGCTACTGGCGAGCGAAACCAAATCACATACAAAATTCCAGAACGACATTTACTTTCATGGTGACTAAATAAACGAAATAATCTCTCTCTGTTAATCTCAACAACTTCGAAAAGAGTAGCATTGCTGGATATTTGCCTCAGCAGAAATTCATTACTAATGCCCTAGCGCAAATATTTCCCTCCCACTATCTTTCCTCCTTGTTTAAATTTATCATTACGGCTGCATAATTCGCACCACCAATGCACACGGGAGCAGATACAAATGGGGTTTCAGCGTAGCGAAGATGTACTATTTTTACGTACGGGTTATGAAGCACGCACGCACGCACACAAATATCCATATATCGATGGATTGAAGCATCTAACACACTTATCTCCGTTTTGCGCTCTTTTCAACAGCCTTTTCTATTAATATTGCCTGTCTAGATTAGCTGTTAGCTGTTAGCTGTTAGTGGAAAGAGTTTTGCTACCGCCATGCGAAACCAAATCAGAGGCATAATTCCAGAACAATTATTTTCTTGGTGAGCCGACGATAGCCTAACTTGATGATTCCCCACACAAAAACATTAATGCAATGGCATCAGTTTGCTGCAATGATTGCAATGCAATGCGAGTGAGTAACATGGTCGCGTCCACCCCAATTGCTTTAAGAAAGGCACTCGATCCCTCGCCATCCAGCTCGCCCAGCAACGGTGTTGTCCAGTCGGTGTCTTTACGAAGAATGAACGTTTGCCTCAATTCAATTCTTTGTTTTTAAGAAGCTTTAAACTTTGCAGTTCATCGCCTCTAAACTTGCCTCAGCGAGATCCACTGTTTATAGGCACTGTAGGCAAATATTCCTCTTCGTTCTTCTTCTTTTCCTTTGTTCACGGAGATAGTGATCCCCGATAATTGTTCGATTAATCGAATACTTCCTACAGAAATCGATTATTAATCGAACGAACACTGCACAACCAATAATCGGAGCGAACGAATAATTTACGTCGATTAATCGATCCAAACTCAGAGAGAAAAAAACGTACGGCCGCTGCAGTTTTATCCTGAAAATAAATCATTATCTTTGACGTTCCCCTAAGTTCGTAAACAAAGCTTAATGCCGTCAACGTGAATTGAGCTTCGTTTACGACTTTAGGGGTGAGTAAAAGATAATAATTGATTTTCAGGCGGAATGAACACTTTTTTGATTTTATATGGCTTTCTAGCAAATGAACTATTCGATTAGCTGATTAACAATTAATTTCAAAAATCGGGGATCACTACACGGAGACTTTAAATCTTACGATTTCCCCTTCGTTGCTCGTTACTGACAGCTCTGTTTGGGAAATCATACAAATGGACAGAACAAATGTATGGGGAAATGAGATTGCTTCCAATTTTCGTCAATTTAAACCAAATACAGACAATGGGTAGTAATGTATAGCATATCAAACAAATTTTAGAGAATTTCCGATTCGATTGGTATGTAAATCGTGAAAATCCGTTTACAGTAAAAAATAGTTATTAACGTTAACTTTATTTCATAAAAACGTGACCTGTTTTCTGATTTGGCACCCTCAATGTAAGACGTAGTTCTACGTCAAAAAGATGAATTAGCTTGTGTATCAATGTATTCCATCTAACCATTCTGTTTAGCGCTTGAACCAGAATGATCCTTTCAAGAATGACGCAATTATGTGCCGAATTACCTCAGTAGGACCCTTGAGAAATCGGCACTCATTTGGTCGATTGTATAATCTCAGCGAATTGTTAAACGAGCGATCGTCAAGATCGTCAAGGTCATCATTATTCGAGGTTCGATAGCATAAGGAAAGTGAACTCAACTCTGTTATTGTTTTAATTTTGAAGAAGTTTTATTTTGATCTGATAATGGGATAAATTTTCATTCAGTGAACAAAACTGTTATACGCTATCCGTTTTGGAATGGTGTCACTTTATTCAGAACGATCTATATTACGACCGTAACTTTGAGTTGCATTACCCATTGATGCATTCGTGGATTCATCCATGTGCTCTTTGTTTTGATTCGTTCCAGTAATAAGGAACTCTCGCCCTTGCACTGATGCATTTTTGCGTTCTCCACATGGTGTTGCACCAGTGTCAATATCAACACTCAATTGATGATAACAAGGAGCAAACAAATTGGACGAATGGCATGGCATGGTGAAAAATTAAATCCACAACTGCATGTCCGTACAATGTTGTTTCATCGAGCGGGAAGAAGTAGCAAATGTAATGTTGAATGACAGAAAAAACTATTACATAAAAAGAACTAATCGCTTTTGGTTTAGAAGCAAAAACTCAGGAAATCCCTATCAGACGTACGCAAAAAAATAAGTTTTTTTTTGTCAGGACAGGAAGTGATAACGAAGAATGATAGCAAAGAGTTAGTTTTTTTTCTTCTTTTCGAGCGGGTATTTTCAATTGAAGGTACGTAACACAAAATAAAACTGTACGCACGAGTTGATAATCAGTTTGAACTTGACCCAGCATATGTTAGGTTTCAGTCCAACAAATGATAATTCTCTAGATATTCTGCTGGATGACGTTGGAAACACTGATAGTGCCACAAAATTAGGATTTAGTCACTCACCAATAAAATATTTTATACGTTTCAGTAGTTCTTTCATTTTTTAGCCAAATATTGCACGATAAAGCATTCGAACAGTCCACACACTTAACTACTCTCAACTATTCCATCACCAATTCGTTCAATCAACAGTCGCAAATCTGTGAACATTTATACCAACGCTGATTTATTCTTTCTCACAAATTGATCCGTGCTTCAATCACAGTCGTAACAGCAATGATCACCGCAGTCGAGGAGCGATGATCCTCGATCCCCAAATGAATCCCCTGATCGGGAGCTCACTCATCTGGGGAGAATGAGCGCAAGAATTATCGCAAAATTCATTCCCTCAAGTAGTCATTCGAATCCCGAACCTACGTCAACAGTTCGAAGAAAGTTCCCTGCCGCAAACGTATGGACAAAATTAATGAATGAAATTGGTTTTTCATTGGCGGCATTTTTGTGTTTTCTAAACACACAGATAAGCGATAAGCGGCGGCGGTAGCTTTTGGCAGACACAAATTTGTGATTCGCTGGTTGCTGCTCCCTAGTTCCCACTGCGAGTGCGCGCGTTTGCGGTTTAGTAGTAGAACGCTGGGCTGGAAGCTGCCGACAGAGATTGAAGAGTTATCAACGGGTCATCGGTTCGCTGACTCTTGCATGAGACAAAAAGTTACTGGATGTTTGCGGTTGAATAATTGTGATGACAGTAATCGTCAACAATTTGTGGTTTTGTGAAGACTAATTTCAAAACATAATTGAGGAATTAAAAAAGCAGGAAGAGAACGAAAGCTGCATGCATCAGTTCGTTACATTGATGAACCAATTTTCTGTTGCTGCACGCAACAGAAGATAAGTTCATTAGATTTGAAACTATGTCAACTCCGATTCGCATGATCCGGATTTCCCGTGAAATAAGATTATTCGAATGAAATAGCATCGAAAATACAATCTAATAACGAGAAACAATTCAAAATATTTACTTTCGTTGACTTTATTGTCATTCGTCTGAGCCATTTTCGTATGTCACACTCAGCCAATTTAGCCAGCACTTATAGAAGTCTCACTCTGGCTCATAGCACATCACTTTCACCAGTAGTTTACCAATTTCCAATTGCTCTCCAACAGTAATAGTTCAGACGTAGTTTAGGTTCTTATCGGCTGCATTGCTCACGATGCACTGAGTAGAATCCATTGCAGAAACTAGCAATGCGATCCACTTGCCACTTGCCACGCTGGACCCGATCTCTTTCCTGTTCGCAGTGACGACGCAATCTTGGTGCAATTTCTTCCAGGGTAATATCTCTTGATGCGACTTAAGTTCTAGCCTGGCGCATCACTCATTTTTGTCAAGCCAAATCTGTCTACTGTCCGAAATTTGATCTAGTTTCACAATTACTGTGCGGACGTTAATTTGTGTTTTTCTTCTCTTCTGCAGCATCGCTATAAATAATCGTCGGCTCAGTCGGAGAATTAAAATTAGAAACCATGGGCAACCGCGATTGCTAAGGAAGCCAGCCGAAACTCGAGTTGTCTTATCACATCGGACGAAAAGGCGTAAACATCGTTTGTTTACGGATTTTTTATTCATTCACCGGTAGCTTGTTTCGGTGGAGCTGGTAAACAACAAACAGCCGCAGATAATGAAATGTACTTTTGTGCAGAGGAGTGGCATTAAGGCAGTTAAGTAGGCCCGTCATTCTAAGTAGATCCACTACTCGTTTATATGGAGCTGGATTTGCAACACCCATCAAAGAAAGTAAAATGTTCGCATCCATAACATCTTTTAAACAACATGTTGCCTGCGGCATTTAAAAGGCATTTGAAAGGCGATTACACACACAATCATTTGTTGAGTTTCATGCAGGACTTAGTCATCCGTCATCCGCGAATTAATGTTGTACATTTAGTTACAATGAAAATCCGGAAAATACTCATCGTTCCAACGCTAAGAAGCTTAGAATCGCAAACACTACCGTGTCTCATGTTATAAAAATCATCGAGAATCATCTCAACGGATGAAATAAAGAAAGGGCTGACCTTGAAAATGGTCTGAGGAACCCAAGATGTCCAAGAAAGTTTTGAAAGCATTCGAGTGCTAGCCGAACATATCAATTCGGAATGTGGCGTAGCATTTTGTACTTCTGGTACGATTTGCGATTATTGCGATGCGATGCTCCTCCAATTTACTCTAAACTTTGAAAAAACGACTAACAGTATCAATATGAAACGTTTACAGATGCTTAGGGAATTGACTAAAGGGTGTGTCACATCAAATTGCATCACGGAAAAAACGCTGTAGAAATTTAAATTTTAGGAATTATATCTTCAGCTTTCGCTTATAATCAGATAAGAGTGTATAGATCACGTTAGCCATGCTTCACTGTCAATTTTTCGTAAATTTGGAAAAATGTCGTCGAACGAAAAAGAGCGTCGTGAATTAATCCTGTGCACTCATTTCGAGAATCCGGAGTTGTCACATCGGGACATCGGTAAGATGCTGGGAATCGTCCAATCCACGGTCAGCAGAGTACTGAAACGATACTTCGAGAACCTAACCATCGACCGGAAGGTGAAGAACGGCAAAAATGGATGCTCCGTCAGTGAAAAAGATCACAAGCGCGTAGTTAAGCAGTTTAGACGTGATCCGAGAAGTTCGGTCCGGGATGTCGCCAATAAGCTAAATTTGTCAAATTCATTCGTCCAGCGGACCAAGCAGCGGGAGGGCCTGCGTACATACAAGGTTCAGAAGGCTCCTAACCGCGACGAAAGGCAAAACATGGTGGGGAAGACGCGAGCCCGGAAGCTGTACACCGAAATGCTGACGAAGCCGCATTGCCTGGTAATGGACGACGAAACCTACGTCAAAGCGGACTTTCGTCAGCTGCCGGGCCTGTTGTTCTTCTCCGCAGAGGACAGATTCAGCGTTCCGGAGGAGATTCGCAAGCAGAAACTATCCAAGTTTGCCAAAAAGTACATGGTGTGGCAAGCGATCTGCTCTTGCGGAAAGCGGAGCGCCCCCTTCGTGATGACCGGCACGGTAAACGGGCTGGTTTACCTTAAGGAGTGCCTACAGAAGCGCTTACTACCACTATTGAAGCAGCACGAGGGCCCGACCATCTTCTGGCCGGATCTCGCTTCGTGCCACTATTCAAAGGACGTGTTGGAGTGGTACGAAGCCAACGGGGTCACCTTCGTGCCAAAGGAAATGAACCCGCCCAACACGCCGGAGCTTCGCCCAATAGAGAAATATTGGGCGATTATGAAGCAGGCCCTCCGGAAGAACCCAAAAGTTGTCAAATCGGAGGCGGACTTCAAGAGAAAATGGATTTCTGTTAAAAAAAAAAACTACAACCTGACGTTGTACAGAACCTTATGGATGGGGTAAAGAGGAAGGTGCGAGCATACGGGCTTGGGCTCGAAATATGAATAAAAAGAAAATGCCAAAAGTTGTTTAATTGTTTTTATTTTACTGTCTAAAATTTTCAAAAAGATCGGTCTACTGGGCGAATTTCTACAGCGTTTTTTCCGTGATGCAATTTGATGTGACACACACTTTAAGCTAAAAATTTACCTGCAAACAATATAACTTTCTACAATATTTGCAGAATTACAGCAGATTTCGTAAAGCACTATAAAAATCCTGTTTATGGAAATTTTTTGAAATCAATGCAAAAAATTTAAATACATCTTTTTTCGTCAAAGTAACAAATTATCTCTTTACAGAATTTATTGAAGTTTTAATAACTGCCTTTCAATTTGCGGCGCTTTGGTTGTTTATTGATCATCATCAAAGACGAAGGGGTAATTTTTCATTCAAACGGAAATATTTCTGTATGGAAAGGTCCCACAGGAACGTTCTAGGAACCAAATGAAAGCTGGTTAATAAGGTTAATTGGATTTGCTATTGAGTTGGTTGGTAAAAAATTGTGCTAGTCCACAAATCTTTGAAAAAACAGAAAAATATAAATTTTTTATTTTTTCTCTGTATTGTTGTTCAACACTAATATAAAAATATGTACATAAAATATTCTGATACCTGAAAGTAGCTTCAAAATGATCGATCGAAATCGATATGCATTGATTTTTCACGGAGTTACAGCATGTCAAAAATTACTTAAAAATTCCAACTTCGCACTCTGTTCCTCTATTTTTTTTTGTCGAGTGTATAATTGTCTTGTTGTGCTCCCGTGGCTGAGTGGTTAGCGTCCCACACTATCATGCCGGGGGTTCGGGTTCGATTCCCGTTCTGGCCGGGGGATTTTTCGTCAAAGAAAATTTTTCCGGCTTGCACTGTGGTCACGCGTATTCTAGAGCTTGCCGCTCCAGAGTACATTTAAGGCGTGTTATTCGGCATAGAAATCACAAACAAGTATTACTAATAAAAATGACGCAAGTAATGCTACGTTGAGAAGGCAAAAGTTCCACTGGAACGTTAGAACCATCCAAGAAGAAGAAGATAATTGTCTTCAGACGCAATTTTCGTATGAATTTTTGTCACCACCTGCAAAAGAGTGTTTTTCATTTGAATAGAATACTAACTTGATACGGAGAAGTTAATTTTCATTCATAATTTCAATGTTAGGGACGTGTTCATCCCGCCTGAAAATCAATTGAGGTAGGGGAAGACGGGGTAAGACCGCCCCCCTAAGAAAACCAATTTTCAGTTAAACGTCCTTCAGGATTTTCCCTATTTGTTTGGGGTACATATCATTGAGTATATAACAATCTACTAGTAAAAAATGTGTAACTTTTGATTGCATAACTTTTTTGGCGTTTTTTAATTAATTTTTGAAATGATAAAAAAATACTTTTATTTTGCTTACGGGGTAAGAAGGATCACCCGCGGGGTAGACGGAGCGATACTATTTTTTTTCAAACAGTTTAGTTTAGTAAAAATAACAGAAAAAGTGTTCTCTAAGGTACTAAATATTTTGGGCTGTTCATAAACTACACACAGACTTCTGGAAAGGCCATCCGTATTCCACGCGCAGAGTCTTGAAAATGTTCGTGAAAAAACTACCAAATTATCAGAATCTATAAGGACGATTATTCGACGACTTCCTTATGTATTTTCGGGGTATTTATGTGTATAGAGACGAGTAAAAAGATGGTATTCTATTTTTTATGTCACAACGTGTGCCGCTTTAACCCCGTCGAAAATGGTCCGTCTTCCCCCCGGAGCACCTTTTGCATTATTTTGCATTTTACACGCATTTCTTATTATATTTTACATACCTTTTCATGTAGGGAGAACCGGAACAATCTACTGAAGGACTGGGATATCAGCAACTAACGGAATATACAGTTTTTGCTGGAGAAATCCTTATTTTGGTTACCTTGAAAATTAGATCGCTTGCAACTGCAATGGACGAAAACTTTGTTTTGTTCAGAATTTTGATATTTTGTGCGCTCAAGTGTTGCAAGGTGTTTTGAAATGACAAAAATAATGTTTCTTGCGTAGCATATTTGCCAAAATACTGAGGATTTCTTATAAAACTAGAAGTGGTGTGGTGCATAATATTTGGTGCAAACGATGAAGACAGATACCAACAATTAGTGACGGAACTAATGCTAGAACAAACACCACCAGATTTAAAATCAAAAATAACAGAATTATGTAAAAAATATCACGATATTTTTGCTTTACAGACAGATAACCTGACATGTAATAATTTTTACAAGCAGACCATCCGTCTTGCAGACAACTCAACGGTTTATATTAAAAATTATAGACTTCCTGAAGTCCATCGAGACGAAATTAAATCACAAGTGGATAAGATGCTGAAGGATGATATCATTCAACCTTCTTTATCTCAGTACAATTCACCAATTTTGGTTGTCCCTAAGAAATCTACTACAAACGATAAACAATGGCGTCTCGTCGTAGATTTCAGACAACTTAATAAAAAAATTCTAGGGGATAAATTTCCTCTCTCTAGAATTGATGATATTTTAGACCAACTAGGTAGAGCTAGATATTTCTCTACTCTAGATTTGATGTCTGGATTTCATCAAATAGAAATGGATGATAATTCGAAAAAAATTACAGCCTTCTCCACCGAATCGGGTCATTACGAATTTAAAAGACTTCCGTTTGGTTTGAATATTTCACCGAACAGCTTCCAAAGGATGATGACCATTGCATTAAGTGGTCTTCCTGCGGATTGCGCATTTTTATACATCGATGACATTATTGTCATTGGATGTTCCATTAAACACCATTTGCAAAATTTACAAATTGTTTTTGAAAAGCTTCGACAAAGAAATCTTAAACTTAACCCAGCCAAATGTAATTTTTTTTGTTCTGATGTGACATACTTAGGTCACAATATTACTAATGAAGGAATAAAACCTGATAAATCGAAATTTTCAGCAATTCTTAACTTTCCGACTCCCAAAAACGCAGACGACGTTAGAAGATTCGTTGCGTTCTGTAATTATTATAGACGTTTCATACCCTATTTTGCAGAACTGGCAAATCCTTTGAATAATTTATTACGTAAAAAAGTAAAATTCGAATGGTCTGATGACTGTAAAAATTCATTTGAAATTTTAAAACACAAGTTGATTTCCCCACAAATCCTAAAATTTCCTGATTTCAAAAAACCATTTATTTTAAGCACCGACGCTTCCAAAATAGCTTGTGGTGCAATGTTGACTCAACCCTATAACGACACTTATCTACCAGTGGCATTTGCGAGTAAGTCTTTTAACCAAGGTGAACGTAACAAGTCCACAATAGAGCAAGAATTATTCGCAATCCACTGGACAATTACCTACTTTCGTCCTTATTTATACGGAAGAAGATTTACAGTCAAAACTGATCATCGTCCTCTTGTATACCTATTTACAATGAAAAATCCTTCGTCTAGATTGACTAGAATTCGTGTGGATTTAGAAGAATTTGATTTCAACATTGAACATGTGGAAGGAAAGCTAAACGTCGGCGCCGATGCACTTTCACGAGTAATTGTTGATTCAGATGAACTCAAAACCATCTCTGTTTTACCAATACAGACAAGGTCAATGACGCGAAATAAAGTCGAAGATGTTACTAAATTATGCAACTCTAAGACTGATCACCTTAGAGCATATGATTCAGTGAATAACATCGATGCTTTTAATCTTCCCAAACTAGTCTTTGGAATGAATGAAACACAATCAGTACTGAAAATAAAAATGTATGACAAAAAATTGAAAAAGAATATTGCTCAAGCGCAATTTTCTGAGAATATGTGCACAACAATTAAGGACGTCCATGAAATTATTGATACAATTAGTACAATGGCCAAACATCTAAAAATAAAAAAGATAGCAATTGCAAGAAACAGTGTTATTTTTTCGAAAATCAACATTGAAAAATTCAAATCGATTTATAATCAATCATTGAATGAAGTAGATATAATTATCTACTCACCAGCAATGATTATAACCAACGAAAATGACATCTATCAAATAATCCATGAGAACCACGCATCTCCTTTAGGAGGACACGTAGGAACTACAAGATTATTAAAAAAAATTACGAACAGTGTATTATTGGAATAACATGAGGAAAACTATCAATGAATTCGTTAGAAATTGCATTGATTGTAAGTTAAATAAACACACAATAAATACAAAAGAAAAATTTACTGAAACCAGTACACCCAGTAAAGCATTTAATCTTGTATCAATCGATACAATCGGACCTATGACGAAAACCAAAAATGGAAACAGATATGCCCTAACGATACAATGTGATCTCACAAAGTACGTTATTGCTGTACCCATACCAGACAAACAATCTCAAACATTAGCAAAAGCATTCGTAGAACATTGTGTTCTCATATACGGATGCCCGTATTTAATTAAAAGCGATTTAGGTTCAGAATACAAAAATGAACAATTTAAAAATATTTGCTCACTACTGGCAATCACACATCATTTTTCCACAGCATACCACCCTCAGACCATAGGTGCCCTAGAACGCAATCATCGATGCCTTAATGAGTATTTAAGACAATTCATTAATGAGCAACACGATGATTGGGATTCTTGGCTTCAATATTATCCTTTCTATTACAACACTACTCCAAATATAGAGCATTCATACACTCCATATGAGCTAGTCTTTGGCAACCTAGTTAATTATCCTAAAAGTTTAATAAAACCTACAAAAATAGATCCCATTTATAATTACGAAAATTACTATGCAGAGCTCAAATTCAAGATACAATCCACAGCAATCAGAGCCCGAGAGCTATTAATAAAGTCTAAGCAAAAAAGACTAGCTAGACAATCAACAATAGTAAACCCCATAGACATTTCAATAGGAGAGAAAATACTACTTAAAGCAGAAAACAACAGAAAATTAGATATGGTATACAATGGCCCCTACGAAATTATTTCAATCAATCATCCGAATATAACAATAAAAAATTGTAACACCAATGAAGAGAAATTAGTACATAAGAACAGGATAATTAAATTGTAATTGGAACATTTATCAACATATGATACGATTTATTTTCGTACAACTTTAGTCCTAAGTATCAGAGGTACTTGGTAACGCACAGATTTAAATTTCAAAATGATTCCTCTACGCTCATCATTTTCCTTAAGAGGGGGAGATGTGGTGCATAATATTTGAGCTGCATAATTACAAACAGATGTAGCTAACAACAATAAAATTCCATCGTCTTGGCCTCGAACGTGGACAATAACCCCCAAGTACAATTGCCCATGCTCGAACCGCCAACGACGCAACTTCCCAGGCTCAGCCACGACCGTTCTCGAATTACAACAGTTCGATGTTTCACGACGAGTCATCAACCGTCATCAAATTCAAGTACACATGCGTTTTTCCAATTTCCTCATATTACCTTTTTTTTAGAGAGATCTTTCTAGCAATAAGTTCAGCTAAGTAATGCAAAATAAAATCAATTCATTCTAGTTTCGACTCTAGAGAAATGCACGTCATTTCACTCCGAAAATCGCCCTACAGAACGTGACATTATTACTACAGTGGTCCGTCTTACCCCGCCGGGCGGTCTTACCCCGTCTTCCCCTAAATGATGTTGGTTTGTTCGATTTGCGGTGTTTTCACACAACTAGTAAATGCAAATCGATTTTTCTTCATGAAAATCACAAATAATCAAGACGAGTTTGGGTTTGTTGAAAAGTCTCTAGTTTCTGATTATACCATTAAGCGTTCAAATTATCCAATCTTTTATTTTTTAACGATTTTCTTCAAAAAGAAATTATGATCATGGTTTGTCCACCTCTGATCATGGTTTGGCTGGTTTGGCCGAAAAATGATCATGGTTTGTCCGGTTTTTGGAATCACCATTTTTTAATGAAAAAAAAAATCGATTTTTCAAGTAGATATTGCATTTCTCATTGCGTCAGTCATCATGTTGATCAATTCATAATTTAGGTTTTCTTCTGAATATTGCTTTTTCTTGAGCATTTTAAGGGTGAACAGCACTCAACACAGAGAAACTTTATTTCTGCTTCGCGAGAAGGGCAACAAAATAAAACAAACAAACTGCAGCGCGCCAAGCGGCTGCAATAGTAACCATGTGGACACACCAACATCAGCGCATCGGACAAACCATGATCAGAATTGAGGTCATCAAGATGCATTAAGAGCAATTCCAAATGAAATCGACAGTATTCGAGTATTTTTGATTCGAATGAACGTTTGTATTCCGTTTGGGATGGAGTAAATATGAGTTTTCCACAGTAAAGGGTGTGTCACATCAAATTGCATCACGGAAAAAACGCTGTAGAAATTCGCCCAGTAGACCGATCCTTTTGAAAATTTTAGACAGTAAAATAAAAACTATTAAACAACTTTTGGCATTTTCTTTTTATTCATACTTCGAGCCCAAGCCCGTATGTTCGCACCTTCCTCTTTACCCCGTCCATAAGGTTCTTTACAACATTTACAGCTTTACAGCATTTCGGTGTACAGCTTCCGGGCTCGCGTCTTCCCCACCATGTCTTGCCTTTCGTCGCGGTTAGGAGCCTTCTGAACCTTGTATGTACGCAGGCCCTCCCGCTGCTTGGTCCGCTGGACGAATGAACTTGACAAATTCAGCTTATTGGCGACATTGCGGACCGAACTTCTCGGATCACGTCTAAACTGCTTAACTACGCGCTTGTGATCTTTTTCACTGACGGAGCATCCATTTTTGCCGTTCTTCACCTTCCGGTCGATGGTTAGGTTCTCGAAGTATCGTTTTAGTACTCTGCTGACCGTGGATTAGACGATTCCCAGCATCTTACCGATGTCCCGATGTGACAACTCCGGATTCTCGAAATGAGTGCACAGGATTAATTCACGACGCTCTTTTTCGTTCGACGACATTTTTCCAAATTTACGAAAAATTGACAGTGAAGCATGGCCAACGTGATCTATACACTCTTATCTGATTATAAGCGAAAGCTGAAGATATAATTCTTAAAAATTAAATTTCTACAGCGTTTTTTCCGTGATGCAATTTGATGTGACACACCCTTTAATTGGGATTTTGGGATTTTTTTTTACTGTAATGTAATTTTTGAAAAGGGCGTATCGACTTTAGTGAGAGAAATCTTTGATAATTTATATCTCTTTCGTACCGAAATATTGTCATAGAAAGAGTTATAGAGTATTGACGTTAAAAAATATACACTATTAAAAAAATAAGTAGTCTTTTTTTATTTACAAAAAGAAATAATTTGCGATATCTAAAATATGTATTTTTAATTTTTTTTTTATTTTTTCATATAAAATAGAAGTCACGTAGAAAATTTAAAAAATGAGTCCAAGATGGTAAAACTATTTGACGAACTTTGTGGAGTGTTGAATTTTTATGAATTTTCGAAACATTGAAGTTTTGTATATTAACAATCAATTTTAGCCACAAATTATGAATCCGGGATGTAATTTAAAATAAAAGAGCTCTTTTTGGAATAATTTTTTTAATATTTTGGAGCGAAATTCCTATACGCGCAGTTGACATCTTAGTATTTATCCAACCTTAATGACAATATCCTGACCACCTCTCAAATCATCAAGATGTAGTTGTTTGTGCTCATGCCATAATCAGTTTGGTGGTGTAGCGTTGCGGGCGACTTTTAAGCACGATGCCGAAAGGAAAGTTAGATGAAACTGAGCGGAAGTTAAACCGCGAATTGAAGGACATCGGCTTAAGCAACCAGGCGATAGCGAAGAAACCAACAGTGGTAAGAATTTTTCTCAAGAAAGGTCCCAAACGGAAAACAACAAAGGCAACTCCAAGATTTCAAACCGTGACAGGAACTGCATTAACCAGCTTGGAGAGCCTGGAAAGCTCTATGTCGCGGGACTAAAGCCGGAACTTGACCTTCCCATATTGAGAAGACGTGTATCTGAAATTTAATGAGGATTTGGATATTTGGTTTACACTAAAAAAGGCGAAGAAACCTAAACTTACCCCAAGGTACGTACAGGCGAGATTGGAGTTTGCGAAACATGAACACATGAACTGGAAAGTGAAATGAGATACGGTGATTTTTTAAGATGAAAAGAATTTCAGTCTTGATGGTCCATGATGGTGCTGACTGCTGCGCGTGTCATCTTCGACAAAATCCTCAGCTGAAACTGCGCAGGAACTTTGGAGGAGGCAGTTTCAAGATATAGTTCGCTTTTTCAAGAAGATGGAAGACGCTTAAAGCAACAATTTCGACGAGAATAAATTCGGAAATCTATTTGGAGCTACTAAACAGTGTACTGAAGAAGTAATGGACGACAGCTTCATCTTCCAGCAAGAGAATGCGACAATTCACATTAGCAAGAAGACTTTATCATGGTTTTCCGTGAGAAACATTTGGGTTTTGGATTGGCCAGCTCGTAACCCGAACTTAAACCCTATTGAGAACCTTTGGGGGATTCCGGCAAGGCAAGTTTACAGTGACGAATGACAATTTGGAACAGTTCGTTAGCTGCAGACATGTGTTAGAAATGAGTGGAAAAAACAGGAAGTGGGTTATATCTATGGTATAACCGCAAGGGTGACGTAGGACTATCGTTGATTTAGAGATCATTTGTTTGAAGTTGAATCTAAATCTATTCTGAATGAATGAATAAATGGATATTTGGGAGACTTCGAAAACGTGAGCGTTACGTTGGAGGCACAAGGTTTTATGCATCCAATATAGGATACGAAAAACCTTGTTCTGAAGAATAATCTTCAGAAGCTAACCTGCTAACTGTACTTGATTGACAAATCACAAACCCAAATGTATTATATGGATATTTTATGGATAGAAAACATTTAAATAAACTCTTTCGCTTGAATGTAATTTTTAATTCCAAGGGGAACTGGCAGATTATTTTCCAGCAACGATTAGATATTTCCACATTTTCCTCGATACTGGAAGCCCACCATCTTTCCGGAACTTTCTCGATGCTGAATGGCATCCAAACGGAAAGAATTCTGCGCGTATATGTGTCGATCCTTCGCCGTCCACCTCCTCCAGCACGTTAGGCAACGATTTTGTCTTGTCGATGTCCTCACGAAAAATGAATGTGTCTCACCACCAGAATATCGCTTAAGTATGCTTTTTGTGTGTGATTGAATCGAGAGAAGGTGTGGTTTACGATGGCAATTTGGAAGGCAAACTAGAGGGGAATGAACTCTCTGAGCTCGGAACTTTCGGCGACTGAGCAATAATCGATTGCGGGCGCATACAATATTGGATACGGAAATATCCTACTGATGGGGAAGAATAATCTTCTGAAGCTATCCTGTTAATTGCGATTGATTGAAAACCACAAAACCAAATGTATTTGGTCACAGTGTTACATGGATAGAAAACATTCAAATAAACTCTTTCACATGAATGTATTTTCAAATTCCCAGAGGAACTGGCAGATTATTTTCAGTAACGATTAGATATTTCCACATTTTCCTCGATACTGGAAGCCCACCAGTGGTTAATACTAACTCGATAACCACCTGTTAATAGCACTTGATTGAAACATATTTGGTCACAGTGTTACATGGATAGAAAACATTCAAATAAACTCTTTCACATGAATGTATTTTTAAATTCCCAGAGGAACTGGCAGATTATTTTCCGGATCTTTCTCGATGCTGAATGGCATCCAAACGGAAAGAATTCCGCGCGTGTATGTGTGTGTGTGTAGCGGCTGCTTCGAGATCTTCCCGGGGAATCGTTTGTGGCATCACTCTCCTCCTGATGGATTCCCTTCTGGCCTAAGGTGCACAAACAGGCTCTTGGTGACACCGTTCATCCGCGCATTTATGATAAACGAAGAGCTTCACCACATCAGCGACAACATGCTCCAATCGCTGTTCAATTATAAATGAGTGGATTTCCGAGCGGCGCTCGCTTATATACCGATTGGTGATTTCAATAGCCTGTTTTGAAAGCAATTTTTAGACTATTGAAACAAGTTTTTGGATCAAAAAGTAACAAGTATAGAACGCGTAGACATTTTATCTTTCGAATGAAGTGTTTATCATACCATTTCGTTTAGTTGTTTAGGAGCTATTAACGCTCAAAATCTCGGTCTCCGGCTCTCGGCTCGGTCTCGGCTTTCGTTTTCGAAACTTTGATTTTACACCCCGGTATAGAAATGAAAGACGTAGTCCTACGTCAAAAAATCCACAATTAATTCTGAATAATTTGATTGATTCAATGCCAAAAGTTCCTTGTTTTAATCTATTTTGGAGAATAAAATATGAGGTGCGCTTAAAAGAATTTCTGCTCCGAAAATGTGTTTTCAAAATTCAAAATAAATGTTGACCAATTGGACTGAGACATTCGATAGTGAAAATTACTTGGTATTCAAAGCTCTTATAGAGGCTATGTTTATATTTTAATAATCTAATCTAAAATATAATTGATACCCTGAAACGTTTTGGAGAACGTCTGACCATTGAAAGGAATCCGGAGTTGTCATTGAGAGACGCGGCGAATGGCGGTGTTTCTGTAATGCTATGTCCAGACTGCAAAAAAGGTCTGTTTTGAGGAATTTCAAGACATAAATTGTACCGTACTATAACGTGAAACAATATTTGAGAACAATGAAGCTTTCGGGACCTACGTGATCACGTCTATCACGTGATCAATTTCAAAGCTTGATTCTTCCGTCGATCGCATAAACTTTGATCTCAATAAATATTGAATTGTAACTCAAGTGGAAACCTTTGGTTGAATTTGAAAGAATAAGAATAAGAATAAGAATAAGAATAAGAATAAGAATAAGAATAAGAATAAGAATAAGAATAAGAATAAGAATAAGAATAAGAATAAGAATAAGAATAAGAATAAGAATAAGAATAAGAATAAGAATAAGAATAAGAATAAGAATAAGAATAAGAATAAGAATAAGAATAAGAATAAGAATAAGAATAAGAATAAGAATAAGAATAAGAATAAGAATAAGAATAAGAATAAGAATAAGAATAAGAATAAGAATAAGAATAAGAATAAGAATAAGAATAAGAATAAGAATAAGAATAAGAATAAGAATAAGAATAAGAATAAGAATAAGAATAAGAATAAGAATAAGAATAAGAATAAGAATAAGAATAAGAATAAGAATAAGAATAAGAATAAGAATAAGAATAAGAATAAGAATAAGAATAAGAATAAGAATAAGAATAAGAATAAGAATAAGAATAAGAATAAGAATAAGAATAAGAATAAGAATAAGAATAAGAATAAGAATAAGAATAAGAATAAGAATAAGAATAAGAATAAGAATAAGAATAAGAATAAGAATAAGAATAAGAATAAGAATAAGAATAAGAATAAGAATAAGAATAAGAATAAGAATAAGAATAAGAATAAGAATAAGAATAAGAATAAGAATAAGAATAAGAATAAGAATAAGAATAAGAATAAGAATAAGAATAAGAATAAGAATAAGAATAAGAATAAGAATAAGAATAAGAATAAGAATAAGAATAAGAATAAGAATAAGAATAAGAATAAGAATAAGAATAAGAATAAGAATAAGAATAAGAATAAGAATAAGAATAAGAATAAGAATAAGAATAAGAATAAGAATAAGAATAAGAATAAGAATAAGAATAAGAATAAGAATAAGAATAAGAATAAGAATAAGAATAAGAATAAGAATAAGAATAAGAATAAGAATAAGAATAAGAATAAGAATAAGAATAAGAATAAGAATAAGAATAAGAATAAGAATAAGAATAAGAATAAGAATAAGAATAAGAATAAGAATAAGAATAAGAATAAGAATAAGAATAAGAATAAGAATAAGAATAAGAATAAGAATAAGAATAAGAATAAGAATAAGAATAAGAATAAGAATAAGAATAAGAATAAGAATAAGAATAAGAATAAGAATAAGAATAAGAATAAGAATAAGAATAAGAATAAGAATAAGAATAAGAATAAGAATAAGAATAAGAATAAGAATAAGAATAAGAATAAGAATAAGAATAAGAATAAGAATAAGAATAAGAATAAGAATAAGAATAAGAATAAGAATAAGAATAAGAATAAGAATAAGAATAAGAATAAGAATAAGAATAAGAATAAGAATAAGAATAAGAATAAGAATAAGAATAAGAATAAGAATAAGAATAAGAATAAGAATAAGAATAAGAATAAGAATAAGAATAAGAATAAGAATAAGAATAAGAATAAGAATAAGAATAAGAATAAGAATAAGAATAAGAATAAGAATAAGAATAAGAATAAGAATAAGAATAAGAATAAGAATAAGAATAAGAATAAGAATAAGAATAAGAATAAGAATAAGAATAAGAATAAGAATAAGAATAAGAATAAGAATAAGAATAAGAATAAGAATAAGAATAAGAATAAGAATAAGAATAAGAATAAGAATAAGAATAAGAATAAGAATAAGAATAAGAATAAGAATAAGAATAAGAATAAGAATAAGAATAAGAATAAGAATAAGAATAAGAATAAGAATAAGAATAAGAATAAGAATAAGAATAAGAATAAGAATAAGAATAAGAATAAGAATAAGAATAAGAATAAGAATAAGAATAAGAATAAGAATAAGAATAAGAATAAGAATAAGAATAAGAATAAGAATAAGAATAAGAATAAGAATAAGAATAAGAATAAGAATAAGAATAAGAATAAGAATAAGAATAAGAATAAGAATAAGAATAAGAATAAGAATAAGAATAAGAATAAGAATAAGAATAAGAATAAGAATAAGAATAAGAATAAGAATAAGAATAAGAATAAGAATAAGAATAAGAATAAGAATAAGAATAAGAATAAGAATAAGAATAAGAATAAGAATAAGAATAAGAATAAGAATAAGAATAAGAATAAGAATAAGAATAAGAATAAGAATAAGAATAAGAATAAGAATAAGAATAAGAATAAGAATAAGAATAAGAATAAGAATAAGAATAAGAATAAGAATAAGAATAAGAATAAGAATAAGAATAAGAATAAGAATAAGAATAAGAATAAGAATAAGAATAAGAATAAGAATAAGAATAAGAATAAGAATAAGAATAAGAATAAGAATAAGAATAAGAATAAGAATAAGAATAAGAATAAGAATAAGAATAAGAATAAGAATAAGAATAAGAATAAGAATAAGAATAAGAATAACTTCTGCACGCGGCCGAGTCGGGGAGGTTTCTTTTAGATTAAAAATAACGACCGTTCCTATTCGTTACTTAATCCAGACTCCTTTATTTTGTCCGTTTTTCTTTTCCTCCACATATCTTCTCGTTCCTTACATCTATTACCTCCTCTTTGAGGTATAGTCAAGCCAAAAGGGATTCGAGATAAGCTTTCCTTAACCTAGGCCCTATCTTTACATAAAAATAAACTGTGAGTCATACGATCGTAAAAGCAATAGATTACTTTATTTGTTCGGGATCGTGCTGACCTAATCTTTTTGCCCCTGCATAAAAATAAACTATGAATCATTCAGGCGCGGCGTATTGATAATTTTGGTTTTTAGGTCGTCACAATGCGATGCAAATCGGCTGGTTTCTATTTGGGCAACTGATAGTGTCTGTACATTGTCTGTATATGATAGTCGAGACGATTTTGTAAACTTTTATGATTGAATATGTTAGCTTGAATATGAGTTAGCTACTTTCTAGAGATAGGATCGATTGATTACTTTTATGACTGAATATAAGCATGAGTAACAACTTTCTAGGAATAGATTCGATAGTTTATTTTGGAAACAATAACTGGGAAAGTCAAAAAAAATCCTCGTTGTTTACCGTAATTGCAAAAATTATGAGAAGTAACTTTTGTTTTGCATTACACCAGATTTTCTCCGTCTTCGCACCAATTGCAGCTCCAATCAGTAGTAATATACTAAAATTACATTTCAGTGACCTCGAACCCCACCCACAGTTTCAAAGTCAACCAGCTAACCATGAAAGCGAAAGAAAATTAACTACTGGCTGTTAAGGCGAAGATCACAAACATGCGCCTCCTCCCACCCCGGACTGACCTGCTCCGCAGGTCGTAATGCAGCGTCACGCGTCAGCACTAGTTTCCAGTCATTATCTCATAAATTATTGCACATTATCGGTTTAATAATTTTATCATTACTTGTGGCAGCTTTCCATTTTCCCGCTCGGTTCGGTTCACGTCGTGAGCAGTGTTTTCCCCCCATCGATATCGAGAAAAAGTAGCGGTGTGCTCATGGGTGGTAGACATATCGGGGAATGAGCTTCCAATAATTTGCGGGAAAAGTTTGTTGATAAACGGCAATTGTTTCAAAACTCGATTGATCGGTAATTGTATGTTTTCGAGGAGAAATAATCAAGGCGGGTGAACCTCTCGAGTGGAGTAATTTCATTTCACAACTTGTGTTTTCCATTCGAGCATAAACGCCACCGCTTTGCGGTGGACACTCTTGAGAATGTTAACCGAGAGAAGACCATGTGAACGATGGTACAAGGGAGAAGAAAACCTTCGGTTTTTTGTAGGATCTGGCTGAAGAATGCGGCTGCGGACCACACTCTCAATTTGGAATCGTCTCTCGTTTGGATGATATCAGAAAACGAAACGATCCGCCAACCGGCGGACGATTGAGAACTTGATCGGTCTGCGCTTGACCGTACGCGGATGCGCCATGCGGGAGACAGAGAGAGAGAGGGAAAGCCTGTCGTGAAAGGCTTGGCCGATTCTGAGAACCAATCGATCCGGCGAAGTAACGAAGGAGAGAAGTGGGAAAATAAGAGAGAAAGAAATCATTAACAGGTTGGGAACGATTATTCATGTGGGTATTATTACCCGTCCACATATTTCTACACCGATCTTCATCCAGAAAATAGAAGTTACGTTACGGGAGCCTCATCATGTCGCAATTAAGTCGCCTCTCCTATTCGGGGTACATTATTATGCCTGTTACACGCTCGGGGAATCAAATTTCGTATTCTTGATCGCGTCTTATGATCATTTAATGGATTGGATAAATGGATCGAGTGCGATCGCGTATGATCGTGATAGGATGTTGATATGAGCTATGTGGCTTAGCGAAGCAATATTGTAAGATCATAAAAACTATCTTCATTCCATTCAATACCACCCTACCAATTCATCATCGAGCATTTCTTTCAAGGTCTTGCCGTTCTCTTTTCTGTGGCTACAGCATAAACTTTCTCGATGTGGGTTCAATGACGATGATGGTCGTTTTCTCGCGAGATTCGAACCTTGAACGTGATCGTGCAGTCCGCTCGCTCCGTAGAGCGAGATTAACCGCCAAGTTCAAGGAGAGTCCACCGCGGAGCCACTTCCATTCGTTGGGGGGCCTCGAGAAAACTTGAGAAGAGAAAGAGAAAGAGGCTCGAGTGCTTACCTCGCAACGGGAGGAAAAGACTTTCCCACCGAATCTCCGAATCGCGATCGCTCGTGTCTTGTGGGCTGCTAGCTCTGGTTCGTATCAGCCTCTACCGGCGCTATCAGTTTATTCCGAGGTAACATCTCCCCCAAGGTACACGTGCTTCCCGGAGAACACACACTCGGTCCGGTCAAACGGACTCTGTTTCCAAGCGGATCATTTGAAGGAAGAGGCGATCAGAAAAAAAGACGGAGACATACTGTGTGCGCGCGTTTGTGTGCGTGTGCATTTGGAAGTGAGAGTGGAAAGCTGTTTCGTTTGAGCGTGTTATACATTTTTTTCCGTTGACTTCAAGTGTCGCTTCCTCAGCAGTAGCGGTGTGACAAGTTCAAGTTCAAGTCTGAAAAAAAAAACAGTGACCAGTTACATTCCTCGATGGTGTTGACTCACGAAAATTTTACGCTCGTCAAAGTGTTGTACCCCAAACAGAAAGTGTCGCAATTTGAATGTCCAGCCCACGAATAACCGAAGATTGATGGGAATACAAGCACTTGCCCATAAATCAGGAAGGTAACCAATCTCGAAGTAATCTCTTATTTCGGTTCGTCCGGGGCGAAGAGAAGGACCAGCTAACGATCAGCCGTTTTGAGTGCAGTGAAAAATTGTGTGAGAAACACCGTATATTCCCCCTACTTTTTACGCGCCTTTGCTCCATTGCGCGAGGAGTAGTGATATCTCCGCGGAACACAAAAAAAATATCGAAAAAGTACAAGGGAAAACAACAAGCCGAACAACATAAAGGATAATTGGATTCAATAAATCATCATTCAGCGGGTTCCCAGTGGATGCTTTTTCATTGTTTTAATTTTTGGATGGTGAAGCTGTTGTGAGTTGTGTTTTTCGTTGGTTTCGTTGCTGCCCTTTGCTCACAACATTGTGAACACTCGAGTTCGTTGCTTGTTGCAAGTCTCGGGGAGACTTGGGGCATTGCGGATCGCCGCGGTGAAATAGTAGGCTGTGTGACGACGAATACGAACGAAATTGATTCCGTTAAGGAGAGTGACAGGTAATCATAGTAGCAGGGGACTTTGGCTGAGCGCGACTTTGACGCAAACAAATAGCAATTTGTAGGATATTTTCTGCTGGTGAGTAAAAATGAGGTTATTTTTTTAGTTTTGTGTATGATGATTATCATCCTTATTTTAGTGGGAAATCTCGCTAAGTTTTTAACCTGAATTGGAATCAAAAAACAACATATTCTTTCGTATCTCCAAGCCGAGCATTCCGTCGTACTGTAATGCTTTTGAATCCGGACACTTTTTCATTATATTCAATATCATACCGAAACCATAGCATCTTTTGCATGTTGAATTAATGTGACTGATATTTACTATTGTATTAATTTAGTGTAGGGTCGGGCATTGTGCCTAGCTGTTGACAAAAAATGGCAAAAATCGAAACAACAAACCCATGTCCGGAATAAAAAGCACATTCAGAAGATGAGTTCGGACGGCGGATTAAAGTAAACGATGAAATTTCTTATTGAAGAAGTTGCATAAGAGCGTTCGAAATTAAAAGCAAAAGTGTTCGGCATTCAAATCATGAATAAAAAAAAAGAGCTTGGATTTAAAATCACGACACAATGAAGAAATTTACAAATGTCGAACAAATATAACATGATCTTGTGGAATTCTGTTATTCATAACTTACATGAAAGCTTTCCAATTCTATAGGAACGGTTATTCATGCTATGATAAGTCAATATTTTTTAGTAGTTGAAGTTGTCATCGCAAGCGTTCAAGAGTCCGTATTTCGATGCATCACGATATTCATTTGTTGGTTTTGATCTGTGATTTCTAATTGGTGGTCAACAGCCGACCTGGGAACTATAAAACCTGTTCAGGGATGTCTTGCGGACTTTGTCTAGATTATATTTTTTGTCCGTTGAATATAAAAACGGAAGTTTTACGAAGAATACATAAAAAACGGATTCACGATTCTAACCATTCAAGCGCATGTTGTATTGAGCTTTGAAGCCGCCAATAGTAGACCCATTCCAGCGTGACGTAACAACGTTTTGACTCACTTAAAACAAGTTTTTTTTCTCGTTTTCATGTACAAATCACACGATATTCAAAAAGTAAACGATGTCAAAGTGAAATTGAGAAAATTTCCTACTAGAATCATCAGGTGGAGACTATTTTATAGTTGGATTCGCTTGTCGCCAGTCCAATACTTTTGTGACGTGACAAAACCTGACTGTTTGCGGTATCCGATTGTTGAACCTTAATGTTGGATTTTCAGCTCGTTTCAAAACATACAAATGGACTTTGTTCCATGATTTGTCAACAAAAGATTTCTGTATATCCAGTTTAAAAAAAAACTCACAAGAACCTTACAAAAATTTGCATGCATTTTGTGACGTGACAACATGCAATCAACAGAGTGTATTAAATATATTTCACCGTATTGTAGCAAGCTATATACTACTTTTATTTTAGCTACTATCCTGAATATTACTCACTTTCCTTTGAGAAATTCAGGATCACTTTCCCCTTCCCCTTCCAAAGGTCCATTGTATAAAGGAATGTGGTTCTAACCTGACCAGTGGTCCTGAACCTAGGCCTCTTTGTAACTCCGGAACGATGCTTGTGTCAAATGAAAGGTATCATAACGCTGAAGAATTTGATCATATAATGACTTTTTTGCGTTTTGATTGCTTCAAAAACAGAGAAAAATATGTTTGACCTGTATGGAAAATGACTTCATTGTTATTTTAGATTGCGAAAGACTGAAAAACAATGCAAATCTAAATGCCGGGGAAATGTGCTTTCAATGGTGAAATTTTCGTCTCTTTCTTTTCATCTAAAATGCTTTTTCAAAGAGAGGAAATCTTTCTCTCTCTATGAAGTCCAACGAAATTGCCTTCTCGTTTTTCATTTAATGCTGAAAACATGGAAAATTAAACGAGAAGCCAAAAAATCAAAGCTAAATTGACCAACGTTAGTCTGTTTAGCCTAATCTCTCAAATCAGAACCGTTGTTGGCGTGCAAGAATCGTGCAAGGAACAAGACTTTGAAAACGAAACCAAAAATTGTTTTAGTGAGTCAAAATGTTGTCACGTCACGATGGAATGGATCGTATACATTTCGTGTCGTTACAACAACTTCTTGAGACAGTCGATACTTGCCTGTTTGTGAGCCGATCATAACTAAATTTTGGGCTTTGTTGACCCTCATTGTTTGCTAACGAAGTATTAAAATGTTTGAACTTAAGTTCATCTGATAAACAGAAAACATGCTCTATTTTTTATTTGACAACGCTTAATAAACCTGTTTTTCAAAGGTTTGTGTTTCCCCCAAATTACGGAATGGTCTCCCACTGTCTACCCACTGCTCTTCAAGCAAGTATTTCATTGTCCATTCAATGGTATATAGATATTGAAGCTTAGTTAAGCGAGTGCAGAGATATCTCAAGAAACATAAACATAGTGAAAATCGAAAATATTTTAAAATAATTGGGAATTAAACTGGTTTCAAAGAATTTATGCTATAACTAGTGCTTCTTCAGATAACGTTCAAAATTTTCTCCTAAAACTTGATTTGAAATTTGGTTTCTGGGTCCATTACCGAAAGGAATGGGCCTGATGCATTATCTGATGGAATAACCATGCTTTTAAAACAAGAGTGACAAATTTTCCTGTACCATGTTTTGCCTTTCGTCGCCTTTCGTCGTAGGAGCCTTCTGAACCTTGTATGTACGCAGGCCCTCCCGCTGCTTGGTCCGCTGGACGAATGAACTTGACAAATTCAGCTTATTGGCGACATCCCGGACCGAACTTCTCGGATCACGTCTAAACTGCTTAACTACGCGCTTGTGATCTTTTTCACTGACGGAGCATCCATTTTTGCCGTTCTTCACCTTCCGGTCGATGGTTAGGTTCTCGAAGTATCGTTTTGGTACTCTGCTGACCGTGGATTGGACGATTCCCAGCATCTTACCGATGTCCCGATGTGACAACTCCGGATTCTCGAAATGAGTGCGCAGGATTAATTCACGACGCTCTTTTTCGTTCGACGACATTTTTCCAAATTTACGAAAAATTGACAGTGAAGCATGGCCAACGTGATCTATACACTCTTATCTGATTATAAGCGAAAGCTGAAGATATAATTCCTAAAAATTAAATTTCTACAGCGTTTTTTCCGTGATGCAATTTGATGTGACACACCCTTTATTTTGACGTTTGTTTTGCCTCTAGGCATTGCTGCAGAAGTCGACCACAAACGGATTGCAGGATGCAAAAGTCGATCTCGATCAGATTCTACGGATTCTGTTTCGGATGGTATAGATTGTTTTGAATCCGTTCGGGTCCCGGAATATAGGTGATTGTCTATCGTTTCATAGTGTTGGAAAAGCTTCGGGAGCGATCGCATCAACCGAGTCAACATAAAGAGTTTGAAGCAAATCAAACTCAACATATTAATATTGAAAATCATAGTAGGAAGGTGTCATTTTAGTTTTAAGAAAAAAATATGTACTCACTGGAAGTTAATCAGAACCGCAATTAGTTTAGGACCTGTAGCTTGCCCCCATCGTCTGATCCAGTTGCATCACGCTAGCAATAACAGCAAATAACTCGAGGAGTTGTATCCGAGACGCGACCTTTGTTGTTTTGGGCACAGAAAGATTCTGAGATTTTTTCTCAGAGGAGATGCAATATATATAGCGACAGCTAACTTACTATACAAGGGTGGAGTTTACTTCGCAAATATTCTCTTTTCGCTATCCCCCTTCGTTGTTATTATTCTAGCGGCGGCATAAGTTGCCCGTTATTGACAACTCTGTTCGGGAAAGCACACAAATGAACAGAACAAATGTGTGGGGAAATGGGAATGCTTCCATTTTTCATCAATTTAAACCATACACAGACTATGGGATTGTAATGTATAGCATATCAAACAATTCTTAGAAAATTTCCGATTCCATTCGTATGCAAATCGTTAAAATCAGTTCGCAGCAAAAATAGTTTTTAACGTTAACTTAATTTCATAAAAAACGTGACCTATTTTCAGATTTGGCACCCTTAATGTAAGACGTAGTCCTACATCAACAAAAATAAGGAGAAAGAATTGCCGGAGGAAGCGAAAAAATCCACTTGCTTACTGACACAGATTGCACACAACCGCAAACTGTGTGTGGTGGGGCAAAACCGAGAAGCACGTGTGCGTGTAGCGACACAATAAACACGCGTGCGTGCGTACCTTGTATCCCGGCCGAGGGAGGAATCTCTCTTGCATGTTGTCGGCGTAGGTGAAGGTGGGGAGGCTGGTGGGTACCATGTACCTACCGAACCGCCGCACAACCAGATCTGGCCGACTTTGACGGATTGCAGAGTCGTTCACGCATGAGAAATTCTCTATCGATTTTTTTCCTCTCCCCAACGTTGAAGTTCACTTCGATCTCAATCATGGGATGTGTAACCCGATAGTGGCTGATAATCTCTGGACGACAGGTGAATAGGAGTGGTAGAAAGTGTCCGCAAGCAGCGTTACAGGGTGGGATGTGTCAACAAGCGGGGGGTTCTACGATAGCGACCGCGGCTTTCGTTGGTGTGCATCGGAACGGGGAAAAGTTTTTTTCTGTTTTATTGTGTGGACGCCAAACAAAGTGGCCTCAGTGGACAAACGGCTCAAAAACACGACGGTGTGTTGCGAAAAGAAAAGTGCGACAGGTATGCGCGCAACTTTTACGAGGGGTCAGTTTTTATTGCTCTCTGCGTTGTGAACGCGCCCGCGTACATAAATCTGTCAAAACAGGTTCCGTCGGTTGAGTTCGATTGTGCCCCGATGCCGCAGATCGGTCGGGATTCGCAATGTAAACGGTACGTACGAGTGAGCGAGTAAATGACTGGAAACCCGGTTGAAGATACTGTCCATGAGATAGCGTGCATCTGGGGGAAATTCTTGGAATTCCTCAGCGAAACTTGTCAAACTGTTATTCGCTGCGCTCGTCCGATTTCTGCGTCGAGATGATTTTGGCTGGCCCTCGGTCATTGGGATGGCTCTGGGTCTAGTTTGTGTATTTCTACAAGAATGTACCGCGAATTGGTTGGAAGCAAAAGCAACAAACCATAACTATGAAGATTAGTATATCATATAACCAAACTATGAACTATACTTGGTTTCCTTATTTGAATATCCCTTCACAATTAGTTGAAAGTACGCGGCTTAGTAAAATATCAATCATAATATTTATAGATGCATATGACGAATACTTATGCCCATCAGTTAAAACATCTTTATGGAAAAAAAACCAAGAATTATTTTCAAATCACGATGACTTATTTTAACAGTTTTTTTTGTTCATGAAAGTACGAAGGAAATTTCAAAAATCTTACTAATCAGGCTGCTTCAGTAGGAACCTGTTTAATTTGGAAAAAGTGGAACAGAAACGTTTCATATTATAAAACTAAAACCCCTTCAAAAAGAGTACGAAAGAATAAATAAATTCCGAAGGTTTCTTTTCCACTAAGAAATCTTCTACGAACAAACGATTACTTTCCTGATCAAAATAAACTTAACCAAATCACTGTTTGGAAAAAAAAAACACGAAAAAACATCCAAAACCGAATCAACAGATCATCGAATCTCTCAGATCCAGCCGAGGGAACAATAATCACGCCATGCATCATCATACCCCGTATAACGTGAAGGTGAAAAGTTTATGAATTAACGATGATGGGGAGAAAAACAATCCGACCGAAAATTAACCATGAAAACGAGATTGGGGGATTTATCATCATTTGCTGGTAATTGAACCCCTTCTCCTTTCGCCTTTCGTAGTTTGGGCAATTGCACAAGCACTTTCGAATTAGGGAATTTGAGTTGTTTGGATCAGGAATCATGAACTACTTGCTTTTTTTTTGCTGGAACCAATCGATGCATAGGAAATAATAGTGACAATTGGAGAGGATTTGTTTTTGTTTTTTTTTTTGGAAAAATGATTAGCTGTATCGCATGTTGTCTTTTGGCGTAGGTCGCCGTGGATGTAGTTTTAATTATGATGATTGAAGGTAAATACAAGCTGAATTGACAATTGTCTTCATAATTCGTAAAACATAAAACATAAGCTACCTTTGTCACGATCTATTCAATGGATTAGAGGGATATTCTGGTCTAGAACCCCAAACAGTTTTACTATCCATTTTTCATATAACTTTTATTTACATTTTAAATACACAAAAAAAAAGGGAAAAAAATCAAAAGTTTATTTTTTCATCCCATCTGTTTATTTTTGTTATTAGGCTCATCTAGCATTTCAGCTGTAACAGAGCCGAATTTATCGTGTACATTTTTCTCATTTTGTATATTACACAGTAGCCATGTAGGCGTTAGAGTATTCCTGTCTCATCGATACACATTTTTATCTAAAAAAAAGATTAGAGGAACAGAGTGCGAAGTCGGACATTTTTAGTGATTTTTGACATGCTGTAAAATCAAAAAATCAACGCATATCGATGGGAGGCGCATAATTTTGAAGCTGCAACTTTCAGGTATGAGAATATTTTACGTACATATTTTTATCTTGGTGTGTGTAGGTGTAGTGGGCAACAATATCGGGAATCGATTTTTCTTTCTTTTTTCAAGAATATTCTGGACCAACACAATTTTCTGCCAAACAACTCAACAGAAAATCCAATTAACCTCATTAATGAATCTTTTTTTTTGGTTGGAGAAAACGGCTGAATGTATCAATATGAAACGTTCACAGATGTTTAGAGAATAAACTGGGCTGAAAATTTGCCTGCAAACATTAGAACTTACTTCGATATTTGCAGAACTACAGTGGATTTTGTAAAGCACTATGAACATCCTGTTTTTGACCCTTTTTTGAAATCGATGCAAAAAGTTTAAACAATCTTTTTTTTGTCAAAGTAACAAAATATCCTTGTGAAAAATTTATTGGAGTTTTCAAAACTGCCTTCCGATTTGTGGTGCGATGGTTGTTTATTGAATTATTTATCATCAAAGACGAATCGGTAATTTTTCATTTAAACTTAAATATCTCTGTGTGGGAAGGTCCTACAGGATCGTTCTTGGAACCAAAAAAAAGTTGATTAATTAGCTTAATTGGATTTGCTGTTGAGTTGGTTGGGAAAAAATTGTGTTGGTCCAGAATATTCTTGAAAAAAGAAAGAAAAATCGATTTTTCATTTCTTCCCGATATTGTTGCCCACTACACCTACACATACCAAGATAAAAATATGTACGTAAAATATTCTAATACCTGAAAGTTGTAGCTTCAAAATTATGCACCTCCCATCGATATGCGTTGATTTTTCACGAAGATACAGCATGTCAAAAATCACTTAAAATTTCCGACTTCGCATTCTGTTCCTCTAATTTTTTTTGTAGAGTGTATTACACATTAGCTGTTTAGACGTAAGAGAATTCCTATTCCATCGATACACAACACTTACGTATTCCTCGGCGTAAGAATATTCCTATTGTTCGAATGTTCACAGTTGGACACAGCGGGAATGTTGATATGAGGCTTCCAGTATATCGTAATTTGAGCGGTAAGGGGCTGGGATTACCGTCACAAGATGATTGTTGCGTGGACATAGCAGCTAGAATAACACACAAAGATGGTCAGTTGAGGGGCCCTGAGTTATAAGCTCATGATTTTTTTTTATTTTATTGTCGTCAATCTAAATTGTAGACCGATACATTCTTAATACTACTTAAAACTACTTACTTAAAACTAAAAATCTAAAGAGAGCTGGCTGGATAATTTATTCGTTTAATTTAAAAGACGATTTTAACAAGTTACATAATCAATTTTTTTTATTTATTTATTTCGTCAAACCAGCGTAGACTAAATATGCTGCCCAAATATTACAGTGAAATTTAACGATATCTTATGCTATTCAGATAGTCTTTGAGCATTGATCTTGACATGGTTACATCAATTGTTTCACTGTGTTCGTTACAGAGGCTCATCATACGATTAATAGGACTATATTTGGCATAATTCGTTCTTCGATAATCTATGTAAAAAATGTTAGGGTTTCTCAGGTTCCTAATCGGTGCGTAAAAATTCAGGTTTCCTAATATTTCTTCTGAGTCCACTCGTTGTGATATGATATCAATAATAAATAGAATCATGGCAGAGTTCCGACGGCTTTTAATATTGATTAGCATACAGCGTGCTTCATATGGAGGTAGATGATATGAAGACCAGCCTAGTTTACGAAGTGCAAATAACAAAAATTATTTTTGTACAGATTCAATTCTGTCTTCGTGTGAAGTTATGTGGGGGGACCATACAATACTACAGTATTCGAGAATTGATCTGACGTATGTAATATACAATGTTTTTATTGTGTACGGATCGTGGAAATGGTAACTAAAGCGTTTAATGAAGCTCAACATATTATTTGCTCTATGGATGATTGTATTATAATGATCCACGAAGGTTAGTTTCGAATCTAAGATCACACCTCAATCTCTTACTCGTTGACATCTACTGATGGGTTGATTACCCAGTATAACACCATTGTTCAATGGTGTTCTTCTTGTAAAAGTAATCAAAGTGCATTTCCTAACATTGAGCTGTAATAAACTCTTAGTGCACCAATTATAAACTATGTCAACTTCATTTTTGAATGTTTGAGAGTCTTCTTCATTCTTTATTTCCATATACAGTTTCATATCATCTGCGTAGATAAGTGCCTTAACACTGTTAAGAAAAACGCAAACGTCATTAACAAATAAAATGAACAAAAGTGGCCCCAAATGAGAGCCTTGAGGAACTCCGGATGTAACAAATATTGGTTTTGAAATTTCCCCATTAAATCTTACCATTTTGGTGCGGTCAGTCAAATATGATTCTAATTGTTCGCTTAGTAGCGGTCACGCAACCAATTAGGCTACGAAGACCCCCTTATGTTCATTGAATTCATTGAGTTATGATGTTTTGAAGTGTGAAGGGACAAAAAAGGTGCGTTGTGGTTGGCATGATTCAAACAGTTGTTGTGTGCTGATCCAAAAAAAAGTTAATTAGTAAAGATAGCCCGGGTCACAGAAAATTAAAAAAACATCGTTTTGCAAAACAATGTTCATTTGAAAAAAAATCCGCTTTTTAACTTTACGATTAAAAAGTGTCTGTGTATCATATATAGTGTATCACTCGACGGAAAATTTTGAGGAACAGAGTGCGAAGGTTGCCAACTATAATTTTGGAGAATCAGTAAAAATGAAAATAGAAATCAGGAAGAAATTAGGATACCTCATATTGGATTTTTTATCTGCAGACAAACCTTTATCCAATTTAATATGCACAGTTTTGTTCCACAATCTTTTGTCATCTTTACGAAGCATAAAAATTCTACTTTCTCAGAACAAATTTGATTTCTTGTCAAAAACTGTTCAAGGTATTTTTTCAAGCTCTCCATAGATGTTTTTGACGTAGGACTACATCTTACATTATGGGAGCCAAATCAAAAAACAGGTAACGTTTTTATGAAATAAAGTTAACGTTAATAACTATTTTTGCTGCGAACGGATTTTAACGATTTGCATACCAATCGAATCGGAAATTTTCTAAGATTTGTTAACATTACAATCCCACAGTCTGTATATGTTTTAAATTGATGAAAATTGGAAGCATTCCCATTTCCCCATACATTTGTTCTGTGCATTTGTGTGCTTTCCCGAACGGGCAACTTATGCAGCCGCTAGAATAGAAACAACGAAGGGGGATAGCGAAAAGAGAATATTTTCTAAGTGAACTCCACCCTTGCATAGTAAGTAAGCTGTCGCGTAGCGTATAAGTGTTGCATTTACTCTGAGGGAAATTTTCAGAAGCTTTCTGTGCCCTAACAACAAAGGTCGCTTATTCTGCTCGTTTTGTGTTTTATGTTTCTCCTCGACCTGTGAACGCTAACGAATATTTCACTCGAAGTGCATCTGGCATTGCAATTAACACAACCATCCGAGTCATGGCAAAGCAGGTGAAAAAAGAAAAGAGTGCATATGATTATAGGTCGCTTCTAGCCATCAGTGCTTGGCTTTGTGTGTGTTGCTTGTTTCCGTTGCGCGAGACTTAGAACTTTTTCATTTGTACATGTACATGTGAATAGCACACCTTCGATACTTTTAGTTGCCATTCGTATTTGCTCTCGTGCGTATCGGCTCTGTCCTGATGCAACAATGCTTTGTTGACGGTTTTGACCGAGAATCGAGAAACGATTTTTATAAACGGTCATTCTCGCGATATTTATTTTTTATCGCTGCAACTGTGTGCATCTGTTAGACGCGTGTTTGATGCTTGTTGAATGGCGATGTACGGAAGATGCCTTTCGTTAAATGCTCAGTGCGGCGGTGACCGTGGTGGCCGCTTTCCCAGGCCTTTCTGTATTTTTTCCCGGACCCTACCTATTGCGTGGGGAGGGGCCTTGCCACTGCCTGAGGTCTTTTTTCCCCGCTGCCCCCTGCCGTTGAGTAGCGTTTTTCAGGAGGGAATCCCCTTGTTCGTTGGTAAGGGAATTTTTTTCTTCACCTTGAGAACGGCTAGATTAGGACGCCCAGTGGGGGTAGATAGTGACAACGTTTCCGAAATTTCTCATTAGTGACTTACTTTTAACAAACTTATATTGTTGTGATTTATTTCAAGTGAACTTCCAGCAACTGATTTTTCTGCAAGTGACTTTTCCTCAAGTGACTATTATAAATATATTGACCTCAAGTGATTTCCTCTAAAGTGTTTCACGGTGTTTGGAATTTTAGCTGCGCTCGAATTGTTCCCCGTCGTTTTGTCCCCTGCCGTTATTGTCCCCCGCTGCCTATTGTTCATAGAGCCTTTTACGGGTAGTGGCACCAATGATTTTATTTTTTTCTTCTTTAACAATAAATTATCACTTCTAGCCTTATGTTGTAACTAGTTCTGATTTCTAGCAACATGCCTGATTTTTTTGAGCGCATGGAATAAAAAACTATTCATTTTGGAGCAATTTTCGTGTTAACAACTCCCAATTTAGAGTATCAAGAGCAAATTTCCCGAAAAGTCATCGAAAAACAGTTAATTTGTTTAAGTTATGAATACATATGAACTGTTTAGGACCTGATCATAAGTTTTATTTGTTTTGTTTTGTTTTTACTTTTCGTTATAATAATGATGATAGTGGTGATTGAGAGACATCCAAATACTCTGTAGAACCATTTTCTATGTTCGAATTGTTGTAGTATAACGTGACCAACTCGAAGTCGATTACTCAACGTTTCCCAGTTTGAAGTAGTGCAGTTTCGTTTGCCTAACGTTTGCCATACCAAACGTAAATGGACTGTCATCAAATTTACTTGAAATGAAGAACATAATCTATTACAATGTACGAATTGATTTGTCCAACTTCTTTATTTACAAAGCAAATACATATGTTGAATTCAATTGAATTCTAAAATTGTTCCGTTCAATCAATCATTTAATCAATACAAACAAAGGATAACTAACCTAACGGCAGTCCCACGTCAACCTTGCGGTTATATCATAGATACTGAAATTCTTTTTTGCATGTTCTCGGAAATGCACTCTGCGCTGCAGTAAACCTTTTGACCAAAACCCATCCGAGGATCCCAGAACTTTTTTGGACTGCCCTGTTGATCTTTCATTTCTACGTTTTTTACGTTTATTTTTTATTCCATGAATGATTAACTTCAGCATTCAGCATTGGATTTTCAACATAAGAGTGCAGATTTTTTTCAAGTCTCCTGCGTTCCAGTTTCGATAATTTTCCAAAGCGTGTTTCAATCCCAATTGAATTTTTACCATTGCATAAACAATCCCTGAGCAGGCGAGAAAAGTAAACATCGCCAAGAAGCTTTGTCCCTTGATGCCTGAAGATTAAAGGCACTATTGGGAAATCTTTGTGTTCAACAATTAAATTGATGAGTTTTAAGTATTGTAAGTTACATTATTTATGAGCAATATGTGATACCAGCAATACACTTTAATCTGTATATATATAAAACTGGATTTCTGTCTGTCTGTCTGTCTTATTCTTATAGACTCGGAAATTACTGAACCGATCGACATGAAAATTGGTATGTAGCGGTTTTTGGGGCCGGGGAAGGTTTTCATGATAGTTTGAGACCCCTCCCCCCTCTCTAAGAGGGGCTGTCATACAAATGAAACACAAATTTCTGCATTACTCGAGAATTAATCAAGCAAACGAAACCAAATTTGGCATGTGGAGGTTTTAGGGTGCAATAAATGATTCTATGGTGGTTAGATACTCCTCCCCACTCTCTGAGGGGGGGCTGCCATATAAATGAAACACAAATTTCTGCATTACTCGAGAATTAATCAAGCAAATGAAACGAAATTTGGCATGTGAAGGTTTTAAGATGCAATAAATGTTTCTATGGTGGTTAGACACTCCTCCCCCTCTCTTAGGGTGGGCTGTCATACAAATGAAAAACAAATTTCTGCATAACTCGAAAACTAATCAAGCAAATGGAGGCAAATTTTGCATGTGAATATTTTAGGGGGCACGAAACGTGTCTATGGTGAATAGACACTCCTCCCCCCTCTTTGAGGGGAGAAGAAGGGAAGGGGTCTGTCTTTATTCTATCATTTTTTCTGTATCAAACATTTATTCCATGTACCGGAAAAATATGTTATTTGCAAGTGGTTGTAAAAATTTGAACTAGAATTGTGTTTGAAAATAATCTGATATTATAATGATGAGTTTTGGTAGAAGTGCTAGGATTTTTTTTAGTAAAAGGAAAATTTAACGGGGTCGATTAGAAGATCAATCAATGAACAGTTCTGCGATTGGACTCATGAACTTGCGCTTAGTAAGAAAACGTGAATGTTTTATAACAAAAAACAAATTTTGGGCGAGACGAAGTTTACCAGGTCAGCTAGTCTAGAATAAATTATTCCTTTAAGTTGAGTGATCCTGTGACCGAATGGTTAGCGTTACACCTAACATGCCGGGGGTTCGGGTTCGATTCTTAATCTGGCCAGGGAAATTTTACGTGAAAGAAATTTCCTCCGTCTTGCACTGTGGTTATGCGTATTCTAGAGCTTGTCACTCAGAATGCATTCAAGGCGTGTTATTTGGCATAGAAATCTCAATCTCGCGTTAGTGCCGTTTAAGAAGAAGATGAAGAAGTTGAGATGATTTTTTTAATTTAAATATTTGACGTGTGGTGTTGACGTAGGATTACGTCTTTCGGGAACATATTGGGGTACAAATTGAAAATCGAAAATCAAGCACATCGTGAAAATTGTCCAATTTCAAACGCTTATGGCTCAGTAATTTCATGATGGATTGATGAAATGTTTGCGTCAATCGATTTCGGTACTCCATAACAATGTTTTATATTGAAGAAAATAATATTTGTCATGAAACTAACTATCGAACAATTGAAAAATCTCAACCCCTATCCTAACGGAAATACCCACTTCTGATTGGTCGAAACTGACGACACACGCGGCGGGTCCCTAACAGAGACATCAAAACCAAGCTGCCCGGGGAAAATCGGCATTGCAAATATATGCAAATCGGGGGAATTTTTATACTGCAAGTAAGGTGAGTGATACGATTTATTCTAGCAAGTAAAATTCATGTTTGGAACTTTAATGTTGTTTGCTTCGTGAAATTTGTATATGGTAGCAGTTTTGTTAAAAATGACTTGACATATGAACGATTTATTTCAATTTTGCTAAATAAAAACCAATGTGAGTTCCCGCTCGAAAACGGGTCGTTTGGTTTAAGCTGTCTGTTTTGTTGTCCCTGTTTGTTGTGTTCATTTTCACCCAAGGAAAGTTAATACGGCGAGAAAAAAAAAAAAAAAGTGAAGAAATATTGAAATTCGCATTGGGTTGGATAAACACTCAGAAAGTAAAAATTATAAAAGAAAATTAATTATTACTGATGAGAAAAATTGATATTTGTGTTAGGTATTGGTAATTATCTTATATTACATTGGTGAGTTTTTTTTTCTCTATTTCATCCATACATAACACAGGAGGCATCTCGTCTAGGATCAAAGAGCGCGGTTTTCATCATATCTCGTTCCACTTCGGTATTTTTTATCTGATACGAATCATCCAACGACTGTTTACCATCCTTTTGTCATCATCACACGGTAAACACTGGTGGAATGAACAAACAATACACAACAACCAAACAAAACGGACCTTTTCAGGGCCACCAAATCAATATCAAAGAGTTTAACGATGTAATTCTTTAAATGTAATATCCAAAATCAACAGATAGCCTAACGGAATCCTACGTCAACTATGCGGTAGTGTCTCGGACACAACCCTCCTGTGCCTTTTTAAACAGAGATTCTAAGTACATGATTTGTAGTTCTAAATCAACATTGCTATTATAAGGGTAGCACTGCATGGGGATGGACTATTTTTGGTTAAAATATTCGGCATGACGAGCTTTTCGAATAATTAAAGCAAAGTGATGAAGAAAAGTTTTAGCGGCTGCCAGATGCGTAACATTTTATTACTGCAGTGATATTATCACCATGATTGGAAACATCGTATCTGTGTAGCAGCTTAATGGATAATCAAAAATATTCTATAGCTGAGTTCATTTTCCTTTTTATCATCCTTAATTAGTCTTATGATTCATTATATCCAACACATTTTTAGAAATTTTATTAAACAGTGTATGATTGATGACGTATAGCGTATGGAAATGTAACTTGTAAGTTCATAGATTATTTAATTCAAAAAATCATTAAATCATAAATTCATAAATTCAAATTCGTAAATTCCAATGTTTAAATGGAGTATATCGACTGTTCGAATTGTTTTAGAGGAGTTCCCCCGGTTACCTTCTCAGGTTTTCTGAAGAAAACTTTACGATTTGAGTTCGATAAAAATGCGCTCGATAAATAAAGGGTGTGTCACATCAAATTTTTTTTTTTTATCCCATTTATTTATTTAAGGCTCATTAGCATTTTAGCTGTAACAGAGCCGAATTTTAATCGTGTACATGTCACATGGTTATCATATCTATAATTAGCACATTACACAGTTGCCATTCGCCAGTATTCCTTCTATACCATTACATATGGTACATTCACACAGTAGCCATTTAGGCGTAAGGGTATTCTTTCTGTTCTTCCATTATCCAGTTGGACCACCGGACAGCGGAGACAGTTGTTTGATCATTGTTGAGTTATTTATAGAACAGTAGCCCGATGTGTCTGGCAGAGCAGAGCAGTTGTATGGATGAATCGATCTTATTTCGACCGTGGATCGATCTCCATCGCTGATGATTGTTGCGTGGACGTAGCTATTCTGTAACAACACAAAGATGATCAATGAGGGCCCTGAGTTTTGAACTCACGATCGATCGCTTACTAAGCGAACGCGCAACCAATGTGGCTACGGAGACCCCCCACATCAAATTGCATCACGGAAAAAACGCTGTAGAAATTCGCCCAGTAGACCGATCCTTTTGAAAATTTTAGACAGTAAAATAGAAACTATTAAACAACTTTTGGCATTTTCTTTTTATTCATACTTCGAGCCCAAGCCCGTATGCTCGCACCTTCCTCTTTACCCCGTCCATAAGGTTCTGTACAACGTCAGGTTGTAGTTTTTTTTTTGAACAGAAATCCATTTTCTCTTGAAGTCCGCCTCTGATTTGACAACTTTTGGGTTCTTCCGGAGGGCCTGCTTCATAATCGCCCAATAATTCTCTATTGGGCGAAGCTCTGGCGCGTTGGGCGGGTTCATTTCCTTTGGCACGAAGGTGACCCCGTTGCTTCATACCACTCCAACACGTCCTTTGAATAGTGGCACGAAGCGAGATCCGGACGGAAGATGGTCGGGCCCTCGTGCTGCTTCAATAGTGGTAATAAGCGCTTCTGTAGGCACTCCTTAAGGTAAACCTGCCCGTTTACCGTGCCGGTCATCACGAAGGGGGCGCTCCGCTTTCCGCAAGAGCAGATCACTTGCCACACCATGTACTTTTTGGCAAACTTGGATAGTTTCTGCTTGCGAATCTCCTCCGGAACGCTGAATTTGTCCTCTGCGGAGAAGAACAACAGGCCCAGCAGCTGACGAAAGTCCGCTTTGACGTAGGTTTCGTCGTCCATTACCAGGCAATGCGGCTTCGTCAGCATTTCGGTGTACAGCTTCCGGGCTCGCGTCTTCCCCACCATGTTTTGCCTTTCGTCGCCTTTCGTCGTAGGAGCCTTCTGAACCTTGTATGTACGCAGGCCCTCCCGCTGCTTGGTCCGCTGGACGAATGAACTTGACAAATTCAGCTTATTGGCGACATCCCGGACCGAACTTCTCGGATCACGTCTAAACTGCTTAACTACGCGCTTGTGATCTTTTTCACTGACGGAGCATCCATTTTTTACTCTGCTGACCGTGGATTGGACGGTTCCCAGCATCTTACCGATGTCCCGATGTGGCAACTCCGGATTCTCGAAATGAGTGCACAGGATTAATTCACGACGCTCTTTTTCGTTCGACGACATTTTTCCAAATTTACGAAAAATTGACAGTGAAGCATGGCCAACGTGATCTATACACTCTTATCTGATTATAAGCGAAAGCTGAAGATATAATTCCTAAAAATTAAATTTCTACAGCGTTTTTTCCGTGATGCAATTTGATGTGACACACCCTTTAGTAGAGTATATAGCTGGTCCAATTATTTTTACAGGTTTTCTCTCAGATTACCTAAAGATAATCTCTGCCGCGTATTATGACACATAAGAATTTCGGAATTTCGGTTCGTTGAGTAATCGATAGTTCGCGTTTACATAATCACATCACTTACCTCAGTGAATCCTGATTCTTACCTCCCCACTATCAACTATCCCTTCCTTGATAATCGCTAGGGAACCATGCTATAGAGGCGACCCTTCTGGCCTCCGGGCGGCGAATATAATACTAACATTCCTTCCCTTTCCCTGGTGATTGTAAGGCCGGCGTCGTTATTGACTATTGGAAGCTCGAATCACTGAAACTTGTACTATGAGAATGATTTGCTACTCCCAAGCGTCATTCTGTGTGTTCTTTGTGCCATTTCGCTGGTTCAGGTTAATCACGGAGAGCAACTACAGTCTTCGAGCTTTTCGGAAAAGTGGTTTATGACAAGAAAGCACACATGTGACTCTTATTATGTTAAACGTCCATTACGGAAGATGTTGTTATGTGAAGTTTGCTTTTCTTGCTCGTGTACCCTATGCCATTGGATCAGATGAAAAATTAACGTTTACGCCACATCACAGTGGAAATGGCGCTTACGCCACCTTGTTTTCAAGCTGTAACGTGGTTATTTTTTCATATTTCTGTAAACCATCGCAGTTTTTTGGAAGTATTTGGTATTCTTTATCGATCTATAAAAAAAAGTAAAATATCAATTTTGGCGCTTACGCCACTTTGCAAGATTACGACAGTGAAGGAACTGCAGTAACGAGTTGGGCAAATACTAACTGTAATCGACTTTATGTTATTATTTACTAGCTGACCAGGCAAACGTTGTTCTGCCAAATTAATTATTTCTAGTGAATATTTTGGGTGTTGAATAAAACACACTAATGTATTGTAAGTGTGTTTGAATATTTTAACGATCTTTAAAATAAATCGAATGTGACCGATAAAAAAACGAATTAACGAAAGGTTATATGATGTTTCTTGGTGTATTTCATTAACGTAACTGACATGTTTGATCTCTTAAAAGTTAAACGTCAACTGAAAAAAGTAATATAACTTTGTCGTAAAGTAGAAAAAATGAAATATAGAAAATCAATATTTATTGCTGTCTCCTTGTTAGAAAACACGTGCATGTGATTTTCAACATGGCTTGGTTTATAACAGCTTGGTCTCGTTCATAAATTGGAAAACAGCGATACGCCAGCTAACTTCAATGGAGCTGATCAATCGGCCTGTTTGGAATCGCGTTATTTTATCGTTGTCATTCAATCGAGGAGTATTCGCATCGGTAATCTAAGTTTGAAACATAGCCATATTGCTTCCGTTATTCATGGATGTTTTTATTACTCTTCACCGATTTGTAGAACTCAATATTCATATATGCATATGAGTGGTCGGATTTTACAATTCGATCGAAATCGACTTTTACACTTTTAAATTCGTCATCCGTATAAGTCATCCGTATTTGTGGTTCAATTTACTCTCTATCTGATCGGAATAATTCCGGAAATAATTCTAAATTGTTGAAATTTGAATGAAAATTATTATTCGATTTCGTCTGGATGATAAATTTGTTTTGAATGTGTTTGAATGCTAAATTTTGCGTGTTTATTCCACCCGAAAAACCATCACTATTTTTTCTTCATAGAAATGGAACATGGAGACCAATGTTGTTTACGTCGAATTGCGTGGCAAGGTTGTCACATTTGCTCAACTCGATTAGACTTGAGCTTGAACAGAATGCAAAATTGCGCTTTTTCCATTCAACAGAATATAACCAACAATATGTGGGGACGAATACGATAAAACTTCGTTTTGTGTTTGAACACACGCGCAATGTCATGACAATGCATTGCGCTTTGGCCTGGCTATAACTAAAGCTGTGTCGGCGTTGCTCATGATAGTGTCTCGCAAGTGAATGTATTATTCCTCGCACCGCTTTTGTTGATTGTGTAGTAAGAATTGCAGTCGTTCAATCTCTACCTTCGCGTATATGTCGACCATAAATTGTTGGCACAGCTTACGATATCTTGAATTGGCGTTTCTTGACCATGTCAAATCACCATATGATAAACATAAAAATCCTTCGAGCGCGCCCTCTGTTTGTTTCGTCGCATGTTCATAAATATTAAACCAAAATGAGAAATGATGTTCATAATGAATTAAGTATCTGTGACGGGGTCTCGTTGGTCTAATGTTTATGCAAGAGATTTTTCGTTAAAGAAACCCTTCTGACTTGCACTGTAGTCACGCGTATTCTTGAGCTTGCCACTCCAGAATACATTCGAGGCGTACGAACGATGACGAACAACGAAATCTCAACTATTTACTAGTTGAGTCGGAGATGCTCCCTGCTTTAGATGAATTGATGTTACTTGTGTATTTGTAGATGGATGTTCAATGAAGCGGGCGTTACGCCATCAGTCATTGAACAACTTAAATAAATTCGTTCTGTTGAAAAAACCAACAACGGTTAAATTATCAGAATATTTTTGACCCAAAAATAATAAAATCGCAATTGAAAATAGGGAATTGGGGTCAAAATTTAAGGTTATATGTATGGTATAAAGTCAAATTTTTGAAAAAAAAATCCAGATCTTTTTTTTCTGCATAGAGCCACCCTATTCGGTATTAAATGTATGGTTATCGGTATCCTACCGGTATCATATATAGTTTACAACCTATTCTCATACCTACCAAGTATTTTGAGTATAATTTCATCAAAATTGATCGAGCCGTTTCGGAGGAGTTCGGTAACAAACACCGTGACACGAGACTTTTATATATATAGATTAGCTTGAAAATTCTTTCAACACTACACTAAGGTGTCAATATGTGCCAGCGTCTAATCGCCTCCTTCGATTGACGTCAAGATACTCCACTGAGTGCATTTTTTTTCAGGGTGAACCATTAATCCTTCCTCGGTGTCAGATATGTCATCGTCTACTGCCACCTATTCGGTTTTGCCGCAAGGTTATCTGTACCGTGACAGGGGTGGGAACGCGGTCGGAGGTAAATCATTCGTATCGGGGTCAGAACTGGTATGCACCGGGATCGCGCGAACCAAATCAGATCAGATGCTTGGCTGCTGTGGTGGTGGTGGCGGCGGCTGCTGCTGTCTGTGGTTTACACGATCATATGGACCGATCTGTTCCGGTTATCTGAGCGCACACATCGTTTACCGGTGTGTGCGGTTTCTGGGGTGGAAAAATGCCTGATGAGTTATTTGATTGTTTTTTTTTTTGTATTCTTCGTGTTTATTTCGCGGTGGCTAACAGCTGTCAGAATGATTGAAGGGTATGGTTATCTGTCGATATGTTTGCTCCTTCGGTAGATGATTTATGCTTTCGGTCGTGCACTTCTCAGTCCATCCCGAATTGCATGAATTTGTTTCCATGATGCCCCAATAAAGGGGGGTTCGTGAGAATATTCCCCACCCCTCCGGGCGTAACCATGACTGATTGATGGTGGGACGGTGATTGACGTAATGGAACCGTCCGGCTACCAATGGCGTTGAGTTGGGTGTAAGAAGACGCACCTGAGCCAAACCACAAACACGGCTTCGGATGATTGTTCAATTGCGTGTGATCTGTGGCCAGTGAGGGGCTGTGTATAAGAAAGCATCACCAAGCAGCAGCAGCAGCGACAAGAAATGAGGTCTCGGCCACATTTGTCACTTGACGGACAGTTATCTGCGGTTGTTGCATTTGGTGATCATTCCCGCGGACTGGTTCCTCCGGGTCCTCATGAAGTCACACGAGTGCCTAGACTTCATCCGAATGCCATGAGAAGATTGCACAGCGTATCGTCAGTAGCTGCCGCTGACTTTTCCGAAAGACTGAGCATCGATCGCGCGGGGGTAATGACGATAATTACGCCTATCGGTACTGTTGTTTTCGCCGCAAGTACGCTCGCAACTTGTTGTTCGCTCCGATAACTAACTTGTGCCGTTTTCCAGGTTTTCTCGGTTTCTATTAGAGTGCTGGCTGGCTGGCAGTGTGTTTTCCAATTTGTGGAGTAATTTATGTTTATCTTTTCTCATGCTGGCCCAACAACAACTGCACACACATCTCCGGCGAACCGATACCCCATCTGTAGTCAGTGTGCGATTTGTGCTCTTCATCAGCTCTCACTCTACGCAACAACGGTGTCTGCGGGGCTGATTGAAGCGAACGAAACGAGCTGAACGAGCAAAAATCCGTGGGTTCAAAGACGTAATTCGTGTTGATTGATTTCATTTCGAACGCATTTTACCACACATTTCACCGCAGGCGAAAAGTGATAAACTTGTTCCGTCGGCCCACGGTGTCGCTGATCGGATCGGGCGGGAAAGCCACCAGATAACCTCTTGCGGTTGCGGTTGGTTTTTTTTTCTCCGTTGCCGCCTGACAGTTGCGTTTGATGATAAGTTAATCAATCTGGTTCAGCCGATCGATCTTTATGATTGGCTTATTTACTTTCACTGCCTGCGCGCGGTATGGAGGAGGGCGATGTGAAACAGGTTATGAAGCTCGATCCATCTAAAATTTGGACGCACTGTTCATTGTACCGTCTAGCGCTCCTAGTGGTTGGTTTTGGAACGTTTTGAAAGTTAGCTGTTTGGAAAAGATTCATCTGCGAGAAGGTTTCATTCTTTTTTTGGACGGCAAGCAACCAAGCCGGACGCTTGAGCTGGAGTTTAGCGACCAAAACATGCGCCTGAAATGTTTGCTCACTTGTGGACGAAGAATCGTCTGTGAAAAGAGCTTTTGAGAAACATTCCGGACAAAAGTTTAATGTTATCACGAGAGTTTTTTTACTAGACTACTTTTAAAACCACATTTAAAATGGGAGTGGACATCCTGATGGAAAAATTAAAATAAAAATTTCTTATATTTTGCGTTAAGGAACAAAACTACAAATTTCAATGAATATCTGAGAACCACTATATCGGTTTGGTATGGAATGACTCGAAATTGCACCCCACCATGCAGATATTTTTTCCCTACGTTTGAAAATCGAAAACAAGCTTTCGAAACATGCTATTTAGATTTCAACTTATGTACATAATTTTAAATCTTAATCCTTCAGCCAGTGCTTGGAAATATCTGTATCAGATCAATCTTTTCAGCTGAATTTCCGACCACATTCGATCATTATACCATTGCATTCGGGATACCGAAAACGAACCAACGCCAAACCTCACAATCACAGCAAGCTCCTCACAGTTGATTCATCCAGTTTTGTTCATTCTCTTTTTCATTCTGTTCTGCGTTCACGGAGTGTGAGCAAAAGAAAATATCCCTAGCTTTGTCATTCATTGATATTAATATACCAGTTCATTCACTATCAGCATCGTTCTCGGACACTTACGAAACGGAGAAATTCTTTGAGGAAGATAACTAAGTACAAAATGCTCAAAACAGTGACAAGAAATTAAATTGTTCAAGCATGCAAGGCTTCCGTCTCAGTTAAAATGTTTTCATTTTACATAATAGATATGCAATCCCAATTCCACTTGTCAGAAATGTTTCAAAAGACTCCAATTCCGATGTAAAAAATACCGGCTTGACTCAAATTCCAAACATTTAATTTTTGACTCAAATTCCGAACACACGAACATAAAATGGTGGTGTCCAAGACACGACCGCAATGGGAATATTTCGAGCTTTGCAAACGGATCAAACTGTGCTATAGGAATAGCGGATGAAATTGCCAACATCTAGCTTTGGCTGACAAAGTTTGCATTCGGTACTCGGATCGATTCTGCAGAATGCTCCCTCGCGGTCCAATCCTATGCAATCCTCAGCTGTAAGTGTGCATGCAGATCTTGCTCTTTTGTTGGTATTTCCGCTTGCGCTACCGATTTGCGTTGCCCTTTCGGAGTAACTTCAAAAATAACTGAATAAGCAAGGCACTGACTCAATGAGAAAATCACACACATATCGGGATATTGAAAATGGACAGTCCCAACATTCCTGACAATTCAATGGCAATGAATAAATGTGAATGAATTCTCATGACCCGAGCGTTAAGGAAAGATCAGAAAGCACAGAATGAATATGAATGAACACAGTTGTTGTCACATCAAATTGCATCACGGAAAAAACGCTGTAAAAATTTAATTTTTAGGAATTATATCTTCAGCTTTCGCTTATAATCAGATAAGAGTGTATAGATCACGTTGGCCATGCTTCACTGTCAATTTTTTGTAAATTTGGAAAAATGTCGTCGAACGAAAAAGAGCGTCGTGAATTAATCCTGTGCACTCATTTCGAGAATCCGGAGTTGTCACATCGGGACATCGGTAAGATGCTGGGAATCGTCCAATCCACGGTCACCAGAGTACTAAAACGATACTTCGAGAACCTTACCATCGACCGGAAGGTGAAGAACGGCAAAAATGGATGCTCCGTCAGTGAAAAAGATCACAAGCGCGTAGTTAAGCAGTTTAGACGTGATCCGAGAAGTTCGGTCCGGGATGTCGCCAATAAGCTGAATTTGTCAAGTTCATTCGTCCAGCGGACCAAGCAGCGGGAGGGCCTGCGTACATACAAGGTTCAGAAGGCTCCTAACCGCGACGAAAGGCAAAACATGGTGGGGAAGACGCGAGCCCGGAAGCTGTACACCGAAATGCTGACGAAGCCGCATTGCCTGGTAATGGACGACGAAACCTACGTCAAAGCGGACTTTCGTCAGCTGCCGGGCCTGTTGTTCTTCTCGGCAGAGGACAAATGCAGCGTTCCGGAGGAGATTCGCAAGTAGAAACTATCCAAGTTTGCCAAAAAGTACATGGTGTGGTAAGCGATCTGCTCTTGCGGAAAGCGGAGCGCCACCGATGACCGGCACGGTAAACGGGCAGGTTTACCTTAAGGAGTGCCTACAGAAGCGCTTACTACCCCTATTGAAGCAGCACGAGGGCCCGACCATCTTCTGGCCGGATCTCGCTTCGTGCCACTATTCAAAGGACGTGTTGGAGTGGTACGAAGCCAACGGGGTCACCTTCGTGCCAAAGGAAATGAACCCGCCGAACGCGCCGGAGCTTCGCCCAATAGAGAAATATTGGGCGATTATGAAGCAGAACCCAAAAGTTGTCAAATCGGAGGCGAACTTCAAGAGAAAATGGATTTCTGTTCAAAAAAAACTACAACCTGACGTTGTACAGAACCTTATGGACGGGGTAAAGAGGAAGGTGCGAGCATACGGGCTTGGGCTCGAAGTATGAATAAAAAGAAAATGCCAAAAGTTGTTTAATAGTTTTTATTTTACTGTCTAAAATTTTCAAAAGGATCGGTCTACTGGGCGAATTTCTACAGCGTTTTTTCCGTGATGCAATTTGATGTGACAAACCCTTTAGATGTAGTGGACAAAAACATCGGGAAGAATTAAAAAATATTTTTTTCTGTTTTTACAGAAATTTTGTGAATCAACAATTTTTTTTGCTAACCAGTCTAACAGCAAATTCAATTAACCTTACTGACCAGCTTTCATTTGGTTCTTATAACGTTCATGTAGGACCTAAAAAAATGTAGTTTCGAAAACTCAAATAAGTTATGTACAAATTAAATTTGTTGCTTTGATAAAAACAAATTTATTTTGTTTTTTTGGCATTAATTTTGAAAAAGTGCCAAGAACAGGGTTTTTGAAGATCATCTTTAATTAAGCAAATATCGCAGTAAGTTCTGATGTTATCAGGAAAACATTTACCCTAGTGTACCCCCAAAACATCTGTAAACGATTCATATTGATACGTTCAGCCGTTTTTTTAGCCGATCAATCAAAATTTTGAGTATATTAAAGAAGCACTTCAACGCATATTGTACCAGAAGCTCAAAATTATATGCGTACTTTCATTTCCATGCGTTTGTACGTATGAGGATTGCAAGCAGCGATACATACATACCCCCCATATACATACGCATTCTTACATATTCATGCACTTCTCACTCAGGAACTCATGAAAACGAAAGTTTATTAAATTATATACGAGGGGAAATTTTCTCATTCAAATAAAAATATCTCCTTGTTGAAAGATCCTACAGACACGTAATAGCGATCCAATGAAAGCTGGTTGATGAGGTTGAATGAATAAAAATGTTTCTTGACCCCTAAAACCTTCACATGCAAAATTTGAATTATGCAGAAATGTATGCTTCATTTGTATGGCTCCCTCAGAGAGAGGGGAGGAGTGTCTATTCACCATGGAAATTAAATTTTTTCGATTTTTTCTAATCATCTCAAATATTTTCCAAAGTACTCTATCATTCTAATTTGGGTGGAGATAAACTCACAAAATATATGGACGACGTAGATCTGATCAGCCGTTCTCCCGTGATGATGAGTTATACGTACGTGGGAAAAACTCTCTTTGATATGAGGGGCTTAGAATGAAAGGGGTGTGAGTGATTTGATCGATTTCTCTACATAGACTCTCTCTTTTTTGGTCATAGCTTATCCTCAAATACATTTCCAGCTGTATTTGACAATGTGGAGATCAGAACCTCACCTATCAAATTCTATAGCACACTTAAATTGGAACGTTTTTGCAATTGAGTTATTAACTAAAGAAAAAAGTTGATGAAGAGAAATCGATCAAGTCACTTACGTCCCTTGCATTCTAAGCCCCTCATATATAAAGATCTGCATAGCCAATTTTTTCGAATTTTTCCAATCATCTCAAATATTTTCCAAAGTACTCTATCATTCTAATTTGGGTGAAGACAAACTCACAAAATATATGGACGACGTAGATCTGATCAGCCGTTGTCCCGTGATGATGAGTTATACGTACGCGGGAAAAACTCTCTATTATATATAAAGAAGGAAATTGTAAAGGGTCAATTACATCGTTGAAAGTTCCCTTATTAGAAAAACGTGAATGTTTGAATGTATTCATAATAAAAAATCCATTCTGTGTGCGACGAAGTTTGCCGGGTAAGCTAGAAAATTTATATATGGCTTCAGTTATCACAACTGATCGATTATTTTCGATGCAAACGCCACTAATTCTGCACGTTGTTTTTGTGTTGAACTGTCAAGGTTGTTCAATAATTTCATTACTCAGATTGAGATGGCGCACCCTGCGAAAAGAAATTTTGCTATTGACACATAAACATTTTGGGACATCGAAGCTGAGTTTGACAACCATAAACATATTTATATTGCTCTATGAAATGACACTTTCTCTGCGGTGGAAAAAATAAACAAATCTTCAGGAACAAATTTGTCAATGGAAATCAAATTTTCAATATCAAAAGGCAATTTTCCTGGTCAATATTTGCAATTATAATCAGGAATGACGATACAAATCGAACGATAGTTGGGTTCAGTATTATGCTGATATTGTACAGTTTCTCTAACATAAGCAATTTCATTATAGTAAGTGCAATTCGTCACACTTTTCATAGGTTCTGGTGGAATGATTTAGGAGCCCTTTTAGTACTGATTATATAAGGGTCATGACTATGTGACCTGACCATGCAAACAACAATTCGAAATAATATTCATTCAGTGTTTGAAAACTTACAACTGCCTTCGAGCATGCTAATCTCAAAGAGAGTTCACTTATTCGATTCTGTATTGTATATCTCTATATATATATATATATATATATAAATGGATTTCTATCTGCCTGTCTGATTCTTATGGACTCGGAAACTACAGAACCGATCGACATGAAAATTGGTATGTAGGGGTTTTTGGGGCCGGAGAAGGTTTTCATGATAGTTTGAGACCGCTCCCCCTCTCTAAGGGGGGTTGCCATACAAATGAAACACACATTTCTACATTACTCGAGAATCAATCAAGCAAATGCAACCAAATTAGGCATCTAGAGGTTTTAGGGTACAATAAATGTTTCTATGGTGGTTAGACACTCCACCCCCATCTCTAAGGGGAGGCTGCCATACAAATGAAACACAAATTTCTGCATTACTCGACAATTAATCAAGCCAATGAAACCAAATTAGACATATGGAGATTTTAGGGGGCATGAAACGTTTCTATGGTGAATAGACACTCCTCCCCCCTCTCTGAGGGGAGAAGAGGGAAGGGGTCTGTCTTTATTCTATTTTTCCTGAATCACACATTTATTCCATGTAACGGAGAAACATGTTATTTGCAAGTTGTTGAAACATCTTGAACGAGAATTGTGTCTGAAAATAATCAGATATTATAATGATGAGTTTTGGTAGAAGTATTAGGAATTTTTTAGTAAAAGGTAAATTCAACGGGGTCGATTAGAAGATCAATCAATGAACAGTTCTGCGATTGGACTCATAAACTTGCGTTTAGTAAGAAAACGTGAATATTTGAAAGCATTGATAACATAAAACAAATTTTGGGCGGAAAGAAGTTTGCCGGGTCAGCTAGTCAAAGAATAAAACAATGGTTTATGAGGTTAAAACCGCTTCTCAAAATGCACCTTTAAGAAACCAATATTGATACTTTTCATTGGGGGCTTAGTATTTATTTTATGTATTTTAGATACGCTGCATATTCGCATTGCATCGGGGAGTATCCAATCACACCCACATTGCAAACATCGATCCACTAAGCTTGCAGCAATAAATCATCGGGCTACCGGTGAAAAGATATGTTGGGTGAGAATTTCTGCCACATCGCCTCACCTAGCGCCTCATCGTTGCTGTACCGGATCAAATGAAACTGCGCCGGATCGCAATAGGCAAACACAAATCAAAACTGATCTCATAAACAAAGATTCACGCCAAATTTGAACACTTTTCCCGAAAATTAATGACAAATGCGTAAGAAGATTAAGAAGAAAACAAACCATCTGTCATACAGCTGGCTCTTTCTCAGCTCAAAACTATACCGATTTCTATCTGCTTTATTGCGTTCATTTTTTTTAATAAATCGATTGTTAAGAATAACATTCTTGGCTGTTCAATAGACGATTACAAATTTTGAATCGATTGCTTTTAATTTTCTATTATGAAATGAAACCTGAATAGGTTAATTCCACCTCTGCTAACAAACTGGTAAAGTTGGAATAGCCATTAAAATACGTACTCTTCGTCTTCCTCCTCATTGTTACTCCACTTCTTGAGGATGGTGTTAAGTTAGGTTTTAATCTCTCCCGTTTCTTCCCCTTCTATCTCACCTAGATTTATTGTACTCTGGTCGAAGATGAAGTTGAAGCATCCGCAACGCGGCATTTAATTTCTACTTGTTTTCACTTGCTGCTGAATGAGCCGGGCCGCAACATGATCGATCACCCTTCATAGGCGGACTTGGTCAGTCGGTGGAGAGTTAAGATTTGGAGATGAAACTCATTCCAAAGGTCAAATTTGATAGATAAACATCTTCATTCATTCCCGTGCCGCCATGTTCCTTCCTTCTTAGTTTGTTGTTATTGGTGTTCGCCGCGTCAATTAACACATGACCAGCCCCGGACGGTTAATTCACCTTCAACTACTAGCCAACACCGCTCATACCCATCGACGACGACCCGTACGAATCCGAGTAGAGGTGAGTCGCCACACGATGATGATGACGATGATGATGGCTTTCTCGTTGCTCTCCGCGGCCTCGAAACCAGACCCGGACTGGACTGGTCTGGATGACCGAAGGAAGAAGTGGGATCCGCCGCTTGGTTGCCCCACATATTTGTTTCTCCAGTTTGCCTAGCCATTACTGCCATATTTGCCCACTTTGTCAATGTGGGAGAGCGGCATCGATCTCCCTCCCCCCCAGCAGCAGCAGACCCCCTTCTTAATAACACCTAAAGTGACGCTTAAAACTGTCAAATTTGGCAAGCCGGTGAACGAGGTAAACCTCCAGCGACATGTTGCGACGACTTAACGGTAATTTCCCACGAACGAAACTTGCATTTGGGTACACACGGGGTGTCAACAGCACCTGTGCTCTCGACATGGACTCTGATGTCTGCGCTCTCCTCCGTCGCGTCCGTGGGTGACACTTCGATCGAGTGGTTCTGGATGAGGCAAAGAGGACAAGTAAAAACACACACACACACACACATACGTGCCACTTCTCCCACTACCCGAGAGTTGAAGGATGGACCGATAATGAAGTGTGGAAAAAGATAACAATTCAATTCGAATCACGTTTTCGAAACTAATTCAAATCAATTATTTGTCATTGTCATACTTTCTCTAGAGGGGGGCCGGCGGGGTAACGAGTCTCGTCGGGACAGTTGTGCCGGTGGTGCCGGGACATGAGCGGTTGGGGTGCGAAATTTTGCTCGGCATTCGACGTGACAGTGGCAGGAGGTGATTAAATACGTTACGGCGTTTGACGGTCTTCAACACTCAGATTGTTCGAGTTTAATTTTTTTTGGATTTTACATTCATTTACTCTTTCCTACAGAGCTTACACATAGAGGAGTGCTTTCTATAAAGTGGAAGCAGTCTCTTCTTCAAGCATTCTTCACATAAATTTGAGCATATAAAGTCCCTTTTGTGAAAAAAGTTGACGATCACATGCCACAGACTTGCCAAACGAGTATTTTTTGGCCGAATTTTTCCATCGCAACAGTCCACCAATCGATATGGTATAATATTGAGGTCCCGGCAGCCTTCTGGAATCTTCTTTGACGTATGTTTCGTCATCCATGAGAATGCACTCGTTGTGATTGTTCAAACTACGCTCATATAGCTTTCGAGCTCGAGCTGCTCCGGTGTTTGTTTGGCGACTTTTTGCTTTTGACAGGTCCTTAGGCCATGTCTCTGTTTAATCCGCTGAATCATCCCAACACTGATTTTGAGCTTCTTGGCCAAATCACGAATAGATGCAGACCTGTTCTTCCGAATATAATTTACAACTTTTCGGTCCAACTCGGGATTATTTGGTTCGAGTTTTCGTCCACTTCTGCTGAGATCCTCGGAAGAACACTCATTACCGAACATTGCGACGATTCGTTCAACACATTTTGGACAAACTTTGATTTTTGTTGCTATTTTGCGGTATGTTACACCCTTTTCGGTGCACCAGTTGTGCAGATTGTTTTTTTTTCAATTTTCAAATCAATCCGCGACATTTCGAAAACAACTTTATGTATTTCGATTTTTTGACATGTAAACAAAGTGTGCTCTGATTACACGACAAAAAGAAAGTTCACCCGTTTGTGTGTAATAACGTGTTAAATGTTTAAGACTTCTTTTCGATACACTCCTTACCCAATTAATTGTCACAGTTTTTTCTCGATTTTTTCTGATAAACTGAAAGTCCGGCAACCAGGATTCCAGCGCAAGACACACCAGACACCGACACCCACACCCACATAGATTTGTACCGGATAGGTAATAGGCTTGCCGTCATCAAAATAGGCTGAGAGCCCAACCTCAAAGGTTCCCGAGGCTCAGAGCAGGAACCGAGGTGTTGTGGGAGGTCCGTCTGACTCTCTGGAAGTAATACCGTCCAGCGCAATCTACTTTCCACATGTATTCAGTTCAACTGCACTTCATTCGTTCCCAAACAGTTCGTATGGCGAACGACCGTTCGTGCACTCTTTTTGGCGAACTAGTTCTTTGGTACCGTTTGTCAACTGTTTGGCCATCTCTAAAAACACGGCAAAATTCCTGCAAAAAAGATAAAATTATTGGGATTTAAAACTAGCTTTTCATTGGTACTTACATCATTATTGCCTGTGAACAATAAGAGATTTAATTAGTTCGCAAAAGGTCATAGAAAATGCACTTACCTTTAGCAATGGAACAATAACAAATAAACACATCGAAATGACAATTGTGCTTAGTGTAAAAGAAACAAGATTACCATAATATTCAAAAGCTCAATTGTTATAGCGAAAGTTCGAGAAGGAACCCGACCAGAAGGACAATCACCATAAACCATACTATTCAAACGATCAATAGGAGAACCATATAAATAGGGTCGATAGCGAGTAGAGAGGTCAGTTTCAAATAAAACTTCTAGCGTTATATTTCAACTTTGCATTACATTGGCTACATTATCCCGAAGTGAAACTATCTGCGGGATTCAACGAGTCTTCTAAACGTTCGACACTGTTCGGCTACATAGACCTACGTCAAAATGGTCGAATTCCGACTCATCGGACTAGAATACGATTTGCACTTATTGCTAGGATATTTCAAGATGGATTCAAGTTTTGATCCAGTTGGAATCCGGAGTCACTGTTCATTTTATAGCAGCGATCGTAGTAGGCATATTTTGAATCTTTTTTTATGACGGTAAAAAATTCATGTTGATTCATTTTGTTTTGAAAAAGTTATGCAGAATGTAAATCGAGAGAAGAAATTTGGTTTGGACACCCGCATTGGAAATCCGGCTTGGTCAGCTACTAAAATCACGAAATCGCTGAAAGTCGCTAAATCGACCGATTGACGAAGTACGAAGAATGCATGATGATGGATGACGAAAGGTATGTAAAGATGATTTTTCGACAGCTCCCAGGCCTGAAATTCTATAAGGGCACTGCCAGAGGAGATGTTCCCAGCAAATTTTAGTTCGTTTTCGCCGATAAAAAAATGATAAATGACAGGAAGTTTTTGATTTGGCAAGAGATTTGCAGCTGTGGACAGAAAACCAAGGTTCTCGTCACAAACAAAACCGTATAAGGTGGTACACCAGGGCAAGTTGAAACTATTTTTTCGAAGTTAAACTTGAAAGTTATCTTAAAAAATCACTGAATCACTAAATTGAAATCTGTTTACAGCATTTACAAGGTATTACAGATGACTTTCGATTAAAAATAGAGATTCATTTTGAAAATGTTACGTTTTCATATGCATTGTTTCGACTTGTCTCGTAAAGCGAGGTAAGTCGAAATGCGAACTATCATGAGTTTAATGTGCGGTTTTGCTTCTCGGACTATCAACAACTGATTTATAAACACTAAATTGAAGGGATTACTCATGAACAACTGGAAAAGGAGTTTTGATTTCTCACTCTAGTTTTCAAACCACTACACTTGATTATCACTATTCGTTACCTGACGTGCAATTTTGGCGATATTTTTGGAAAAAAGACAGTGTTTTTGGACGGATTGAGTCAGCGCGCAAAAATGTTTGGTTTTGATTTTACGAACGAGGAAAAGAAAACAGTGGTGTGGATATGATTTTAGCTGCTTCGATACTAAGCATTTGGAGTGGTTTAATATTAAAATTCAATTCGCTGATGGTTATATTTCTTTTTGTGAGTTAACAGAGAAGCGACATTAGGTATGCACGGAAAATTAAATTCATTTTTGAGTGGAAAATTTCAAAATATAGAAATAATTGTACCGGTGGGGTAAAACGAACAGTTGCTAGTGGAAATGAGATGAACTGTGAATTTGTTTAATCTATTCCTAAGGAATGCCCTGCGTCTATAAATAGAAATCAAATCACCAAATGTGGACTGTTTAGAAGCTGACTGGAACCAAAAGCAAAATCGTTGAGGGTCTGTACGTTTATACTGCTGAAAAGCACGATATCACTTCTAGGTGGATTAATTCGATTTTTTTATCATTTAACGGACATTCGTGATGAGTTCAGACCTTGGTTGAATAAAAATATTCCTCTCGTGATCGATAAATCTCTACGCTTCATATATTACAAACCAGTCCGTATTACCCTCACTATATGTCCATATTACCCGCATCGAAAAAAATGTACTACTCTGTTTGTATTAATATCAGTAAAAACAATGAAAAACACTTTTTTGTAAAATATTTGGCCAAAAAGGTAGAAAAATTGCAAGAAACTGCATCAAAGTTTTGGGAAACATCAGTTTCCAAAGATATAATTGAAGTTCTTCTTAACATGTTCGTTTTACCCCCGCCTACCTAGTGATTTATCTTGTTTACTCCGGGTCAGATGTCGTGTAAGGCGTCGCGCACAAATCACCTAACGTAACTCCCCCCCCCCTACGTAACGCAAATTCCTATCTCTAATACACAGTAAGTAACGCAACCTCAATCCCCCTTCCGCAACCCCTCCCCCCACGGGCATCACGCGTTACGTTAATACGTTATTACGTAACCGAAATAGAGTTGTTCTCAGTAGTGATCTCCGATTTTTTAAATTAATCGTGTACAGCTAATCGAATACTTTTCAGCAGTTTGTTATTCGTTACGATTGATCACCCCAAATAATCGATTAATCGATTAATCGTCACAATATTTCTCATTTGCTAGAAAGCCATTCTTTTGCTGTTTTTTGTTTGTTCTATTAAGTTGTGAGTTACAGTGTGTTAACAATGGAGGTCAATAAAGTGAAAATTCCGTATATTTTACATTTTTTTCTTTTATAAGTGCGAAAATGGGGGTCGAGGTTGCGTTACTTTCTGTGTATTAGAGATAGGAAATTGCGTTACGTAGGGGGGGAGGGGGTCCAAAATCCGGTTTTTAAGCGTTACGTAATTTGTGCACGACGCCTAAGTGCAATTCACTAAATTAAGATCTCTTCTGTCAACAAATTGGCCGTTTGAAGCAAGTGATTGATCAGAAACGTCCAGAGTTGGCCAACAGAAGAGATGTTTTGTTCCATCAGGACGACGCAAGGCCACACAATTCCGAGAGCTTGATTTGGAGGTTTTAATGCATCCATCCTATCTTCCGGACCTGGCACCAAGCGATCACCACATTTTTCTCGCATTGCAATGTTTCCAGAGTGGTTAGAAATTGGAATCAAGAGAAGATTGTAAGAATTTATCTATTGTAATGGATAACTTTTTCCCCAACCTATTTTTTTTTTTTGTTTTTTATTAAATTCGTTTATTAACCTAATATTTGACAGAATGTAGAAGATTCGATATTTGAAGCGATATATTCAGTATACTTTCCATAACCTTCGATGTAGAAGATTTGGACTACGCCATCAAACCGAGTAAACAAAGGAAACTCGTTTAAGCTAATACGAGTTTCTTTTGTAATCACTGCTTTTGATTTTCTCTCGGCGCGAAATTTATGGCTCTCATAAAGTTCATTCATGGCCGCCAAAGTGAATTATCGCCAGCTAAGGAAATGACCGGGGAACCACGCTCACGGAAACACCACCGTTCGAACGGTCGCTCGAAACAATGCTGGATATTGCACCGGTTGATTCGAGGCGGAAATGGTCACTCGAGCGGTTCTGCGCGATTGAAGTGGCCAGCTTTATGACAGGTTTTACAGCGCACGGTGATTGTTCTCGCTTCCAACTGTCATTATCGAGCTCATCAACGAAGCATCTTCAGCTGCAACTATCGACAACAACAACACTAAACGAGAAAGCCGCAGCAAAAAACCAACACGACTTCTGGTTCACCCGGTTCTCTCGGCTTCGCCTCCGGATTGGTGGTATCGAAAGAGGGCACGGAATTTTGATCGGCGAGAGTGATTTTGTTTTTTTTTGCCAGAAATCGAAGAAAACTCGTGACTCAGCCTGATCGATACCTGTCATCTTCTTCCAATTCGTATCAACTTTTGACGCGTCTGTTTGTGTTCCTTTCCTCGCGCTGTCATGTCCCAACAATGTTGATAGTTCCGTGAGTTCCGTAACCGGTTGATGACCGTTAACAATCGATGGTTACGGGATAACACAGCCGGATTGACTGGAATGATCATGCAAATCATCCGAGTTGATAACAGAGTTTCTCCGACATTGGCTGTCAGACGGCAAGTCTAGTACATATACGCAAGGTATGGCGAAAAGCGGTACCACAACCCGGATACCAACGTCACCGTGTGTGAAAATTGCTTGCAAATCTCTCCATCACGACGATGTTCGCTATCAACAAGTTGTGAAAATGCAAAGTTTATCGACACGCGGCCGTAGAAAAATGAGCGGCTCCGCTCAGCGTGTGAAATATGAACTCCGGAGCGCGTTACCATAAATCAATCTTTATGGGTTCGAGTGGGTCTCGGGGCGCGTGGCGCTACCGCTGGGGGCTCGCGCATCGGTCCACCGGACAGTGTTTATAAACACAATCCATGTGATCCAAATGCGATTTTAATTTCGGTCCCCCTCTGCCGCCCGCTCTCTCGCAGTGTAATTTGTTTCGAAACTAATGGATTGGATTGGCGGGCGGTGGCGTGTGGCGTGCCGGCGGGCGCTGACCACGAGAAGCGGAAGGAGAAAACTGGGTCATACGCGTTCGGGATTCGTAATGGCGAAGCTTCTTGGGAGTGTCCGGGACAGCGGAATGGAACTAGAGTTTCTGGCAGTTTCAGCTAGGTGTCCCAGGTGTCAGAATTGAGCAGTGAAAGTAGCAGCCTTGGTTGACTTCGTATGTGATGGTTGTGAGAATGAGGCGTTTTTGGCGAGGTGAAGCCGCAAAATAAATCATGGCTCGCTATCGAGCCTCGTAAATTAAAACGTTATGTTTAGTGTTTTTTCTTTTCAATAGCGCCTAATTGTATTTTACGACCCGGCAGACTCTCGCAGCGGGCTTCTGATGGCCGGCCGAAGAATGGTCATAAATCAGCCGTTCATCATCAAGGAAGGGGAGTCCGAATAAGCGGTGATCAAAAGTGCCGCAGTAAGTCAAGTGAGTCAAATCAACCGCAATGTTGCTTATCTTTGCGAGGTACTTTGACTAATTATTGGTCGGAGAAATAGTGAACACTCTGTCCAACTTCTATAAGACCACCTTGAATATATTTCGTTGTAACACAAACAGTTAGAATTTCAACAAGATAGTTTCATACACTGTTCAATGCATTGAATAAAATCTATTTAACGTCAATTCCATTCAAAAGAGTCGCTTTGGACGATTATATTATAGAGTTCCGAGAGCACACGAGCAAAGCTGACCTGCGATGTTCTTTCTTGGAGATAGTTTTCGATTGCCTTCATCAAATAGATTGGGAAATTGAACCTGCGAAGCTTGAATGTCAGACCGCTATGCCAGACATTATTGAAGGCTTTCGCTATGTCCATAAAAGTAATGACTGTTGTCTTTGATAGATTCTTGGATCGCTTGACAAGGTTGGCAACTCTTTACAGTTGGTGGATGTGCGGTTTCAAATCACAGATGGCACATTTATATCAATCATGCTGTACAATACTTTTCTCTAATCCCTAAATGATTTAAATTAACAAAAATTCGAAGCACTCCAATTTTCCCATATATTGGTTCTGTCTATTTGTGTGCTTTCCTAACCGTGCTGTCAATAACGGGCTACTTATGCAGCCGTGAGAATAGAAACAACGAAGAGGATAGCGCAAAAATAATATTTGCCACGTAAACCCCACTGAGCTACACTTCACGGAAGATGTCTATAGGTGCGATACCACTGGGGCAACACTCAATAACATGAAGATAACAATTGATACTTGCAAATATTTTCATTTTTGTTTTGGCAACCCAAAAAGGGTTGCCAAAGATATGTGATTCACTATGAGCTGCTAAAAACCTTCTTCAGGCAACAATTAATCCGTTTAAAGCGAGCTATTGCCGGAAAACATCCAGATTATGCGACCAGACACGAGTCAAAAATATTCCATCTATCCATCTATTCCACCTATTCGGATAGCGGATGGGAAATCCTGGTTCAACCACTTTATAGCTAATATCATGCCCCTTCCGATTACCAATCGTTTCGATCATTACAGAACGCTTTGAGTGGGATACGCTCTAAAGGGTGTGTCACATCAAATTGCATCACGGAAAAAACGCTGTAGAAATTTTAGACAGAAAAAAAAACTATTAAACAACTTTTGGCATTTTCTTTTTGTTCATACTTCGAGCCCAAGCCCGTATGCTCGCACCTTCCTCTTTACCCCGTCCATAAGGTTCTGTACAACGTCAGGTGTAGTTTTTTTTTGAACAGAAATCCATTTTCTCTTGAAGTCCGCCTCCGATTTGACAACTTTTGGGTTCTTCCGGAGGGCTTGCTTCATAATCGCCCAATATTTCTCTATTGGGCGAAGCTCCGGCGCGTTGGGCGGGTTCATTTCCTTTGGCACGAAGGTGACCCCGTTGGCTTCGTACCACTCCAACACGTCCTTTGAATAGTGGCACGAAGCGAGATCCGGCCAGAAGATGGTCGGGCCCTCGTGCTGCTTCAATAGTGGTAGTAAGCGCTTCTGTAGGCACTCCTTAAGGTAAACCTGCCCGTTTACCGTGCCGGTCATCACGAAGGGGGCGCTCCGCTTTCCGAGAGAGCAGATCGCTTGCCACACCATGTACTTTTTGGCAAACTTGGATAGTTTCTGCTTGCGAATCTCCTCCGGAACGCTGAATTTGTCCTCTGCGGAGAAGAACAACAGGCCCGGCAGCTGACGAAAGTCCGCTTTGACGTAGGTTTCGTCGTCCATTACCAGGCAATGCGGCTTCGTCAGCATTTCGGTGTACAGCTTCCAGGCTCGCGTCTTCCCCACCATGTTTTGCCTTTCGTCGCGGTTAGGAGTCTTCTGAACCTTGTATGTACGCAGGCCCTCCCGCTGCTTGGTCCGCTGGACGAATGAACTTGACAAATTCAGTTTATTGGCGACATCCCGGACCGAACTTCTCGGATCACGTCTAAACTGCTTAACTACGCGCTTGTGATATTTTTCACTGACGGAGCATCCATTTTTGCCGTTCTTCACCTTCCGGTCGGTGGTTAGGTTCTCGAAGTATCGTTTTAGTACTCTGCTGACCGTGGATTGGACGATTCCCAGCATCTTACCGATGTCCCGATGTGACAACTCCGGATTCTCGAAATGAGTGCACAGGATTAATTCACGACGCTCTTTTTCGTTCGACGACATTTTTCCAAATTTACGAAAAATTGACAGTGAAGCATGGCCAACGTGATCTATACACTCTTATCTAATTATAAGCAAAAGCTGAAGATATAATTCCTAAAAATTAAATTTCTACAGCGTTTTTTCCGTGGTGCAATTTGATGTGACACACCCTTTACTTCAGAACAAAACCAAGTATCAAAAATTGTTTGGATTCATTATTGGTTTCAAAAGACGAACGTTCCATTCGCGATGGATTCCGTAAATTGTCTGAAAGATAGTTCAGTTCATTTGTTTGTTTTGAGGAGGCTTTAAACTTTGCAGTTCATTTGCCTCTCCAGAAAGACAGTAAAAAGTATGGGATAGTGATGGCCAATACTTTGAATGATGTATTAATTAATTTTATTATTCATAAAAATGTGTTTTTCATGAAAAAAACGGAACGATTTAAGTTGCAGACCCAATACTACGTCTTTTTGTTCATTTTTTGTTTTTGGTTCGCGTGTCCCGTCTTTAATCCTAAACTATTTGGTCAGCCTAATGATATCCGAAATGATAAACGAGCAAATTAAATGGAACGAATGCGTAGTCCGACGTCCTAAGCGATCGTGTTTTGGATACAATCCCCTACAATTTTACCAAAACTTGATGAATTGTCTCCAAGGACACATTTAAATTCAAAGAATGCTTTATTTGTTCAAGCGAATTGGAGACATTCGAAGCTGCTTTAACTATTTCCCGCTTATATCGGTCAGAGAGCTTCGATTTACGTGGCGCTCTCTTGTTCTGACCGTATACTTGAGAATCCGCCAAATAATTGAGCACTACTTGATGGGATGGTGCAAACCGACGTGCAATTTCTCTAATACCAACATTTTCTTGGTGAAATGCATTGATTTGTCCTTTTTCTCTCCTTCGGCATTTCCTAGATCCATTGATCCAAATAACTAAAACAACGGAAAATGTAACTGGTCTTATACAAACATGAAAAATACAAAAACATTGTTTACGTTCAGCACTTGTACACACATATGAAAATCATGCAGTGTATTGTAGTCACCAATACCAATACACTAGAACAGGGATTCTCAAAATGGTCGATTGGGGTCGATTCCGCTTTCCCAAAGGTCGATATAAGCGAAAACTGATTCTGTGGGTTGTTGAGGTTTGAAAATCAACCCCTATTAATTAACACAAGAAACTTTCAAAATACGATATAGATTGTGTTACGTGAACCAACTTGTTATAAGAATGACTAATATTCCAGTGAAAAATATTATTGGTATACCTTCCAAAAACTCAACAATTCGATGAGCACGCATCAATTCGTACAAGATGAAAAAAAATCCTGTAAAAAACGTGAGCAAGGTCGTACAAGATAATGTGTTTGAGCGTACAAGTTCTCCAGGCACGGTTTGACTTGCTCTGTTTTTGATCTGTACCTGAAGGGGTGAAAAATTTTTTCATCTGAGTACAAAAAATCTGTATAATTTTTATTAACATACAAAAAAACTCATTGATTCACTACAAAATATTATATTTACTTGCTAACTTTATATCTGTATTTACATACTACAAATACTACATTCATTGTAATTGTACAAGGCCATTTGCAAACCTACAATCAACCGTGTGCTTGATGGTACTTATATTATTTTAGATTCCATACCATTCCATAAAATTTTCGAGCTGCCGCGTCGATGATATTTTTTTTTCATATTAAAAATGCGTTCACCGTGTCATGTCGATTGCGAAGCTTATTCCTGTTTTGATCATACTCAGAAAAAAATCGATCGACGGTTGTCGAGGAGTGAGGCATAGTATGAACGTTAGAAAAAAGAAATAGAAGTGTAGAAAATACGAGCGAACCGACAATTCTTTTTAGGCATTCAATTTTTGTCAACCAAACATGTTCATTTTCTGAAACTGTGATTACCTTACGGAGATCCAGATCTCCAGATCTTGTAAATTTCCATCGTAGAACCCTGGAAACGCTTCCTATACAACGCTGGAAGAGAGAGCAGGACAACAACAGAAGCATTCATGAAGCACAAATCTATTCTTCAAATCAAGCTTCACAGATACGTTTTGTTTCGTTTTCATTCATTCCAAGAGATGCGTTGAGCCAAAAAAGTTGGAAATTCCACACGCGGGAAAAATATGTACTAATCTGTATTTTCTGACAAAAATCTGTAATCTGTACCTTAAAGAATCTGTACCGAAAATAACGAAAAAATCTGTACCTGTGGCAACACTGGTTGCAGGTTCTTTTGCGTTCGAAAAATCGTAGGAGCTTGAATAATAATACATTCATTAATTAATTACATTCATTAATCCTTTCATTAGAGATATTTCATTAGACTGGTAGAAAATCTAGGTTCTAAATTTATCCATCACACTGTTTTTTAATTTTTTTTATCTTTAACTTGCGATCTTAATGTTTCTTCCAAAAATAAATTACAGACTTAGGTATTTGTAAGTAATTTGTATTAACAACTATGTTAACTGTATTAACTGGATGTTTACTGAATTTTATGTCTTTTTATTTTGTTGAATTTTGATGAGAAAATTATGTCAAGTTTACTCACTTAACCAACCGAAAAGCCATTAAATTGGTAAATATTTTGTATGAATAAGGAAAAAACTAGAGATATTTGTTCTGAAGAAATTTGTCTATAGGGGTCTAAGGTATCACTTCATTCTGCAAAAGGGGTCTGTTGCAGAAAGTAGATTGAGAATCTCTGCACTAGAACATACAATGAAGCGTTGTTTGCTCACAATGACGCAAAGCCGCAAGATCATGCCCTGGTCTTAAAGAAGATGGACAGAATATATTTGCAGAATTCGACCACATATCCCTGGCAGTGTGGGAACTGAGACACTCCGCTAAACGATTTCCTACCTGTTGGTTCAGCTTATCACACGGTTCACTCATTTTCGGAATCCCGCTGCGTAACTAAATTTTCCCCCGTGCGATTGGGGTGTTAATCGGTGTGGTAATGACGTTCAGAATGTGGCTTTCACGACACCCACATCAAAATTGCCGGATCCGGGCAACAAAATGTGTATGATTTTTTTCCCACGGTGAACAGATCTCGCGATCCGGCCATGATCTGCTTTCTAACGCTTGGATCACCCGCAGTTACAATCAATGTTTCGCCCACGCGGGCACGCTCTTAAAGCCGCTACTAAACCGATGATTATTTCCGGTGGCTGTCCGGGCGGCGGTCACCGGCAGCACTCGTAACAAGTGGACCATTCAAGCCTGAAACCACGCCAATAAACTCTATGGAACGCGCTGTTGGATGTGAAAGTGAATTGAGTTCTCCGGTGTGGGTAATTTCATGGTGAAAATCATTTCGATACCGCGGTTCGCGTAGCGATCTGGATCGTGGAATTCGAGGATTAGGTGGTCATAAACATGCCACACCGATGAGGCCACAATAGCAATTTAAACTTCACCAGCTACCGTCTCGGCAAATATTTCAATTGTTATTCTTTTTGCTGACATCTCAATAGAGATGCCAATTAGGGAATAGCATCTGGGACCAAATTTGGGAAGTGGCACGAGATAGAGAAAGGAAGGAAAAAATTATGATTGATTATCATCCGGGGTGAACAATACCACCTACCCTGAATGGCGATTTTGTTGAGAAAGATAGTTTCAAATGAAGTAAATAATAGATAGATACACACAATGACAATAATCTACCAATGAAAAAAAAAACCACATTGGGGAGGGACCCTACTCTGGAATGTTGAAAAATAACGAATTTTCGTGTTTTTTTAATGGAGGAATTAAAGTTGATTGTGGGACATTTAAGTGATTGGTTACCTTAACCAATCAACAAAATATCCCAACATTCAATTTTAATTCCAACTTCCGGAAAAAAAAAGTAGGGTCCCTCCTTGAACAGCTCAAGGCAAACGTTGTCAAGTCTCGTTGAACGCACGAAAATAGAAACTCCATTCCCAGCACACTTATCAGTCAAAGTAGGCTCGCACTAATCGGCGGGCAGCAACTGATCGTAGCAGGTCGATAACAGCTATTTATGTCAAGAGACAGGGTACAACAAAAGAACACACTAACATAACACACATACACCGGCACACAGCGGTCATCATCATCGCGTCATGCGCGTCGTAGCGCATTTTTGTTCGGTGGGCTCTCAGAAAGAAAAGTGCTTGATCATTGAATACATAAATAAATGAATCAACGCTCGAAGTGAGGGACGATATGTTGGTTTTAGGAGCCGTTTGGGAGGAAACCAGTTTTTTTCCTCTCAATATTTCCTTCTCTGAGTTAGATAATTTTGATGACACCCTACTGGCGGTGTGCAGTCTGCTGGGATGCAGGAATGCGGAATATGTTTGTTCGTGTTGTTTGTGTTGGAGCTTGAATACGCGACTGATAGTTTTTATTCTCGCACTAATTTCAGAGGCAACAATTGGCTCCCACAATGAGGAGCTTACGGTGGGCTCCTGGAGTGCTGTGGGATCTCCGGATACACCTGGTGCTAGCGGTCCTTCTGGTGAGTATTCCTGTCATTGTATCAGCGATTATTTAGAGATCAGCTTGGTGTTAATTGGTACCATGAGCGGAACGCATGATTGTTAATGACTGGTTAATGAATCACAAGGGGTGGGACTTGTGATGTAGTTTTCGCTTCTTGGCAGGAACTGAACACTTGGCGATTTGTAGTGATTTGCCCAATGAAAGGAGTGTCCCATAATGTCCCAAATTGTATCACGGTGAAAACGCTGTATAAAATTACCTAGTTGATCGATCCTTTCAAACTTTCAGACAATAAAATATAACCCATTAGTAAGCTTTTGGAATATTAATTTCATTCAACTTCAATACCATAACCGTAAGTTCGCACCTTATGCTTAACTCCACTCATAAGGTTCTGTACAACATCTGGATGCAGATTCTTCTTTGTGGAAACCCACTTTCTCTTCATGTCTTCCTCAAATTTGACTTGGGATACTTCCGTAGCGCCTGCTTCATTAAGCCCCAGTATTTTTCGATGGACCTTATTTACGGTGCGTTGGGAGCGTTCATGTTCATGGGTACGAAACGGACCCCGTTGGCTTCGTACCACCCCATGATATCCTTTGGATAGTGGCACGAAGCTAGATCCAGCCAGGAGATCGTAAGGCCCTCGTGTCGCTTCCACAGCAGGTAGACACTTCTTTAGGTAGATCTACCCGTTTTACAGTCCCGGTAGTCATGAACGGCGCACTCGGTTTGGCACATGAGCAAATCACTCGTCAAAAATGTATTTCTTTGCAAACTTTGAAAGTTTCTGTTTCCTTACTTCTTCTGGAACATCGAACTTGTGCTGGGCGGTGAAGCACAGAAGCCTGGGGAACTGCCGGAAGTCCGCCTTGCAGTAAGTCTCATCATCCATGATGAGACAATGAGGCTTCGTCAGCATCTGGGTGTACAGTTCCCATCGTATTTTGCCGTTCGTCACGATTTAGAGCCTTCTGCATTTTGTATGTATACAGTCCCTTCCGGTCCTTGGCTTTCAGTACGAAAGACTTGTACAGATTTAATGTTTCGGCCACATCCCTGGCCGAAGCATTGGGATTCCACTTTAACGCTTTCACGACACGCTTGTGATCCTGAATTTCTTCTTCCGTTCGATGCTATACCCAATGTGGCATACAGCGGGAATGGCCGCCATTCAGGTCATGGGCCGATATCCCATTCAGGAGGTAGTCTCGAAGTCTGACGAGGACGTAATCACAAAAACGACGATAATTGATTACTACTAAAATCTCGTGATTCCTTCAGGTAATGACTGAGTATTAATTGTGAGTACAAAAGGAAGCTTGTACCTGCGATTTCGAGCAATCAGAACGCGGAATTTACGTTTGTATAGTGCTTGAGATTTTTCAATTGTTTGATAGTTAGTTTCCTGACATCTATTATTTCCTTTAATGTAATAAATCAGTGTTTGCCAAATGATCCACTCATTGAAAAAATCGCTTCGGGCGCTTCACGATTTTGCGTGTCATCCTTGCGCAGGGGCCATGCTAATCTTCTCTGTATCGTTCCAATTTTAGTATATGTCCAGCCGAAGCTAGGACACTTTCGTTCGTTCAAATATGATCTTTCAGGAAACATTTCCCCCAGCGGTATTCTATTGTTGTTATGTGCTGCAAATCACGACACAAAAGAGAACGAGACAACTCTACATCGGCTCGCACTTCATTGCACACCAGCATGCAAGCAAAGCTATCATATACGCTTTCGGTGCAGAAAGCTTATTTTCTTCTTTGCATCTAACATATGCATACCGACCTCTCCATGCATCATGAAACAGCAGCATCGTAAGGACAACGCAAAGCGAAAGATTCATATTCAGCTAATGTAGTAGATCTTGATTTTTAAGTCTCAGAGAGTGCAAACTATATGATTATTCAGCTCGATAGAGGCTAAGGGAAGGGTAGTCAGATTATATTTTCCATTTTTAACGCCTCTATCCCTTGAAATGTGTATATTCATATAGACCGCATAGTTTTACTAGCAACACCGCTCTCTTTCCCCATTTGTTGCTCTCCGCAAATGGTGACCGAATGATGACGTAATTTTTCTTGTATCATTTATTGCTTTGCACTTTTTTTTTTAACCAATTGCTTTGCACTTGCCTGTGCAGTGGGTTTCGCTATAGTAGAGCGGGACGATATATGCGGTTCAAACTTGTATGCAGGCTTCGAAAATGGTATGCGATGTTTGATACAGATCGGATATGCAATCAACAGTCTTCGTTCCTCTCTCAGTTTAATCACTAAATATTACACAAGTGATTACTGACATTCATACAAGTATCTGAATGATCCTCTCATATTTGGTTATATGTTCGTGAGAGTTTACTTGCATGACACATTGTGTATCATTCGATTTTGATCGAAATCCAAACACTGTAATAAATTGTTACCTTGATTGACGCAAAAATCTTATCAATCCATCATGAAGTGACTGAGCAATGAGCGTTTAAAATTGGAAAAATTATCACGATGAGATCGTTTTTCATTCTTCAATTTGTACCCCCAATACGTTTCCAAAAGATGTAATCCTACGTTAAAATGTAAGGATTCCATAAATTGTTGAAATGTTCGGACAATTTTTGACGTAGGACTACGTCTTTCATTTCTATACCGGGGTGTAAAATCAAAGTTTCGAAAACGAAAGCGTTACGCCGGACACCGAGATTTTGGGCGTTAATAGCTCTTAAACAACTGAACGAAATGGTATGATACACACTTCATTAGAAAGATAAAATGTCTACGCGTTATATACTTGTTACTTTTTCATCCAAAAACTTGTTTCAATAGTCTTAAAATTGCTTTGAAAACAGGCTATTGAAATCACCAATCGGTATATAAGCGAGCGCCGCTCGGAAACCCACTCAGTTATAATTGAACAGCGATTGGGGCATGTTGTGGCTGTTGTGGTGAAGCTCTTCGTTTATCATGAAAGCGCGGATGAACGGTGTCACCAAGAGCCTGTTTGTGCACCTTAGGCCAGAAGAGAATCCATCAGGAGGAGAGTGATGCCTCAAACGGTTCCCCGGGAAGAGATCGGAGCAGCCGCCACACACACACATACACGCGCGGAACTCTTCGTTTGGGTGCCATTCAGCATCGAGAAAATTCCGGAAAGATTCAATCGTTGCTGAAAAATAATCTGCCAGTTCCCCTGGAACTGAAAAATACATTCATGCGAAAGAGTTTATTCTAATGTTTTCTATCCATACAACACTGCAACCAAATACATTTGGTTTTGTGATTTTTCAATCAATCGCAATTAACAGGAAAGCTGCTGAAAATTATTCTTCCCCATCAGTAGAAAATTTTCGTATCCAATATTGTATGCGCGCGCAACGGAAAATGTTTTGCATCGTGAAAATTATATAATTTTCAATCGATTATTGCTCAGTTGCCGAAAGTTTCAAACTCAGAGAGTTCATTCCCCTCTAGTTTGCCTTTCAAATTGCCATCGTAAACCACACCTTCTCTTGATTCAATCACGCACAAAAAGCATACTTAAGCGATATTCTGGTGGTGAAACGCATTCATTTTTCGTGAAGATATCGACAAGACAACATCGTAATTGAACGAGGTGAACGTGCTGGACGGGCTGGACGGCGAGGGATCGAGGGATTCGTTACCTAGCCTGATCTGACTTGAAAGACATGCAGTTTGTTTGGAACTGTGAGGGAGGGCAGAAAAGCCGAGCCATCAGAAGGAGAAGAGAAGGTGACCAAGAGAGTATCAGCAAAGATATTATCGTTGCTGAAAAATAATTGCCAGTTCCCCTGGGAATTGAAAAATACATTTATGCGAAAGAGTTTTTTTTTAATGTTTTTTAACATATAACGCAGCGACCAAATACTTTTGGTTTTGTGATTTTTCAATCAAATGCAATCAGCAGGAAAGCTTCTGAACATTATTCTTCCCCATCAGTAGGATATGTTCGTTTCCAATACAAACATAAACGAAAAACGAAAAACATAATTCTCAATCGATTATTGCTCAGTCGCCGAAAGTTTCAAACTCAGAGAGTTCATTCCCCTCTAGTTTGCCTTCCAAATTGCCATCGTAAACCACACCTTCTTTCGATTCAGTCACGGACAAAAAGCATACTTAAGCGATATTCTGGTGGTGAAACGCACCATTCTTTGTGTGGACACCGACTGGACAACATCGTTGCTGGACGAGCTGAACGGCGAGGGATCGAGTGCCTTTCTCAAGGCAATGAGGGTGGAGGTGTAATGCAGGAGTTAGAGTAGAGTTCCAAGGGCCTTTCTCAAGGCTAGAGACGAATGAACTGAAAAGTTTAAAGTCTCTATAATACAAAACCATTCTATCCATGAATTCTGGTGGTGAAACGCATTCATTTTTCGTGAGGACATCGACAAGACAACATCGTTCCTGAACGAGTTGAACGAGCTGGACGAGGTGGATGGTGAGGGATCAAGGGATTCATTACCTGGCCTGACCTAACCTGAAACGCATTCAGTTTGTTTGGGACTGTGACAGAGCGCAGAAAAGCCGATCCATCAGAAGCAGAGAAGATGACCGAGAGAATACCAGCATCGGAAATTGGTTCCGCATGAGACATCGGAGCAACCGCCACACACATACACGCGCGCCACTCTTTACGTTTGCTGGTTATCGAGGAGAATCCTAAAAGAAGTGATCGTTGCTGCAAAATAATCTGCCAGTTCCCCTTGGAATGGAGGTGTAAATTACATTCAAGCGAAAGAGTTTATTTTAACGTTTTCTGTCCATATACTACGACCAAATACATTTGGTTTTGTGATTTTTCAATCGAGTGCAATTAACAGGTGGTTATCGAGTTAACATTACCCACTGGTGGTGGACTTCGGGAAGAATCCGGTAAGATACCGCTGCTGCAAAATAATTTGCCAGTTCCCCTTGGCATTGAAAATAACATGCAAGCGAAAAAGTTTATTTTAATGTTTTCTAACCATATAACACTGCGACCAAATACATTTTGTTCTGTGATTTTTCAATCAAGTGTAGTTAGCAGGGAAGCTTCTGAAGATTATTCTTCCCCATCAGTAGGATATTTTCGTATCCAATATTGGATGCATAAAACCTTGTACCTCCAACGTAACGCTCTCGTTTTCGAAGTCCCCCAAATATTCATTTATTCATTCATTCAGAATGGATTCAGATTCAACAACACTAAATCAACGATAGTCCTACGTCACCATTGCGGTTATACCATAGATATAACCCACTCCCTGTTTTTGACACAGCATTTACGCTCGATCGATGAAAAAAAATTGACCAAACTCAAATCAAATTAATCAAAATAGACCGTGCCGCCGGCCGACCCGCAAGCAAATCATTCTGATTGTGATTCCGGTCTTTCTTTCGCTCACGGGAGAGCGAGAGAAACGATATTAACCTCAAAACCATACCGTGCTCAAATTGAAAGAGGTCAAATTAACGGGGGTTTCACGGTACACAAAGCACGCGGCTCAAATCGCGGCACTATTCGCGAAATTTATCGACAACACGGAACCAATTGCACAACGCCGCCGCTACACAAACATCCCCAAAGAGGGGCACATTCTCCACCAGTCCAGGCACAATATTGCTTTGCTTACTAGTGTTCCGGATAGGCACGGCCTACTACTGCGTGGTCTATCTGGGGCCAAACAAAACACATCGACTGCAAACGGGCGTTATTTATGCGAAACACATCTTCCTCGTGCGAGTAGCGCATAACCTCACTCTTTTTTTTATCGTCGGAAACAGTTGCAGCCTCTCGTTAAAACGATCGTGATTTGGTGTTTTGTTTGTGATTCGATGAACTGTTTTTGCGAGTGCGAATTTACGTAGCTCGAAAAAAAAGCGCTGATAGGGAAAGTGAACCGGTAAAGAATCAACATAAAATATAATGTCCGGGAGATGTGGCAAGTGCTTTTTGCGAGATCCAACCATCGAAAGCTCATCGATGGTGATTACACGCAAAACAGACTTTCCCCCTATCGTCTATATAAATTACATGAATTTAATAGCGTCTCAAATTACCGTACCTTCAATCTATCGATCACAGGAAGCACATATCTGACGGGAGGAGAGATATCCATCGACCGAGTTACACACTTTCCGTGCCAGACAAAACAAGTGCTGTTGCTGTTGTTTCCGCCCGTTTTTCCATCACTCACGCTTGCAGGCAGTGAGAAACTGCTGTGTTTTTCATGCGCCGCCGTGTAAACAGTAATCACGTGCAGAAACTAATCGCGATGAAAGTTGCATTTTTATTGCTTTCTTTCTCGCGAAAAAAAAAATATTATTGAGCAAACTGTCGCGGCGTTCTTCTGGCGAACAACAATACATTTTACGGGCACATCAAGATCTACATCGGCGCAGCACGTGTTCGCAAACGGCTTGCGAGAGCACATCCAGAGGGAAGCACCGTCATTTGGCACGAGACGACGTTTTGACGTTTCCTGGAAGTGTGCATGTGCGTGTGTGTATCTCAATGGCGATGATAATCTGAGATGAAAATGTTATCAAAGTGTGCTTTGGTTGTGCCCCTAATAGGCGAGAGGCTTCAGCTGATGGTGGTTTCATTTGCCAATCCATGAATGGACGGAATTTGGTTCGGCCTTGAGGCGATGCCAACCCGTCTCGATATTGTACAGTGTGTCCCGAAAGCAGCAGTATGCATTTTCTAATAAAGGGTGTCCCATAATCCTCAACTCTCTCATCGGGACATCGAAAAACAACTCGGAATCATGCAATAAACGGCGAGTTGTGTGATTAAACGTTATTACGAAACAATGAGCATGGAACGGAAGGAGAAATACGGACAGAATGGATGTTCTATTAGTGATGAGCCGTGAAAACCGTGAAAGCGTTTAAACGGAATCCCAATGCTTCGGTCAGGAATGTGGCCAAAAAGTTGAATCTGTCCAAATCTGCCATTCAGAGAGCCAAGTACCAGGACGGACTGCACACATACGAAGTGCAGATCGCTCCAAATCGTGACGAACGGTAAAATACGGTGGGATAGACACGGGCCCGGAAACTGTACCCAGATGCTGACGAAGCTTCATTACCTCTTCATGGATGACGAGACTTACGTCAAGACGGACTTCCGACAGCTTTCGGGGCTATTGTTCTTCGCCGTAAAAGTTTGATGTTCCGGAGGAAGTAAGGAAGAAGAAACTTTCAAAGTTTGCCAAGAAATACATGATTTGGCAAGCGATCTGCTCATGTGGCAAACGAAGTGCGCCGTTCGTGACTAACGGGCAGATCTACCTCAAGAAATGTCTACAGAAGCGTCTGCTTCTGTTGAAACAACACGAGGGTCCTACGATCTTCTGGCCGGATCTAGCTTCGTACCACTATTCAAAGGATGTACGGGGGTGGTACGAAGTCAAATCGAGACGCTGATCAAGAATAATCCTCGGTACACGACACATGAGTTAGCAGTTTCATTACAAATTACTGAACCACTTTTCATTAGCAGCTGACGAAGCTTCTTAAAATGTTGTAATGGGTTCATAATACTTCATCGAAAAACATTCAATGAATCGCATTTCCAATCGCATCTCACCGTCAATTCAAGTCATATCGACGGGGAATACCGAAGTAGTCCTACTCGAAGCGAAACGACTGAGAGGAGAGCCGATTTTCATGTTTTGTCATTGAAAATGTTGGACCCTGGTACAGAGACAACCCGGTACGATTGTTCTTCCGAATGTATTTCAAGATCGCAAATCTTTTTGCGATAACAGTGTTCAGTTCGCTGTCCATTAGAACATCAGGATCTTGGATTAAATTGATACGCTCGAGAACCATAGAGTTGATTGGGTAGCAGTGAGGGAAGCACTACATCCAAACTAGCGTTGGCATAGAATGCTTTTACGTGTGCTGAAGGGTGAAATGTACAAATAAAAGCATCTTTTTCAAGAGTTTGAAAATGTTTTGCATGTATGGGAGCAGACCTTTCTCTCAGACTGAACGTCAGCTTGAAATTGTACCCAAAAAAAATCCAAACGATACCAAGCAGGGATTGAACCAAAGCTGGCTAGTACCACAATAGATCAACTAATGGTCGCAGTGGTTCAATGCTCCTACAGAAGAAAGCTGGCTAGTATGCAAGACTGTTTTACGCGACTATGCTACGTTAATAATTCTTTTCAAGTTAAACTAAGTGGTCTCTTTATTTGAAAGATGAAATACCTAAGGGTTATATGTTTTTTTTGTTATTGACCCAAAAAATTGTTTCAATAGCATTGATGTGAATGCGTTAAACTTCTATTTAATCATAAATGAATAAGGTTTTATTTTTAAAAAGCTGAAATAATTATTGTATGAAAAAAAAACATGCAATAAACAAGACTATGACTATCAAAAAAAAAATAGCATAAAAATTGCTTCTAGAATCGGCTATTGAAATCGATCAAATCTGTATATAAGCTGGCGCCCGCTTGAAAATCCATTTCAAAAACGTCGTTTGATGTTTGCTGAAACGAACCCGGTTTGCTGAGAAGAGTCGAACGACAATGAAGTGTCTTTGTCCAGGCAGGTGGAGAAAAAGTTTGAATTGGGTTGTCCCCAAGGGCTCTTCCCAGAGCTAGAAACGAGTTAACTGCAAACGTGTATAGTCACTATAATTCAACAGTAAGAAGAAAAGGAAAAAAAACACATTTAGTTGTGATTGCGAAGTGACATGATAATGGTCTCGCTAGCTCGCCAAGCATTTTGCTCTTCTCTCCAAATCCCACTCCTTTTCTGTCGCCGGACTGAACTAAGCCGCATTTTTTGATAAAAGCAGCAGTTTTATCGAATGCTCACGAATGCCGCTATCGACCGATGATTCCAATTGTCGGGTGTTGGAGAGGGAGTATCATTTACGCTGGGTATTCCCGAGGGGTATTCGATTCCTCCTTTGAGCGCTAATAATTCTTTTCCTAAACGAAGTGGTATGATAATCACTTTTTCGGAAGATGAAATGTCTAAGAGCTACATGCTTGTTACTAATTTATTGCTAAGCCAATGGTAGTCCTACGTCCACCTTGCGGTTATATCACAGATATAACCCACTTCTAGTTTTTTGAAAAAAAATATCGCATACTTTTTTTTACTACACTTAGAGAAATACTCGGTGGAAAACTAGAAAACTATCAAATACTTTTGGTAATGCAAACATTAGTAGAATGTATATATTTTTGTACATATTACCAACTATCCCACATCCCAACCATAGGCTAGTATATTTTACTAGATAACATAAGTAAACTTGAATGCTGTCATATTTGAAGTCTGGTGAGAAAAGCGCACATTAACCATATTATTGTTGCTATAAGGCAGTACGGAAGTAAGATTTTTGATATGATTCTATTTAATGCGTGCATTTTCTTCGGGAAAATGTAGCCGATATTGGTCTTACAAATCATGGTTTTGCTTGACATATATGTTCATTAGTAAAGTAGAAAATGACTATTGACGAATTTATGCAAAGCTAAATCAGTTCATGCGACATCTACATTAGAGCTCAGAACCACAAAAGTGATGGTGTTTGTTTATTTTACGCACTGAAAAGCAAGATTCGGTCGTGATTATTCATTTTATTTCTATTTAGATTCGTTTCAACCATTAAATGTCGTCAGTATATGGTAAGAAAATTGGGGCCTTGTATATTCACGATGGTTTCAACACGCGATTGAACCAGTGTCATTGATAATCTTCGAAAATTTTGAGTTTGATAACGCATACAGGTTATGCATACTGTGAATAGTGGTGATGAAATCGATACCATATTAAGCTAGACGATATCATTGATAATGTAAGGGTCGATACGAGAAGGATTTGCAGTATTTTTAGCGCAACTCATGCTACTCATCGTTTATATAGTTGAGAAAAAAATAAAGTTACAACACTTATACCAAGGAATTCTTCAAAATACACATAACACATTGTAAAATGATGATTTTCTAACCTTTTTAGCGTATAAAGAATACGTGAAACCGGGAAATTGGAAGATAAATTCTGTTTTTCCTCGAAAATTTGAACGAATTTCATACCAGAAAAACAAAACATCATCATTTTACTCGCTGCGCCATCTGGTAGTAAATCCAACGTAAATTCGTCAATAGATTGGTAGCCCTTACCAAAAAATTTGTCATATATACTATTTATTTCTCTCACTGTAAATTCAATATCTCACAACAATTCAATTGTTTACGAAATGAAGAAATGTTATCATATCTGGCATCCATGTGCTGGGCTGTTTACATGTAGATTGGACAGGATTGTGATATTTGTTGAAACGTCAAAAAACGCGCGATCTAAAGCGATCACTAGCGCGCGATGAACTACAATTGATCGCATCGCACCGCATCGCGTTTTTACTGTGTCGTCTATGCAAATTATATCGCAGGCCTTTTTTTCTCGTGAAAAAATCCCACGATCTTCACCATTGGCAAGATATGATTTGTGTTCTACCAAGTTCAAACACACACACATTTGCTGAACAAAAGGACTGGATGTTAAGTAGTACTTTACAATGTAGTCTGGTTTACCATTATTTTACGACCCATAGTGATTCAGGGTGAGAATCCCACATATGACTATGGACATCATCATCTAAATTACCCACGGGCCACTGTTACCATCATTGTTCAACTGAACCGTCGCTGACGACGTCTGGTCTAAATTGGAGGGCAGAACTAGAAAAAAATGACCCCAATTCGGGTTTGCTTGCTTGTTTGCCAACAAGAAAACGTCTATCCATCAGACTATACGCGTTACTGATTCTGCGATGGTTTCCGTTTGCCTTTGCGTCGACTTCTTCTTCTTCTACCCGCAGAATCCACCGCGGAACGTTCCGTCATCGGGATCGAGAGGCGGAAAAAATTAACTATCCGTCTGCTTCTATTTTTTTCTGCTGTTCGCTCCGCTCACTTCCAGCTCTAATGAGCGATTGTTCCGCTGCAGTTCGTTTCGCGTGAGTCTGTGGCGGTGGCTCCCATATTTTTCATTTCTAATTACCCTCTCAACCCCCGAAGAAGAAGTGAGAAAACGCTGCTGCTGGGTGGTAATCACTTTATGGATTGTTACACTTTTGAATCGCACTAAAGCCGGTTCGGTTGTTGCTTTCTTCTTGTGCAGTTTATTGTTTTCATGCAAATTAATCGTTCGTTTTTTTTTGCTCTGAAATTGGTTAAGACAGGCAATGTTTTCCGTGTACCGGGAGGATGAGTCTAGAATTAATAGGTGTGCGAGATACTGACACTATTCCGGACGAGAGTGCTGACAGGTTACGTAATTGCCTTCGTGTAGATCGTTCCTGTCAAACAACTGTCAGTTGGATTTATATGGGAAGATATCCAAATCTGGCATCCCTGGGAAGTTTGATATGATCAATGTCCGAATTGGTTGGACTCACCACAAAAATATTCCAAAAATGCCAACTTTCTCACTCTTCAGCTCTTATGCGACCGTTGATTCAGCCGCCAGCCGCAGTCACTGACTGATCTCCGTGATGAATACCGATGACGTGAGCGCGTGTTCGTTTCTCGCTGAGTGTGCAATAAAATGCTGCAAATGCAGAATGCATCTCGTCGGCAACCGTTAATGAATCATGATCGCTCCCGTTATCCCCTGGTATCGTGTTCGATCGCCGTCCGTTTCTGTTTGCTCGTTTATTGCGAAAGTTACTTTCCTATTTGAGACTTAATTTCACCAACTGTCAACCAGAGCAGCCGCATTTTTTGTTGTTTTCCACTCATTCCAAATAAGCTATCATCCGTGACAAATTGTCACTCGTTGTTGCCACCGCCACCTGGCCAACGACTTGTCTCAACACTTGATAACACACCTGTTCCGAGTGCAGGTCACATTTGCCTCATAGCATGGTCGTAAAAATCACTCCGCGATGCATTTCTCCATAAAACCAAGCAGGCTACGGGCAACCATTTTGTGTGTAGGTATGTCTTTCGTGTGTGTTATTATTACTGCTCGTGACAATTGATGACATCGACAGCCGGCTGCGTCCAGTTTTCGTTGTTTCTGTAGCGCGCGGACCATCATCGCGCGACCACCGACGATCATCGGCGGTCATAAATCATCATGTTCTCTCGGTACCTCCCGGGAGCGCAAATTTATGCATCCACAGGCGGCTCTTTTTGTCAGTTCCTTTGCCTCTTCGTCTTCCTCTTCTTGTGGAGCCCGAAAAACGATTTCCAAAGTCAATCAATTATCGGCAGGCACCAAACTTCACCCATTGTTTACTATGCGAACGGCGAAAATATGGGCAAATATATAATGTCTTGTATGGACCAGTATGAGCGATCGGACCACCCTGAGCGTGCGCATGAGACAATGTCGGCGTAGGTCGGCGCGAAAAATCTGACCAGTAAATTATTTGCCAGTTGTTTGCAATAATAATAACAATAATAACAATCGAACGTGCCAGGCTTGAAGCAGAGATATTGAGTCATTTGAACGAACGAGAAATCTCGCAATCCGGACGAGATCGATTTCTGCATTCCAAAATCCGCCCGAGATGCAAACTTATACGACAGATGCAAAAGTGGAAACATTGCTTTGCTAACGAAAGGTTTCAAATATAATACATGTATATTCCTCAACAGTTCTACAATAAAGTAATATAGGTTTTTTCTCACATTCATGGCAATAAACTTCGAAACATACAGGTACAACGAATGAAACGCATTAATGTTATAATGCTTAAATCGGTTATGATCCGGAATCACTGTCCATTTTTTAGCAGCGGTCGTAGTAGGCCTATCTGATAGCTTTTGACAGCAAATTCGTTTGGAAAATCTGTATCTCTCTATAAAAGTTGTGCTTGATGGAATCCGGCGTGGTCAGATACTATAATCGCGAAATCGCTGAGAGTGGCTAAATCGATCGTGTATGATGTGCCGAAACGTTTCCCTGAACGTACAATTGTTGTTCTGATGGATCAAAGAACGCATCATAGTGGAACTTGCTATCGAAAGCTGAGGTTGAAGGTGTTGAGAGCAATTAAGGCAAACCCGGGACTCTCGGACTATGTTATCGCCGAAAAAACAACTCTAACCAAGGTACCATCCGGAGAATCCATAGGCAAGAAGGTTATCGAAATTTGGTGGCCAAAAGACACGCTCGAATGTTGTACAACAAGGTTTTGACGAAGTATGAAGGATGTATGCTGATGAGTGACGAAACATACGTGAAAATGGAGTTTGGACAGCTCCCGGGCCTGATTTCCCGGACCTGAATTCTATGAGGCCCCTGCCAAAGGAGATGCTACCAGCAAATTTAAGTTCGTTTTCGCTGATAAATCTGCCAGGAAGTTCTTGATGATTTGGCAAGGGATCTGCAGATGTGAACAGAAAATCTAAAATCCTGTCACAAACAAGATAATGGACTAAAAAATATATAGGGAAGAGTGCCTGTGGAAACGTCTCCTTTGTAAGGTCCTTCACACAAAGGGCTGGTGAAGTTTTGGTTTGATGAAATTCATACAATCGAAAAATATTGGGCAATTATCTAGCGAAAATTGAAAAATGGTTCCAAAGTGACTCGTGATGCTACTGATATGAAGAGATCGTAGAATAAAATTATCGCTGAGCTTGTTCAACAGAGAGTTCAAACTTTGATGTATGAAAATTCATCAATACTGTAACGGAATATTTTTCTCAATTTTTGACGTAGGACTTCTTCTTCTTCAATGGCACTAACGTTCCTAGAGGAACTTCGCCGTCTCAACGTAGTATTACTTGCGTCATTTTTATTAGTACTTAGTTGAGATTTCTATGCCAAATAACACGCCTTGAATGCATTCTGAGTGGCAAGCTCTAGAATACGCGTGATCACAGTGCCAGTCGGAGGAAATTTCTTTGACGAAAAATTCCCCCGACCAGAACGGGAATCGAACCCGAACACTCGGCATGTTAGTTATGACGCTAACCACTCGGCCAAGGGAGCACTTGACGTAGGACTACCTCTTTCATTTCTATACCGGGGTGTAAAATCAAAGTTTCGAAAACGAAAGCGTTACGCCGGAGACCGAGATTTTGACCGTTAATAGCTCCTAAACAACTGAACGAAATGGTATGATAAACACTTCATTCAAAAGATAAAATGTCTACGCGTTCTATACTTGTTACTTTCTGATCCAAAAACTTGTTTCAATAGTCTTAAAATTGCTTTAAAAACAGGCTATTGAAATCACCAATCGGTATATAAGCGAGCGCCGCTCGGAAATCCACTCAGTTCAAATTGAACAGCGATTGGAGCATGTTGTCGCTGTTGTGGTGAAGCTCTTCGTTTATCATGAAAGCGCGGATGAACGGTGTCACCAAGAGCCTGTTTGTGCACCTTAGGCCAGAAGGGAATCCATCAGGAGGAGAGTGATGCCACAAACGGTTCCCCGGGAAGATCTCGAAGCAGCCGCTACACACACATACACGCGCGGAATCCTTTCCGTTTGGATGCCATTCAGCATCGAGAAAGATCCGGAAAATAATCTGCCAGTTCCTCTGGGAATTTAAAAATACATTCATGTGAAAGAGTTTATTTTAATGTTTTCTATCCATGTAACACTGTGACCAAATATGTTTCAAACAAGTGCTATTAACAGATGGTTATCGAGTTAGCATTAACCACTGGTGGGCTTCCAGTATCGTGGAAAATGTGGAAATATCTAATCGTTACTGAAAATAATCTGCCAGTTCCTCTGGGAATTTAAAATTACATTCATGTGAAAAAGTTTATTTTAGTGTTTTCTATCCATGTACATTTGGTTTTGTGATTTTTCAATCAATCGCAATTAACAGGATAGCTTCTGAAGATTATTCTTCCCCATCAGTAGGATATTTCCGAATCCAATATTGGATGCATAAAACCTTGTGCCCCCAACGTAACGCTCTCGTTTTCGAAGTCCCCCAAATATTCATTCATTCAGAATGAATTCAGATTCAACTTCAAACAAATTATCTCTAAATCAACGATAGTCCTACGTCACCCTTGCGGTTATACCATAGATAAAACCCACTTCCTGTTTTTTTCTGAAAAGAACAATTAATTATTTGAATTTTGATATGAACCTTCAACCTTCAACCAATACCGAGATACAACTGGTTTTGTGATTCCTGATTCTAAATGTGTTACTTATATTTGGTGGATGTAGTCCAAAAAAATCTTATTTTTCAATATAAATAATATATTATTCTGTTATTTTTTGTCATGAAAACTAGTTCCAGAGTATGTACCGTGAGTACATTATGTAGAAGTGTATTTTCAAATATTATTGGCACCCTTTATAATCGACCATCAGCCGTTAGTTTGAGTTTGACTGTGAACTGGTCCGGAGTAGCCCCTCTGGTGTAATCTCAGGTGTGAATGAAAGAGCGCTTTCAGAGGGTACATTTCAACAAAAAAAAAAAAATATCGGGAATTTGCGTTTTTAAAGAAAATGCTTTAATTATCATCTAAATTTATATGATTGTATTCATAATAGGCCCCTTCTGAAGCAATACACTTTTTTAACGAACAATCCAGTCATCGAATCACTTTTTATAGCTGTATTGAAGAACTGCCTTCAGTTCATGCAGCGAATTCGGTTTTATGTCTTCAATGTTGTCAAAACGGGTCTCACGGTGCGATAATTTAAGTTTCGGAAATACATATCGGCCTATCGGCAATAACTATGCGTTGGATGAACGTGGGATCAGAATTTGATCGTTCAAGCATGTCTTCAGCCACTTGATTGCGATGGAATTTTTGCAGGAAATTGAGTTCTTTTGGCACTAGTCGTACTTTGACTTTTCTCATGCCCGAGACATCAACTAAAATATGATGAAATGTTCCGTGAGATATATTTTATTCATTGGCTAGTTCTTTGAAACATAAATAATTTCCACCAATAGACCAAAAGAATTACCCATATCAAAAATCGTCGAGCCAAACAAAATTAACTTGTTCTCAATGAGACTGTAAATAAACTAAATGACGGATCGCACTCAAAGTTGACGTTCACACTTCTGATAGTAGTTTATTGGTTCAAAATGTTCAGCGGAAAGATTTAAAACATCAAACTGTAAAACTGTAAAAGTCCCACATTTCCGGCAATGACCGGTACTATACCAGCGACAAGGAATCCACACCCCCGGGGTGAAGTACAAATACAAGCTAAAGACTGAGAAGAAAGCTATGCTGTATATTGCAATCTCCGACAAAGGGTTTTCAACCAGAAGGTGTACCAGGAAGAGTGCCTGGAAAAGATTCGCCAGGAAGACGTTGGCGTACCGCGAGGAAAAACAGATACCATACTTACTCAGGGAACGGAACCCGACCAACTTGCCCTAGTGCCGTCCGATCGAGGATTTTTTCGGCCCCCTCAGTGCCCTGGAAGAAAGGCCCACCACTTCAAGAATAATTGGTGGGCCACGAACACTAAGCAGCTGACCACGAGGATCCGGAATTGCATCCGGAAGATGGAGGTCAGTGCCGTCCAGCGATCTTGTGAGAGCATCTCCACCAAGTTGCGTCGTACGGTTGAACACGGCCCCTTTGCCAACATTCATTGCCTTTTTTCTAAGAACAACCGTAATGTTTTTAATAAGAAAAATACTGAATTGCTTGGAATATTTTTTTACTTTATCACTGAAGAAATTCTCATTTGTTATTGAACACCCGTTAGTTTTGTTTTTAGACGGCTGAATTAAATGGCTATTAAATCTGAATGAAGTTGAAGAAAAAATATTTTTTGCAGTTTTTTTCATTCAATTATCTTTTTTTTAATAAATAGCACTAATGTCCGAAAATACACAATAGCAATATTACAGAGACACGAACTGTCTGTGTAACCGTGCGCGAATATAAGATAGGGGTAATGGGGGTAATTTGGTTATGGGGGGGCAAAGTGGTCACCTGCTTGTTTGGTAGTATAACTATTGACTATAGATGCCGTATTGATAGTCACCTTATGTTTGAATAATTTAATGGCTTTTGAGTCACCCTGTACCTCAGTGGAGCTGTCGTATGTTAAAATACAAATAAAAACAGAAATTACTCTCTCGATAGCCATTCGGCCGTAGTTATGTGCGCATGGTATCTGAGCAATTTCTCGTGAAATTTAGTTTATTCAATATGATATGTTGGACAAATCATCAGTTTGGACGACTGTTCACATATTCTAGGAGAGGTGAACAGATATTTTGTTTAATCTCAGCGATTAATTAGCATAGAAGGGGGTCTTCGTAGCCACTTGGTTACGCGTTCGCTTACCAAGCGATCGATCGTGAGTTCAAACTCAGGGCCCTCAATTGACCATCTTTGTGTTGTTATAGAATAACTACGTCCACGTAACCATCATCAGCGATGGAAATCGATCCACGGTGGAACAAAGATCGATTCATCCATACAACTGCTCTGCTCTGCAAGAAACATCGGGCTGCTGTTCTATAAATAACTCTACAATGATCAATACCAACTGTCTCCGCTGTCCGGTCTGCTGAACAATGGAAGAACAGAAAGAATACCCTTACGCCTATATGGCTACTACTGTGTAATTTACAATTTATAGAAACGTAAATATATGTACATGTACACGATTAAACCCGGCTCTGTTACAGCTAAAATGCTAATGAGCCTAATAAATAAAAAAAAAATTAGCATAGAAATGAATTTCATATTTGGGGGCAAAGTGGTCATAGGTGAATAACAACTTACAATATTCTGTTTACTAAAGCTGATATACCTCATCACATTCTGCCCTTGAAGAAGATCTTTTTGTGGCTTTGACCCTGTATAAATATGCCACTCCAACTAAACCAAGCCTCATTATGCGGGACGTTATGTGTTTCTTACTACGTTTTTGTATGCAAGAGAAAATTTAAATTGAGACTCTAGGTGAATAGACCAAGCTTATTTCATACATGTACCTACTATAACAAATATGATTTGAACAAATTTGGACGAAAAAAAAACGCATAAATCTATCCCATTTAGCTTGATATATGCGGGTGTCCACTTTACCTCCAAGCAAAACAAAAAAAGTTCGATTTTCACCTTTTGTTCTAATGATGAAAAGTGTACTATTTTGAATTTATATAGTGAAAGCCGTAAAGTATCGGCTATAGTAAAAGCCGTTTGCTATCTTGAAAAACAACGAGTTGAACTATAATATTCTTCGAAAAACGGGATTTAAATCGGTATGTGGGCGCTGGAAATGGGTATATTCCTTAGGGTGACCACTATGCCCCCACTTCCCTTATATGCTTTTGTGCGCCAGTACAGAAGGGTAAGAAAGGTGTTTTTATTTGTGCATTTCTCCTTTCAATACAAGAGAAAGGTTTTTTTTCTGCCAAAGATGATATCATTTCTGTCAAATCTAGTTTGGGTGTACTATTTGGACCTAGCATCATGTTCTGTGAAAAGATTTTGGACACTTACACTTAAAAATGGTCTTTTTTTCGGATGGCGATAAATAAAAACCACAAAATATAGGGTGGCGCATATCGATTTGAACACAAAAAAAATCGTATAAACAAAATGTCTCACGATACAAAATCTTTGGGCCTGATTTTCCAGCGCGAATGGAATGTGACTACAATGAACTCCTCAAAGTCACATGACCCAGGTCACTGTATCGCCGAAGGCGATTGCCCTGACGTGAGAGGTTCATTTTGGAGTAAAATACTCAATGAATTACAAATGGTGCAGTGTTCATTGAAATATATGTCAAAGCTTGTGTTTTTTGCAAAGGCTCTATGTATTTAATGTGTTTCATGAATATATATTTCTTTTATTTTAAAAATTTTCATTCCTTGTTACAAATATGTACAGGAAATAATTTCGTTCATCTTTATAAATGTTTTCCTCTTATTATAATTGATGAAAAATAATATCTCTGGCATAAGAAAACAAATAAAAATATATTTTCAAATCTGTTTTTGCATAGTCCCTTTGCATTAATATGAGTGTATGTTATTTCAATTGTTTTGATTTCGTATCCGTGTTTTGATTCCGCATTCGTTTTTTGACTTAGTGTCCGGTGCTGATTTTAGCGTAATTATTGCTAAAAGTTTATCGGAAGGTTGACTATTCTTTATAACATTACAGTGAACATTAATGTTATAGTCGCCTCACATAAAAGTCATCAAGGTAAGATATATTTATTATCGCATTCAAATAAATTTAGAAGTTAAATTTTGTTCACAGACAATTAGCCGATAAAAATGATAGAGCTGTCAAGAATCTTGTAATTCCACTGTCCGAAACTGCGCTGTTATCGTTTGGATTCTCACTGGATGAGCCCGGTGAGCACGCATCTCGCATCTACCTTATGGTCAAGCTGGGTCTTGAAATGGATAAGCACAGATACTCCATCCGCAACTACTGATGAAGATGCTCCTCCACTAGTGGATGACACCGAGGATGCCCCACACATGGAAGAAGTTGATTAAACATATACGGTTTTTAACTACTTAAGTAGCTTTTCGTAATTTTTGAAAGTCTGATTTGTGTTTTTGGAGAAAGGAAACGGTATGCTGAATTGAGTTTCTCGTATCAGTTAGGGTCAACTATTGTAAACTTTCAATTTAATTTTGTACCGCGTTATAGCGGCTGCAGAAGATGTATATTCTCGTCATTAGTAATAGCATACCAAATACTTGAACTGTCTACATGTTAATAATAAATATAAATCATTTCAAAATTCACAGTTTAACTGGATTGCATTCGAAATTGCCTATTTTTTCCGGAAATTTTCATAAAGTAGATGATGAATTCATCTTTGAATCTGCAGTAGCTATTGCCCGTTTGGAACGGCGAATTATTAGAGATCGTTCAAATCCTTTGGAAATGCCTAATTATATTTTTGGCTACCATTGCTGGTACTAGTCGATAACGAATGAGGATACGACTTCAAAAGTCACAAAATGGCATGTTTTTCCACTGCAATCGCCCACGGGAATTGAGTGAGTGTTCATGAGAGTTCACTCAAGGTAAAAATCTCACCACAGCCGCGTTCGGGAATTGAGTGAGGCAATTTTTCCGAGCTGTCACTTCACATTCGCGCATCAGAATCAGCCCCTTTATTTCCGAATAAAAACGATACAAAGTCAACAACTGACCCGCTTAGGAACCAACACGCTCGATAGTTGCAGCGCGATCGTTATTTTTTTTCCTCCAGAGAGCGTTGCGTAACTTATGCGCCACCCTGTATAATTTACTGTGACAAATTTCCCATAGAACATAATGGTATTAAACATGTTACAAAAATATTCCGGCGGCTCTCGGTTTGTCTCAATAATTTCATTCTCCATCTTTTCAGCCTTTGTTTCCTGGTTACAGCTTGCTGCTTGCCTCCCGGTCCGGAACGATGTAACCACCTTTCCCTCCGCCTTCTGCTTTAGCTTCAGCTACAGATTGCGAGCGCATAGCACCGTCGGACGACCGGAACCGGAATGCCCTCATTCTTCTCCAGGAGTGTAAAGATATCATACATACCGGAACGGGCGTTTCTGGCGGACTCTAAGTGTTAGATGTGTCAATGGAGCGCATCAGATTTACTATTTTCGCCCTAGCTTCCGCAGTCCAACTGATAGCGCTGTTAATTTTGTTTTTGAAAAATCATGGGTTACTGTGGTTGACGATGCACAAGTGGACTCGTCATGAAGGTGAACCCATGGAAAATTGATAAAATTAAGTAAAATTAGTAAATAATCTAAATGGGATGATGAACCTGCAGATCAGTAAATAGAACATTATCAGATATTGGGAACGGACTAAGTATAAAATCTTGTTTTTTTCCGTCCACTTGGTATGTGGATAGTCCCTTATAAGTTACGTAGTAGAATTTTAAACTCGCTAATCGATTGATCTACTAATCGTGCACTTACAGGACATCACTACAAACGACAACAATGGAACAGAAGGTTCGTCACTTGTTTACAGTTTAGGTCTTTAATTCAGTTGTCGCTCGCCGTAATCAAATCCTTTTAAACTTTCTGAAGGAGATGCGACGCAAAAGTAATCCCCACAAGAGCTACCAGACTGTAACCCTTCCTGTCCATATTTTGAAGAGATTACCCCCACTTTGCCACCAAAACTGCACAGAAGCAGCTCAGCGCATACATCCACGTTCTCATTACTTTCCGAATTCCATTCTCGACAAGATGTCAGCCACCAGCCGAAACTGATGGCGAGAAGTGGTTTGCCCGCGCTGTCAGTGCCCATCCCGGCTCATCTCTCCCCCTGAAGTGGCTCATTTTTAATGACGATGATGATGTTTAAATATTTTGAAATCGAAATGCGGCTTTGTGCCCCTTTTGTGCCCGGTACCCGGTGGGTAATCTGGGCGGAATTCTTTCGGGTTGTTTTCGGTTTTGTTTCGTTGTTGTTTTGTGTGTGGTGTCTTTAAACAAGCGGCCAAGAAAGGAGCTTACGGCGGGGCGGGGAAAGAATGGAAAGTGCACCACACCACACCATGAGATGAGGAATGATTTAGCCGTTTTTTCCTCCCTTCTTGGTTCTGTTTCGGCTCAAAAGTGTCGATAACGAGCGAAGTGAATTTAATGGATTTTTGGGAAACGGTTCGAAAAGATCTGATACTTCGGTGCGGAGAGAATCGGGAGACTTACGCGCTCCCATATTTGTTTTATCTTCTGTGCCGTGGATCGTTTACCACACAAATGAGGATTTATTTCTATTAAATGAATTTAAATTGATTCGTTCTGCGGAACGGTTTAATTTGTTTTGGGGACGTGGAGAGGCGCAAAAGCACTTGCCACTTGGGCACGAGTACTACCATTGAAGATGAAGTTTCATAGTTTACCCTTTCTCGCTCTCATCCACAGTTCAAAGCGGGTGCACCAGCGAACGAAATATGGCCAGTTGAGCGACCCGATGGGATGCCACAGATCACCGCCCTCGAGGTGATGTGCGGTAAAGACCACATGGATGTGCATCTATCGTTCTCGGCCCCGTTCGAGGGAATCGTCAGCTCGAAAGGTTTGTGTTAAAAAAATCAGTCTAGAAAAATGTGATGACCATGTAACCTTTGCAGGTCAGCACAGCGACCCCCGGTGCGTGTATGTTCCCCCGTCCACCGGCAAGACGTTCTTCACCTTCCGCATCTCGTACTCTCGCTGTGGCACCAAACCGGATCTGAACGGTCAGTTTTACGAGAACACCGTAGTCGTGCAGTACGACAAAGATCTGCTGGAAGTGTGGGATGAGGCGAAGCGACTGCGATGCGAGTGGTTCAACGATTACGAGAAGACCGCCTCCAAGCCACCGATGGTGATTGCCGATTTGGATGTGATACAGCTCGACTTCAGAGGTATGATCGCGTTATTGTTTTGCAGACAGACCAGTTGAATATATCCTTCCCGCCTGTCTTCTTTTAGGTGATAACGTCGACTGCTGGATGGAGATCCAGCAAGGGAAGGGACCATGGGCCCCGGCAGTGAGTGGTATTGTTCCGTTGGGTTCCACGATGACCCTGGTGGTTGCGATCAACGACTTCCGTGGAGAGTTTGACATGCGGGTGAAGTCCTGCGTGGCGTCCGATGGTGCCGGGCACGTTATCAAGTTATCCGATGAGTATGGTTGTGTGCTGCGTCCGAAGATGATCTCTCGCTTCCTGAAGGCTCGTGCTCCAGACGACAAGGCCTCCGTCATCACTTATGCTTTCTTCCATGCGTTCAAATTCCCCGACGCTTTGAGCGTTCATATTAAGTGTAAGGTTGAAATTTGCCGCCATGGATGTTTGGATCACTGTCAGCACAGCGGCTCAGCCGGACCCGCAGCGAAACATCACGATCTGTTGGAACGAAAGGACACCCTAGAGAATCACCAGAGCAGTAACGATATCTTGCAGGAATCCGCGGAAGAAGACAGTGGAAGCAACGGACAGGACGTGTTCTACGACGATATAATCCACACTGACAAGAACTTCAACCAACAACCTCCCCCACCTCCACCCAAGAAGCCGGTCATCCCCGCAATCCATAAAAAGAAAGACAGTGGCTATCTGCAGTACCATCATCACAATCGGGATCCCATGGATGAACTGGAATCGCTCTTCCTCAGCGATCACTCCATGATGCCACCGGAGTTGATGAAGAAGCAACCTCAGCAACAGCAACTTCCGCTTCAGATGCAACCCACAGCGCAACCCCTATCCGGGCAGCAACCGCAGAAGGTTACCTACGAGGATGAAAAGTTCCCCCACGGGCCACGCCAAATGGACGCCGAGAAACGAATGGGTCTCCCGGCTGTGGCTGGTCCCCGCTCACTCAACCTAGATGCCGAGGACATCCGGAATCCCACGTTCGCCAGTGGTGATCGCAAACGACGCGTTCGTCGAGCGATTAAGATCACCGATCGGAAGATACGATCGACCGACGTGGGCGTGAGCGGAATCTACGAAGTCATCTCCGAAGCGGATCTAGCGTTCAATCCCGACATCAAGCAGGAAGCCGTGACGGTGTTCCAGGGCAAAATCGCCGAGGAGGTTGTCTACGGGATTTGCATGCCCGTGCCAGGCTTCAGCATTCTGTTCATTCTGGTGATCTCGGCCACCATAATATCGGCGCTGATCGCCGGATCGCTCCTGTACCGATATCAGCTGCAGAAAGAGATGCTAGCTCAGCAGCAGAGTGGAACGAGCCCTGGTCACCTACCGCCGAACAACTTTGCCGCCTGGATGACCCTGAGATTGTTCCGATCGCGACATCATCAGGCCGCTGCAGCAGCGGCAGCGGCAGCCGCAATGGCAGCTAGCGGACCTCGCGGTTCGATGGACATCAGCACAACGCCCCAGTGAGGAAGCGAGACAATTTGATCACACGAAAACGCATTTTGAAACTGAGTGTAAGTGGATATAATTTCTGCGACTAAGAGGATTGTTTGCGAAAAATTGCAGAACACTGCAGACAATTGTGTAAATTTTAGCTCAACTGCCCGTTGTTGAACTTTCATTCGAAAACTGCACTCAATGTTCCCCCTTCTTTTGACACACTCAACGTGAGACAGTTATTTGATTATATTAATTAACACATACGCACCAACAAACACAATCTTTCTTCGGGTTTATTGCAATATTTATTTAAAATATACGTGTCAATGAACAACATAAATTATGTGAGAAAAAGGAGCAAGAAAAAACTTTAGTGAAAAACATAAAAAACGCCTTAGCCGATAAGATTAGAATCGAAAACAAAAAAAAAAAAAAAAAGAAATGAGTGCTCTGAAAGAGCACGAAAAATTTGGGTCCCCTAATTAATAGTCGAATATTTAAATGCGGTTATTTGTTTTATTCAAATTTGATCCGATGTTTGCTCAGCCATTCGATCTGAACGGTTTGTTAGAGCAATGAAGCCGTGGGAAATAGACGCCCGAACGGAGAAATTGTGGGTGGTATAAGCTATTTAGAACAGAATCGAACAAAAAAAACAAAGATTATTCTTATACATCAGTAAAATTAATTTATTAAATTATTAAGTTAATACTAAATAATGGTGAAAACAAAATGCACACGCATACGAGGGTTCACAAGTTCAGGTGCGTAAGAGACGAGAGAACAATGCTCAATCAAATAGTTTTAAAGGTGGTAAACCCAGTTAACGAGAATCTAAGTTATTTATTTTTTGTTTGTTTGTTTGTTCCACTGGTTGATCTCTGTGGTCAGGCATAGCAGCGCGACGTGACATGCTCAACTACTGGAACAATCCCCCCCCCAACTGAGGATAAGTGAATTGTTAGAAGAAATCCTGTTGTCAATAGTAGAATGAATTACAGTATTGTATACAAATAAGTGGAGAGAGAGATCCATTCATTATCATCCGAAAACTCCTGGGTTTTGCCAACTTTTTAAAATTCCGTTTTTAGTGACTCTTGTTGTCTGTTCAATCAGAAAATCTCTTCAGTTGTACTCAAAACGCCTTTTAGCTAGCCCTTTATTGTAGATAGATCACTTAACAGTAAAATTGTTTCACTAAGGCTAGTTGTATGCTTGGTGCTAATATGTGAACTAAGCAATTTTTAACTGAAATTCAAAATCAAACTAATAAGCTTCTTTTACCTATTCTAGAAATCTATATAATTTGACTTACATTGAATAAACTTCCAAAACGAATTTAATCTGCACTGTAATTGCGCAGTTCTTTCTTTTATAACTGTTCCATTCCATTTTTAAACTTTAAACCTCCATTTTTAAAGCTTTAAACTTCTTCAGTTCATCCACCTTGATTTCTAACTGTGCTCTAGATTTTTCTTTTCAACTATGCCTACTAGATTTTTTCTTTAAACAATGGTTGCCATGGTTCCTTTTTTCCCCTCCTTCTATCCATTGAACTCAAACCAGGTCCAGTCTGAACCAAGGAAAGTGAAGTGTAAGGTAAAACGTAATGTCAGAATTGCCGTTCGGACGTATCCCGTAAGTTTGAACTTATTTACATAGATGGTATCCAAACAACACTAAACATTGACTACAGTTTCGCCGGCACGGTTGATTGTCGTTATGAACCAGCACAAAAAACAAAGCTGCAAATTATGCGCCAGTGGCGGTACCACGATCAAAGCACTTCCTGAATCACATTAGCCGAGCCAGCTGGCGGAAGCATATGCATAAAGATTACTAGGTTACTATTTTCAACGACAACTGTTTATTTATTATACTGCTTCAAATACCTTCGACGAAATCAAATGTAACCATACCAACGTAAGTAATAACATAAACAAATCCAAACTTTTCGTCTTGCCATTCCTCATACGTCTTTTCTGAATAGTGTAAATTACGAGCCACCTGTTAACTCCACCATCTTGGTCTGAACCACGATAAATACAATATTTGGAATTGTTTTGGTGGCAATAGGAGCATTGAAAAGTTGAAAGGTAAGTCTTTTACGGTCAAAGCTAGGTTTATGTTTCAGCTTATTTTATGTTTCAGCTCAAGAGAACAAATCGACTCTCGGTGTCGGTTGGTGATGGTAATATTTTTCCCGCGTTTTGGAGTCAAATCCCTTTCCACAGTCCTCTGTATATTTATACCGTTTCCCCCTCGCGCACTTATTGACGACACGGTCACACCTTTAGTATATATATACACACACACCTTGGTCTGAACGAGGTTCGAGGAGGCATTTCCCAGCAAACATTAAATCGTACAATTTTGCACGTGTCAAGTCTTACAAGAAATCCGAATAAATCATAATCGCATATAATATCAATCAAAGTATGTATCGTGTATATTTGAAATCGCATTAAATGTAAAAACTCGATTTTAAATACCATTATCAAATTTAGTCACAATTCGGTATAATAAACATCAATTTTATGATGCACATTGTCGTAAAATATATTTAATCCGCATCATATGCGTATATTACGCTGATGCAGACATCAATCTGTGCCATTTGAAACATTCATATTCCACTCCCAACACAAGTCAATCAAACAATTATTATTTCTACACACATAAATACTCATATATAAAAATGGCGATTTGTGAGGCTATAATAAACATTTCACGTAAATATTTTGCGCCATTTGTTTTTTTTTCTATGTCTGTAATAAATCGTATATGAGTATGGCAAAAGTCACTATTATAGCCGGTCAAAGCTGCATATTCATCCAAACAAATTCGGTAAGCTTTTGCCATGTATGTATATGGCCTCCACTTTTGCATGCATATGCCAGTTAGGCGCATTATATGCCAACCAAATTGTAGGGCATATAATGTTATATACGCTTGTTATGCGATTTAACCCAGCAAACAATAAATCGTATAACTTTGCACATGATAAGTTACATATAATCTTACTATAAATAAAATCGCTAAAAAATAAAGCGCGGCCGTCGTGGACAGTCGTAAATGGTCGTAAATTGTCGTATTCTCGACGTAAACACAAACAGAGTGAGAGAGTGAGCAGCTGTGATGTGTTTTTTTTTGTGTGAGAGAGTGTGCGCGTTTGCATGTGTTATGTGTGTGAGACCGTGCGGGTCTGCGTGTTTTTTTTTTTTTTTTTTTTTTTTTTTTAAAGAGGTGAGGAACGCTCTACCAGCCTTACCTGGGAAGGGTTAACCCAGACGTCGAGTGGGGATCGCACCCACAAAAACCAAGCCCTCTACTCGTTGCCTTATTCCCCCTGGGACCACATCTAGGCGACTACTTCAGGGGGCGGCTGTGCTCATGCACTTCTCGAGTTTTCAACGCAAACTAGCGTTGTCCTTCCCTTTTTCTCAATATTTTTTTCTTTCCATTCGTTATTAATTCCACTGCGCTGATGTCCTCTTCGCAGGCATTTTGAATTTACCCGTCGAGACGTGAACCGATTAGGAATTGCCCTCCAACTTGACGCGCAACCCGTCACAGCCACCCTCGCGGGGTTTCTCACCTGTCGAGACGTGAACCGATTAGGAAGCGCCCTCCAACTTGACGCGCGCCCCGTCACAGTCACCCTCGCAGGATTTCTCTTCCCAACGGAGCGCCGATTAGGCAGTGCCCTCCAACCTGACGCGCACTCCGTCACAGCTACTCTCGTGGGGTATTCACCATTTTGATCGTGGCTTCATCCTTGATGCTCGTTCCTTCGAAATGTTCGCGGTGTTCCTCCATCCAGGCCACGATCAGGCGTTGTCAGGCAGGCCTTTTGCTGTTCTCCGCGGCAGTATCCGTTTATCTGTCGAGACGTGCACCGATTAGGAAGCGCCCTCCAACTTGACGCGCGCCCCGTCACAGTCACCCTCGCAGGATTTCTCTTCCCAGCGGAGAGCCGATTAGGTGGTGCCCTCCAACACAACGCGCACCCCGTCACAGCTACTCTCGTGAGGTACCATCTCTTGCAACAGCCGTCGCCGTTGTTCACCTTTCACCGTCGGACGTTGTCAGCACTTTGGTCAGCCCTCCACCTTCGCTGCAGCTCCGACATGATTTGTGTGATTGCACTGCTCACGGCATTCCAGATCATCTCGTCGCGACACATCTCCTCCACAATATTCTCGACATGAAGTGCAGGCAGCCCCTCGCGCCTTTCGATGAACCTGGGACAGACAAAAACGACGTGCTCCGGTGTTTCCTCCATATCTCCACACTCCGGACAGAGGGGTGAAACTGCGTGCCCGAACCGGTGTAGATATTGCCTGAAACAGCCATGCCCAGACAGAAACTGCGTCAAGTAAAAGTTAACTTCACCGTGTTTCCTGTTCAACCAGGTCGAAAGTACCGGTATCAGCCTGTACGTCCATCTACCATTTTCTGCCGTATCCCATTCATACTGCCATTTGTCCAACGACTCTGCTCTCATCAATTTCCGGATACCTCTGCTTTCCCGTCGCTTGTAGCACTCGCTATCTTCCGCCAGAGTGATGCAGATGGGAATCATTCCGGCGATTACACACACAGCTTCTGTCGAAATGGTCCTATAAGCACTTACGACTCGCATGGCCATGAGTCGGAATGTGCTGTTCAGCTTCCTCCGATTTCGGTGGGTTTCCAGAGCCGCCAACCAGGCAGGGCCACCATACCTCAGTATCGACGAAGATACACTTGCCAAGAGACGCCTCTTGCTGCTGCTTGGGCCAAAGCTATTTGGCATGATCCTCGCCACCACGTTGATGGCCTTTGACGCCTTCCCACATGCATAGTCGACGTGCTGGTTGAAGTTCAGCCGGTCGTCGATCATGACTCCGAGGTACTTCACCGCCCGCTTCGAAACGATGGTATGTCCTCCGACCGATACCTCTGCCCGCAGCACTGCCTTACAATTGCTCACTAACAGCACCTCGGTTTTGTGATGTGCCATCTGGAGCTTTACGCTGTCCATCCAACTACCGATCATGTCTACAGCCTCAGTCGCCAACATTTCCACCTCCTGAAGCGTCTCGCCGATTACCGTTGTTACGATGTCGTCCGCGAAGCCCACGATCTCCACACCTCTGGGTAGCTTCAGCCTTAGAACACCGTCGTACATCGTGTTCCAAAGCGTAGGACCTAGGATGGAGCCTTGTGGAACTCCCGCCGAGATATTCTTCACTATCTGTCCCCTGTCTGTGTTGTATACCAGGATCCGATTCTGGAAATAACTCCTCAGTATCCTGTACAGGTAGCTAGGGACCTTCAATCTGTGTAGCGCCTCGGCGATGGCCTCCCAGCTGGCACTATTGAAGGCGTTCTTCACGTCAATCAAAATCACCGCGCAGTAACGGTCGCCTCTTCGTTTTTGTTTAAGCGAGACCTGAGCTTTCTCGATAACTGTCCGAATAGCGTCCACTGTCGACTTTCCTTTCCGGAACCCGAACTGCATTTTCGACAATCCGTGGTCATCCTCCGTGCATTTCACCAGTCTGTTGAGAATAACCCTTTCCAAGAGCTTTCCCAAAGTATCCAACAAACAAATAGGCCTATACGACGCTGGATCTCCAGGTGGCTTTCCTGGTTTCGGGAGCAGCACCAACTTTTGTATCTTCCATTCCGCAGGGAAGAGACCGTCATCCAGGCATTTCTGCAGCACCACCCTGAACATGTCGGGGAAAGCAAGGATCGCCGATTTCAGGGCCACATTGGGGATTCCGTCGGGGCCGGGTGCTTTTTTCAACTTTAGACCTTTTGCCACCGCGATGAGTTCTTCGTTGGTGACTTGTGCGTTCTCTGCTTCGTCCTCACCGTACAGTGTGGGTGGCCACGTCGGTGGGTCGTGCTGCGGAAAGAGTCCATTCACAATGACCTCGAGTTTTTCCGGACATAATTCCATGGGAGTCGTTGAACTACGGAATTTCGCCATCACGATTCGATATGCTTCACCCCAAGGATTTGCGTCGACGTCTCGACACAGCTCCCTATAGCAGTTCGATTTGCTCCTACGTATCTCTCGTTTCAAGGCGGCTCTAGTCGCTCGGAAAGACGCGCGGTGCTCCTCTCTCTCTACATCGGTTCGTGCCCTCTGGACTCTTCTTCTGGCTCGTAGACAGTTAGCGCGGAGGATGCTGAGTGTCTCGTTCCACCAGTAGGCTGGACGTCGTTCATTCGTCGGGTTCAGTCTTCTCGGCATCGCTGTATCGCATGCCCTCACCAATGTTCCTGTTAGCCCGTCGGCGCTCAGATTAAGAGTTCTGCTGTCTATGCGTAGTGCTTCGACGAAAAGCTCCTTGTCAAAAACCTTTGTCCTCCACTTCCGCTCAAAGGTTTTTGTATTCCGTACCGCTGCGGGATTCCGTTGGCCGACACTATACAGGATTGCCTGGTGGTCGCTGTGTGTGTATCCCTCCGACACTCTCCACTTCGTATTAGCCGCCAGTGATGGACTGTAGAAAGTTACATCGATGATGGATTCGCGGCCGTCCCTTCGAAAGGTGCTGCTAGTGCCTTCGTTCAGAAGTGTGACGTCTAGTTTTGCGAAGGCTTCTAGTAGGCTGTACCCCCTGGCGTTGGTGCATCTGCTTCCCCACTCCTCAGCCCAGGCGTTGAAGTCTCCTCCGATGATGACTGGTTTGCGGCCGCTGACCTTATCCGTGAGTACGTCCAACATCTCGTGAAACTGCTCCGCTGACCATCTTGGGGGTGCATAGCAACTACACATGAAGATTCCGTTGATTTTGACGATCACGAAACCTTCCTGTGAGCTTTCCACCACTTCTTGGATGGGGTACCTTCCCATCACTAGTATTGCAGCCATCCCTGCTTTATCCACCACCCATTTTCCGTTATCGCGAGGAACTCGGTACGGTTCTGCGATCATTGCAACGTCGCATTTAGTTTCAGTTGTTGACTGCCACAACAATTGCTGTGCTATGTCGCAATGATTGAGGTTGAGCTGGGTAACCTCCATTACTGCGAACCCGCAATCGCCTTTTTGTACGCCGGACATTTGAAGCTACCTGTGACGTGGTCGTTTCCGTCCTCCTCCTTGCACAACATGCACCTCGGTTGCTTTGTGCAGTCTCTAGCAACGTGACCTTCCGTCCCGCACTTCCTGCACAATTTCGATCTATCAGGACCACCGCAGTTTTTCGCCTGGTGACCGAAGCCCATGCATTGAAAGCATCTCTCCATTTGCTTGGCCAAACGAGGGGGAGCTTTCATCGGGCACACGGACCACCCCACTTTTATTTTACCCTTCTCCACCAGTTTATTCGCAGCTTGTTTCGAGAGCCGTATCGAGGCCGTTTGTGTCCCACCGTATGCCTTTCTCAGTCGGATTGTCATTGGCACATCGCCAAGGTCACATTGTGACTGTAACGCAGTTCTCAATTCCTCAACAGTCGTGATCTCGTCCAGATACCGGCACTCGATGGTTGATTCCTGAGAGAGAGCTCTCACCTTCGCCTCCTCCCCTAGTGACTTCTCAATGAGTTGTTTGAAAGCGGAGCTCTTAACCGCTGGATCTTTTTTAAGCTCGAAGAGCATCTCGCCTTTCTGCGTGCGCCTAGTTTTCACGACGTTCTCGCCCAGTGTCTGCAACTCCGGATCGTCTCTCACTTTCCGAAGGATAGCTGCATACAATACTCCTGCTGACACTTCAACGATCAAAGCATCGCCCTTGATTCGCTCCACTCGAGGTCCGAGTTTCTTCTTTTCCTGCTCAACTTTTTTCTTCTTCTCCTTCTGTTTTTTGCGTTTTTCTGCCTGGTTATCGACAGTACGCCATTCACTGCTTTCACCTCCTTTCGCGTTACTCAGATCGTTCTTGGCCTTTTTCAGCTCTTCTTCTTCTCCTGGGGTGTCCCTCCTTCTCTTGTCCGATCGTGTGTTCAGAGGACCCTTCGGCGTCTCAAGTATCTCGACGGGTTTCTCATTCGCCTCGAGCAGAGCCTTTTCAGCACCCTCTGCTCTCATCTGCAGCTCCTTATGCTCGCGTTCAGCAACCATGACGACCGATCTGATGCTCGTCACCAGATGTTTTATTTTTAAGTGGACATTGTTTTTGTCCTTTACGAACTCGTAAAGTTCGTTGACCTTTTTCCTAACGTCCGTGATGCTGAGCCTCCCAAGTTGCCCTTCTTGGGATGCGCTTGAGGTCAGCGTAAACAACTGGCTCTGTACGGAGCCAAGATCTCCTTGGAATGCTTGGGCAGCAAACACTTCTTGTGGTTTTGTGTTGCTTGTACTCGTTGTGGCTACTCGAGTGACAGGTGACCTCAGCATTCGTCCGCTTCTCGCGAACACATTCTCCTCTCCATCGTTTGTTGGTGTGTTATTGCAACTATTCATATTTTTCTGGGTCCCAACTTCGGGCCGCTATCTCCGCTCGTTGTACATAGTCGCTACCAGTGATCCCATGGTTATCTATGCAAGCAGTGAGGCCATGCAGGGGTTGACACGGTCCTTCATGGGGACCGTGTTCAGAGCCAGATCAGCGCAAGTCAGGAATGTGACATCTGACGCCTAGTACCTAGTGCCTGGGCCTAGACGAGCATCGAACGTACCCGAAGACTTGCCAAGTTATTACCGGGACGGGGGCAACCGCACTATTAGCCCAAACGCCATTTCAGGACGGTGTCACCCTTCCTTACTCAGGGAACAGGATAGTACGACTGTCAGCCTTTAGCGTCGTGTTGAAATCGTTTCCGTATCGTGTCCGTTTTCTATGTCGTAACCAGTATGTCGTAATCAGGATCTTACTGGCGTCAATCCTGATGTGCTTGGCACTCCTTTCGTGGCTCCTGTACACGGTATTTCCCCCGTGCAATCTCCAATAGGCTTGCGGGTCTGCGTGTGTGCGTGTGCATGTGTGTGTTTGTGTGTTCGTGTGCGTGTTTGTGTGTTCGTGTGCGTGTATGGGAGTGTGTGTTTTGGTTGATTGATATATACAAAAACAGTGTGAGAGATGGAGCAGTCAGCAGATGCGATGTGTTTTTTGTGTGTGAGACTGTGCGCGTTCGCGTGTGTGCATGTGTTCGTTTGTGCGTGTATGTGATTGTGTGAACGTTTTTCTTTTTTTTTAGAGTAGAGAATAGAGAGTAGAGAGTAGAAAGTTGAGAGTAGAGAGTAGAAAGCAGAGAGCGGAGGATAGAGAGAGTAGAGAGTAGAGAGAGTAGAGAGTAGATAGAGTAGAGAGTAGATAGAGTAGAGAGAGTACAGAGTAGACAGTAGAGATAGTAGAGAGTAAAGAGTAGAGAGAGTAGAGAGAGTACAGAGTAGAGAGTAGAAAAAGTAGAAAGTAGAGAGTAGAGTGAGTAGAGTAGAGTAGAGTGAGTAGAGTAGAGAGTAGAAAAAGTAGAAAGTAGAGAGTAGAGTGAGTAGAGTAGAGAGTAGAGAGTAGAGAGTAAAGAGTAGAGAGAGTACAGAGTTGAGAGTAGAGAGTGTATAGATTAGACAGTAGAGATAATAGAGAGTAGAGATTAGAGAGTAGAGAGTGAAGAGTAGAGAGAGTAGAGAGAGTAGAGTGAGTAGAGAGTAGAGAGAGTAGAGAGAGTACAGAGTAGAGAAAGTAGAGAGTAGATAGAGTAGGTAGAGTAGAGAGAATAGAGAGAGTACAGAGTAGAGAGTAGAGAGAGTAGAGTTGAATGTTAAAGTCAAATTGAAAGAGCAACAATTGATCGCAGAGAAAGAGTAGAAGTTTTAGACATAGAGACATTTGGAATAAAAAAGAAACATTGAATAAAAGAAAAGAAAAAAAGTTACGAGAGTCTGTTCGAGTGCAACAGCAAAGCTATTCCAATAACTTAACTTATTGGGCCGCTAGTTTCGTATCAAATCACAATCGCATAAAATATCAATCAAAATATCGATCATAAATATCTAAAATCGCATAAAATGCAAAAACACGATTTTCCATGTCATCGATGGATTGAGTGGTAACGTTGTCGTATCAAATCGCATATCAGTCCAAAAAGCATCGCATATCGTTATATACGGCTTTATATGCGTACAAAATATGGCATATACGTATATCGCCTCCACTTTTGTGTGTATATGCTAGTTATCTGCATCATATATCATACAAATGTGTCTTGGTTGTATGTATATCGCCTCCAATTATAGCTATTCATACGACATAATGTTTGCTGGGATATGATGTTATATATACGCTTGTAATGTGATTTAATGTTTGCTGGGTTGGATATAAAGGTGCGCCTGATAGGTGTAACACTGCTTTTATATGTCGAATATACTCTCACTTTACCATATGCTCGTCTTGAGTTGTAATAACCGATATAAAATATACGCCGCGATGCCGAAATGTAGCGGAGCTGGGGGTGATTTGGGCAACATCCAGGGGTTTTTTTATATGTACCTAACCTAAAAAAAAACCATGGTAAAATTTGACAAAAGAAGGGAAACGATAACATGAACAAAGCAAGTACTTTGATTGTACGAAATTGTAAGTTCTTCAATTGTGGTTTTGAGGTGTTTTTCCGCTGATTAAAAAACAAACATTTCATGTATTGTGCAGTGAAGTTCTGTTCGCCTACAGAAGAGGAGTTTTTTGATGCAGCGAAACTGTAAGTTCGATAACAATAAATGAAATAAATTGCGTTTAAATTTTTGTATGTTGTGTGGAGTTGAGATGTAAAATAAAGGGTGGGAAGATTTTTCAATCTGTGATGTCACGTCATTTTGTTTATTTATGATACTTTTCTAATAATAATGTACTACATAGGAAAGTGTTATTAGTGTTATTAACAGTAAAAATAAGCAGATGAAATGAACTAACTAGTGTTTTTTTTAATTCAATAGTATCGTTCAAAATCATAAGGGCCCAACTGACATTTCAGCAGAAACTGAAATTTTAGTATTATTAAGGTGTTCAAACATAGTTTCAATTCAATTTTACTTCTCGTTACGTCAACCAAAAACGTAAATGAACAAACTCAGAGTCACAGAATGTTTTGTTTCTTTGACGGAGAAACATTTGACATTGTATGGGGAAAAAATTGCAAGTTTTTTTTCATGTAAAATGAACTTGAAAAATAAATTTAATTGACTCCGTATGACCTAGATTGAGACGAAAAGTTTTCCGCTTGCGTCTTAGTTTTAGACGAATGATGTGTTCAGAACTCTAATTGTGAAAAAAATAATTACAATTGCTGACAAGACATAAACTTCCATGAAATTGCTCTAAAATCCATACATAGTAGACATTAGAATACTATTGCTGATATAAGAAGAAACCAAAGAAAAAAAAATAGATCATTTTAGTTCGTAGCATGTTCTTTATAATGCGAAAAGATTTTTTTTTGAAATACGTAAATAGTTTCTGTATATCCTCGTTCAACGTTATTCGTTGACAAATACAATTTTGTACCATTTGAGTAACTGACTCGTATGCTGGTATGTGAACTTTCTATCTTCCTGGCTACTAATACAATCGGAGTTTAACACAACCGAAACCCGTGAATCTTTCCACCCTATAATCTTCATCTCGGTTTGGAGTGATATGGACATGTTTTTGTGTAGTGAATTGTTTTTTTTTATCCCATTTATTTATTTAAGGCTCATTAGCATCTTAGCTGTAACAGAGCCGAATTTTAATCGTGTACATGTCACATGGTTATCATATCTATAATTAGCACATTACACAGTTGCCATTCGCCAGTATTCCTTCTATACCATTACATATGGTGGTACATTCACACAGTAGCCATTTAGGCGTAAGGGTATTCTTTCTGTTCTTCCATTATCCAGTTGGACCACCGGACAGCGGAGACAGTTGTTTGATCATTGTTGAGTTATTTATAGAACAGTAGCCCGATGTGTCTGGCAGAGCAGAGCAGTTGTATGGATGAATCGATCTTATTTCGACCGTGGATCGATCTCCATCGCTGATGATTGTTGCGTGGACGTAGCTATTCTGTAACAACACAAAGTTAGTCAATGAGGGCCCTGAGTTTTGAACTCACGATCGATCGCTTACTAAGCGAACGCGCAACCAATGTGGCTACGGAGACCCCCCATGAATTGGTTATGCAGGTTTGAAATTTTTCTTTAAGGCCCATTTATACGTTGCTAGTAGCTGACTTCACAATGAGCAGCTATTGACCCGGTGAACTCGCTTGACAAATGGTTGACTTGCCTTGTCCGTTCACACAATGTGAGCTGCTGGCAAGAAACTAGATACTACGGCACGGGTTTACCAGAGATGCCAGGCGATTTTTCAAATGTCCATCAAATACAGGGTGTGTCACATCAAATTGCATCACGGAAAAAACGCTGTAGAAATTTAATTTTTAGGAATTATATCTTCAGCTTTCGCTTATAATCGGATAAGAGTGTATAGACCACGTTGGCCATGCTTCACTGTCAATTTTTCGTAAATTTGGAAAAATGTCGTCGAACGAAAAAGAGCGTCGTGAATTAATCCTGTGCACTCATTTCGAGAATCCGGAGTTGTCACATCGGGACATCGGTAAGATGCTGGGAATCGTCCAATCCACGGTCAGCAGAGTACTAAAACGATACTTCGAGAACCTAACCATCGACCGGAAGGTGAAGAACGGCAAAAATGGATGTTCCGTCAGTGAAAAAGATCACAAGCGCGTAGTTAAGCAGTTTAGACGTGATCCGAGAAGTTCGGTCCGGGATGTCGCCAATAAGCTGAATTTGTCAAGTTCATTCGTCCAGCGGACCAAGAAGCGGGAGGGCCTGCGTACATACAAGGTTCAGAAGGCTCCTAACCGCGACGAAAGGCAAAACATGGTGGGGAAGACGCGAGCCCGGAAGCTGTACACCGAAATGCTGACGAAGCCGCATTGCCTGGTAATGGACGACGAAACGAAAGGAAGAACCCAAAAGTTATCAAATCGGAGGCGGACTTCAAGAGAAAATGGATTTCTGTTGAAAAAAAAAACTACAACCTAACGTTGTACAGAACCTTATGGACGGGGTAAAGAGGAAGGTGCGAGCATACGGGCTTGGGCTCGAAGTATGAATAAAAAGGAAATGCCAAAAGTTGTTTAATAGTTTTTATTTTACTGTCTAAAATTTTCAAAAGGATCGGTCTACTGGGCGAATTTCTACAGCGTTTTCTCCGTGATGCAATTTGATGTGACACACCCTTTAGTACGAAACAGCCATCAGGTCCGAATTTGTCAGATGATTGATCCGAAATCGACTTTTTTATTGGCAGTTTTCGTCTTGGTTTCCAGTTGAATTTATCATTACACAATTTTACCGCGAAACACACGCTGGCCGTGTTTAAAAATACTTTGTGCTGAATTTCTTTGAACTGAAGGTACTATCCGAAAAAAGCAGAAAGAAAAAAGGATTCGGGCCAGGAATTGGATGCAAAGAAAAGGAGAAACAAATACAATATTGAAGTAACTCTAAGATAATGATTCCCGAGAGTACAGAGCAGTGTTGAGAATAACACCTGAAAAAGTGAAAAAACTGTTGGATTTAATTGCTCCACAAATACAACGCCAAGATACACTCATGAGGGATGCTATACCTACAATAGTGAAACTAGAAATTATGTGCCTTTCTTCTGGAATATCGTTCAGATTATTGTCGATATTTTTTAGAATCTCGAAAGCATCCATATCTAAAATAATTCCGAAAGTATGTGGTGCTACAAATGGCAGTCTAAAAGATATTTCAAAATTTGATTTATTTCGCCTTGACAGCAGCTTCGTGTACCAATTTGTGAAATGAAAATGACAGTAGATTTGCAGGAGGAATAAATACACCTCAAAAACTACAATGATGAATGAAAATCTACTTTTTTAAATCGAATATGTATTCTGTTTCTTGGAACAAGACCTTTTTTGTGCAAGTTGTGAGTGAATTTTGAATGAAAATTGTGCCCGATAATGATTTTATATTTAGATCCCCAAGAAAATTATCTCAAAAAGAAAACGTGCCCCGCCAGCGTGCAAAACAAAATAACAACGATTCCGTTTAGAAACTATGAGGGTTTTTTTGTTTTTCCAATAATTTTCAAGTCTATAAATATCTTCGCGTATTTTCAAATATCTTAAAAATAGAGACATGTAAAGACAATGTAAAGATTTGGCATCCCTGATTCGAGCGCTAAATTCTGTTTTTGTCGTTTTGGGGGATGCGAGTGCGAGTAAATTCAAAAAACTTTGAAGTAGCTCGCACGCCGAATCACACATGACACTAACTGGCATGATGTGTTCACACGGTGGGAGTAGCTGCACTGCAGTAACTGACTAGATCGACTCATATGCTTACTCGCACCGGCTTTAAGGCCCATTTATACGTTGCTAGTAGCTGACTTCACAATGAGCAGCTGCTGACCCGGTGAACTCGCTTGACAAATGGTTGACTCGCCTTGTCCGTTCACACAATGTGAGCTGCTGGCAAGAAACTAGATACTACGGCACGGGTTCACCATAGATGCCAGACGATTTTTCAAATGCCCATCAAATAGTCAGAAACAGCAATTAGGTCCGAATTTGTCAGATGATTGATCCGAAATCGACTTCTTTATTGGCAGTTTTCGTCTTAGGTTTTCAGTTGAATTTATCATTACACAATTTTATCGCGAAACACACGCTGACCCTGTTTACAAATACTCTGGAATATCGTTCAGATTATTGTCGATATTTTTTAGAATCTCGGAAGCATCCATAGCTAAATTATTTCCGAAAGTATGTGGTGCTACAAATGGCAGTCTAAAAGATTTTTCAAAATTTGATTTATTTCACCTTGACAGCAGCTTCGTGTACCAATTTGTGAAATGAAAATGATAGTAGATTTGCAGGAGGAATAAATACGCCTCAAAACTAAAATAATGAAAGAAAATCTACTTTTTTAAATCGAATATGTATTCTGTTTCTTAGAACAATACTTTTTTTGCAAGTTGTGAGTGAATTCTCGCGTAACTTTTGAAAAGGTCCAATGTAACATTTTCGTCAACTCGAGAAAAACGAAGTTGAAGACCCGAACATTAATCTGCGAATTGTATTAAAGGTATCGATCTCTATCGCTACTTTCACCACTAGCAGTCAAGAATAACTCTGAAAAACCAATCGTAACAGTTGTTCCGTGATTTGAGATTAAAGTTGAAGACTAGGAGCGAAAAATGTTACATTGGACCTTTTGACTGCCCGCATTTGCACATTGGACATATTACGTTGCACGATGCGAATCTGAAACTAACTACTAAACAGCAATTCAAATATCAGCATTTCGCTCTAAAGACTTATTATTGTTGTTATCACTCGTTGAATTGCACTGAAATCGCTAACAACGCCTGTAAGAAACAAAAACCCAAAACGACCGAAGTACGACTTTGTGTTGTTTTGACTGCTTTGTTACTTCGGACGTTCCGAGCGTCGGAGGAAAGTGGCGTCCGAAGTAACAGCCGAGTGCTTAAAATACGAATCTGCACATTGGATATTTTTTGTATCGGCGATAAAAAGATGAAGAAGATAGATACATGAACGATTGTTTTTGTAATGCATTCAATGATTGAAAACTAAGAGCGTGCATCCATTAACTCGATTTGTTTACTTTTGTTACATAGGACCTTTTCAAAAGTTAAGCGAGAATTCTGAATGAAAATTGTGTCCGATAATGATTTTATATTAAGATTCCCAATAAAACTATCTCAAAAAGAAAACGTGCCCCGCCAGCGTGCAAAACAAAATAACAACGATTCCGTTTAGAAACTATGAGGGTTTTATTAGTTTTTCCAATAATTTTCAAGTCTATAAATATCTTCGCATATTTTAAAATATCTTAAAAATAGAGACATGTAAAGACAATGTAAAGATTTGGCATCCATGATTCGAGCGCTAAATTCTGTTTTTGACGTTTTGAGCGATGCGAGTGCGAGTAAATTCAAAAAACTTTGAAGTAGCTCGCACGCCGAATCACACATGACACTAACTGGCATAATGTGTTCACACGGTGTGAGTAGCTGCACTGCAGTAACTGACTAGACCGACTCGTATGCTTACTCGCACCATCTGAACCCGGCTTTAGTCTAATTGATTCCACGGAATTACAACAAAAAGGATGGATAGACAATGTTGGAAGAAGCAGGAGCTTGAAAGACCAACACAGGCCATCAAGGACGGGTTTTATTTGCACGAAGCGTCGGAGGTAGGTTTGGACGATCTTTAGAAAATGATCGAACTTGATGGATCGATTTTCTAAACGGCGTTGGGATCGATTCACTGATTAAATCGGTACCAGAGAATCGGTCTTTGTTGAAACGATCGTTGAAAAATCGCATACCTTTTTCCCAATTTATTTACTTATTCTACATGATTGCTGTCTTTTGATTAAACAATGAATAAACATTTCACGTTTCTATTCTAACATGAAACGCATTTTATTTTGATTTTCAGCATGAGAAAACAAACAAAACTTGCCCAGAAATTTGTATTTTCCAGGGCTTTCATCTTGTACCGTCATGGATTTATTAAATTGGATAAATTGATTGAAATTTGTAGGTTTTTGTGTTTCACTATACGAAAAATGTAACGATTCATTAAGAGATTTCAAACGCATATTACTCAAAATCGATATTGCGACCTAAATTGTACCATTAGGAAGGAAATTTACCCAGAACTTTTTTGCTTGACATACGAACAGAAAATATATTAAAAAAGTTAAACTATTTTACTCGCTCTCCTGCATAATAGAATAAACAGAAGAAAAGGGTAATAATGACATTAATGGTATTTTTGTCTAATATTTTTAACAGAATGTTGTTTCGGGTTCTACCACGTTATCTCATCTAACCCATAAAGGATTTTGATCAATGAAGAAACTCAACTCAAATGCAGTTATTACACACAATCACAGTCCTATGTCAAGATTCCGTCCATGCCCCTAGCTTCAGACCCATTAACTTTTTTGTTGGTCCCGGTCCCGCTCCACCAAGCTTCGTCGAATTATGCGATCGGAAAGGTCCAGATAAAACCTTGTTTTACTTCTTGGATGTTTAGCATCTCATACATCTCAGCAATGTTTCGTTGAGACTAAATAAAAACTTTCAATATTGAAATACTTTGATTTCAAATGGGGATGGATTCTCCTTGTGCCCATCAATGTATATTTGGTAGTTTAAAGCTTGAGATAATGATCAAATATTGATTGACAGAAAGCAAGTATATTTCAGTGTACAATGTAACTTTTTTGATTTAGACCGTATTGGTTTGGAAATATTAGGCGATTTGCGAAGAGGATTACCCACACTTTCCCTATGGCAAATTACAGAGAAAATAAAAACAAGTGTGCTCGGGTCAGTTGTCAAGATAGATTATATTGTCCAAACTACCTCCTGTGATGCAGCTGTTAAAGCCATGTTTTCAGAGCGCCGCCTTTGGCTGCTGGTGACAACTGAGGCTTTCGAAACTGCCTCATCTTGCCTCATCTGCCGTCCAATGAACCTCACTAGGATTACTGCAAAAAACTACGTGCACGGCGTTGACTGCCAACCATGTTAAACTTCTGCAGTAACTCATCGATGTATCGTTTTTGATCTGACATAACTGTCCCATCATTTCGAGTGATCCGTATGTCATGTTCCTGATTGATTTCTCCAAGAGAATTTTACTAAGAGCTGTTTCTTCACTTCGTCGACCTATTCCGAAAGATCATCGACATACACTGCAATGACGATAATGTTCTTTCCATCAGACTTTAAGTAGACACATGGGTCGTAATTGGGTCGCTTCAGACTAGTGCTCTTCCGCTCTGCATCCAGCTTTACGTTCCACACTTGACTTGCTTGTTCCAAGCCGTTCTTCACACTCTTTTGATGACCCATAAAACTTCGAAGGAGTTTGGTTGAGAAGTTTTGTTACGTCTGCCGTATAGCTTAGACCTTGCACAGTCATTTGATCCAATTTCAGCAGAACTCTCTTGATGGACAAACATTAGCTGATAAGAATTCACGAAAAATACATAGCATAGTTTTCCGTCAATAAACCACAAAAGTTCTAGAAGAATGCACATATGAAATTATCCGAAATATGAATGAAGGTTATAGAAAATAACGGCCAATATAAACTAGGTTAGAATTGATTTCCGGAAAAAACATGAATTCATTCAAAAATTGAACAAAAAACCAATGGGCCCTATTATAGAAATCGAATCGAGAATTCGATACAATCACTATCACTATCACACCGAGTAAAATCTGGAATTATAGGAATCGAGGAAAACAGCTCGATTCGTTACTCTGCTCGAATGTCAGTGGTGGTGTTGAAATATTTTGAAACGAGTTTGAAATGTTTCACAAAGCACTATAGAAAGGATGCCAAATCCTTTTTTGAGACATCTGCTATGAAAATTATAAATATCTATATTTCCAAAAGTGTTAATATGGTTATGTTTTGGCGAAAACTGATATTCCCTCAACGAATGAAGCTTAATAGGAGTAATGCATAAATGGATGTGTACTAAAAACGACATCATGGAACAATTTGCTTTACAAAAAATACAATTATTAGAAAATGAACTTTTTCATGTATTCTCACAACTGCAATCTATGGAATTCCGTAAGGAGTCACGCATGAATTCCACTTTTTTAGCAAAACTATTTTTTTTGCATGTAATTTTCTTTTAGCGTCGATTTTTTGTTGTAGCGGCGTCAATAGCTTTATTGTATTGGGCCACCACCTGTGGCCCTAAATTCTCGCTTGTTGTGTGCTAGTGTTTCTTTTACCCTTCAGATCATGTCAATCCAAATCTGTAATTCATAAAAAATCATTATTGTTTTGCAAAACATTTCAGCTTTAGCATATGGTATAGAAAGTTTGGTATATACTATGCAATAAAAAAGAAAATTTCTGACAAAAGTAACATTTGATAATGTACGTGTCGTGACTTTTTTTTTCATTCAATGGCAAATGCACCGATAACGCACTTATGTGACCGTTCGCTTCAAAATTACTCGAGAGAATAGTCTTTTGTAGATTTTATGATATACATCAGATGTAGAGAGAATGAAATTCCTGAAACTCTCATTTTTCTCATACTCACCTTCTGAATTTTGGTAAGAACATAGAAGGCATATCGACGCATATTTCTTATGCGCTTTCACTCTCTACTGCTCTCGTTTCCATCTATTTCATTTATGGGGAGTCCAAAATTTCCCTTTACGCTTAGTCTCAAATTCGCAAAGATTTGGAACAGACAAAGTACTAGGAATGTTTACACCAGATTTTTCACTTTTAATATTTAGTTTCAGTTAATTTAATTATCTTCATCTTATATCCCACATTACTCCCTGCCTCTATACTACTGAAAGACATTATAAAAGAATCAGTCGTCCAATCTGGAAGTTTTCTGATCTCCTATTTTTGCCGTAGATAATTTCTCTTTTCCTTCAAAATAATGTTTTTTCTAGGCATAACAGTTAGTTTATCAGAGATTTTGAGTTTCATTATGCATCAGATATTTCTTCAAACCTATAAGTGATACCTTTAGCACTTCTAAAATATTTCATGTTTCGAGTATCTCTATCAACCATAACAACAATTTTGGTCTCATCTTTGGCTCCAACTCGAAATCTTTTACCGAAAACGTTGATTCCCGCTTATTCCTTGTTTGTTGAACAACGATTACAATTTCTCCCGGTTTATATATCTTTAGTCTTGTGTACCAAGTTCCTTTTATTTTTAATTGAATAATATGTGAATTTGAAATAATTATATGATAAACGTGTACTTATGTATCAATCGATTCACTTTCACAAATCATTAATATCAGACTCGATTTTCTTCATTTTTATTCGAATCATTTTTAAGTGTTAAACTTCTAACATCGACAGTGTTCTTGAAGGTGGCGAAAGTGACATGAAAGGTTCGTTGTATGTTCCTAACACGTCCATAATTTCTACACACCTTATTCGCTGCGTTACAATCCGATCCCGTATGTCGAAGATTGAAAATATGCTGGATATATATTTTCATCGGAAAAGCATCAAACTCATTAATTTTATTACGATTCGTGATGGTATGCCAACTTCCCGCCAGGTTCCTCTCTCGCCATCCGACGCAGCACAATCGGTTGAAACAGAAGTAAAAATTATTGGTTCTAGTTTCATAAATCTCTGATACACTAACCCTTCATTCAGGAGACTCCAACTCACGCATCTTGTCCGCCAGATCTGTGAAAGTTGCTCCCAATTCAATATCTAAAACAGCAGAACATTCTACATTTCAACTTAACATCTAGCATACTGTACTATTGCTTGTTTGACGTCTTCGCATTCCTCATCATCGTTGAATTCACATAAACGGAATGTTGCCTTACCCCTGTGATAAACTTGAGATCGAAGTCGTTTGGTTTTGTTTCACCAATACCACTTCACACCAGTGGAGTATCACATCCGGGCCTTAGCCGAAATAAGATTTGAATATATTCAAGACGCTCGAAAATGAGTTCGATAAATGATCTGGGATATCGACACCAGATCCCGTGTTCCGGAAAATGCTCTCAAACGCAAACCCGCTTCTACTTGGAAAACACGAACTGAGCAGCCTCATCGTCGATTTCGGCTAAGTTCACAGTGTCACGAAACAAATCCCTTTATGACTCACACTCGTGTCATCGAAGCGATAAAGCTTTGTTTCTCCGGTTTAAATACGATATCTCATGCGACTTTCATGGCCGACGAATTTATATTCGTCCCACGATTCCCTTTAAAAAAAATTGTCCCACGATTTAAAACATGGCCGACATTTTTTTTCCTTCTATTACAATGAATGGCCGATGGATTCTACCCATTCCACGATTTCCATGGCCGACGAAATCATATTCGTCCCACGATTCCGTTTCAAGAAAAATTGTCCCACGATTTCGAACATGGCCGACATTTTTGTTTTCTGTAGTACAATGCATGGCCGATGGGTATTATCCATCCCACGACTTTCATGGCCGACGAAATCATATTCGTCCCACGATTCCGTTCCGAGAAAATTTGTCCCACGATTTTGAACATGGCCGATATTTTGTTTTCTCTATTACAATGCTTGGCCGATGGGAATAACCCATCCCACGACTTTCATGGCCGACGAAAAGAACTTTCGTCCCACGATAACGTTTCCACATTTCACAAAATACTCACAATTCTTTCCGCGTTCTAGTATTTAAATTCGCACTTTGCTTTCAACTCACCAAGAGAAGCTGCTACCAACTGCGCCATTGTCGTGACTTTTTTTTTCATTCAATGGCAAATGCACCGATAACGCACTTATGTGACCGTTCGCTTCAAAATTACTCGAGAGAATAGTCTTTTGTAGATTTTATGATATACATCAGATGTAGAGAGAATGAGATTCCTGAAACTCTCATTTTTCTCATACTCACCTTCTGAATTTTGGTAAGAACATAGAAGGCATATCGACGCATATTTCTTATGCGCTTTCACTCTCTACTGCTCTCGTTTCCATCTATTTCATTTATGGGGAGTCCAAAATTTCCCTTTACGCTTAGTCTCAAATTCGCAAAGATTTGGAACAGACAAAGTACTAGGAATGTTTACACCAGATTTTTCACTTTTAATATTTAGTTTCAGTTAATTTAATTATCTTCATCTTATATCCCACAGTACGCTAGCAGGAATAAGCAATTTTTAGGTAGGAAATTCGGTTGATAGTAATTCAAAGAATGATAAAATTTACTTATGAAGTTATATGTATCATAGAAGAAACACTTACTTTCTGCCATTCTGAACCAAGATGCATTGATTGTCTCAGTGCATTAAGCTCCTCACTGAATTTCTCCCAATTTTCCTTAACCGGGATTCTATTTGAACTGCCTCTACAAAAACCAAAACCTCGCGCAATGTTTACATTCGCTTTTATTGGTTCAACGAGTCGTTCAAACTGCTGGTGATTTGTCTGTCCATTCATTTTCAGCCACTGAAATATACGCTGGAAGTAAGTTCTGCATTGTAAATTGTAACATGATTAATATAAATAATGCTGGATTGTACACTTACCTTGTAAAGACTATTCTGGCAGCACCGTAAAACAAATACTGATCAAAACAAACGAACATGTGTTGAAAATTGCATATATTCAAGCGTTTCTGAAATGTTTCCCAAAGGAAAATATCAAGGACGCAAACCAAAACAAAATAATTCTCTGAAGATATGCAACAAGCGAACCAAACAACTCGAAAAGTTCTGACACTTGCATCGATAGCTATCACTCGCTCGGTGCTATCGAATTGCTCGATTTCTATAATAGTAAAACAGAGCTAACGAACAAATTTCTTATCGCCTCGATTTCTATAATAGGGCCCAATATTTGATAATCTGTACTAAAAATGCCATCGCACATCACATAGCTAAAACTACTAAATTTTCGAGTCAGTGTATGCATGTACATCTGGCATCCTTGCTCTTGAAGCGACTTCAATCTGACAGTGCGAACGGTGGGCGCCTCGAGCGAAGATCCTGCACAGTGATAAGGAGTGTGAGTGCGCAATGGAAGTGTAATTTTCGCTCCGATGATGTTTTCGCTGTGGCACGGTGTTTATTATTAAATTAGAAAAATCCGAAATCGCAATCAACATATCGTTTGGAGAAAATTTCAGAATTCCGTTGGATTGCTTCCCTCTGCTAGCATTTTGTTTTCGTTCCGGTGTGTGGTGCAATCAGTTGGGTGTGTTTCGATTGGATTACATTTTTCCTCGGAGTTAAAATGCCATAGTCGACTTTGATACGAAAATGACCTGTACGGAAGTCATTCTGGCTGTCCAACAGTTGTGCGAGAAAAAACAGCGAAAACTCGGTGATTTTGGAGTGTTTTGTGGTACTTTTCGTGCATGATGATAAATGCGATGCTTGTGGGGCTGAGGTCAAACGAATGAAACAAAATTTGTCTATGCTGGAGTCGGATTAATCGCGAGAAATTTGGTTGTATCTGGCGAAAACAAGAAGGCAAAAAAGAACCAGACGTGAGTTGTTTTTGTTTTTGCTGCACTGCTGTCATTATTGATTGCTTGGAAACGGGGTTGCGAGAACAGAACTTCGTCGTGCCAGCTTGAGAAGTACCTTCTCGCGCGGATCATGGCCACTCATACAGAGTATGGATACCTGCCGGGATCGGATGAATTGAATGTGAGTAATGTTAGTGTTGCAGTTTGTAAATTCCCCAAGCCATAGCTCAATCGGTGATGTTTTCTTGGAAAATCTCGTCACCGATGTGAGTCAGAGAACCGCTAAAAAACCAACGTTGGACTTTCATTTTTAGTCTATACCGCTGTATACTAGTTTACATGGTCTCGTAGAGTCACTCCATGAGCTGCTTGAAAATTCTGTAAAGAATTGATCTACTGGCCAAAAGAAAATAGACTCTTTTACCTCGTATAAGACTATGCTGAAGAAATACTCTTGCTTGGTTTTCAGCTGGTCAGTTGTTTCTATCGCAAAAAGGAAATAATTCATCGAATGATTTCTAGCTCGCATAATTATTCATTCCCATAAGAGTGCACAATTTCAATTATTGCTTAGTTGATGTTTTCTCGACAAATAACACGTATCAATTGGCGGTTTGAAAGGTGAAATGTCAATGACCCCTGTAATATCTTCAGACTTTCAAAATAACAAGAACAGTCAGCACTTCTCAGATATCATCGTCAGAGTCTATCGCAAACATCGATTCAGACCACTATCTGGTGATGATCATACTGCGTTCTAAGTTGTTAGTTGTCAATAACATAAGACACCAGCGCTCATCACGGTACCAGCTACGAGGCCTGCAGGAGCCGAACGTTGCTGGAACAAACTCGCAGCGTCTTGAAGCTGCATTACCGGGGGTAGACGAACTGTATGCTGCTCCCTTCGATGAATGCTGGAACATCCTGAAAGCAGCAGCTAGCAGCACAGCGAATACCGTCATCGGGTGTGAACAACGAGTACAACGGAATGGATGGTTTGACGATGAGTGCCAAGCATCCTTCGGAACGAGAAGGATGCAGCACGTGCAGCCCTGCTGCAAAAATCGACTCTACAAAACGTTGAACGATACAGACTGAAGCGAAGGTAGCAAACACATTTCTTTCGGGAAAAAAACACCGCCTGGAACAGAAAGAGTGTGAGGAGATGGAGCTGCTTTATCGTTCCCGAGAATCACGAAAAATCTTCAAGAAACTAACGCCTCGCACAAAGGCTTCGTGTCGCGAGTCGAAATGTGCAGAACAAGGAGGAAGGCATCTTGACGCACGAACGCGAGGTGATCGAAATGTGGAGACAACATTACGATAAGCACCTAAAAAATCACAAAGAAACTGGTAAGGATGGCCTCGCAACGGAGCTTTTCAAGAGAGGTCCGGGAAAACTTGTGATGTGTATACACTGGTTGTTGCGCATGACCCGCAACGCGCACCTTCATCCCATTACCTTGTAACTCCCCGGCCAGTGAACCACTGTCGAGATCTTGGTCTGTGCTAAACAATAACATAAAAAACAACAACAAGCTGAACTGAAGCATTATAGAAATTATTTTACCTTATCCATATTACTTATACTATTTATACTTACTTATTACTTATACTATTACTTTATCGTGAATTATTAGAAGGAACTAAACGTAAGCGGAATGAATTACATGCAACAACTATTAAACTAATAAATTATGTATATATTCGTAGGAAAATTATAATCTAACCTGTACATAAAAACTGTGTTGATTATCATTTTGGAAATTCCGGTTGCAAGAGCAACATCTTATAATTTTCGTTTATTGTGGTAATAGAAACGAATTCAGCACTATGTCAACCATAAGTAAATCGAAGAAGGGTGTTTCTTCCGGCGCAATTCCTAAATCAAAAAGTGTGAAAGAGTCACATACTGATGTGGCGATGGCTAGAGAAGATCCAGACAAAACTATCCCGGGACGGACATGCAAAACATGTGGAGGTCCAGACAACGAAGAGATGGTGCAATGCGACAAATGGCATCACTTCCATTGCGTTGGAGTTACGCAAGAAATTGAATCCCAGAGCTGGAGTTGTCCTAAATGCGCAAATGCGAAAGGAACACAGTCACGGGCTTCGATGCAAGAACAAGTCCTTCAACCAACGAGTGATCCACCTCAACGCGACGAGCACCGTGTAGGAGACATCTCTAAAAATCGGAACGTTCCAAAGGCCAAGTCGGTACGATCAAATCATTCTCAACAATCAACTCGAACTATGCTGAAACTATAGCTGCGTAAACTCGAGGAGAAAAGAGCACTAGAACAACAGGAAGCCGCGAAGAAAGTAGACTACTTGGAAAAAAAGTATAAATTACTAGAGGAAATGGCAAATGAACAGAGGACAAACAAAAGCGTATCTTCGAAACGAGTCCAGGAGTGGGTCGAAGACACTAATCGTTTGCAAAACAAGGCCTCTATTTCACCCCAGGCTATGAATAATTTTATACCTTCAATCAATTCCACACATAAACCAGGTTCAATACGAGAATGCGCGTCTGATCATCATATAGTGAACGAAGAACACCAGGCAGCTTCCGAAAATCACGCTGCAAGGCAGCCAGTTGATGCTATTTTATCGTACCGTCAATTCCGACAGCTAGGATTGAACAACGACAACAACAATGATGAGATGCTCGATCCGTGCCCGCTTTCAAGAAAACAATTAGCAGCGCGTCAAGCAATCAGCAAGGAGCTACCAACGTTTAATGGTAATCCCGAAGAGTGGCCTCTCTTCTACACGATGTTCAACAGCACCACGAAAATGTGTGGATTTTCGAATGAAGAAAATGTTGTTCGACTGCAGAGGAGCCTCAAAGGTAAGGCATACGAAGCCGTAAAGTGTCGATTGATGCACCCGTCCAATGTTCCAAGCGTGATGACAACACTAAAAATGCTATTCGGCCAACCTGAAGCTATTGTGCAGTCGATGATAGCAAAAATCAATGCACTACCGTCGTTAAGAGAGGATAAGTTGGAGACAATAATCGACTTCGCGATGAATGTTCAAAATTATTGTGCCACGGTTGACGCGTGCGGGCTTGAAGAACATTTATATAATATAACTCTCCTTCACAACCTTGTCAGTAAGCTCCCACCGTCGATCAAACTAGATTGGGCTCGATTCCGACAAACACTTCCAACGGTTAATCTGGCGACCTTTAGCAATTGGATGTTCTTACTCGCAGAGGCAGCTAGCACGGTAACCCTACCAAGCATGCAAGCACCCGTATCGGGCCCATTTGGAGCCCGCCCTCTCAAAAAGGGAAATACGTTTCTCAACGTTCATTCGAATGCTTCAGAATCATTACATTTCGAGGAACCCACTATTGATTCTGATTTTAATGCAGCACACTCTATCAACCCTTCATGCCCCATATGCCATGAGGGGTGTACAACCGTAGACAGATGTAAACGCTTCTTAGATTTCTCACGTTATTCTCGATGGTCCGCGGTGAAGGAGTTCGGGCTCTGTCGTATGTGCCTCCGCGTCCATAAGGGTGGTTGTAATGCAAAGCCATGCGGAATAAATGGATGCATGTTTCGCCATCATGAGTTGCTGCACAACCATGAAAAAGGGCAGTCGACTAATTTGAACACCGAGTCAAGCAATGTCATATCTCCATCACCCCAGCCAGATTCCAATCAAGCGGCTTTCGGTAGCAACGTACATCAAACTACTTCGAGTTCAACCTTGTTCAGATACATCCCAGTTGTGCTGTATGGTACCAAGGGCCCTGTTTCAACATACGCATTTCTCGATAGTGGATCAGCGCTTACGCTACTTGATCAAGAATTAGCCGATGAGCTCGATCTGGGTGGAACTATGAAACCGTTATGTTTACGGTGGACTGGTGGAACACAGCGGTATGAGCAGGGCTCTAGAGAAGTTAATCTGGAAATATCTGGATCACGTCGTGATGCACCAAGATATAAACTTACCGGTGTACGAACAGTAGAAAAACTTCAATTACCACTTCAAACACTAGATATGGAAGAATTGCCTCATCGATATCCGTATCTTCACGGATTACCCATCGATTCATATCGAGAAGCCAGACCACGTATTTTGATAGGAATGAGTCATGACAAGGTATCACTCGTCCGAAAAAGCCGCGAGGGAGGAATGCATCAACCGACAGCGATAAAAAATCGACTTGGGTGGACTGTTTGCGGGGGATGGCATACAAATGAAGCTCCTAACATGATTCATTACACTTTTCATTTGTGTCCTTGTGATGAACAATCAGACGAAAATCTTCATCAATCTATGAAAAATTATTTCGCAATTGATAGCCTTGGCGTTATGCGTACGTGCAATGCACTGCAAACCTATGATGAAAAAAGAGCACTTGATCTCCTTAATTCTCTTACCAAGCTCAAAGGAGACCGATATGAGACAGGTCTCCTTTGGCGCTATGAAAACGTTCGATTACCGGATAGCTATACAATGGCACTGAATCGATTTCACTGTCTTGAAAGACGAATGAAGAAAGACACAACACTTGCGGTTTCTTTGAACCGTAAAATCGATGATTACTTAAATAAAGGATACATACGAAAACTTCAGATGGACGAACTCAATCATCCATTCCCCCGAATTTGGTATCTACCAGTATTTCCGGTGACGAACCCAAATAAACCAGCCAAGGTACGACTGGTGTGGGATGCTGCGGCCACATCCTTTGGAGTGTCACTGAACTCTACGCTCTTGACAGGTCCGGATCAGATGTGTTCTCTTATCACCATTTTACTTCAATTCCGAGAACAACGAGTGGGAATCACAGCCGATATACGAGAGATGTTCCATCAAGTGTTAATCCGGGAAGAAGACCAACAATGTCAACGTTTTCTTTGGCGTGACGGAAACGGTGAAATAGGCGTTTATGTTATGCGCGTCATGACCTTTGGAGCATGTTGCTCACCAAGCTGCGCTCAGTATATAAAAAATAACAACGCAGAGCGCTTTTCAAAGAAGTATCCCGCGGCAGTGAAGGCGATTACTGAGAAGCATTATGTCGATGATTTGTTGCTGAGTGTTGAATCTGAAGAAGAAGCAATTCGATTGGCACGAGAGGTAAAATTGATTCATGGGAGAGGCGGTTTCGAAATACGCGGATGGATTAGCAACTCGCAACGAGTGATGAAGTCACTACGAGAAAACATAACACCTGAAAAAAACCTTGATTTATCCTCCGATATGGCAACGGAGAAAATTCTAGGTATGTGGTGGTGCACCGGCTCAGACGTCTTCACATATAAGATTGGATGGTCACGTTACGATAAAGCTCTTCTAAAGGGTCAACGCTATCCAACTAAGAGAGAAGTTCTCAGAGTTTTGATGACGATTTTTGATCCTCTTGGTCTCATCAGTCACTTTCTGATGTTCTTGAAGGTCCTTCTACAAAAAATTTGGCGAACGTCAATACAATGGGACGAAAAGATCACTGGTGACTTATTCGAAGAATGGCGATCGTGGTTGCAAATTCTACCACAAGTCGAGAACGTCCAAATTCCAAGGTGTTACAGAGCCCAAACCACTTTGAATGAACACTGCGGAATACAACTGCATACATTTGTGGATGCCAGTGAGAACGGGTTTGCGGCTGTAGTTTTCCTTCGTTTCGATCAAAATGATATAGTCGAATGCAGTTTGACGGCTGCAAAAACAAGAGTTGCGCCCTTAAAATATCTTTCGATCCCCAGATTGGAACTGCAAGCGGCTGTACTCGGTGCTAGATTGGCACAAACAGTTTCGAAGTCGCTTTCCATCCCTATCACAAGGCGGTTTTATTGGTCTGACTCACGAGACGTTCTTTGTTGGATACACGCAGATCGTCAAAGATATGCGCCGTATGTCGAGGCCAGAACAAGTGAAATACGTGAATTATCCGAGACACATGAGTGGCGCTGGGTACCGACGAAGTTAAACGTTGCGGACGATGGAACTAAATGGATGGGAAAACCCAATTTAACCCAAGAAAGCAGATGGTTCAAGGGCCCTGAATTTCTCTGGCGCTCAGAACAAGAATGGCCGAGTTCATCAGTAGATATCAGTACCACGAACGAAGAGCTTCGCCATTGTTTCTCACTCCACTATACGTTCCCGAATCCAATCGTCTCGGTCACAAATTATTCATGCTGGAAACGTTTAGTAAATATTGTTGCTTTAGTCTATCACTTTCTATCAAATTGTCGAAGACAAAATGAACATCAACAGAAAACCACAGGATCAATTTCTTCAACAGAGCTACTGAAGGCCGAAACATATATTGTGCGTTTGGCACAACACGATGCATTTTCCAGCGAAATAGCTAGATTGAAATCTTCGTCACAGGGATCAGACAAAACTGTCCACATGGTACCCAAAAGCAGCCGAATCTATCATCTATCACCATGGTTGGATGAATTTGGAGTACTGCGAATGCGCAGTCGGATCGGCTTATGTATGTATACTACAGGAGATGCCAAAAATCCAATCATACTACCACGAGACCACCATATTACGACCCTCATAATTAACCATTACCATGCCCGATATCATCACCAGAATCATGAAACCGTTATTAATCAAGTACGGCAGAAGTATCATGTACCCCGCATACGTGTTTGCTACGCAAAGGTTCGTAGAGCATGTCAAAAATGCAAGAACGATACGGCTATTCCACATCCGCCAATCATGGCTGATCTGCCTTTGGCACGTTTGTCCGCTTATTCGCGACCGTTCACTCATACAGGCGTGGACTATTTTGGCCCTATGGATATAACTGTAGGACGACGCACAGAGAAACGGTGAGGAATGTTGGCCACCTGTTTAACTGTGCGTGCAATTCATTTCGATGTGTTTACACATTGAGTACAGACTCGTGTATAATGGCTCTGCGCAACTTCATCGCTAGACGCGGTGTGCCACGAAGGTTTTACAGTGATCGTGGAACAAATTTTATTGGTGCAAATCGCAAATTGTGCGAAATCGAGTCTAAAATCAACCAAGAGAATATCATGAAAGAGTTCGTTAGCACGGATACAGAATGGCTGTTTAACCCACCTGCATCGCCACAAATGGGTGCCAGTTGGGAACGACTAATCGGAAGTGTAAAAAAGAATCTTGCGGCAATTAAACCCCCTCGGAAACTATCAGAAGAAGTACTTCGAAATTTGTTGGCGGAAGTTGAAAATATCGTGAACTCTCGGCCGTTGACTCATGTACCAATCGATGATCTATCTGCATCAGCATTGACTCCAAACCACTTCCTGCTCGGTTCGTCTAATGGAACGAAACCTCTCACTAATTTAGATGACAGTGGTGTTGCACTAAGAATGAGTTGGTGCACATCACAGATCCTAGCCAACCAATTCTGGAAGCGCTGGGTTACCGACTATCTCCCTGAGATCACGCGGAGGACTAAATGGTTTGCTCACACGAAGCCAATCAGGATAGGTGACGTGGTGATCATCGCTGACCCGAAGATGCCTCGAAACTGCTGGCCCAAAGGAATAGTGATACAGACACACGTTGGCAGAGATGGGATAGTCCGTTCAGCTACGGTGAAAACAACTAACGGAATGTATGACCGACCAGTTACCAAGCTAGCTATACTGGATGTAAGGCGCGTTGAACAGTAAGCCTGGCGCGCCTAGCGTACCCGGGGGAGTGTTGCGCATGACCCGCAACGCACACCTTCATCCCATTACCTTGTAACTCCCCGGCCAGTGAACCACTGTCGAGATCTTGGTCTGTGCTAAACAATAACATAAAAAACAACAACAAGCTGAACTGAAGCATTATAGAAATTATTTTACCTTATCCATATTACTTATACTATTTATACTTACTTATTACTTATACTATTACTTTATCGTGAATTATTAGAAGGAACTAAACGTAAGCGGAATGAATTACATGCAACAACTATTAAACTAATAAATTATGTATATATTCGTAGGAAAATTATAATCTAACCTGTACATAAAAACTGTGTTGATTATCATTTTGGAAATTCCGGTTGCAAGAGCAACACTGGTTGATAGTCAGGATCTGGGACACAGAACAGCTACCGGAGGAGTGGAAAGGAGATGAAGTAATCTGTCCCATCTATAGAAAAGGTGACAAGCTGGATTATGGGAACTACCGTGCACATGATCCTGAATGATGCCTACAAAATTCTGTCTCAGATTCTCGTTCGCCGTCTATCGCCAATAGTAAAAATCAGACTCACGCCGCCTGCACGGAGATAGAGAACGCTTGCTCGATGACCGATCAGATTTTTACTCTGTGGCAGGTCCTCCAAATATGCCACGAGTATCAGGTTCCTACGCACCATGAAAGCTATGGAGAATTATGGACGAACACAACATTCTCCGAAAACTGACAAGACTGATTCCGACAACGATGAACGATGTGCGGATCTCAGGCGATCTGTCGGAATCGTTTGAGACTCACGGAGGACAAGGCTATGGACTGTTTGCTCTTCAACGTGGCTTTGGAAGGTGTTATGCGGAGAGCTGGCTTTATTATGCCGTGCACGATTTTCAACAAATACAGTCAGTTTATCTGCTTCGCCTACGACGTGGACATAATCGGAAGAACTTGTATACGCGATTGAAACACGAGGCAGAGTTGATTGGATTTGGGCTCAATGCGTCTAAAACTAAATACATGCTAGCAGGACGGACTGATCGCAACAGGTGGGAACAAGAAGAAGAGGAGCCCAGCGAGCAAGGTGATTTGACCAGGTGGAGCAAGATTTGGCATAAATTGGTGCGTCCGGGATTTGGAGAACTGCAGCAATGGACCGAGTTCATTGACGGAACAATGTTGTAAAAAAAGATCCAATCCCTTAATGGGATGTAATATCATCTATCTAAATAAAAATGTAAGGCCACATGTGTTGCGAAACCCGAAGAAGGAATCGTCCGATTTGAGCCATCTTTATTTTGATGTATTCGTCTCTGTCCGTAGATCAACGTTATGAAGAGCAAAATCGGGAAATTTTCGGAAAACTGAAGGAAGGTCGGTGTTGTCGAGCCCATCGTGCAATAGACGGCAGCTCAGACGGTTGAATTGGTGAGTCCCGGGAACCCTATTAAGCTGGCAACTGACATCCAAAGAGAGTGGGACGGGATAGTAATGACATAAAAACAAACAAACCAAATGAAAAAGTGAAGTTTGTGAAGTGAATGATAGAAGTAAAAAGATTTATAGTGGATAGTATGGGTATTAGAAGGATTAGAACGATATTGCAATAGGCGTGAGGAAAGCGATAAATAATATGTATGGTAGTATGGAATATGAATTGGAATTTATTGTTGAATTATCGCAGATTGAAAATTGAATTCGAGATTCAGATTGGAGGATGGAAAAATATTTCTTCCGGAAAGTGCAAGCTAAAATGTAAGAGAAAATAAGTGTACTGAAGATAAATGATAACTCTCTGAATATATTTCAGCTTCAAAGAAAATTTGTTTTAATATGTAAAAAAATATGTAAAATATGGAAAATATGTTTTATGTTTACATCATGATAAGCGTTGATTTTCAGGTGAAATAACGCACTCCTATATCTTCTATCTTCTATATCTATATAAATAAAAATGTAAAGCCAAATGTGTTGCTAAGCGCGGAACCCGAGGAAGGAATCGTCCGATTTGAGCCATCTTTATTTTTATGTATTCGTCTTGGCCCATAGATCAATATAGCGGATAGAAAAATCGGAAAACTCTGAAGGAAGTTAGGGAAATTCGGTAAATTGAATACCCATATGTTAGAAAATTACATCATGATAAGCGATTTTAGTCCATTCGATGTTTGCGCTAACGAAATTGATCTTTGTTTGAAGGTGGAAATGGATTTTCAGGCGGAATAACGCATTCCTATCTATATTAATAAAAAAATTCGAGGGGTTGTACCTCAGACACGACTGCTTAGGACGTAGGACTACACAATTTTAATTTGTTGGTTTATCATTTCGGATATTATTTGCGAATACGTCAAAATTCCATAAATAACTTTTGAGTAAAAAGTTCCGGGGACTCTGAAAAGTTGTAATGGCTTGCGTGGTTTTGTGGAAATAATTTCGAGAAGCAACGATTCTTTCTTGCCTTTGCGAGAACAATACACTAATTGGTCATATGTCGCAATTTGTTTCTTTATATCAATGCACGCATTGCACTGAGTATTTCAGAGAATTTTCCTCAGAGGAGATGCAATACTTATACGCTAGCGACAGCCTATTTACTATGCAAGTTTGTGGAGTTTACTTCGCAAATATTCTCTTTTCGCTAACAATACACCCCCCCCCCCTTTCGTTGTTTCTATTCTAGCGGCTGCATAAGTTGCCCGTTATTGGCAGCTCTGTTCGGGAAAGCACACAAATGGACAGAACAAATGTATGGGGAAATGGGAATGCTTCCAAATTTCATCAATTTAAACCATATACAGACTATGGGATTGTAATGTTTACCATATCAAACAAATCTTAGAAAATTTTCGATTCGATTGGTATGCAAATCATTAAAATCCGTTCGCAGCAAAAATAGTTATTAACGTTAACTTTATTTCATAAAAACGTGACCTGTTTTCTGATTTGGCTCCCATAATGTAAGACGTAGTTCTACGTCAAAAAGGAAGTCCAAATGTGTTGCTAATCGTAAAATCCGAAGAAGGAAAGGTCCTTTTTGAGCTGTCTTCATTTTGTTGTATTTGTTGTATTCTGTCCATAGAACAATGTTCCCTATAGGGCAGAGACTCAATATTGGTAATGGAAAGCGATGGTCACTGCTTTGAATGAAACGAAATTCGATGAAAATATCTAAACGAAGGATTTACATTCTTCTAAAATATGTTCTTAATCCTCATCTGCAGACATCGTTGTCATTGTATCTGACATATTTTATCTTTTTTTTTCAGAATGAAGAAGGATCTTGCAATCGGCTTCGAGTGAAAGTAATTGCGGGTCATCAACTTGCCAAGAAGGATATATTTGGGGCCAGGTTTGTTTCAGCTCAACATTTTTTATGCCTGTAAAAACTTTTTTTTATTCAACGCCGAAAACAAGTGATCCCTACGTCCGGATCGACCTGAACACAATCACCGGCGACGAGAACATCGATTCGGTGCTGACGAAGACCAAGAAAAAAACCCTGAACCCAAAATGGAACGAGGAGTTTATCTTCCGGGTGAAACCGAACGAGCACAAGCTGGTGCTCCAGGTGTTCGACGAGAACCGACTGACGAGGGATGACTTCCTCGGGATGGTCGAGTTGTCGCTGGCCCAGCTGCCAAAGGAAACCGAGGACACCCAGGTTCCGATCAAAAGTTACCCTCTGCGGCCACGCAGGTCAGTAGGGTAGGTTGGGTTGCTTATGTTTATTTTTTATTTGATTTAGTTTGTTAATTTAAGTTCTCTGATTTATTTCTCCCTTTTTGTTTAGTTTTGATTGGTTGGTTGTGTTTTTGAGGGAACCTGTTCGTTAACGAATCATTAGTTTGTATATTTATTGTGATAATCCAATTAGCACTGCAAGGTTGAAGCTACAGTTGGTTAATTATCATTATGTTTTTCCTTTGTTTTTATTAGTTGCGATGTCTTTTTCTGGTTTCAATCTATCGCATATATGAGCGAGATTAAGGAAATTTAACTTTCAAGGTACAGTAACTAATAGCATTTCCCTTTGTAGTGCTCGGTCCAAGGTGCGAGGACAGCTGGAGCTGTATCACGCCTACATCCAGGATCAGAATACACCCGAGGAGATAGATTGGGAAATTATTGAGCCAACCAATTCCATACCCACTGTAAGCGATCGAGAGAACAGTAAACGCTCTGATTGGACTTTTCTAATTTATGCGCTTCAAATGTTTTGTGTAGAACACGGAAGTGGGGGCCGCAGAAACTCTTCCTTCCGGCTGGGAGGAACGACAGGATGCTAATGGACGCACCTACTACGTGAATCACTTGGCCCGGTCAACGCAGTGGGAGCGACCGACTGCCGCGTAAGCTTGCGTCACATAAATTGCGGTCGATGGTTTTTGGTGCTGAACATAAATTCTTCTCTCTTCCAGCCTGAGTCAATCGACGCAAGACAATGATATGGCCGCCGCTTTCCAGAGACGCGTTCACATCAGTGTGGATGATAACATAACGGTAATTATTTCAAACAATTTCACATATTTCCTGGTTAAGTCGGATGATTCTTTAAAAAACGGAACCCTTCGATCAGTTTGCATGAATATTTTTTTCCTAATTTCTTTCTTACGTTTTAACGCATGCCGGCCATTCGATTTCGTTCGCATTTTTTGGATTTTGTTTTGTTTTCGTTATCGAAAAAACTTCCTTCTCGCGAGAAGGACACCGACACTTTAAGCATCGACAATGAATCGATAAGTTTGACTAACGAGGATGAAGAGGATGGATCACAGCTTTCGCAACGTACCGAACTAACGCATGATCAAGCTGTAGAGACACAGTCGTCACTCTTCATCGAAGAGGATTATGGCCAGGAGGAACAACGGTTGGCTACAATGGTGCCCCCACAGGAAGACGAGTTCGGTGTTGACGCACTGAGCGTTGCTTTGGATTACGACTGCGATGATGAGGTGGTGTGCTTGAAAGAGTATTTCGCTGGAAATTATTGTTTGCCTGTAGTTGTTCTTCTCCTTCCTGTTTGAAATTGTTTTTCTTGATTTTGCACGTTACAAAAGTCGGGTTACACAACCGTGTGACACCGATGCAAATTCGACCCTGACAATTTATCCCATTTCTACACATTTCTACACACATACTCGTTGCTATGGATACGGTATTAAATAAAAATTTTCATTCCATTTTCGTCACTTAGAGAGTAACTACGCTTTTGCATTCTGCTCCGTTTATCATTATCCTGCGATGGGTTATGGGCCCAGCAGTGGAGTAAAATTGATTTTATTAAACGGATAATTATCGCGAGAAGTGATGGAAGGAAAAAGATTTTCGCTGCAAAAGCTGCATAACAGCAACTATCAAACCTGGCGCTTCAAGAGTTGCTGCTTGGCGGGAGGATCTTTGGTGTTTTGGTAGAGCCGGGAGTGAAACCGGAAACGGTGGTCTCAGTCTAGTACACCGCCGGTTACAGTCCGCAACAGAACGGGATGGCGGAACGGAAGAACCGCTCGCTTCTCGAAATGGTACGGTGCATGCTATTCGATGCACAACTGGATCAGCGATATTGGGCAGAGGGGATCAACACGGCCGTATATCTTCAAAACGTCTTGCTTACGAAACCAATCGGCGTTACACCATACTTTGGAACGGTGTAAAACCCAAGGTCGACCACCTGCGAATCTTCGGTTGCACAGCGTGGGTCCACATTCCCAATGCAAAGAGAAAGAAGCTGGATGTCACCGCACAGAAATTGTTTTTTGTTGGCTATTCAAACGAACACAAAGTCTATCGTTTCCTCGACACAGCCACACGGAGAATCCATGTGAACCGCGACGTCAAGTTTCTCGAGAGCGGCAATGTTACCATTCTAACGGTTGAACCGACAGGAATCAATCAAGGTAAGGAGGGGGCGTTTGATTTTCTGCCACGATACATCTCGAATGAACCCAAAACACAACCGGAGACTGCAGAAAATGCTGAGGAGGAAAGCGAGGTTGGCAGCCATTCGGAGGAGGATTTCTACGGTTTCAGCGATGAAGATACTCTACTTGGAGAGGAAGTCAACAACCAAGGTGATCTGTACGACTTATGAAAGGATTCCCGCCCCAACGATTCGACGATGTCACCAACGTAACGAAGCACGTAAACGAAGAACGCCAAAACTACTCCGACGCAATCAACAGTCCGGAGGTAGCTGCCTGGGAAGCCGCAATGAAGGACAAAAAATGGTACTTGGGAGCTTGTACAAATGCCTCCAGGTCGAAAGGCGGTAGGTTGTAAGCAGTCGTCCGAAAAACACTTACACATGTCCACGCGATGTGAAAATTGCATGTTTTTGTTTGAATTCGAACATGATTCTCGCTAGTGTTGAGTGCCTATCCCCAACACGAACAATGATACACAAACATAGACATGTGAAAATAAACACGATGTTTATAATTCAAGAACATCATGTACAAACATACCACCCGAAGTCGCAGTATTCATTGCTTTCGTTTCGTTTCTTTTCATACACGGAAAGAAATTATTCATCCCAAAACATTTCTTCGTAGAATACTTTTTCACAGAAACGAACTTGAAATTTAGTTCGCATTTCAAAAATTGCACGAACTAAGGCTGATGACATAGTGAATGCGTTTGCGAGAGCGAACGCGTTTGCGTCTGCTTGCGTCAAAGCACTTTTGATGAAAATGTGTGCGAATCGCGTCTACCTGGTATAACGAACGCGACGCGAAGCGTTGCGAACGGGCCGTCAGACGCGGCGAAGCAGTTCGAGTTGTGTTTTGACGCGTGTAAACGCTAGAGGTGCTTCGACTGGGCAGTGTTTTGTTTGTTTTGTTTTGCTGACAGTGTTCGGAAATGGAAATCGATGCGGAAAATTTAATTTATTCCGTGTTTGCGAAGAAGCCCTTGTGGGATAAAACAACGAAACTTTATCGTAACAAATCGGTTGTGGAAAAGCTGTGGAGAGAAGTTTCCACTGAGCTGGGAGAAGATGTTACTTGTAAGTTGTAAATAAAAATATTTTATGGCTCATCCAAACAGTGTATTTACTTTTCAGCGGATGCTGCTAAAAAAAGTGGAAAAGTGTCCGGGATACCTTCGGAAAGGAGTTGCGGAAGGTCCCGGAAGGATGATCCGGTGACGCAGGCCCACTAAATTTTGAGTCCCACACTTCCTGGCCCTACTACGAGTCGATGCTGTTCCTGGTGGGGGAAATAATAAAGACGGCGAAAATGAGGATGATAGTCAGGAATGCCAAGAGGTTGGGGGACAGGATAGTGTTGCGGATCCGGAAGCATCCAGAGCATCGGAGTATGCAGATCACTCCAATATAAGTGAGCCCAATTTCCATCACCCATCGAACAGACCCACAAAGCGAACTGCTCAGCAGCAGCTCATTGAAATCGAGGCGCGGAAGCTCAAGCTTCTAGAAAGCAAGGCAAGCCGAAAGCCCAGCCCGATCGACGACGATGAAGATGCAGCCTTTTTTGAGAGCTTGCTTCCGCATGTCCGCAAGCTTAAGCCGGAGGATAAAATGGACTTTCGGATGGATGTGCAAGGTCTGGTGCAGAAATACGTTTACAATCAAACTCAAAACCATATCAAAGGTTTCGATTATCATTCTTGTGTAAGATTTGAACTTGTCCGGGTACTGCCTTAGCTCCGGATACAGCCGATAGAATTTCCCATCCCTTCGTCTATTCCGGTTCATGGGATGCACAGCGAATTTCCGTTCCTTTTTAAAAATAAAATCAATAGTGCCCGGAGAGGCAACATATTCCTCGTCCGACGAATCCATTTCGAACACTGCGAATAAAAAACAACTACAACACAAACAAGCCCCTACGATCAATGTTTACATCAAGAACGCGCGTGTAAACACTTTCACTATGTCATAGTTCGCGTTTGTTCAATTCGCTTTTCCGCAACGCTTCGCTTCGCGTTTACTATATCATCTGCCTAAGAGGCTATAAGTTCATGCACCAAAATATATATTTTTATTAAGGCTCATATGGCGTCAGCCTAACGGGGCCGGGAGTTCAATATTTTGACAATGTTTGCTTACAACTATGTTAGTAATATGTAACCGATTACTCGCGGTTGGCTCGAGGTTCGTATTACAAGTGTTCTCATAATTGGGATGTTGCAGTCTTCAGTGCTCTGTACGTGTGCCCGACATGGGACACTTCCTATTGGGATGCAGCTGACCGTTAATCAGCAACGACCCCCTAATCAGCACCCCATATCTAGCGTGGTGCGTCTTTTTCGACTCGAGGAATCCAGGATAGAATGATCACTAGCCGGCGCAATCATCAGCTCGTGTAGAGTTGTCATGAGCGGTACAACCTTTGGCTCTTGTTGAATCATCAGTGGACTGCACAACCTTTGGCCCGTGTATCTGTAAAGAGTGTGTGTATGTATTGCCGCGACTAAGTAAAAGTTTATAGATCGTTCATGCACATTTTGCAAGTCTGATTAAATAATCCTTGGTTTCGTTCAAAGAAAACATTCTCTGAATAGAAAGAAGCTTTCTATTTTTTTTGCGTGCATGTTGGCAATTAAAGTCTGGGGAGCCGACTGCATAGCGGGCGACGTCGTACAAATGCTGACCAAAAAAATAAATACCCAAAAATTAGTTTTAGATGCAACCTTCAGCGGCACACAGCAGAACCAGCAGAGAAATTTCAGCGGCTAAAACACACCATTAATTTCTCGATGTTATCACAAACTGAATGAAGGAAAAAACTAAAAGCTACACTTACACTGCACTGCATATGCTATGTTTGCATGCGATTGCATTATCCTTTCTTCTCTTCTTCTCTGCTCGTTTTATAGCTCGGGTCGCGATCGTCGCGAACAAGCAGTATTGGCCATTTGTATTCAAAGATCCAGCCAAAATTGTTGCTCCCGTGGTCGAGTGGTTAGCGTCACGCCTAACATGTCACTGCTGAATAATTTAATTTTAGTATTTGTTCAAATAGCTAATAATAGCGAATGTTACATGAAATCAATATATAAATTGATGCGTGCACTAAATAATGATATCAAATGTGAAAAACTCTCATATCAATCGATGTTTATTTTGTTCAGAACAGAAAAAGAGGTTTATTTTATTTGCCCAATATTTTTGATGAAGCACCCATTGTCATGAAAGGAAAGCATTTTTTCCATGTCAACATACCAACACACCACGCGTTGAGTGGTGGTGGTGTGGTGTCCGAATCGCTTCTTCTACTCTACGCACTGTCGGTGCTTGGGGTGAAAATGCAAGAGAAACTGTACACCATGTTCGAACATCATGTGAAACATTGGGATTAAACATCGTATGTCCAAACATACCACGAATACAAACATGTCACATTTTCTAACATAGGTACGAAAAAATCATGTTTGTACTCAAACACAAAACTTTGAACAGCAGCGTGGACATGTTTATTCCGGACGCAGTGTTTTTTGTGAAACATGGAAGACTGGTTGTAAGTGGACGTTTGAGAAGAAGGAGAACGAACAGGAATGAGTGGTGGTGCACGAAGCACGACTAGTCGCCCAGGGATTCGCACAGAAATTCGGCCAAGACTACGACGAGGTATTCGCTCCCGTCGTACGTCAAACGACTTTTTGAACAGTCATCGTTTTGGCCAGTAAGCAGCAGATGGTGGTCAAGCACCCCGATATTAAGAACGCCTATCCCGGATACCTCAAGAAAAAGAGGAGTGTGCATTGCCTACAAACACGTCATTCCGTAGTCTGGTAGGCTGTTTGCTATACGTTGCGGTCAACACTCGGCCGGACATTTGCGTATCCGTTTCAGGAAAGGAAAGCTACAAACCCAACAAACCGCGACTGGACCGAAGCCAAGAGAGTCCTTCGATATCTGAAGACTGCAAAGAACCATCGTCTGCACATGGGATCCGGATACGGCGAAATGGAGATGTATCGTGGACGCTGGTTTGGCCGGTGACGAAGGGGACAGAAAATCGCATTCCGCATTTCTGCTGAAGTAGTGCACCCGTGGCCGAGTGGTTAGCGTCTCGAATTATCATGCCGGGTGTTCGGGTTCGATTCCCGTTCTGGCCGGGGGATTTTTCGTCAAAGAAATTTCCGTCGACTTGCACTGTGGTCACGCGTATTCAAGAGATTGCCCCTCGGAATACATTCAAGGCGTGTTATTTGGCTTAAGAAATCTCAACCAAGTATTATTGAATGACGCTAGTTAATGCATTCGTTGAGACGGCAAAAGTTCCACAAGGGAACGTTAACGCCATTCAAGAAGAAGAATTTCTGCTGAAGTTCGGCGGCGGTCTTGTCGACTGGGGAAGCAAATATGTGTCGCCCTTTCCTCGACGGAGGCCGAATCCGTAGCTTCGGCGGACGGATGTCAGCAGCTGATGTGGTTTCGAAAACTACTGAACGACTTACAGCAAGCTCAAGCCAAACCTATCATCGTATGGGAAGATAACCAGTCGTGCATAAAGATCTTCGAATTCCAGGGTCTTGAGAGACGTTCCAAACACATGGATACAAAGTACGCTTTCACGAAGGATCTACACCAGCAGCAAGTCATTGCTCTGCGTTACATGCTAACCGAGCGCATGGAGGTCGACATCATAACGAAGCCGTTGAACCGTGTGAATCTAGACAGACACCGAACTGCCATCGAAGTCAAAGATCCAACCGAGACATCGAACCAGTATCTTAGAGGAGGAGTGTCGGGTTACACAATCGTGTGACACCGATGCAAATTCGACCCTGACAATTTATCCCATTTCTATCTACACACATACTCGTTGCTGCGGATACGGTAGTAAATAAAACATTTCATTCCAATTCGCCACTTAAAGAGTAACTACGTTGTTTCATTCTGCTCCGTTTTTCCATTATCCTGCGATAACAAAAACGATTGTTTGTTTGTTTTTCCCATTGATTTGTTTAGTCGAGTAGCGCGAGCATCACCTCGGAACTGGCAGCAATGCGGCTCGATGCTTCGTTAAACAGTTCGGTCGCATCTCTCGCCATGGATGGCAGCAGATCGGTGGTACCAAGGGGTTCTCCAAGCCCCGCTAGCTTATCAACTAACGCCGAGGCAACCCGACGAGAGAGTGGGATTATCTTCCGCTCCGAATCGTTGCGTTCACTTCCAACGATTCGCGTTAGCTCGCCACCGCAGCTACCGGCAGCGTTGGTTCGAAGCCCAAGCCGAGTCTGCTCGGTAGCGCATCCCTCCAGTGCCGGCGTCAGCCGAAGGTTGGTCAATTATCGAGTCATTCTGGGACACTTCAAGCTATTAATCAATTAACTCAATTTCCGATTCATTTTACGGCGTAAAGAAGAAGACTTCCACCGTTGCCAATTAACCTGCCGCACGGGGAGGAGCAAGCTCTGGACGCAGAGAATGCTCCTCCTCCCTCGCCGCAAGACATTCCCGAGTTGAACGAACAAGAGCCCACCGGAGAGGTAAACAATGGTCGATTCGCTTCGCCTGTCTTTGTGTGTGCGCGTTTATGTATATTTCGCTTCACTTAGTCGCTAGCCATTGTGATTTTCCGTGCGGGTATTGCTACAGAAGCTGTTGTCGGTGGTGGAATAGATCCTTCGATGTCAAATTCAATACTAATTTATTCGCATCGTTGATTTCTTTATTTTCAATCGCAGGAAGTGGATCACACAGTTCAGAGTCGAATTTTGCAGCACCTCAACGAGGGCAGTCGACGCTCGCTGAGCCGCTCCTCGATCGGTAGTGATAATAGTATTCGGGGCAACGGAACCCCCGCCGGGAGTCATGCAAACGGGGAGGATGAAGCGGACAGCGGGGGAGGCGGACGGCGCTCGTCCACCAACAATAACACCGATCCGGGCGATGATCGTTCGTCGACGCGATCTTCCACCTCCAACGAGAACGATTCATCGAGCAGTAGTCCCGCGGGGCTGGAGGCGGTTCTGCCGGCCGGATGGTCTATGCAGCTGGCTCCCAATGGAAGGGTGTTTTTCATCGACCACAATGAGAAGAAGACATCCTGGGTGGACCCGCGTACCGGGCGAGCCAGTCCGATGCCGAACGCTTCGAACAATCCCGCAATCAGTGATGCCCGCCGGCCGGAGGATGGACTGGCACCGCTGCCGGAGGGCTGGGAGGAGCGGGTCCACACGGATGGGCGGATTTTCTTCATCGATCACAGTATGATGAATGAAATACAGTTTATGTCTGAGATGTGGAGCTTATTTTTTGATTATTTGTAGACACGAGGACCACCCAGTGGGAAGATCCTCGGCTATCGATGCCGAACGTGGCTGGACAGGCGGTTCCTTATTCGAGAGATTACAAGCGGAAATACGAGTACCTTAAAGGGCAGCTGAGAAAACCGGTAAATGTTATATATTGGGAAAAAGGAAGATAAGGCTTCGTTTCCCAAAAAAAATTATATCCAATTTGTTGATGGATTGACGATTCTCAAATGTTTCAAATGCTGTGAATACAGCCATAAGATTGTAGATTGCAAAGCTACATTGAGCGTATGTCCAAAATGCGGAAATAATCATGAATTTACAAACTGTACATCTGGTTGAATGTTGTTTTTTTTTTATCCCATTTATTTATTTAAGGCTCATTAGCATTTTAGCTGTAACAGAGCCGAATTTTAATCGTGTACATGTCACATGGTTATCATATCTATAATTAGCACATTACACAGTTGCCATTCGCCAGTATTCCTTCTATACCATTACATATGGTACATTCACACAATAGCCATTTAGGCGTAAGAGTTTTCTATCTGTTCTTCCATTATCCAGTTAGACCGGACAGCGGAGACAGTTGATTGATCATTGTTGAGTTATTTATAGAACAGTAGCCCGATGTGTCTGCAGGGCAGAGCAGTTGTATGGATGAATCGATCTTATTTCGACCGTGGATCGATCTCCATCGCTGATGATTGTTGCATGGACGTAGCTATTCTGTAACAACACAAAGATGGTCAATGAGGGCCCTGAGTTTTGAACTCACGATCGATCGCTTACTAAGCGAACGCGTAACCAATGTGGCTACGGAGACCCCCAGTTGAATGTTGTTGAACACCCACAATTTTCGAATTCAATTTAATTTCAACATATTTATTGTGTAAGTAAAAAATTTGAACAAACGCTATGTAATGTAAGACACCTAATTATTTTGATGGCTGTGTTAGGGAACACATTCCGATGGGAACAAAGGTTTCCTCAATTTGCATGTATTTGCAATGCCAATTTCCCCGGGCACCTTGGTTTTGATGGCTGTGTTGGGGAAACCGTGAATCAAGCCAATCAAAATAGGGCAGTTAAGGTGTTTAGATAGCGCTTGACATTTACATTTATTCAATTGCTTATCTCAGGAAAATAACATTTAATTAATTTTGATAGATGCGTAGAAATATTTCCTTTAATTAATGCAAGCATCTTTCCTATCTATTAAGAAACGTTCGAGCTATGAGCATTCGAAATCTTTCATTTTTTCCTGTATGTTTTGTGTTTAGGTTTTCATTTTTTCGTCCCATATATTTCGGTTAGACGTAGTTCCACGCCAAAAAGCGTTGCAGGAATGAAAACTGACGAACCCGGATAAATTCCGTGCAATTTTCGTACGTTTTTGATACTCATAGTATGCCGTTGATGTTAATTAGAAAATCGAAGAACCCTCGATGTTCCAAACATACGACACTTTTAGTGTGCTATCGAGGATCACCCAATGCATGGATGAACCGGCAACTATTTTGCGAATGGTTCCAAAGTCAGTTTGTTCCGGAGGTGCGTCAGTTTCCAGTCCAAAACAAAACTACAATCAGAATCCGTTCCATTGGCAGATAACTGAAGTGCGCAGTGGGAATGATATATTTACTGATATTAGATTGGAAGCTTATTTTCTATCGCCGTATGCAACATCTATTGCTCAACCAATGAAGCAAGGAATGATTCAAAATAAGAAACTAATTCAAAATAAGAAATTTGTTTACAAACTAGAGGCGAATGAACTGCAAAGTTTAAAGCCTCTTAAAAACAAAGAAGAAGAAGAAGAAGTTTAGAAATACTGAGCAATGCACTGAGGAAAACCCATTGGAAGATGTAGTATCTTGCCTATTTGAGTGCTGGCTACACGCTTTGTTAACCACAATTATTAAATCTTGGAAGTTTGTTTATGATTGCTAATCCTTAGATAATGGTAGCGGCGCTCGAAGCAGAAATGCGAGTCTGATAAATAAGGCTCACATGTTTCAACTAAAAAATCTCCATTAGCGTGCCTGGTGGATTGTGGAAGTATTATTTCTCCTCTGCACTCCTGCGCAGTTTGAAGGCGCTGCTTTCATTCAGTTCGTTTTGAGTAGTGAAAGTGTGGCGTCGTTTTATAGTGCTATGTCAACGCGAGAGTGAGAGAGTGAATTCTAGTGAGATTCATCGTTGCTTATATGCTGTTTAATGTGACGATACTTTTGATAAGTCTACTGTAATTTCGGAATCCAACCTAAAAAGTCTTATTCTAGTCTTTCTGGTGTACAGACTCAAATTTCGGACGTTTTTTCGAGCTGAACTAATAATAAAAAAGAATATTTTTACTATACATTATTTCATTATTTGTTTCTTTATCTTTTTACAATACAACAAGAACGAACTAAACGAAAAAAAGTATTCAAAATATGAATGATTATAAGCTGGAGAAATTAGAAGGTTCGAAAAAAGTTGTGCCCGAATTTCAATTAGAGCATCGGAAATCCCATAAAACAATCTATCGGTGTATTGTGCATTGTGAATAAGATGATTCTAGTCTCATGTCTGAAACTATAGTCCATAATCACAATTTTCATACGAAAATTGCATTTTTGCACGGCATGCTCTGCAATATGACTTGAAAACTTGTGCTGAAGAATAAAGGTACAAGCGGTCACCCTTGAAGTTTTATTCAGTTAGAATTCGGAATCACTGTTCATTTTATAGCAGTCGTCGTATTAGGCGTACTTCAAATATTTTGACAGCAAATTGTTTCGAAAAACTGTATTTTTCGACCGTGAAAATTTACGTTGATTCGTTTTGTTTTGAAATGGATGCCGAGAGAAGAAATCTTGGTTCTCGGCACCAATGTTAAGAATCCAGCGTGGTCAGATACGCGAAACCGTTGAGAGGTGGCCAAAGTGTGTGATGCGCTGAAACGTTTCATCAACAAGCAACTGTTGTTCCGATTAATCAAAGGTCGCGTCTTAGTGGAACATACGACCGAAAGCTGATGTTGAAAGTATCGAGATATTAAGAAACCCGCACGGAAACCCGATACTTTCGGACTACGACATCGCTACAAACACAACTCTAACCAAAGTACCATCCAGAGAATCCATATGTGAGTAGGTTATCGTAATTTATGTGCCTGCAAGCCAACCAAACCAAACAGAACGCTGAAGCATAATCTGGTTGCCGAAAGACGCGCTCCAAAATTGTACAACAAGGTTTTGACGAAGTACGAAGGATGCATGCTGATGGATGACGAAACGTACGTGAAGAGGGATTTTGTTTAGCTCCCAGGCCTGAATTTCTATAAGACCACTGCTAGAGGAGACGTTCCCAGCGAATTTATATTCGTTTTCGCTGATGAATTTGTCCGGAAGCTCATGATTTGGCAAGGGATTTGAAGCTGTCGACAGAAAAGCAAGGTTCTCGTCACAAACACGACAATGGACTCGAAAATGTATAGAATAGAGTGTCTGCTGAAACGTCCGGTAAAGTTTTGGCCACATTTGGCAAAATGCCACTAAATCCGAAAGGTGCTTCAGTAGTACCGTGACAATGAAATCGATTACATTGAAAAAACCTCAATTCATCCGATTCCGCCCAATCGAAAAATATTGGCCGATTGTCAAGAGGAAATGAAGAAGGGTGACAAAGTGAATCGGGATGCTGCAGACATGAAGGAATCGTGGAATAAAATGATCGCTGTGGATGACCCACAGAAAGTCCAAGCTTCGATGGAGGTACTCGAAGAAAAGTACGAAAATTCATCAAAACCGTGATGGAATAAATTTTTCAATAATTCTGGAAAAACACTAAATTATCTGTATTCTGATATAAAAATATTCTTTGTAACTTTAACAAATCTCGAGATACAGTTGTTTTTTTTTTGATTCCGGATTCTTAATGAATCGAACTTTAATCTATAATATGAAGGGAAACATCATGAAAAAGGTTGGCTTCATCTTATAGTTGAACTATTTCATCTTTATTTATTAGCCTTACTCAAACAGCAACACAATAAAGTAATATAAAGCATGTTCCTGGGTTCTTTATTATGCTTCGATACAACGTACAATTCGATACAACGTATTATTTTGAAAGTGAAATGGACGTTATATCGAAGTACCCCTGCGTTCGTCTTCTACAAGCACGTGGGCATTACTCATCAGCCTACCCTCGTGATATGTCTCAGTGTCATATTTTTATCAGTATAGAGAATGAAATCAGAAAGGGATAAATATACTGATTGTAAGAAGAATGAAATCAAAGAAAAAAGACGGGTGGGTAATGTCGGGGACATAACCGGAGTGACGTAGGACTATACAAAGGGGACAGCTTTTGTTAAATATATATTTTAAATATATTGTTTTATTTTCTTCTACCTACCTACCTATTTTTTTTGAATACCTACCTATCTACCTGAAAAATGGATTAGTTTACTGTTTACTCTTTATGAATATGTTGATGGTTCTGAGAAGAACCTTTGGTGTTGTGTTTTTGTTATCACTCGATATTCCCATCTTGTTCGGTTAAACCTTCCTTTTTAGCTATTGCGTTTGCCACTCGCCACAGCTTTCACAGTTGGAAAATTTCTTCCCATCCAGCTTTGAGGAATCCATTGTGACGACGACGATGTTGAATTAAAGAGGCTTTAAACATTTCAGTTCATTTGCCTCTAATTCATTGCGTTTGTGTTCATTTGCTTTTATAGCTCTCGCAATCTGTTCGATATGTTACCATCGACGGCAGGTTTGTCCTACACATGTTACCAAAACAAATTATTGCTAGAAACTTATAATTCCAATTAAAATTCTTCCGTTTAGAACGGATCAGAATGAGAAAACAAATAATCTTCTAGTGGGAAAACAAATTGAATCAAAGTATGACAAACAGCATTAACTGGCGTGAAACGTATTATTATGATTTCCAAATTCGAGAAATAGCCTCTTTTCTATCCCCAGTAATTATCAAAAAAATCCGTGCAAATTAAAATGTGTCGTACCTATCATCAATAGCTGTAAAGCTGCTTATGTTTGTTGGGTTCCAGCTAACATTCAGTGGTTGTTCTTGATACCGATATCGATATCGCTGAACGAAAGAACGAAATAACGGTTAAAAAAAAAACATGGTTCATTTAGGTGAACGATCAGCGACTGAGCCGTTCATAAAAGTGAACTGGACAAGGTGAGTCGATGCATATTTAGAATTATTCTACATTTGCTGATGGTGAGCACTTATTCGAATCAAAGAAGAGGGGATGACATTGACGATGACTCTATTATTATCAAATTTTCAACGAGAGCCTGGTTTAAATTGAACGTTGATATAGTTTCTATTAGAAAGTTGTTATATTGAGTTGACTCACCACAGGATATGTTTCAGACAAGGATAATATCGCCAAGGCAAGCTAGCTATTTAAGGTTTTAATCTTACATCTTACAGTAAGGTCTTAAACATAATTTTAATTTTTAAACTTAAAGTTTAAGAATGCTCTGTAAGATGATGGCTTCTTATCGTATTCAGCTAAATTGAATAAACGAAAGGAAAAAGGCGACAGATCGATTATTTTCCTGCTGGGAAGGTTTTGTCAATAAGGATTTGTATGTACATTTACGAACAACGGTAGAAAAAAACCAGAGAATATCGAGTTTTTCTTGTTTATATTGGAATATCTATCTGACTGATCATTACTCTTACTGACTATACTACAGCTCTTACAACCCGTTTGAAATTCAGGTACCATATAACAAACGGTTTTTATAGGGCCACCGTTGAAGGTATTGAATGAGTTGAATTTACGGATTTCTGTACAGTTACAAAAATTCAATCCAAAAGCAATTGTTCTCAAATTCCTACGTCAAGTTTCCATTCGTGCCTCAATTTTTTGTAATAACGCCGAACGATTCGACGGATTTTCCTGGTAGGGTTAAGTCCTTCCATGAGACGTTCTTCCCAAAAAACAAAAATCAAGTTAGGAAAAACAAAATGAATCACCTGTTTTTTTTATATCAACCTGATTTACTCCCACAGGCTAACGTCCCGAACAAGATCGAAATCAAAATTCGCCGAGCGTCGATCCTGGAGGATTCCTATCGCATCATAAACTCGATCACGAAGGTGGACCTACTCAAGACCAAACTGTGGATCGAGTTCGAGGGCGAGGCAGGACTGGACTACGGTGGACTGGCTCGCGAGTGGTTCTACCTGCTGTCCAAGGAGATGTTCAATCCTTACTACGGGCTATTCGAGTACTCGGCGATGGATAACTACACGCTGCAGATAAATCCGTTCAGTGGGTTGTGCAATGAGGATCATTTGCATTACTTCAGGTGGGAATGCGCTTTTTTTTCGTCAACCGGAGTGTCAATGGTCGTTTTTTTTCGCAGGTTCATAGGTCGGGTCGCAGGGATGGCCGTCTACCACGGCAAACTACTGGACGCGTTCTTCATCCGTCCGTTCTATAAGATGATGCTGCAGAAGCCGATCGATTTGAAGGATATGGAAGCGGTGGATATGGAGTACTACAACTCGCTGCTCTGGATCAAAGAGAACGATCCGAGTGAGCTGATGCTCACGTTCTGCGTGGACGAGGAAACCTTCGGTTACACCAGTCAAAGGGAACTTAAACCCAACGGAGCGAACATTGAAGTCACGAATGAAAATAAAGACGAGTACATCAAACTCGTTATAGAGTGGCGCTTCGTTGCGCGAGTCAAGGATCAGATGCAGGCCTTCTTGGACGGGTTTGGCCAGATCGTTCCGCTGAATTTGCTGAAGATTTTCGACGAAAATGAACTTGAGTTGCTGATGTGTGGCATTCAGAGTATTGACGTTAAGGATTGGAAGAGGAACACGCTCTACAAGGGTGACTATTTCGCAAACCACGTTATAATTCAGTGGTTCTGGAGAGCGGTGCTTTCGTTCTCTACCGAGATGCGAGCCCGATTGCTACAGTTTGTGACCGGAACGAGTCGGGTTCCGATGAATGGATTCAAGGAGCTGTACGGCTCCAATGGACCTCAGATGTTTACGATTGAAAAGTGGGGAACGCCGGAAAATTATCCCAGGGCTCATACGTGGTGAGTTGGAAGCGTGTGAATGTATTTTAAAACACCAAGCTAATGAGACAAATCAATTTTTCAGCTTCAACCGTCTGGATTTACCCCCCTATGAGAGCTACCTTGCGCTGAAGGATAGACTTATAAAGGCAATCGAAGGGAGTCAAGGCTTTGCTGGAGTGGATTAAATTCCACTGGTGAAGTGGTATATAACTGTAAATATGTATGACGAAAAGGTAAAATTATCCAACATTCCCCTGGGATTTAGTCACCCTTGGTAAAACAAAATACTAAACCAGCTATCGTGTGCAGCGAAAATAGTGCTTAAGAATCCTTCTTGAAGTAGTTGAGACATCCGCGTGTGTCTTTTTTTCAACTCCTCGACTTGTTTTAGTTTTTTTTTCTACTAGATACATGACAATCTGTTAATAAGGTGCTCTCCTTGCAAACCTTGGATATTCTCTTCTAGCTGCCAAAAACTGTATTCTGATGATAGCTTTGAGTGAGTAAATTTTCCTGTTGAACAATTTTCTAGCCTAAACGAAACGAAAAACTTTACACGTAAGCAAATTTAGTCAAAATTTACTAGTGATGTTGGCATTTACATTTGTTTTGAATACTTGCCTTATTCGCGTTAGAACTCGTCCTGGACAAGATTGGCCCCGCCCCGGAGAGTTCATTTGCGATTGCGATTTAACTGTTGAAACTATCCTTACATATTTTACTGTTCTCTCCATTTTAATTGTTCGGTTTCCGTTAGGGTTGTCGCATAGTTTTAAACTCTTTTTACACGAAAATATATACATATATATATATATTTATAAAGATCCCTCTAAATGTGAACCAAGCGAAATTGTTACTTAAGCTGTTAGAGCGTTATAGACAATGGATGGAAAGTTAAAGTGAGGCCGGGAAGGGTGGATCGAAACCTAAACCATCGCGTTTGAGAGCTTGAGAGAGAGAGAGGGCTGCAGTGCTACAGGAGCTATAGATTATGATAAATACAGTTATTGCAGTTATTGCGTTGCCACGGGTGAGCGGAAGGAAGAAGCTATTAGACGAAAATCAAAGAATTATAGCTAAATATTTTCAAAGTATTTTTAACTCTTATTACATATATTGATAATGGCATCATATTGAACAACAAATCGAAGTGTGCTTTGCGTGTTAGTGAATATCACGGCCGTCAGATAATCGCTGTTGTTTTGTTAGGTGCGAATCATTTTCAATGGACGCGCAACGATCCAATCTAATCTGGAATGACCCACAAACTTTTTGGAGCTTATATCTAAAGTGTAAGAACAGGACTCTCATACCCTGAAGGTAAGCATATGAAAACGTAACGATATAATTCAAAACAAAATTTTTTTCCAGGTCATTAATGTACTGTAATGAATAAATTCCCACTGAATACTGTAACTCCACCGAACTCTGCGGCTTTCGGGGTTTTTTCAAGACTAAATGCACTATTAGTTGTGCGTGTTAATACTGCTGAATACTCAAATTGTTCTTGTGTCTTTGTTATCAAACGATAATACACCGAAAAACTGTGTCTCCGCCCAGATAGGTTTCTGAGCAGAGTTCTAAAGGGTGGAACGACCAAAAAGTGCTTAACTAGCATTAATCCCATAATCGATTATTTGAAAAAATGGGAACCCCTATTTTTGTTGGCACAGGTGTGTAGAAAGATGTGCCTACTTTGTTTTCGGCGCACGCTCTTCAGTTGTCAAGATGGCCTCCAAGAGGAACGGCGGAATTCTACACGGCGACTGGAAGGGGCAAGGTGTCAGAGATATTTAAAAACATTTAATTGTCGAAATTCGCAAAGAAATATCTGGTTTGGCAGGCGATATGCTCGTGTGGAGAGAAGAGCAACATTTTTGTAACAACCTGTACCATCAACCAGGAAGTTTACGTCAAAGAGTTCCTCCAAAAACGACTCCTGCCGTTCCTGCAGCAGCAGACAGGTTCCGTGCTGTTTTGACCCTGGAGTGGTATGCGGTCAACAACGTCCAGTTCGTGCCCAAGGATAAGAACCCGCCCAACATCCCAGAGCTTCGCCCGATCGAATAATGCTGGGCCGTCGTAAAGCGGAACTTACGGAAGACAGCATGTGAAAATGAAGGCCTGAGCATTCGTTTTTTCGCCGCAGAAGAACTAAACAAATATTTTTTTAAATAATGCAATGAACTTCAAAAAGAATGAAAAACATGAATTTTGAAATTAATAATAAACATACTCTAAACGTTATTTTGTCTTAACACCTTTTGGTCGTTCCACCCTTTAGTAGAGATGAGTAAAGAGTAGACTGAATACCCGATTGTAAAGGAAAGATGTGATCGAATATAGTTAAAGCTGATCTACACTGATCTAAGGTTTATTTACGACGGACACTGTTCTGAACATTCCGTGCCCTATTCATACGATTACTTCCGCAGTCATTTGAATAGCGCAATTGTTGTTACCCAAACAATTCAGGAATATTCACTATAAGCAATTACGCTTTGTATAGCGGGTTCGTTTCCATTCGTTCCTGTCTCATGACAATCCGCTTGTTATTGTTTGTGATTGCTGTTTGGGAAATCATGAACGAATCCTACGCACCAGTGTCTTTTGTTTTCACAAACCGTGGTTATCGTGAGAAATCAACATTATGGTTTGTATCCGCAATAATCTAGACACGCTCGAGAAACAGTAACTTTTAAAATATTGCAGCCATCAGTGAAATATTTCACTCGAAAAAAGTGCGGTATTTTATTGAAAAAAGGTTGTTTGGTTTTGACATTCCATAAGTAGTTGTCAAGAAGGTGACGAATAAAACAAATTCGAGGGGTTGTATCCAAGACACGAGCACTTTGGACGTATGACTACGCAATCTTTTTTTTTTAATTTGTTGGTTTATTATTCCGGATATTATTTGCGAATAAGTCGAAATTTCATTTTAGTAAAAAGTTCCGGGGAAAAGGTTAAATAGTTTGCGTAGTTTTGTAGAATCATTTCGAGAAGCAACGATTCTTTCTTGTCTTTGCGAGAACAATACATTAATTGTTCATGTGTCGCAATTTGTTTCTTTTTATCAATGCACGCATTGCACTGAGTATTTAACGAGAGGCATCTTCCGTGCATTGCCATTCAACAAGCATCAAATACGCGTCTAACAGATGAACAAAGTTGCAGCGATAACAATGATGTTTCCCGATTGAATTGAAATAACTAAAACCATATAACCCCTCTGGCCCACTGCTGACCGTTAATATTCTCAAAATACAGACAGATTACTTGGATCATTCTATATAAATTGTTCACATTCATGATTACCCAGCTAAAACCAAGAAAAAAGCATTTTCCATCACTAAGTGGTGTTGGTGGTTACGTCGACCATGCATATTCGGACAATAATGCTTACAAACTCGTCAATATATGTACCGGCAAAACTGTTTTGTTGACGTAGGACCGCAAAAAATAAAACATTTCGAACGCTTATTACTCGAACATTTCGTAATCGATCGCAAAGATATTTACATCAATTGATAGGAAATATTTCTTCGCATCTATCACAATGAATTAAATTTTATTTTTCTTGAGATTAACAATCGAATAATTGTGAGATGTCAAGCATTGTGCAAACGCCCTATGTGCCTCGTTTTGATTGGTCCAACTTGTGCTCCTCAAATGGTTCCGACCAAAAGGAGTCCTACGTCTCTACGGTTATGTCCCCGACATTACCCACCCGTATTTTTTTACTTACATTCTCTTTTTTGCAAACGATAGGGATGGATATATATCATGACCCATGACACATTTCCAAATGATCGGAAAGTAGTGACAGTTTATGTTTGCGGGAAAAGGTGACATCACCTCCATTAAAATAAAAAAAAACACACGACTTCTCTGTTTTATTTATCATCTTTATTCCTAAAACAGATTCAGCACTGACTTTTCAATACAATAACAAGGGGAGAATAGACTCGTCCAGAGTCGTCTGTATTTTTACGTTAAATATCTCTCAGCTAAACGTAACGTTCTCAATAAATTACTTACGAGGCTAACATATTTTTTTTGTTCTCGATAAAGCTTAGCTAATCATAAGAGTATAAATATGATACATTTTACTCGCACAAATATATAATCGCTCATATATTTTCTATAATATATATTTTCATTTCCTCCGGTTCGTCCCTTTTCGCAGAATGATCTGGAAGCAATTCAAGTTAATAGCTAAATATTTGTCTAATCATTAATAAATATAATAAATAATTATTGTTTATCGTTCTATAGTCTAAGTGCCGTCGAGTGAAGTATGCTGAAGTATGAGAAACAAGTGGTTTTGGAAGTGTATCTGAACAGACAGCTTTTCTCTTTCAGCGTGTTAAGGAGAAAGGTCATTCACTCTCTCGAGAGAGGAGTCACATTTCTAAAATGTGACACCACATGTGTGTGTTTGTGTACGCACACCTCGTCCTGCTACGTGGAGTCGCTTCACCGATTATCGTTTAGGGTGAGTTAAATAAATAAAGATCGGCTAAATTTAAGCTTAAGAGGTTAAGGGGGGTTAAGTGTGCAACCAGTGGGCAACATTATACGCGTTTTTCTTTTTCAATGATTCCATGATGTGGCTGTTTTTGAATTATCCCAACAAACTTCAGGGTGAAATTGCCCTTTCGCCTATTGGGGGAACATCACAAGATGGAACCATTGGAATTGTGTAAAGTGAGTGTAAGAAAAAAGACAAGAAACACCATAGAAGCACGTTAAATAAATAACAGTACGTTTCTCTAAACCTAACTATAAGTAAATATGGCGACCCATTTCGAAAGCTGACATCTTTCTGTCCATCGCTTCTCGCTTCCTTTTTTTTTGCTTTTTTTACCTTGTTTTTTTTTCATCTCAATGAACTATGCCTCCGGTCGCTTAAATTTCAAAATATCGCTGTCACTTTTCCCTAATAATGCGATACTTATCTGCTTATTCCCTACTACTGTATCTCGAGTGTGGTCAGCTTTGAAAAATAGAAGGCCCGAACATTAACAAAAGACCAAACAACGAAAGGTGAACCAAACAAAAACTTAACGTCAACAACGGTCTTTTCGCCTGCTTTCCTCTTCTCATTTCTCGGCTAACCAATTAAATAGATTTGCTACTAAATAAATAAATAAGTTACGTTTTTCTATCAAAATAAATCGTTTTTTGTTCTCTCTAGCTCTCTGTATATCTTCTGACAGTTTGTATCATGTTGCAGGTTAACAGTTTGCGCCGAAATCAGAACCATATGAATAACATATTCTTACGGGTGTGTGGGTGCATGTCTCTGCGTGTGTGCGCGTGTGTTTCGGTTCGAGTAATTTTGTAATGTGTGCGTGTGCTGTTGTGTTATACTGTTTCTTAGCGACCAGTCTTGTCTCTTGCTCATTTACGAATAGAAGCTCCTCGATTTGGTGGATTTGGTGGACTTGATCGTTCCACTGACCATAGAGCTGGGACCACTTGATATGATCGATGCGGTCGATGGGCTGAGGTGAGGGTTGGTGAACGCCACCGATCTTTCCTTGCTGGAGAGAGAGAATGGCTTCAGCCGTACGCAGAGGAACGCGGACGTTATGCAGGAGGCAATCAGGATCGAGAGCAGGACTACGATCGTAACCGTAAAGCCAGGAGTTGTCATACAAATCAGACCCTCTTCCCGGGCAGGGAAGATCATGGTGGAATCGTTGGTCCCATTCTGGCTGCCGATTGGGAAAGTCAAATCACCGGGCGAAACTACGCGAATGATTCGTTTCATGCCGACATCTTCCTTCTCTTCTGGGGCATCGTCGGCAGCACGAGTTCGACGAATTCGGCGGTCATCTCGCTTGCGACTGGCAGCGAACACGTGAGCATCCAAGGTTGGTGGCGGTGGTGGTCCATACTGTTGATGTTCTGGGCCACCAGACAGGTGATGTACGTCCAATATTCCCGGATCTGTACACTGCTCTGGACATTGATAGCGACAAATTTGAATCGTACACTGGAAGTGAACCTCCATAGAATCTGGAAATTTGAAGGCCTGGAAATGGGCATACGACAGCACAGATGCACTCGCACCAAAGTTCTTTATCTTGGTGAATCGAGACATTAGTTTCGGCCGGGTCACACAACCTCTTTGGTCTACCAGCTGAATCGGGGCACGTTTACCGTCGTGAGCCATACAGTTCCTCACCAACATGTCGAATTTACTGTCGTCGTCCTTAATCGCCAGTACCATCGTCATCGTTTGTCCGATCTTCACCAATCCAGAAACCTCAGAGGCCCATGGTCCTTTACCAACCTGAATCTGCATCCAACAGCCAACGTTATCTCCGGCAAAGTCTGCCCGAATCACGTCCAGCATATCCACCGGGAATGGTCGGAACGTTACGCTCTTCTCGTACTGATCGTGCCAAGTACACCTCAACTTCCTAGCCTGATCCCACACTTCCTGCACTTGTGGGTCGTACTGCAGCACGATGATGTTCTCGAAGTACGAACCCGCTCCCGTTTCCGTACCCGAGTAGCTGTTGTACAGTGCGTTGTCGGTATTTCCGGCTGTCCCACACTCGTGAATCCCGATATCGAACGATGCCGATGATTTGCCCAGTCCTGCCGGCAGATGCACGCAGTTGTGGTTGCTGTAGTGTCCCTTGGAGAAGATAATCCCAAAGAATGGCTTATCGAACTGGACGAACACCTTCATGCCCTGCTTCTCGCACTTCACATCCAGCGAGACGATCTTCGGCATATCCTGGAGCGGCGAAGACCACAGGTCATTACCCGCGAGGGGAGCACCGTACAGCTTCTCCGGAGCCAGATCGGTTGGTTGTATCGACTTCGGGGGCGGTGGCGGAGGACCGTGGTATGCGTGTGCCGCTGGCAGAGGCAACGGTGGTGGAGGTGGACCGTAGGATTGGCCTATGGTAAGCTGCGCACCTGTGAGAGATCAAGTAAGATAGGTGAGAGTTTTGTTCATGCTACTGATAGATGATTCAAATGTGACATTTTTTGAACGGTTATGTTGTGACAGATTTCATATTAGATTGTTCCAAAAGTGCTGTTTTTTTTTGAACGAAGCTGCAATGTTGAATCAGATTTTTTGTCGTACAGGATAATCGTAATTGTAGTGGTTAATAATAGGGTACCACTGCGTGATAATGTTTGTACCATCGTACAAATAAGGTTTCACCTATGCATTCAATGCTTTGTTTTTTTTTTGCATGCAAGTTAGCTATAATTCATATCATGATAGCCTGCGAGTAAAAGAAGTCGATTTCCTTCACGCGCTTCAATCGCTGTGGAAGTGTTCAAATGGACCGTGAAAATAGTCTTAGACCTTGAAAAGAAACTACAATTATCCGCGAAGGTGCCCACAGGTCGTTTGAGGTCAGCTCGGATTTCGAGGATTATTACTGCCATCAAAAAGAAGATTCGAGTAAATCCAGTGCGTTCAATGAGCGAAGTCGACGGCACGGAAAAAATCTCGCATGATTACCAAGCGCATTCAGCGGCTATGAGTGGAGGATTTAAGAAAATCTTCAAGCGGAAAACTCCGGTAATCACCGTTGTTCACCAACGGGAGCATGTTGGCGTCGATTCCGAATAAAAATGAGTGGGTTATATCTATGATATAACCGCAAGGTTGACGTGGAACTACCTTAGCTTAGCAATCATTCGTTTGTATTGATTAAATTCTTGATTGAATGAAACAGTTTCCAAATTCAATTGAGTTCAATATATTTGCTCTGTGAGTGAAAAAAATGAACAAATGCCGTGTAAAGTCAATTCATTTATTGTGATTGATTGTTCTTCGTTACAAGTAAATTTAATGACGGACCTTTTACGTTTGGTATGATGACTAGAACAAAATATATGTACGGAAGAATTATCAAACGTTTGATGAACCAGCCTAAGGCTGAAAATCTTTCCAAAGACCTGGCCGACGAGCAAAGCAGAAACAAGAGTGTCGAAACCGAAATTTTTGAGATTTTTTTTTTAATTTTGACATTACTCAATGGTGCAAAGTTGTCGAAGTTCACTAAAAAATCGATGCTTTGACAGACCATAAGTAACTGTGGACTAAAGAGAAAAAACGTCTATAATGTAATCATGATAAATCAAAAAGTTTATAACCAAAGCTATATAGCCAATAGAAGCGACTACTTCCTTTTATCGAAAAGCACAAATGGCCTGCGTTATTCTGGCCTGATTGGGCTTTAGGCCCGATTCTTGCGATTACGAAAATATTGCTCAGAAGTAGTATGTGGAAAATAATATCAACATTGTACCGAAAGACTGCAATCCTCCAAACACTTCAGAACTTTATCCAATGGAATGCGTTCGACTTAATCAACAACCGAATGGACTGCCCATATCTCTTGCAGCAGATGAACATTTTGGTTCCAGCAAGAAACGCTGGAGCGTTTGTTATTTGCGACCGCTAGACATCGCACTATGTTCGGACAAAACCATCCTCTTAAAATGTGCTTCAATCTATTGAATAACTCAGATATTTTTGATTTTGATATGTGTAGGGAAATGTTCAAAAATAGAATGAGATAATTATTAAAAAAGGACTTTTCAGTCTGTGCAGCATTATAGCTGAAGTCGTAGCATTAAAAATAAAAATAAAATACAATTGCGCTCAATCGGAAAATATTGGCAATTGTCAACCGAAAATTGATGGAGGGTGTCAAAGTGACTCGGGATGCTGCAGACATGAAGAGAACGTGGAATAAAATGGCCGCTGAGGTTGACCAACAGAGAGCCCAAACTTTGATGGAGAGTATCCGACTAAATGAGGTCAAATTAAATTTGACGTATTCCTTTTTGGGTGCGTATTTGGAAAACTTGAGCACCCGTAATTTCGCAGGTATGTTCATGTAGTATGTTTGCTCTGCTTTGATTTTGAAGTTTGCTCTACAATTCTCAAAAAGATTTTCAGGCAATAGGAGTAACGCTTGAATAGTTTTCGGGCGCAACGCGCAAATCCAAAATCGTAGCACGTGAATTCGCAGCATTCTGTCTTCGGGCAATGTGCCGAGAGAAAATATTGCAATGTAAGCTCCGCCTATTTTCAGCTGAGTGTAAATAATCCTTTTGCAAATCGTCGGCTCAATTGAGCTAGCGAGCAGACAACGTTCTTTCATAATGCTAACGGGTCTTGAACGATACATACGGACTTGAATTTGTTTGTATTAAGATACTTTAAACTTTACAGTTCACTCGTCTCTAGATACATGGGAAGAATGGAATAAATAGCAAACAACAGTGCAATGTTGTTTGATGGGAGCACCGGATCGATTTTTTACGCATGAAACAACAATGTGTTGTTTTTAATGTGCTTCTGTATTTTTGGTGTTTTCATGCGTTGCAAAAGATAGATTGAAATTTTTAAATAATGTGCAATAGCTGCATGGTGGAACAAATATATAATCGCCACTACACCACCGATTCAGTTTAGACTTTCAGTTTCAGAATATTTTGGGAAATTGTTTTTTGGGAGCGTTGGAGTCTAATTTTACTAGGAGATACTGAAAAATTACTTTGATATTCAATAAACTCAGTGTTTCAGTTTCGCTCAAGATAGCAAACATGTTGTTACATTAAATTTTAATGTTGAGAGTTAATTCATCAATCTGCCGAAGCTGGCTATTTATTGCTTTGCGAATCGTTCGTGCCTCCTAGTGCAAGCACTCATTCATCGATCCTTTTCATAGCAGCCAAATATTTGTTGGGGAACTGGGGGTAAGCCCGGCCCCATAAAGAGATCTGAGGACACATATTGTTATATTTCCCTCACAAAATAATGGTCTAGATTATTTTCCACAAGATATAAGATATATCAGTGCTTTCGAACGGCAATTTTCAAGTCATATTCAATTTTCAAAGATGACATAAAAACAGAGTTCACCAACCAGTGCGGGTGAATCCGGCACCCCATGGGGGTAACACCGGCCCCCTAACTTTGTTAATAAATATACTTAACACCAGCTGAACCAGTTAGAATGTGGCAACCGCCAAATGGGAGGTATACTAATACTATATGTCACTATCGAATATGGTTCGAATTGCTCTACTGATTCCGGAGATATGGTCAGAACAAGCTCCGGTGAACAAGGAATTTGGAAAAGAAAGGAATTTTATATTAGGCAAATCCGTCATGCGGCACCTCAAACAACACCACAATTCAATTACTAGTTTGATGGCATCTAGTTCCTAGTTTCGAGCTTACCGTCTTTCACAAGACGTGATCCTGTAATGAAGACCTGGGGATTCCAAAGTCTTGGAAGCACGTTTGACAGAAACTCCACCAACTCTTTTGCAAGGGTGAGGTTCTTCAGGGACCCACTCTCATAATTCGATTTCCTTGGGAGCTGAAATAGATGGAAAATATGTCCCAATAGCCTTCAACTAACTGGAAGTCATGCCGGGCTTACACCACTCAAAGGGAGACGGTCTTACCCCAACAGCATACATTTTTAAGAAGACTGTTTCTGTTAAATTATTGCTGTAACATAACTCATCTCGAATCCCAGCGATAGTAAACAATCCAGGGGACAAACTGTAGAACAACGAAAAAGGATTTGAAGCTTCGTTCAAGAATAAAATCTTAAATTCCACTACCAAAAAATGACATCCTGTTGCACATCATCGGCACTTGCGTTTGTTTTGACTGATATTTTAATATTTGACGAATCACGGTGGGTTGGATTTGATTTAAAACGTCTGAAATAATAAATACAAACATGTACAGAGTTCAAAAACATAGTTAATTAGAGTTTTCTAGTAAAACTCAAGGGGTGTCGGTCCTGCCCTCAGTGACGGGCTTACCCTCAGTTCCCTACAAAAGAATTCATTCTTAAATTTTTATAATGTTTGTTCTTGCCGGCAATAATCTTATAGTACTACGTTAACAATGCGGTCGTCTCTTGGACACCACTATTTTATTTATTTTTTGAGTGTTGGCAGTTTTCGAACACATTTCGAGGAGGGTTAACAAAAACATTAACAAAATTATTTATGATGAAAAATCTCTTCTAGCTCACAAAAATCGACGAGTAGATTATGATTCATAGTTCGGGCCCAAAGGCGTTTTAATGATGTGGTGTGATTGTTTTCATTTTTGAGTTGTGATTTTCCAAAGTTGAAATTTTTTGGTGGCGTTAGCTTATTGGACAGAAAATAGGAGCACGGGAAATCCCATTTTTCAGATCTAAACTTCATGCACAGGTATTAGTTGAGAATTATTTTTAAAAAATTAGTTCAATATGATTTTAAGCTTCCTGCTATGGTACCTATTTGATAGGAAACATGGAAAATGATCGAGTAAAAATATTTTTCAAATTGAAGCGAATGAAAATCAAACTTCGAGCAAAGCAATCGAATTTCGGACACTCTGTTTGCGCAACGGTTTCTTCTGGTTTTGAGCACAATTCATACTTCTGTACTATTACTAATGCAATAAAATGACCAAACATGCGGAAATAACATCGACTTGGCCTGTCTAAAAGTGTACTGCAACCTTCCATGCACACACAAATGTCTAAGGAATTGTCGACAATCATTGATGGCTGGTAAACTTGTAATAGATTTTTTGTTTTAATTACCTTGAAATAATTTCCAACAACCTCTTTTGTGATATTTGCAAGCATTTACCTCTTCTCCCATATACCCCCAAAACTCTTGACGTTTATTGACGATTCTTTGCAGCTTCATGATTTAAAATAACGTAAGGATTATATTACTTAGATGATAATTATATATTTGAGTTCAGTTATTTTGTTATTTGTTGTTCAAAGTAACAAACTAATTCAAGGTTATTCACAGAGCATGAATCTTGATTCCTAACTTTTGTTACATAGTTTCTTTTTCTCTGTCATTATCCTTTTATAACAATTTCGCTTTGTTAATTCTTGAATTTGCTGCTTTTTCCCTTTCTCAGTTGTTCTTCAAGTTTTTTCTTCAGCTTATTCCGTCCTTACTGCTTGTTCAACTTATCTAATGTTTGGATTTCTTTATCTTCCCGTTTCACATTAGAAATAAAGAGGTTACTCTAAAGAATCAATTGTGATATTAATTTCATGGTTATATCATCAGGGCATTAAGAATTTCAAGATATTACAAAGTGTCCGAAATATGATTCAGAACGGTATTAGGTTGGTTATTTTGTTGTATTTTCACAAACAAAAAAATTAGTTATGTTTACATGAATTTCGAAATCAACAATTTGCTTGTTGGTCACTTCGATCAATATTAATAATTTATATTGCTTATCTTTTAGTCGTCATTCAACTCAAGCTAAAAACCACAAAATTTCATTGATTGGAAAATATAGAAGAAGTTTTCTTATTCTAGCTTATTGAATTTACGAGGCCTTCACATATATTTTCCAGTCTGGGATTTTTCTGGAAAATTACCGGAAAATTAGTGAATATCAGGCCATTTTTTTTCGCATTTTGAGTCTACACCCTGTTCCAAAACACAAGACACTTTCGGACAATCCAATAGCTATAATTCGATAACAGAGACACTTACCTCTACTCGCTCCATGCCCAAGAATGGGCCCTAACGATCCAGCAGGACCGGGCCCGTGCGGCTGCGGCCCGGGGCCGTGTCCAATCGACAGTGGTATATGCTGCGGGAACGAATGCACCGACGAGGAACCCTGGTGATCCTGATCGACGGATTCAAGCGCCACCTGGTCCGGATCATTCTCGCGTTTCTCCGCCTCGTCGCCCGGACTTACAGCTTTGACTACCTCCACCTGATCGTCGGCCTCCGATATCTGGACCCAGCGAGTGAGATGAATGAAAAGAGAAGACAAAACACGAAATGCACACGCGATTAGTATCACAGACGTCACAAAACGAGACGACAGTGGAAAAGTGAAATTATGTCACTTTCTTCAAGCAAGTTCGATTGGTTGACTATTTGTTTTTCTTTCATCTTCTCGGAAATAGAAAAGAGCATCATATATCGCGCATTGGCGTTTTCTAATGTTTAGCAAACATCAGCTGCTGGTTTTTCTCCCCCCGTGCCCATGTCCCGCAACTTGCATTCTTGTGTAAGCGGTGGCATCCGCGCGCCAGCGCGAGAGTGAGTGACACGCGCTTTCCAATTTTGAGTCTCTGATTCGTTGCCTCTCGACTTCTGCGTAAAAATCTCGCATCCGTTTCAGTGTGTGCTGCTATCAATGGTCCGATAAAGTCCCGCTTTCTGAGACTGGTCACTTCAAAGCGACCCGCACTTGTTAACGCACTTCGTTGGTACGCCTTTGTGAAGGGCACCATCGGAATTGTTGTGATGGTCACCTCACTCACTCGGTTCGGTTTGGGAAAGTGATCCGCATCAACCTGTTGATGGCCATCGGTGTGATATACTGGTTTTACGTCGTGTGAAAGTGAAAACGAGAACCAAGATCCGCCTTTAACTTTTGTTTTTATTTTCTGACTAGCTGACCCGACGAACTTCGTCCCGCTCAAAATTATTGTTTTGATATGAATTCTTTAGAACAAATTTCTCAACTTTTTCTCATCATAACATTGTTCTATGGGTAGAATTGAAAAAAATTCAACAAAATGAAGACGCCTCAAAACCTTTCCTTCTTCGGATTTTGCGCATAGCAACACATTTGGCCTTCCATTTTTATTTATATAGATCAGTGCCATAAATTATCAAAATTCATTCACGACAGTAAGAATTAACTTTTTCCCAGTGTCTGATGAATTCTCTTCTGCTGAAACACAGCTATATGACTCTCATAGTGAGTGTAACGCAAGAGTTCATTTCAATCAAGTCAAGGACGCATGAACTTAGTTTACTATATTGAATGAAAGCGCATTCGCGCACCTTCCTTACTGTTAATAATTTGAGAAGATTATCACGCAACCCAAATTAATATTCATTGCTTGCAGTGAATTTTTATTAAAAACGATTCTTATACTAATTAAGAACAAAGAATGCTCCTACGTACAGGAGACTTTGGATGTAGGTAATTCTACCCGCCACTCCCTCACCCAGCATACATATACTGCGGTTAAATGTGGCTTGTTGAATGAAAACGATTTTAATGCGAAGAAGCCAAGAATAGCCACCACCACTTCACACGCTTCTAACTTTTAAAATTTAATAATTTTTTAATAATTTTCTTTCATTTACATAATTTTTGCATTTTTAAATAAATAATGAGCATGAATAGAATGATGGATATGAAAAAATATGTTTTATTTTATTTGCTCAGAACTCAAAAAACGTCCAAACATCATACATCCACACTGCTAGTCGATTTCTCTCTCAATTGGTTGACGTTGGATTTTTATGTTTTGATTCTCACTAACCCGCAATGATATTCAATTCTGATGACTCAAATTCAATGCGAAAGTGAAGACGTAAAGAAAAATGAACTTCATACATAGCATGTTCACGTTGATGTTCATTCCACTTGTTTTCATTGATAGTATTGTTTCATCTTTATCGATACTCGCTTGAGCAGTAAGTTGTCAATACAAGATAGGGCGAAATTCTCCGTATTTGAATGTTGTGAACGTGAATATAGAAGATATAGAAATGCGTTATTTCACCTGAAAATTCATTTCCACTTTCAAACAAAGAGCAAATTCGATAGCGCAAACATTGAATGGATCGAAAACGCTTATTAAGATGTAATTTTAAAACACATGGGAAATGAATTTTTCGGAATTTTCTACTTTCCTTCAGAGTTTTCCGAAAATTTTCCGATTTTGCTCTCCATAACATTGATCTATTTTATTACTTTGAACAACGGGCAGAGACGAATACATCAAAATAAAGATGGCTCGAACCGGACGATTCCTACTGCGGGTTTCGCGCTTAGCAACACTTTTGGCCTTACATTTTTATTTATATAGGACGGATTCCACGCCAACTCGACCAGATGTTGGCATGACCCTCTCAGAACTTAATGAAACTTTCTGGGCGTGAAAACCTCACCTAATTAAGCTTTGCCAACTTTGTTTTCCTAAAATTTATCTGGAATAACATATGGAAAGGGCCAAATATTTTTGACCATTTTTTTTATATTTTTTGACGTAGAACTACGTCTTTCAGGAAGGGTGCCAAATCAGAAAACAGGTCACGTTTTTATGAAAAAAAGTTAACATTGATAACTGTTTTCACTGTGAACGAATTCTCATGGTTTGCATACCAATCGAATAGGAAATTCTCTAAGATTTGATTGATATGCTATACATTTCAATTCGCTAATCTATAAACGGTTTAAATTCATAAAGACTGGAAGAACCTCCTTTTTCCCATATATTTGTTCTGCCGATTTGTGGGCTAACCCTACACGTATTTCGAATGCTTATAACTCGAACATTTCTTAACAGATCGGAAAGATGTTTGCATCAATTGCTAGGAAATATTTCTACGCGTCTATCACAATTAATAAAATGTTATTTTTCATGAGATGAACAATTGAATAACTGTAAAATTACAAGCGCTATCTAAACGCTCTAACTGCCATGTTTTGATTGGCCCGATTTACGGACTTCAAAATCAATGTGCCTGGGGGAATCCGCTTTGTCAAAACATGTAAGTCGGGGGTATTTTTTCCCACTGAGCTGTGTTTCCCCAACACGGAACTCAAAATTATTGTGGGGGAATCCGTTTGCAAATACATGCAAGTCGGGGGTATTTTTTGGTGTTTAGTAATTTTGTACTCGCTTGTCGTTGTGCAGAGCGGAATATGTTTCCCTAAAACGTACTTTTAAACCGAGAAGCCTGGGAAAATCGTCATTTCAGATACTAGAGGTGAGTGAACTTTCGCGGTTCGAGAACTACATAAACATGAGATGTGCAATAATTTCAAAGGGAAATGTAAAATACTTATTTGTAACGAAGAACATAATCTATGACAAAAATTTCGATGCATTCTAAAATAATATTCGGAGTGGTGAACAAGTGGATTGCATAATATTATTGCGTAGTTCTACGTCAAAAATACGCGGTCATGGCCTAGATACAACCTCTTACAATTTTTTTTACTCGAAAATTGTAAGTCCTATAAAACAGTGATCTATGGAAGAGTTTTAGGAAAATAATTGAATTTTCAGTATAAAATTCTGAAAAAATATTTTTTGAAATCCTACACTGAAAAAAATCGATTTTCAAAACTAAAAGTCGATTTTTTCATAATGTTCATCTCAGATTTTGATGAAATGGTAGATAAATGGTAGATAAAAATGTGCCCTACAACTCTTCCATACATTGCAATTTGTGCATATTTAGTGCAAAAAAGTGTTTTTTAACAAAACTTTTTTCAATATTTTATTGAAATTAAGTTTATTTCTTTTTTCAGTGCAGATAGCCAACGGCAGCAAAATCCAACACTGTCAGTACGCGATCTCGCCAAAAAGCTAAAACTGCCGAAGAGTACCGTGTTTAGTGTGTGTAAATCGTTTGACCAGCGTTTAACTGTGGATCGGAAGGTTGGAAGCGGAGCAAATCGAAAAGTATGCTCCCGACAGATGGACCGAAAGGTGGTTGCCATTATTGAGAAACATCCCAGCCTTTCAGTTAGAAATGTGGCTCGAAAGGTTGGAAAATCAAAATCATATGTAGAAAAAGTGAGGCAGAGGCATGGACTACAGCCGTAAAAAGTGAAAAATGTGCCCAATCGTGAAGATAAGCAAAATTGTACTGCAAAAAGCCGTGCTAAGGTGCTCTACACCCAGTTTTTGCAAAAATGTTCATGCACCATAATAGACGATGAAACTTATGTTCTCGAAAGCTTCAAACAGCTTCCGGGTCTCGCTTTTTATACTGCAATGCGAAGGAACGCCGTAGCCGAGTGTTTTCGGACCAAGAAGCAGTCTAAATTCCCCAAAAAGTAGTTGCCAGCCATATGCAGTTGTGGCCGAAAATCCAAATCTTTCTTCTCTACCTGCACTATCAACAAAGATGTCTACGAGAAGGAATGTCTCCAGAAGCGGTTGCTACCATTCATAAGAAGCCACGACTCTCCAGCGTTGTTTTGGCCAGATTTGGCCTCTTGTCACTATGCAGAATCCATCCTGGAATGGTATAATGCACATGAGGTCAAATATGTACCAAAAACAGCAAATCCACCGAACTGTCCAGAACTTCGCCCAGTGGAAAAGTACTGGGCTCTGATCAAGCGAAAATTATGCGAAACTAAGAAGAAAACGAATGGCATTGATGATTTCAAGAGGAGATGGAAAAGCGCCGACGCCAGCATATCTGAGGATACTGTACGGAACCTAATGGCAGATGTTCCCAAGAAAGTTCGTGATTTTTACAGACAGCGTAATTAACGTCGAAGTAAGCTTTCCTTGTTTTAGATATAAGTCTATTTTACTGAAATAAACAATCGGTTTTGTTGTATTACGTGATTTTTTGTTATACTGGCATCATCTTGGTTTCCGAAATTTAACGTGGACAGGCTTTAGTCTAGATAAATTTTCGGAAAACTAAGTATGCCAAATTGCCTACTTAGGTAAGGTCTTTACGCCCCAGAAAGTTTCATTAAGTTCTGAGAGGTTAATGCCAATCCCATAGACGAGTTAGCGAGCGCGAAATCCGTCATAGATAAGTTTAACTCGATTAATGTCTGGAAGTTTTTGCAATGCAGATCAATCGCAACCCAAACGAAAGGAGGTCACTTCGGTCGGCCATATGCAAATAACGATGCGTTCGAATCCGTAACACCACCAACGGACCAATAATTATCACCGGCATCGCTTAACAACGGTCTTTAATATCAGCACAGATCCCCTCACCGCCGCCGTCGTCACCATCGCTGCTCGGAAGAAACACATTCATTTTCGCGAAATCGCTCACCAGGCAGTCACCTGTCGTTTCGGGGTTACCTCCTCCCAAAACCGGAGCCCTCGGAGTCTATAAAAACCTGCGGAGCCTTGTTATTGCCATTCCGCATCGCGGCGCATAGCGACCGGGTTGAGAAAGCCTTTCATTATTATGAAGCCGCGCGGTAGATCCTTTTGTGTTCACAGTTTACTTTTTGGGGGCCTCTTTGCCGACCAAGCGCGCAAAACGAAAGGGGATGATCGATTTCATATTTTCTTCCCGCCGCTGTTGCTGATTTTTTATCGTCCGGACTTCTTCGTCGTCGGGAAGATGAAATTAACCAGCCTCGTTCACAAAAGGACCAAGATAATTTGCCAAATTAAATACACGCCGGCTGTGTCCGATGCATTTTGTTGTTCCGGCCGGCGCTGCCATTTGCGAAAGTAAGACATCCACTTATGGAGCGACAGATCGGTCCGAAAAATAAGTGAGGAATTTTTCAGCTAAAGCGGACAGGTACGGAAGTGAACGAGCTGTGGCCCTGGTAGTAAGTGATGACAGTTTATTGCAACGACTGCACAAATTCTCTACACGATCATTTCGGCATATGATCGGCTAAATATGATCTACTTTCCCCCTTAAATCTAAAAGGTTGTCGTGCGTGTGTTCTCCCACAAAGTGGCCGTCATTTGGCGAATGCCAGTGACGGTCTGGACGGTCTCGGGGAGATGATGATCGATATAGATTACTTTCGAAGGACGGGTTGCTGTCGTGTGTTGGGCGGCAGCGGACACCGGGGTGCGGAGTGACTCTGCATGACAGGCGTTTGATTTCTGGTTGAATGTTTGGAAGGTGTGTTCGCGCGCTCGTGGAGTGGACTTTCGATTTTTCGGCAACTCCCGGGACAATGACCCGGGTTTTTGTGTTTGTGTGTGGATGCGCCATTCGGTGCTGTTATCGTTTCCTCACGTTGCTAATTATGAGCGTGTGTTTTCGCTTCTTTCATCGGGGTGTGGCATTGGGCGTTCTTCGTTCGATCTGAAGACCTTCTTTGGGGTGATTAATTGCTAGCTTAGCATCTGTGTTGTTATCCACACGGGTAGGTGAAAAGTTGTTATTGTTTGTTGAGGAGATTTCTCCCCTTCGAGCCCCGGATCGCTTTGCCACTTTGGCCACTGATCTGTGCCGGGAGACCACCCGAAAGTAATCGTTAGTGGATCTCTGGGTGGTGAAGAAATGGATACCGACCAACTGGTGCAACACAAGATTTCACCTAGTTCAATTTTGTGGTCATAGAGCAATTTATAGAGCCGACGAGTTATTTTCAATCTCCACAAGGAATTTCAGAAGGCTATATGGAAATCGCTTGACCAACAAATGACAAATCGATCCTGTTCTCGTCGACGAACATTATTTCTTTAATTTGTCCGACAAATGCACTTGTCGCAGACTGGATATCAATTCTGAATACTATCTATAGAACCAGGTTCGCGCTGGTTCTTCAAATGAATATACAACATAGTTGTGAAAAAAATGGTTATTAGATATGGCCAACCATACACAAGCTGTGGCCTGGCGGGCTCTTCTGGTTGGGCTATCTGGTCCGGCCGGGCCCATAAGGGAAAGTATTGTTTTGTGAGAATTGAGAACACATTGTTATGTTTCCCTCACAGAATTATTGTCTAGATTATTTTCTATGTGATAATAGAAATATCAATGCTTTCAAACGGCAATTTTGCAAGTAATAGTACATTTTCAAAGCTCACATAAAATCTGAGTTCACCAACCAGTACGGGTGAAAACGGCACCCCATGGGAGTAACACCGGCATGCTCAATTTGTCAATAAATATACTTGACACCAGCTGAACCAGTTTGAATGTGACAACCGCCAAATGAGAGGTATTCTAATTCTAGATGTCGCTATCGAACTGATTCCGATGATATGATTGGAACAAGCTCCGATGATAATGGAATACGGAAAAGAAAGGAATTTGTTATCAGGCAAATCTATTATGCGGCATCTCAAACCACGCCACAATTCAATTACTATTCGTTCGATGAAATCTAGGTCCTAGTTTCGAGCTTACCACCTTTCACAAAACGTGATCCTGTAATGTAAACCTGGGGATTCCAATGTCTTGGGAGCACGTTTGACAGAAACTCCACCAACGATAGCCTCTTTTGCAAGGGTGAGGTTCTCCTGGGACCCACTCTCACGATTCGAGGGAGGGAGCTGCGAGGCATCTGAAATAGATGGAAAATCTGTCCCAATAACCATCAACTAACTGGAAATCATGCCGGGCTTACTCCACTCGAAGGGTGACGGTCCTACCCCAACAGCATACATTTTAAGGAGACTGTTTCTATTAACTTATTGCTACAACTTAACTCAAATCGAATCCCATAGATAGTTAACAATCCAGGGGACAAACTGTAGAACAACGAAAAAGGATTCGAAACCTCGTTCAAGAATAAAGGTTTAAATTCCACTACCAAAAAATTACATCCGGCTGCACATCATCGGCACTCGCGTTTGTTTTGATTAATATTTTAACATTTGACGAACCACGGTAGGTTGGATTTGATTTAAAACGTCTAAAATAATAAATACTAACATGTGCAGTGTTCAAAAACATGATTAATTAGATTTTTGTAGTAAAACTCGAGAAGTGCCGGTTTGCCGTTCTACACATAGTTGTCACATGTTACTTTTTGGAAAATTTTCTTTTTCTTCATAAAACGCAGTTTTTATGCATAATATTTCGGAAAAACACAAAAAAAACTTATTCTTGTTCCCAGTATTTCATAAACCCCATTCGGTTCGGATTTTCTGTTGTTGTTGTTGTGGGTATCAGTGTTGCTCTAGACAGCGCGCATCAATAGTACATATTAATTCGTTTTATTACTTCGTGAAACGTCCGAGCCCCTCACTCACTGAAAGTATTCATTACACTAAAAAAATTCATTCTTTGATTTCTTTAGTGTTTGTTTCTCGGCGGTTATAATTTTGTTGTCCTACGTTAACAATGTGGTCGTATCTTGGACTTCTTCCTTCTTTATTATTTTTTTTTTGCGGCCCGCGACACCATGGCTAACGCGTGCTTGTGACCCCTCTGGAAAAAAAGGTTGACAACCACAGACTTATAACATGTATCATCTAATGGGAAAAGTAATAATCGGACGGCGCAATATCTGGGAGTATGACGGATTGGTGGGACCTCTCATTTGAGTGTTTCCAGGTAGGTTTTAACAGGTTTGGCAACGCGGAACCGAGCGTTGGCATGCTGTAGAATCATTTTTTCCGCCTCTCTGCTTGTATGGTGGCCGGTTTTTGCCCAGTGCTCGTTACAATAGCGTCTAACGATTACGATACCATTCCCCAGTGATGGTTTCGATCGGTATCGAATGCTCGAGTGCTACGTTTGATGCCATCTATGAGATTTTGCTCAGTTTCCTCGGTCACCTGTTCTAAAGCTTCAAGGGGATATTCTAGTGTAGAGACACGCATTTCAGACGTTTTTTTCGAGCTCCGTAAAAATAAAACCATGAGTATTTTTACGATCCATTATATCTTAATTTTTTCGTCTATCTTTTAACAACAAAATAAAAATTGATCGGAGAAAAAATATTCATAACTAGAATACTTACAAACTGATGAAGAGAGGGGGTTCAAAAAAAAAGTTGTGCCATGGCGTACACGATTCCAGCCCTTCTGGTTATCTTAAACCAAAAAAAGTCGAACTGATTCTGAATCAGAGAAGATGCCGCTATCGCATGAACCTCGGAAAAGTCAAAAACAAGTTGCGGCTTAAAACGTTTTTTCTTACGTTTCCCGATTTTTGAAAAATAGTAAAATTAGAAAAATATTATTTTTCAGAGGTTCATGCGATAGAGAGATACATACAGATTGTATTCATATAAATGCATGAATCGGTTCAGTAGAACTTGAGATATCGGCGAGTAATGTGATTTTCGAAAAGCTTTTTCTAGAATGTATTCTTGAATGTCTGAACTACGAAAATGTAAAGGATTATTTTAGATTTTTTCAAATTTCTAGACTAGAATACTGCCTTAAAGCTTGATTAATTTAAATCCAGTATCACAAAACCAGTTGTACCATGGGATTGATTAAAGGTACATGAAATGTTTTTGTATCAAAAAGCAGATAATATTGTGTTTTTTTTCAGAGAAAATATTTAAAAAACTCTTTGTAGGTCAATCTCAGCGGCCATTTTATTCCACGATCTCTGCATGCTTGCGGCTCTCCGAGTCATTTTGGTACCATTCTCCAATTTTCACTTGACATTTGCCCAATATTATTCGATTGGATAGAATTGGCAGCAATTGGAGGATTGGGGTCTTCTTCAATGTAAACGACCCCATTGTCACGGTACCACGGAAGAACCTCTCAGCAGGCAGCTTTCCAAATATGGCCTAAACTTCACCGAACCTTTGTGAGTCTTAATAAACGGAAGGAGATGTTTCTGCAGGCAGTCTTCCTTATACATTTTCGAGTCCATTGTCTTGTTTGTGACGAGAATTTTGGTTTTCTGTTCACAGGTGAAAATCCTTTGTCAAATCAAGGACTCAAAATGGCAATGGAAGAATTAAAGGCACTTTTACAGGGAAAAAGTTTTTCGAACAACAATTTTTCATGTTTTCTTTGAAAAAGTACTATTAATATTTAATTCGCAACATTTGTATGTATGAATTATCGCGATTTACATGCTCTGCTATGTTTTTACTATTAAGAAACATGTCAAGAACATGTGAAACACGAGAATTTACACACAAAAATGTAACGAGTAAAACATTATCTTTTTTTCAGGGGGCCTTCATACCAAAATTCCCTATATTCCAGAAAATATAAAAGATAGAAAGTTGACGTCTTCGACAAAAGATCATATTTTAATAAAATCTAAAATTTTGTCGAATACACTATATGGCTATCTTGACTTTAAACAAAATTAGAATTATTTGTAATCAGCGTTCTGCATAGTCATAATCAACTGAGGATAGTCACCTGACTATCTGACTGACTATATCCGTAGTCAGTTAGTAGTGACTTTTGGCTTCTTCACGCAGTTTCTCCCCCAAAACGACTGAACAGTCAGTCGGGCGTTTAGTCGCTATCTCCCTCTACCGACTCGACTATATCATTTCATTCTTCCCAGTCCAATTGCCCTCATTGCATTTTGAAGTGTCTTCCCCCAAAACGAATTCGTTCCTCTCTTTCTCTCTCCCATGTACGTGCGCATCGATGTTCGAGTTCAACGTGGTTTGACATACGCTTCAGGTGAGCTAGATTCCTTTGTATCGTACACGAAAATTACTCACACGTATAAAATAGCGTGCAGTGTGTGTGCGCTATTCTGCTCGCTATTTACCAATACTAACGCGAGGACCTTTATAACATACTTGATAAATGTCTAAGTTCGTTGGTTTGAATTCACGATGGGTAGACAATAAACCGTCCATTGATGGGGTAACTTCTTTTTTGCATCAGAAATCATGTTCTCGTTCCTCTTTATATGGACGAAAAACAAGATTGCATACGCGGGTATAAAATTAGTGTCAGGGGGAAATGGAAGTGTGGATTGAAGTTAGTTGAATGAAGAGGCAGATTTGTATTCATTAGTCGAGTCAGTTAAAATAACCACTGACTGGACTAGTTCACCAGTCATCCTCGCTAGTCGATGCTAGTCAATTCATTTTCTAGTCAAGTCACTTTTTGTTGTGGGTGACTGCCGAAGCAGTTTTAGTCGAAGCGACGCTACGGAGAGTAGAGACGGTCTTCATTTTTCACCTTCGAAGATTTCGGGCCCTGGTTGTAATTTATTCAAAGAAAACATGAAAAGTTGTTGAAAACATGAAAACTCCCTGTAAAAGTGCCCATTTTCTGATGTGTGGGCGACTTGTTGGAGGTTGTAAGGGCTATTCGTATAATTTTTTTGATAATTTTAAAGGAATACGTTTTTGGCAAAAATGAATTTTAATTTTTAAAATAATTTTGTTTTCAAAATAGTTTTGGTATTTTTTTATGAAAATTTCAAAAATTTCCTACATTTCATCCTTTGATTATAGTTTTGTAGATATTATAGTTTTTGAGTAATAATTTTATGTAAAAAAAATCAACAAAATTTTTTGGTCCGTTTCAAAAAGTAGTCTAATTCTTTTTACAATATTTCAAGTATGCAAAGCTGTGTAACACTAGGTTTACGGGATGTGTCATTTTGACGCATTTCGAATTTAATAAGGAAAATTACAAAATATGGTTGCATTATTTATTTAATTTTTTGTAATGATTTTTATCCATTGATAGAGGTAAATATATATTGAAGTATACCTATCTCTAAGGATATGCATCAATTTGACGCAATCGTAGTGTAGACAAAATTTTGTGTAAACATGCAAACACCAATAATATATGAATAATATATAGGCTATATTATTCATATATTATTATATAAGTGTCGGTACATCACTTCGATCCGCTATCTTCGTTGTCCGATATAGTTATCTCAAATGAACCTTAATTTTACATATTTAATTTTTTTTCTTATAGTATATAATGAAATTGCTTTCTAAATGTTGTAATATAGCCACTTCATGCCCAACCGATATAGTGATTCTCGTATTTATTTTTATTTTTTCGTGACCATTTCGAAAATAATTTTTTCCCAAATTTTCCAAGAATGATTTTTTTTCGAAAATGCATAACTTTTGAGTTACCGGACCGATTCAGATGATCGATATACCAAGTTAAAGCTAATTAGTTGTTTTTTCTTCAAATAATAAGCTTCAAAACAAATTGTATTTATTTTTCGTAATTATTGATTGTATTTGTTTTTTTGATAGTTTACATGATCTCGGGCAATTATGGAAAGGTTCATTCGCTCATTTCTCCACAACTTATTTTAAACCACTCTTGTATCTGCTTGGAATAATCATGGCGAAGTGAATGCAGCAAGCAGTCGTGAGATTGTACGATGAATTATTTTACACTCTCTGGCCATCTTCATTCGTGACTGAGAGTGAACATAACAAAACAAAGAGTGGAAAACAACATTCAATGCATGAAAACTTCTTTGGGAGGATCGCACGAAACAAAATAACGAGTGAGTCAAAATAGACTCAATCTGCGTATATGTATGATTTTATTTCCCCTTCTACTCTACTCTCTTCCTTGTAAACACACATGATTCTACTTTCCCGCACACCAATAACTTGCGTTAATATGGTGTTTTGCGTTGGCTTAGATCATTCCATACTAGGAACAAAAAAATGCCATTGCAATAGTGCACAGGAAACAACTCGATTTCAACTATCTACCTATATTTTATTGCCGCGATCGAGGCTCAATGATTGCTATTTGAGTTAAAAACGAATGATTTTACCGAGAAACTCGCTGACTCAAGTAAAAGTTTCCAATTTGACTCTATCACCATCTAACGTCATTCTGAGAGACAAATGAGAGAATGCAAAATTCTCTGAGAATAGATGAGCGGAATGGAGACGGTATTTTTCCTTTTAACTCGAGAATGAACTTTGCGAAGATTATCATCGGTGAATGTTTTCTGTCTCAAATAAAATGAGGCATAAACGGATAATATAAGGGTGAGTTTTATCTGTGAATGCGTGTTGTTGAACGAATTTCGATGATATTTCGCCCATGTCTGAGCTCGGGGTCAAGGGCGCTATATTTTTTTATATTTTTTCTTGAGAAGATTCTTGAAGATTTTTTACATAACATATCCAAAATTAAAGATGCGTTCTTTTTCGGTTTTGAGTTGCGATTATTCAAACTGATTTCCTGATGTCCTTATTTGAAATGATCATTTTTCCCCTTTTTACAAAAAATCATAACGTTTGAACTACTGAACTGATTCAGATAATCTACATATTAAGTTGAAGTCAATGAGCTAGTCTTCTTTGAAAAAATACTACACTTGCGTAGAAAATGGATTCTAGTCACATAGATCTAGTCTAGTCGCATAGCAATATTGAACAAAGACTGAAAACATTGAAAACTTTGAAAAATCATAATTCAGAAACGAAGAATAACACATTTCTGATTTTCCGATATGTTATGTAAAAAAACCTCAACTTTCAGGAAAAAAATATTGCGCCCTTGGTCCCGAGACCATGTAAACAATGCGAATCAAATACAATCAATGATCACAAGGACAAAATCCAATTTTTCGCAAGTGTAGTATTTTTTCAAAAAAGACCAAGTAATTGGATTTAATTTGATTCGTTGATCACCTAAATCGGTCCAGAAGTTCAAAAGTTATGAATTTTTGAAAAAAAAACAAATTTTTTGAAAAAAAACTGGTCTTTCGGACCACCCGATGGTCCAAAAAATCAAGCTGATTGGCTTTTATTGATTATATATCGATCATCTAAATTGGTCCAGTAATTCAAAAGTTATGAATTTTTGAAAAAAGTCATTTTTTGGAGAAAAAAAAAGAAAAAATTGATTTTTCGGACAACCCTAAAAGAGAAATGACCACTCAAATGAAAAAATTAAAAAATACACGATTTGGCATGGAATGCCTGTATATAGGGAAGTGAGGGTAAGAGGGCCATGTTAAGAAGAACTTAAATTGTATCTTTGAATAGGTCATGTTTCCTAAAACTCAAAAGCAGTTTCTTACAATTCAATACACTCTTTTTCGAAATAATTGACCAAATGTTTTCTAAAAAAGTGCTTTTTAATGTTTTTTTTTCAACTGAAATTAGAACAAGCCGAAAAGTGAAACATTTTTTCGATGCGACATGGACAAGCAGTGGGGAGAATATAGACAGGTTTATAATATACAAAGCATAGAAGTTTATCGCCCGCGAGAGGAATAATTTCGCTTTCGTGTTTGTTTGTTCAGTTACTGAAATAGAACAAACAGAGAAAGCAATGGGAAAAACAGTTGAATACTCTTCCCATCATGAATTGGATGTGATCTCAACATTTCATTGTCCATTTCAATCCCACAAGTACAATTATTTCAATAATTTTTTTCACCCACAATTGAATTTGCTTTTCCGCACATACCCAATATCGCTTCTTTGTTAACTCACAAATCGAAATATAACCATCAATGAATTAAATTTTGAAATTAAGTCACTCGAAAATCACTGCCTAATATGGAAGCCGCAAAAATTACATCCAAACGCGGAATCATATATCATTTTCGGTGTTTGTTTCCCTTTTCCTCTTTTGATCGGCACTCAATGTCTTAGGGTGGTTTAAATATTATAGAACAACTTGTAGATCGGGTGCTCATTAACAGAAATTTGTGTAACTATGTAAATCAACCACTTGTCCATATTACCCCCACTGTCCGTATTACTCACACTTTCCCTAATACTTATGACAGACATACAACTGTACTAGCGTTGTACTTCGAAAATTGTATGTCTGTCACCACCATGTACAGCGCTAGAACCATGCAAGCAACTCGGTACAATCGTTGTACCTGTACCGACCTATTTTACCGCTGTACATGGCTACAGTTGTACTGTGTGCAGCGCCATAGACGGATAGTGGTGGATAGCATGAACAAATCGTATCAAAACACTTGGCAAACAGTCTTTTCACTGACTTTCTCTTGAGTTAATAACTCAGAGTGGAAATTTGCTTGTTGTGTTTGATAGTTAAGACGCTAAATAAATTTCATTGAAATATGTGGTGAAAATTGGAAAAATTCTGATTGTCAGTTTGACATACGGTACAATGTACAACCAAAGTATGTCTGTCATGGTACGATAGTACCTGTACAACGCTGTACTCTTACAACGCAAGTACAGCTGTATGTCTGTCCCTGGTATAAGGTGCGTGACCAATGCATGGAGTTACTGTTCGCGAATGGTTGTATGGAGTTGTAATGGAGTCCTACTGAAGATATTAAATTTTCACGGGTGCTAAAATTGTCGTCCATAGATCGCTGAGGAAGTGTGTGTGTGTGTGTGTAGAAGAATATTCCTGACACCTTGCATGTTTTTACACACCTTGTGTATGAGTGCAGTGGCATAACAAAGGCATACCATCAGCCTACTGCTGTGCATGTACAGTTCAAGAGTTGTTACTCGTTCAAAGTTAATTTTTTTTTGCTTTTATTTTTTGGCTCTTGAAATGTTTATTTCATTATTATTATTGAAACAAATATTTCAAGAGCGAAAAATTATATTTTGAATAATGAATCATATAATGGAAAAATATACATATATCCAAATTTAAAAAAGAGTAAACCATGTTAATCCGTTACGATTAGCAATTATTTGGCGGACTTACCGGAAGCTAATGTTTATTTTTATGGGTATGATGAAATTAGAGGTATTGTAGTGGAATCCTACTGATCGGGGTGAAAATTATTGAGGTTTTGCTGTATTGTTGCTAAAAATGGAAAGAGAAGTTTATCACCTTGGTTCCACAGATGAGTGACAGTCAGAGCAGACAGAGGTTTGCGCGAAAACGGACAACTATTTCTACAGGGTGTAAATAAATTTCGGGTGGGGCAGCTGGAGGTAAAGCTGTACACTTACGGGAGGAGTTTCTGTATGTGCAAAATATACGGGGAGTTGCAGATGTTCTACTCGCTTTGGTTGATGGGGGAGGGTGTGTGTGTATGCAAGAGCTTACCTCCAGCGCCTTCCTACACTTTATCCGGGATGACTTTTCGCAATGGACTAAATTATTGGGAGGGTGATTTATCTGGAAATAGTTTGCGCAAAATTGTATTTGTGGTAATTTGCAATTTTGCGACGAAAAAAGAAAAAAAAAGAAAACAGTATGACGGCATATTAAAAATGGTTTGCAATTGATTGGTTCAATGTCGCCAAAAAAAAATGGGGGATTCGGATAGATAATTTGGCTGGCTTGTGATACATCACTTTCGAATCGTGCGCACTACGACGACGCTCAAGAGGAGACCCCCGTTTTTTGTTTAAAGGTTACCCGAGCCCCGGAGGCATCGTCAACAAAAGTGAAACTCTCTCACGCAATCCACAATTCGGAATCCGCCAATCCCGAAGAGAGTTCAACGAACAATCGACCTCTCGCACAATCGCTCATATTTTTGGCGAAAGTAAAATCTCGCCTCGGCGTGAAGCTGATAATATAGAACAAGTTCTAGCCTGAGGGCACAATCCCAATCCCAACAGTCCAACACGCTCGAGTTGCAAGTGGCCAAGCAACTCTCGCCATACTGCTCGTACTACCCCGTGCTGTCTCCTTGTGTCACAATTGGTTTCCTCTCCGTCCTTCATACTGGATCTCCGAATCTCCTTTGCGCCGATATGTCTTACTCGTCGAGATGTGCAGACTTTCATTAGCAACCAATAAACTTTTATTTCATTTTTACTTCCACCCTTTTTTTTGGCTCCGCGCAAACTTGGGAAAGGAATAATTAAGAGAAATGCCTTTTCTTCTTTCTTTGCTGCAGCTGATATTAACCTTCACATGGTCCCGAGCACAGATCGCGGTGCTGCAAATGGTTTGATCAGCTTTACCGGTCGAACCTAATGTAGTTGCGCAACTTCAGACAATTTAGAATTGTGCGCTTGACATCGACGCTAAAAATCATTGTGGCTTGATAACAATACCCACCACTGTCTTCGTTTACACTCATAATTAGCACCCATCGGAACTTTCCTCCATAAGTGCACTTTCCGATATATGATAAGGGCGAAACTACAGGTGACTTAACCCCAACCTCAAAATAAGAAAGTGAATGGGAGAGGAAACAGTCGGTGGAAGAATGAGCAGAATGTCAGACGACAACAAAACAAAAAAGCAAAATTGCTCACCCAGATTCCAGTTCGTAAAATTTAAATTTATGACAGCGGTTGGCAGCACTCCTTTTTCCGTGTTACCGTCTGACAGCCGGCGTTGTTGTTTGACACCGCGGATGATGAATGGGGCGGCCAGAGAAACAAATATGCCGCTCTGCAGCATTTATCTACTGTCCGCTGATGAACGGAGACTGTTTGTAGCCGAGTTTACGAGTTTTGTTATTCCATTCCGGGACTTTTTTGTGGGGTTAAATTTGTTTCTTCTTGTGACGGTGTTATATTATGAGAGGATTTTGTAAACGACTTTACAATGACATGCTCATATTGTATTGTTAGGTTGACCCCTTCGAATTTACGGGGCAAAAGGGGTCCTAAAAGGGGAGTGAACCCGATGCTCCACCAACTATGGCTTCTAGAGCCGACATTACTATCTCAGCTGTAAACAGTTCCGATGTCTTCTCCACAAACCGGTAGACATCAGAGCCCGGCAAAGGCACACCTCCAATTGACCCATTTTATCCACTTCCCAACATTGCTTCGTCTCTATCCCATCCATACGATCCGACTGAGATTCTTACGGCGATACGCGCGCTGGAACCAGCCACATTCTCATTCACTTTCTACCCATGTGATCCGCCGCTTGTGCGGATCGTACGTCTCTGTAGGTCTGCCGGCATCGGTAATTGCAAGGGAAAGAGGAACAGCACGCTCGGGGGGGGGGGGGGCTGTAAGCCCGAGAAAGAAAGGTCATTGAACTTGCTCGCATGGAGAAGAAGTGGCTGTATCGGCGGATAGCCATATATTTGCGCGGTAAGCACTTGATTTCGATTTCATTTCGTTGCGGTTCCCGGCAAGGAGTGAGATCGTTACATGAGTTTTGAGGAAATTGTTTTGTTGCTGATTATGCAATTATGGATGCACTCAGAGGACAAAGGAAGCTTCCGGTTTCTTCCTAAATCACAAAAAGCGACAGAGACTTACCCAGCAAACATTAAATCGTATAATTTTGCACGTGCCAAGTCTTACAAGAAATCCGAATAAATCATAATCGCATATAATATCAATCAAAGTATGTATCGTGTATATTTGAAATCGCATAAAATGTAAAAACTCGATTTTATATACCATTATCAAATTAAGTCGCAATTCGGTATAATAAACATCAGTTTTATGATGTACATTGTCGTAAAATATATTTAATCCGCATCATATGCGTATATTACGTTGATGCAGTTTGTGTGTCGTATAAGCGTATAATTTAAATCGATTCAGTACTGTAGTAAATCGTGTTGCATGCTGAAGAAAATCATGAAACAGTAAATCATATTAGATCCTAATAAAGAACATATTACATCATATTGAAATGTCAATGATGCACTCGAAAGTTTTAACCGCTGTTGAATTAAATTTCAGATAGCCGCGCGAGATAGCTGGTGGATGATAATCCAGACGACCGGAGTTCGAACCCACATCGGAGCAGTTTTCACCAAACATCAATCTGTGGCATTTCAAACATTCATATTCCACTCCCAACACAAGTCAATCAAACAATTATTATTTCTACGAACATAAATACTCATATATAAAAATGGCGATTCGTGAGGTTGTAATAAACATTTCACGGAAATATTTTGCGCCATTTGTTTTTTCTATGTCTGTAATAAATCGTATATAAGTATGGCAAAAGTCGTATTTGGTACTTTGACAATTCATGAATATATTCATATTAGATCGCAATTTAATTCCAACATAATCGCTATTATAGCCGGTCAAAAATGCATATTCATCCAAAATTCGGTAAGCATTTGCCATGTATGTATATGGCCTCCACTTTTGCATGCATATGCCAGTTAGGCGCATTATATGCCAACCAAATTTTAGAGCATATGATGTTATATATACGCTTGTTATGCGATTTAATGTTTGCTGGGTAGCTTCATATTTAGGCGGTACGACATGGATCGATTTATGTTTGAACAGCAATGGGAAATATTGCAGAGTTATTTCCAGGGTGGATGCTGCGACGATACAAATAGAAAAAAAAGTAAGGAGGGTTGTGTCCGAGACACGACCGCATAGTCGTGTCTGTTGGTTTTGGATATGTTTGAAGAATTACATCATTATACTCTTTGATAATGATTTGGTGGCCCTGAAAAGGGCAATTTGCTGAAGAAAGGTCGGAAAATTCGGAAAATTGAATTCCCAAATGTTTGAAAATTACATCATAACAAGCGTTGTTAGTCCATTCGATGTTTGCGCTATCGAAATTGATCTTTGCTCGTAAGTGGAAATGGATTTTCAGGCGAAATAACGCATTTCCATATCTTATATCTTCTCTAAATGAAAATGGAAGACCAAATGTGTTGGTAAGCCAAAATCCGAGGAAGGAATGGTTCAATTTGAGTCAACTATATTTCGTTGTATTCGTCTCTTCCCGTAGATCAATATAGCGGAGAGAAAAATCGGAAAAATCGGAAAATTGAATTCCCATATGTTCTACAATTAGCTAAGCTTTGTTAGTCCATTTGATTTTGACGTTAACGAAATTGATTTTTGTTCGAAAGTGGTAAAGGATTTTCAGATGAAATAACACATTCTTATATCTTCTATCTAATGGAAGGCAAAATGTGTTGGTGTGCCCTATTTGAGCTGTCATAAGGACGTTTTTTGTAGAAGTACTAGACAATTTATAGTAAAAGGAAATTGTAAAGGGTCAAAGGGCAATCAATCAATGAAGAGTTCAGTGATTGGACTCATTAACGTTCACTTGGTAAGAAAACGTGGATTTTTGAATGTATTAAAATCAAAAAATCTATTTTGGGCGGGACAAAGTTCGTCGAGTCAGCTAGTATAAGATAATTATCAATACCGAACACAATTATCAATTTTTCTCATCAGTAAAAACATATTGCTTTAATATAGAGAAAACATATTTGAAATGGAAAAGGCAATTTTGTTTTATAATTTTTAATTCCTGAGTGTTTATTTAATCCAATGCGAATTTCAATTGGACTAACAACACCTAATACTATATGTGCAGATGACCGACGGATACAGGTTTTCTCCAGCTTCGAAACCTTGCAGAAATTGTCCGACAACAATTTTTGTACTTTCACTTATTGGTCGAAGTGGCGTTGTCCTTGAAAGACAAAGTACGCACACCAATTTTCTGTTTTTTTCATGACGATCCTTTTTGAAGGAAAAAATGCACACACGAGATTATCACGAGAAAGAATACAACTATATCGTAATCACGTACTCAATGTCTGTCAACGTTGCTGGAGCTTAATGATTAGGGATATTTTAAAATTTCAAAGCCTACTATGCCCGCTGATTTTTTTTAGATTGTCGTAAAGTAAGTAAGTAAGCTATGAATATTTAGCAGATCGTTTCTTCCTCTATATTAATTATTACAAAGTAAATCGTATAAACAACATACTTAAGCCTGTTTAGTGAGTTAAGTCGGTTGTAAATAATTACAATTGTAACAACGGCAACATGTACCTTCCGGTTGAAAACATCTCGGACAATTTGTTGGACCTTTTTGGAGGTATCTTGGCGATATTAAGTACATATAATTATGATTATATTGGTTTTTCTGACCTAAATACTTAAAATCAAGATTTCTCGAGGGGGTCTTCGTAGCCACTTGGTTACGCGTTCGCTTACCAAGCGATCGATCGTGAGTTCAAACTCAGGGCCCTCAATTGACCATCTTTGTGTTGTTATAGAATAACTACGTCCACGCAACCATCATCAGCGATGGAAATCGATCCACGGTCGAAATAAGATCGATTCATCCATGCAACTGCTCTGCTATGCAAGACACATCGGGCTGCTGTTCTATAAATAACTCAACAATGATCAATATCAACTGTCTCCGCTGTCCGGTCTGCTGAACAATGGATGAACAGAAAGAATACCCTTACGCCTAAATGGCTACTACTGTGTAATTTACCATAATGTAATGGAACAATGTAATGTGCTCCCGTGTCCGAGTGGTTAGCGTCATAACTAACATGCCGGGTGTTCGGGTTCGATTCCCGTTCTGGTCGAGGGAATTTTTCGTCAAAGAAATTTCCTCCGACTTGCACTGTGATCACGCGTATTCTAGAGCTTGCCACTCAGAATGCATTCAAGGCGTGTTATTTGGCATAGAAATCTCAACTAAGTACTAATAAAAATGACGTAAGTAATACTACGTTGAGACGGTGAAGTTCCTCTAGGAACGTTAGTGCCATTGAAGAAGAAGAAGAATGGAACAGAAAACTTAACGCCTAAATGGCTACTACTAACTTCTGTGTAATTTACAATTTATAGAAACATAAACATATGACGATTGAAACCCGGCTCTGTTACAGCTAAAATGCTAATGAGCCTAACAAATAAATAAATGAGATAAAAAAAAAAAGATTTCTCGAAAATTCTACTAGGGATTTTTTTTTAAAATTCGCCCAGAGATGTAAAATTACCTAAGGTATCGAGCCCTATACTTAGTTTTGATGGTCACTTTTTTTATAATAACGGTCCGTGTATGGGAAATGACTTTTTCGAATATTTCTTCACTTTTCCATTTTTTTTCTCGCCGCATGAACTTTTCTTGGGTGAAAATGAACACAACAAAACAGACAGCTTAAACCGAACGACCCGTTCTCGAGCGGGAACACAACTTGGTTTTTATTTATGAAAATTGAAATAAATCGTTTCATATATCAAGTCATTTTTAACACAACTGCTAGCATATACAATTTTACAATTACACTTGTGCTAAATTTTTCATAATACACGATCTGTCATTGATATGACATTTCACGAAGCAACCAATATTGAAGTTCCAAATTTAAATTTTATTTGCTAGAATTAATCGTAGCACTCATCCTACTTGCAATATAAAAATTGCATATATTTGCAATGCCGATTTTTCTCGCGCAGCTTGGTTCTGATGTCTCTGTTAGGGAACACATTTCGGTAGGAACAAATATTTCCTCTACTTTCATGTATTTGCAATGCCGATTTCCTCCAGGCAGCTTGGCTTTGATGTCTCTGTTAGGGAACCGACGCATGTGTCGTCAATTTCGACCAATTAGAAGTGGATATTTCCGTTATGATATGGGTACAGATTTTTCAATTGTTCGATAGTTAGTTTCATGACATATTTTATTTTATTGAATATAAAAAATTGTTATGGGGAGCCGAAATCGATTGACGGAAAACTTTCATCAATCCTTCATGAAATGACTGAGCAAAAAGCGTTTGAAATTGGATATTTTTCACGATGTGCTTAATTTTCGATTTTCGATGTTCCCGAAAGACGTAATCCTACGTCAAAAAATATTTCGATGGTTGCAGCTAGCATAAATATGTGAGTTTTCAGCAGAAGTTCATGAGACTGGTTTGGTGTTTGGGCAGAAGAGAGTTGCCATGGGATGATAATCGACGTTTAGGGCCAGAAATTACGAATTTGGAATCTCAATTTACAGTCATGTCTTTCTGTCTTTCTGATTCTTATGGACTCGGAAATCACTGAACCGATCGATGTGAAAAAATTTATGCAGTGTTTTTGGGGCCGGGGAAAGGTTCCTATGGCAGTTCGAAAACCCTCCCCTCTCTCTAAGGGAGGGCTGCCACACAAATGAAACACAAATTTCTGCATAACTTTTCAGCAAGGCTTTCGACATTCGATCTAAGCTCAATCAATATTTTGCCACCTTATTCCCAATATTCCCAACAACCTGTGAAAGTATTCGCCATGACTAGAGTTTGATACCTAAACTATTCTCCATCAGATTAGAAGGTTCAAACGAAATTTCAGCTTGGTAGAATTTGAATGAAAATTTCTACTTTGCGTTATTTAATTACTTCAAGCACGTAATCCTGACCCTAACTTAACCTATTTCCTCTAGATTTTGTAATATTCCTACTAAGACTTATTATCATACTATAAAATCATTTCCAGATACAATTTTCGTGTAGTATTTTTTCACCACTTGCAGAAACAATGTGATTGTCATTTACATAGAATTCTAACTTGATTCGGAAAAGTTAATTTTCATTCATAATCGCCATGAGTGTGGTTCGACGTTACACTTGAAGTGATTAAAGAGTGTTAATTTTATTTTTGAATAATTTACAAATACACAAACTAATGATATAAAGATTTAAATGAAGATTCCTGCATAAAAAATCATTTATAACGTGTGAGGATAAAAACTTGAACAATTTTTTAATTAATCTATGATTACGACGTGCTGCACAAATTAAAAGAAAAAACACTGCCAATTAATTCTGTCAAATAACGGTTAGTTGAAAAAATGGCATTGTCGGAGGAAAACCGTCGAAAATGAATTTTCAAATTTTGTGAGCATTCATTTTAATTTAAAAAAAAAACTGTATATACCGTACTATCAAACTCTTCGAGTATGGAAATACTTTTAAAAAAATCCGGTTCTAGACGGAAATGCACTTCACAAGACAGCAAAGTTCAAGTGAAATTGAAGACAGAAACGGCTGGTCGGTCGGCGAAATCATATCGTGAGCTGGGAAGAAAATATATGGTGGATCCAAAAACGGTGAAAAATGTTGGCACGGAATGAGTATAAAACGAAAAGCAACTCCGCCTGCGAATGACGGATCTCTACAGTAGCATGTTCGAAAAAGAACCTGAAACTATTGAGAACCAGAGTAGAGGATCCAAAGCCTCTAAAGTTGTAATAGCTGTTATCCATGCTGTTAAATGCGATTAGGAGGCATCACTCACTACAGTGAATCCTGATTCTAACCTTTCCCTCACTAACAACTATCCCTTCCTTGATAAACGCTAAGAAGCCACGCTATAGAGGTGACCCTTCTGGCTTTCGGGCGGCGAATATCATACTAACATTCCTTCCCTCCCCTGGTGACTGTAAGGACGTGACCGGCGTCGTTATATTTAAAGTTCGAATCACCGAAACTTGTACAATGAGAGTGGTTTGCTACTCCCAAGCGGAGTGGCAACTACGAAGCAATTTCTGCAGAATGGAATCCAAGAAACTCACGCATAAGCGTTAGCTTGTAGTTGGACTTGACCATTTGAATAATTTATTGATCCATGGCATGGCAGCTGTAACAAGGTGATGATTTTTTTCGATCGAAACCTTATATATATATATATATATATATATATATATATATATATATATATATATATATATATATATATATATATATATATATAAATGTTCCGTTCGTTTGTATGCGCGTCAAAAACTCGAAAAGTAGGGAACCGATTGAGCTCAAAGTTGGACACAATATACAATCCACTTCAAGGAGTGTTGTTACGACACAAAAAATTGGAAAACTTGAAGAAAAATGATTTTATATCTGACCAAGGTGCGTTTCTGAAATTGAGCTTCTAATATAAATCGACTATTCAGTAATGAATATGCGTTCGATGTGATGGAAACATCTTTTTCCCACATGTTAGACAAAATCGTGAACTGCAATTATGTTTCGAAGTGATTTAAAATTTACCGATTTCCCTCATCTATCTCTAAAGGGTGTGTCACATCAAATTGCATCACGGAAAAAACGCTGTAGAAATTCGCCCAGTAGACCGATCCTTTTGAAAAATTTTAGACAGTAAAATAAAAACTATTAAACAACTTTTGGCATTTTCCATTTTTCATACTTCGAGCCCAAGCCCGTATGCTCGTACCTTCCTCTTTACCCCGTCCATAAGGTTCTGTACAACGTCAGGTTGTAGTTTTTTTTGAGCAGAAATCCATTTTCTCTTGAAGTCCGCCTCCGATTTGACAACTTTTGGGTTCTTCCGGAGGGCCTGCTTCATAATCGCCCAATATTTCTCTATTGGGCGAAGCTCCGGCGCGATGCTGCGGGTTCATTTCCTTTGGCACGAAGGTGACCCCGTTGGCTTCGTACCACTCCAACACGTCCTTTGAATTATGGCACGAAGCGAGATCCGGCCAGAAGATTGTCGGGCCCTCGTGCTGCTTCAATAGTGGTAGTAAGCGCTTCTGTAGGCACTCCTTAAGGTAAACCTGCCCGTTTACCGTGCCGGTCATCACGAAGAGGGCGCTCCGCTTTCCGCAAGAGCAGATCGCTTGCCACACCATGTACTTTTTGGCAAACTTGGATAGTTTCTGCTTGCGAATCTCCTCCGGAACGCTGAATTTGTCCTCTGCGGAGAAGAACAACAGGCCCGGCAGCTGACGAAAGTCCGCTTTGACGTAGGTTCCGTCGTCCATTACCAGGCAATGCGGCTTCGTCAGCATTTCGGTGTACAGCTTCAGGGCTCGCGTCTTCCCCACCATGTTTTGCCTTTCGTCGCGGTTAGGAGCCTTCTGAACCTTGTATGTACGCAGGCCCTCCCGCTGCTTGGTCCGCTGGACGAATGAACTTGACAAATTCAGCTTATTGGCGACATCCCGGACCGAACTTCTCGGATCACGTCTAAACTGCTTAACTACGCGCTTGTGATTTTTTCACTGACGGAGCATCCATTTTTGCCGTTCTTCACCTTCCGGTCGATAGTTAGGTTCTCGAAGTATCGTTTTAGTACTCTGCTGACCGTGGATTGGACGATTCCCAGCATCTTACCGATGTCCCGATGTGACAACTCCGGATTCTCGAAATGAGTGCGCAGGATTAATCCAAATTTACGAAAAATTTACAGTGAAGCATGGCCAACGTGATCTATACACTCTTATCTGATTATAAGCGAAAGCTGAAGATATAATTCCTAAAAATTAAATTTCTACAGCGTTTTTTCCGTGATGCAATTTGATGTGACACACCCTTTATGATGATTGAACATTATTGATTAAGAGTAAACAAGTGTAGCTTAGTATACAATGTGACATTTTTGATTTAGACCGTATTGGTTTGGAAATATTAGATGATTTGCTTATGTGGTCCAAATTCGCTCTTTTCCCCTATTGTGCATAGATGGGGTTGGGGTCTGGGGACTGTTATGGCCACTCAAGCATTTTAATCTCTATGGATTGAAAATAACGCACCTTCAAGGTGTGCTTGGGATCATTGTCCTGTTGGAATATATAGCTTTTATATTCGTTTTTCTGAGTGAGGGCCTTAAGTTTTCCTCCAAGACATTCACATAGGACTCAGCAGTCTTATTTACATCGATCTTGACGAGATTGTCCACCCCTTTCCAAGAAAAACAACCCCTCCCAAGAAACGATTCTCCACCGTGTTTAACTGTTACTTGTGTAGGCTAGATAGCTCAGACTTCAGGCTGTCATTTCTTTGTGTTTTTTAATCTTAAACTTACTCTAATCGGTCCTAACAATCTTCTTCCAAAAGTCAGTATGACTGGAGCTCCTGGTCGTGGATCGTCACCATTCTCCTTGAACCGTTTTGCTCAAGTTTTGGTGTCAAAGGATTTTCTTCATTTCAAAATGAATCATGCAAAAAAAAAGTTGCAAATCATGACTATGTACCGAAATTGTATAAAAATGTAAAAATAATGATAATCTTGCATGTTAACCCTTTGCGGTCGTATTCAATCTGGACATGGGTGCCATACTGGTCGGAATTATTTTTACTTGAAAGAGCAGTGATGCATAATTTGTATGATAATGAAAGATAAACAAGATATTTTCAATTCGTTGTGAACTTTAGATGTGTATCCCCTGAATACTGTGTTTTCAAATGCTGTTTTTATAAAAAAAAATATATATATTCTAAAACTCTCGTTCGTGTGCCATCTTTCGACACTGTCCCTCAAAATAAGGTCCTGGTTTTTGACTACAGTTCTGCACGGTAAAAAAGGTTTGGTGGCTGAGAACAGACATAGTAACGCGAATATTTAATTTATCACTTGCATTACTTTTTCCAAAAATGTACGCTTTCACGAGGAATTGAAATTTGAGCAATTTAAAAAAATTAATACATTACGTGTCACTTCTTTACAAAATCAACAACAAATTTCGCACGAATTATAACAAGTTTAGTCAAGTTTAGGGGGAGTCTAAATTCGTGCTTTTTGTGTTCACGTGGTATGTGGACAGGCCCATTATATAAACATTTCCATTGCACTTCTACACCCAAAATTGATTTTTAGCTCATGTTTTGTCATCTCGATTTATGACATTAAATGAGACATAACATAACAGAAAATGTCATGACTCACAAATACTGGTAAGCATTTGTATAATATACATGGTACAGCAATATAGGTTTAATACGAGCGAGCGAAACAAAAGACAAATAAGGGGCTGTCCACATACCACGTGGACAGAAAAAGTACGATTTTAGACACCCCCCTCCCCTTCCGTGGACAAGCGTGGACATTCCCGATACCCCTCTCCATCTTGTCCACGTGGACATCCCTCCATTTTTAAAAGGAATAATTGAATTTTCTATGTTCTATTCCATATTTTCTATTGGTAAAAATGTAAGCTATTACTATTAAATGGTTTGTTCCCCCTTTTTTTTATCGAGCTCGGGAAGCTTTTTAGTTAGTTTTGTCCGCTGAATTCCGTATGAAAATATTATTCATGGAAATAATCTCACGCATTTTAATTAAAAGTCGATACAGGTTTGCTGAGTTCTTTGAGTTTTCAATTCGCTTTGCAGGCGAATTGCCGCTCAAATTCATAGATGTTAGTCAGTGCCTGGTTTCTGACGCCGTCCACTTAACAGATCCGCAGATTCATCATACCTATCAAAATTAGTTTATTAATGAAAATTTTTCCTCTTCTAAACATCATTTACATTACACAAAACCTGGTTGGGTAGTGCATGGCGGCTACAGTGAACCTTGTCATAACTAAACACAATCAGTATAATCGTGATTGAAGATTTCATTAATCAATATTTTTCTATACAGCTTCGTTAATCGTGGAAAATACTAAATAAATTGTATGAAGAAATGCATGTCTATAAAAAATATGCTTTTGATTTTTTCATAAAATCGACACGAGTTTACAGGACAACCTTATACCGTTTTGTATTTTTATGTTGTCGGGTGAGCCACAGTTGTTACAAGAACTTGAACAAGTGATAGTCTAAGGAAGGAATATCTGGTGAATACGGCAGGTAGAATCCCAGCCAAACTACAAAAAATGTAAGCCGAATTGTCAAACAGACATTAGGTTTGACATTGTCCTGGAGGAATTCAACCCCGATAATTCTGGCCTTGAACTCGCTTTAGAAGTGTTCAGGTGCCATGTCGGCACTCGGACAGCTCTCGAACTCTACTGAAAGCTTAGATTTAGGCACTTTAACAGTTTCCTAAGCCAACTAGCAATTTAGCTGCAGGCATTTTCCGAGCAGAGCCCTTAAGAAAGGGGTAAAATGATGTAAAAAATCAAATAAAATTTCGTTCGTTTTTCGTCGAGAATTAACTTTGCACACTTTGGAGTTCTCAAAACTGCCTATCGATTAGCAGTGCGTTCATCATTTATCGAATTTTTAATCGTCGAAGACGATGGAGCACTTTTTTATTCAAACAAAAATAACTTTGTATTGAAAAGTCCGACAGGAAAGTTCTTGCAATCCAATGAAAGCTAGTTGATAAGGTCAATTGTATTTTTTTTGTTGACTTATTCAGCTAAAAGTCTGCACTGCACGCTGCACGAAAAACCTTGAAATAACAGAAAAAAATTGTTTTTTTTGTTTCTATATTTTTATTCACTATAGTCACACACACACATGAGAAACCCGTCGAGATACTCGAGACGCCGAAGGGTCCTCTGAACACACGATCGGACAAGAGAAGGAGGGACACCCCAGGAGAAGAAGAAGAGCTGAAAAAGGCCAAGAGCGATCTGAGTAACGCGAAAGGAGGTGAAAGCAGTGAATGGCGTACTGTCGATAACCAGACAGAAAAACGCAAAAAACAGAAGGAGAAGAAGAAAAAAGTTGAGCAGGAAAAGAAGAAACTCGGACCTCGAGTGGAGCGAATCAAGGGCGATGCTTTGATCGTTGAAGTGTCAGCAGGAGTATCGTATGCAGCTATCCTTCGGAAAGTGAGAGACGATCCGGAGTTGCAGACACTGGGCGAGAACGTCGTGAAAACTAGGCGCACGCAGAAAGGCGAGATGCTCTTCGAGCTTAAAAAAGATCCAGCGGTTAAGAGCTCTGCTTTCAAACAACTCATTGAGAAGTCACTAGGGGAGGAGGCGAAGGTGAGAGCTCTCTCTCAGGAATCAACCATCGAGTGCCGGTATCTGGACGAGATCACGACTGTTGAGGAATTGAGAACTGCGTTACAGTCACAATGTGACCTTGGCGATGTGCCAATGACAATCCGGCTGAGAAAGGCATACGGTGGGACACAAACGGCCTCGATACGGCTCTCGAAACAAGCTGCGAATAAACTGGTGGAGAAGGGTAAAATAAAAGTGGGGTGGTCCGTGTGCCCGATGAAAGCTCCCCCTCGTATGGCCAAGCAAATGGAGAGATGCTTTCAATGCATGGGCTTCGGTCACCAGGCGAAAAACTGCGGTGGTCCTGATAGATCGAAATTGTGCAGGAAGTGCGGGACGGAAGGTCACGTTGCTAGAGACTGCACAAAGCAACCGAGGTGCATGTTGTGCAAGGAGGAGGACGGAAACGACCACGTCACAGGTAGCTTCAAATGTCCGGCGTACAAAAAGGCGATTGCGGGTTCGCAGTAATGGAGGTTACCCAGCTCAACCTCAATCATTGCGACATAGCACAGCAATTGTTGTGGCAGTCAACAACTGAAACTAAATGCGACGTTGCAATGATCGCAGAACCGTACCGAGTTCCTCGCGATAACGGAAAATGGGTGGTGGATAAAGCAGGGATGGCTGCAATACTAGTGATGGGAAGGTACCCCATCCAAGAAGTGGTGGAAAGCTCACAGGAAGGTTTCGTGATCGTCAAAATCAACGGAATCTTCATGTGTAGTTGCTATGCACCCCCAAGATGGTCAGCGGAGCAGTTTCACGAGATGTTGGACGTACTCACGGATAAGGTCAGCGGCCGCAAACCAGTCATCATCGGAGGAGACTTCAACGCCTGGGCTGAGGAGTGGGGAAGCAGATGCACCAACGCCAGGGGGTACAGCCTACTAGAAGCCTTCGCAAAACTAGACGTCACACTTCTGAACGAAGGCACTAGCAGCACCTTTCGAAGGGACGGCCGCGAATCCATCATCGATGTAACTTTCTGCAGTCCATCACTGGCGGCTAATACGAAGTGGAGAGTGTCGGAGGGATACACACACAGCGACCACCAGGCAATCCTGTATAGTGTCGGCCAACGGAATCCCGCAGCGGTACGGAATACAAAAACCTTTGAGCGGAAGTGGAGGACAAAGGTTTTTGACAAGGAGCTTTTCGTCGAAGCACTACGCATAGACAGCAGAACTCTTAATCTGAGCGCCGACGGGCTGACAGGAACATTGGTGAGGGCATGCGATACAGCGATGCCGAGAAGACTGAACCCGACGAATGAACGACGTCCAGCCTACTGGTGGAACGAGACACTCAGCATCCTCCGCGCTAACTGTCTACGAGCCAGAAGAAGAGTCCAGAGGGCACGAACCGATGTAGAGAGAGAGGAGCACCGCGCGTCTTTCCGAGCGACTAGAGCCGCCTTGAAACGAGAGATACGTAGGAGCAAATCGAACTGCTATAGGGAGCTGTGTCGAGACGTCGACGCAAATCCTTGGGGTGAAGCATATCGAATCGTGATGGCGAAATTCCGTAGTTCAACGACTCCCATGGAATTATGTCCGGAAAAACTCGAGGTCATTGTGAATGGACTCTTTCCGCAGCACGACCCACCGACGTGGCCACCCACACTGTACGGTGAGGACGAAGCAGAGAACGCACAAGTCACCAACGAAGAACTCATCGCGGTGGCAAAAGGTCTAAAGTTGAAAAAAGCACCCGGCCCCGACGGAATCCCCAATGTGGCCCTGAAATCGGCGATCCTTGCTTTCCCCGACATGTTCAGGGTGGTGCTGCAGAAATGCCTGGATGACGGTCTCTTCCCTGCGGAATGGAAGATACAAAAGTTGGTGCTGCTCCCGAAACCAGGAAAGCCACCTGGAGATCCAGCGTCGTATAGGCCTATTTGTTTGTTGGATACTTTGGGAAAGCTCTTGGAAAGGGTTATTCTCAACAGACTGGTGAAATGCACGGAGGATGACCACGGATTGTCGAAAATGCAGTTCGGGTTCCGGAAAGGAAAGTCGACAGTGGACGCTATTCGGACAGTTATCGAGAAAGCTCAGGTCTCGCTTAAACAAAAACGAAGAGGCGACCGTTACTGCGCGGTGATTTTGATTGACGTGAAGAACGCCTTCAATAGTGCCAGCTGGGAGGCCATCGCCGAGGCGCTACACAGATTGAAGGTCCCTAGCTACCTGTACAGGATACTGAGGAGTTATTTCCAGAATCGGATCCTGGTATACAACACAGACAGGGGACAGATAGTGAAGAATATCTCGGCGGGAGTTCCACAAGGTTCCATCCTAGGTCCTACGCTTTGGAACACGATGTACGACGGTGTTCTAAGGCTGAAGCTACCCAGAGGTGTGGAGATCGTGGGCTTCGCGGACGACATCGTAACAACGGTAATCGGCGAGACGCTTCAGGAGGTGGAAATGTTGGCGACTGAGGCTGTAGACATGATCGGTAGTTGGATGGACAGCGTAAAGCTCCAGATGGCACATCACAAAACCGAGGTGCTGTTAGTGAGCAATCGTAAGGCAGTGCTGCGGGCAGAGGTATCGGTCGGAGGACATACCATCGTTTCGAAGCGGGCGGTGAAGTACCTCGGAGTCATGATCGACGACCGGCTGAACTTCAACCAGCACGTCGACTATGCATGTGGGAAGGCGTCAAAGGCCATCAACGTGGTGGCGAGGATCATGCCAAATAGCTTTGGCCCAAGCAGCAGCAAGAGGCGTCTCTTGGCAAGTGTATCTTCGTCGATACTGAGGTATGGTGGCCCTGCCTGGTTGGCGGCTCTGGAAACCCACCGAAATCGGAGGAAGCTGAACAGCACATTCCGACTCATGGCCATGCGAGTCGTAAGTGCTTATAGGACCATTTCGACAGAAGCTGTGTGTGTAATCGCCGGAATGATTCCCATCTGCATCACTCTGGCGGAAGATAGCGAGTGCTACAAGCGACGGGAAAGCAGAGGTATCCGGAAATTGATGAGAGCGGAGTCGTTGGACAAATGGCAGTATGAATGGGATACGGCAGAAAATGGTAGATGGACGTACAGGCTGATACCGGTACTTTCGACCTGGTTGAACAGGAAACACGGTGAAGTTAACTTTTACTTGACGCAGTTTCTGTCTGGGCATGGCTGTTTCAGGCAATATCTACACCGGTTCGGGCACGCAGTTTCACCCCTCTGTCCGGAGTGTGGAGATATGGAGGAAACACCGGAGCACGTCGTTTTTGTCTGTCCCAGGTTCACCGAAAGGCGCGAGGGGCTGCCTGCACTTCATGTCGGGAATATTGTGGAGGAGATGTGTCGCGACGAGATGATCTGGAATGCCGTGAGCAGTGCAATCACACAAATCATGTCGGAGCTGTAGCGAAGGTGGAGGGCTGACCAAAGTGCTGACAACGTCCGACGGTGAAAGGTGAACAACGGCGACGGCTGTTGCAAGAGATGGTACCTCACGAGAGTAGCTGTGACGGGGTGCGCGTTGTGTTGGAGGGCACCACCTAATCGGCTCTCCGCTGGGAAGAGAAATCCTGCGAGGGTGACTGTGACGGGGCGCGCGTCAAGTTGGAGGGCGCTTCCTAATCGGTGCACGTCTCGACAGGTAAACGGATACTGCCGCGGAGAACAGCAAAAGGCCTGCCTGACAACGCCTGATCGTGGCCTGGATGGAGGAACACCGCGAACATTTCGAAGGAACGAGCATCAAGGATGAAGCCACGATCAAAATGGTGAATACCCCACGAGAGTAGCTGTGACGGAGTGCGCGTCAGGTTGGAGGGCACTGCCTAATCGGCGCTCCGATGGGAAGAGAAACCCCGCGAGGGTGGCTGTGACGGGTTGCGCGTCAAGCTGGAGGGCAATTCCTAATCGGTTCACGTCTCGACGGGTAAATTCAAAATGCCTGCGAAGAGGACATCAGCGCAGTGGAATTAATAACGAATGGAAAGAAAAAAATATTGAGAAATAGACGGGTGGGTAATGTCGGTGACATAACCGGAGTGACGTAGGACTATACAAAGGGGACAGCTTTTGCTAAATATATATTTTAAATATATTGTTTTATTTTCTTCTCCTAGGTGAATTCCTACCTATCTACCTGAAAAATGGATTAGTTTACTGTTTACTCTTTATGAACATGTTGGGGGTTCTGAAAAGAACCTTTGGTGTTGTGTTTTTGCGTTTTTTTTTACAAACTTGATTCTTGATTTTTTTCTGAAGGCTTTGTACTTATTAAATGTTCAACGTCGGGCATCTTTCGGCGTATACACATATCTTACAATCAAAATGATGGCTGTGATAGGGAATGCACAGGTGGTCATCAGCTCGTTCACTATCATATATTTCACTATTGAGCACATTACCGTACCTTAAGCTGTGGTTTCGGAGACGAATGAATTGTAAGATTTGTAGTCTCCGCAAACAAAGGAAATAAAAAGAACTGAGGTTTTGGAGACGAACTCTACGATCTGTCGAGAAATAAACGAGCTATAAGCGTTCTGAAAAACCAACAGTAAATATAGGAACGGATGACCTTCGGATTAAAGTCCTTTAAAATAAGAACAGAGCAGCAGGAAATACATAGCTCATCGTGTTGCTCCTTAGTTATTTCTCTATGCAATGCAGATGTAACGTCAGTCAATTTTCAACATCAGTTATCAACCAACGAAAGCAGTTCTTGCTACCGAGAAAATTCGTTAATGCCATCAAGCATTATGTGTTGTAATGTGTTGTAATTTGAAGCCACTTTCAATTCGGAAACCATGCATGGGTTTGTGAAAACTGAATGATCAATTTAAAAGTCCCCAGCCACCAATAAGTTCAAGAACAAGCATAAACAAAAAAACAGTTTATATTATATGTCATATTATGTCACTTTAGAATGCATTGGTATTGTGAAAAACTTTTAATAACTCTTCTTTGAATGGTTTAATGGCCCTGAAAAGCGCCGTGTTTTACGGTGGCTGGTTTTGCCACCAAAGCAGTCTGTATAAACAAACTTTTTCTTTCTTATACCTGCTGCCGTTTTGCGATTGCGTTTGCCGCTCGCTGAAACTAGTTGTTGCCTTGATGAGCTGAAACTAGTTGTTGCCTTGATGAGCGCCGAACCGAAGCTGCTCTGTTCTTGATGCGGGTTTTCTGATTGTCGTGAGCAGCTTTGCAAGCCAACTCGAGCACTCCGACGGTCGAAACTCTATAATCGCTGTTAGGTATACTGGTGCTCCGGCACCAATCCGTTCGGCCTAGTTACCCTTGCGGAGCAATCAGTGAATGCGACCAACAGGGAACTGGAGACCTGCACGGTTCGAATGAGACTTTGCCTTTCCCTTAACTTGTCCTGCTTTGTTACGTCCACGATGCCGATGCCGTACAACCACACGGGTTTACGGTTTGAAAGAAAATAAGATATTTTTTTGGGGTCCGCGCGTTTTATACTCTAGCGGTACACACTCACAGGATAGAGACAAATCGGCAGACTCAGCCAAAGGGGCGAGTCCAACGAGACGAACGAATGAGCGTTAAAAGTCAGCGATGGCAAAAAATACATTCATTACGATTTGTTCTCTCGTTGGATTCACATGCAGGCTAAAAAGGGTCCTTTTCAGGATCACAAAATTATCTTCAATCTAAAGAGTTTATTGTTTTGTTATCACTCGATATCCCCATCTTGTTCGGCTAAACCTTCCTGTTTAGCGATTTGTTGCCACTCGCCACAGCTTTCACAGTTGGAAAATTTCTTCCCATCCAGCTTTGTGACATGTTGTACAGTAAATTACATTCAATGGGACGTGCCGAAGCACCACTCAGTGTCGCATTGGAGGCGATTTTAACCTGTAATTGAACATTTGCGATGACAGTGGTACAGTGTCGACTTTCAATGTGGGGTCATAATTTGGATCTCTATGTTTACAAAAATGTCCAACTAAATAAGTCGCATTACATGTCCGTCCAATTATCTAAATGTCGAACTAATTGTAAATTACTGTACTTTCAATCTGGAAACAATTTAAGAATTGGTGAAAATTGAATAATCAGGAAAGTCCCCAACTGTCAATAAGCTCAGAACAACTGCCAAATTCACATACTCAGCAGATCCTGGCAAACAAATTATGAAAAAATCAATCTGTGTTTTATTATTATTTTGGATATTATTTTAGAAAGCATTGAACTGTATTTCGTAAACTCTTTTTTGAAAGGTTTAATGGCCCTGATAAGCGCCTTGTTTTATGCAATGGTTCCAATTTAGAAAACTTTGTACTCGTGGTTTTGAAAAAAAACCATTTCGAACGCCCTCGATGCCGCCTTGTTCTGGATTTGCCACCAAAGCAGATTGTATAAAGAACAAACTTTTTTCTTCTGCTACCAGCTGCCGTTTTACGATTGTGTTTGCCACTCGCCATTCGCTGCAACTGCCTGTTGTCTTGATGTCCACCGAACCGAATGTGTTCTGTTCTGAATGCGGGTTTTCTTATCGTCGCGAGCAGCTTTGCCAGCTGACTCGATCACTTCGGCGGCCGAAACTATATAACGCCGGCTAGGTGGACTGGTGCACTGGTACTAACGCGCTCGGTCTAGCTACCCTTGCGGAGCAATTGGCGAATACACCTACGGGAAATTGCAGACCAACACGGTTCGAGCGGGATTTTGCCTTTCCCTTCACTTTTCCTCCTTTACCATGTCCAGACATGGCTGCTTGGGTTGGTTTGTTGATGTGTTGTGATACGAACCGATGTGGTGTACGGTTTGAATGAGAATGATCGTTACGGCAGCGGAGCGGGGATTTTTAAGCTGACTGGCTGGCTCGAGAATTACGCATGTGTGAGACTACGACCAATGTTTCGTTCATTTTTTTTCTTTTTCCTTTCCAATCGTGCTTCATTCTATTTCGCTGCTGCTCTGGTTGCCCGTTTTGGTCGGAACGATTTGAGGAGCACAAAATGGACCAATCAAAAATGGGCACATAGTGCATTTGGACAATGCTTGATATTTCACAATTATTCAATTATTTATCTCAAGAAAAATGAAATATTATTCGTTATGGTAGATGCGTAGATATATTTCCTATCAATTGATGCAAAAACCTTTGCGATCTATCGAGAAATGCTCGAGTTATAAGCGTTCCAAATCTTGCATTTTTTCCTACTTGTTCAGTGCCTAGATTTCCATTTCACCCCCTGTATCTTCCGGTTAGACGTAGTCCTACGTCAAAAGGGAAGGACAACGCTAGTTAGCGTTGAAAACTCGAGAAGTGCATGAGCACAGCCGCCCCCTGAAGTAGTCGCCTAGCTGTGGTCCCAGGGGGAATAAGGCAACGAGTAGAGGGCTTGGTTTTTGTGGGTGCGATCCCCACTCGACGTCTGGGTTAACCCTTCCCAGGTAAGGCTGGTAGAGCGTTCCTCACCTCTTTAAAAAAAAAAAAAAAAAACACGAAGACGAACACAGAATGGAGAAATGTTGTTTGAATTGAAGAAGAACCCAGCGATTAAAAGTTCGACATATAAAGAGCTATTCGAAAAATCTCTGGGAGAAACGGCGAAAGTTAGGGCTCTTTCCCAAGAGATAGCGATCGAATGTAGAAATCTGGATGTGATCACGACAGAGGACGAGCTGAGAGAAGCCCTGAACGAACAGTTCGAACTTAGCGATGTCTCCTTAACAATCCGACTGAGGAAAGCATTTGGAGGTACACAAACAGCAGTGATAAAACTGCCAAGAATCGCAGCAAGAAAACTGCTAGAGACTGGCAAAATAAAAGTTGGATGGACGGTGTGCCCTCTGAGAGCTATTCAGCAAATGATGAGGTGTTTTAAATGCATGGATTTTGGCCACCAAGCTAGAAACTGCAATGGACCTGATAGAACGGCCTCATGCTTAAGATGTGGTGATAAGGGGCACTTAGCGAAAGTGTGTACTAAGCCTCCAAGATGCATGCTCTGTACGGCGGAGGCAGATAACGATCACGTTACCGGGGGCTCGAGATGCCCAGTCCTTAAAAGAGCGCTGGCAGCAACAACTAAATGGAGGTAACACAAATAAACCTCAACCACTGCGACACGGCACAACAATTGCTATGGCAAGTCGCATCTGAAACCAAATGCGATGTGGCGATCATAGCAGAGTCGTATCAGGTACCCCCAAACAACGGAAATTGGGTGACCGATAAAGCTAAAATAGCCGCAATTACGACGTTGGGAAAATACCCCTTCCAGGAAGTTGTATCCAGTGATTATGAAGGGTTCGTGATTGTCAAAATAAACGATATCTTTGTATGCAGCTGCTATGCACCTCCGAGATGGACGATCGAGCAGTCCGACCAGATGCTCCACAATATAACGGAAGAGCTCGTCGGACGGAATCCCATAGTTATCGGCGGGGACTTCAACGCCTGGGCAGTAGAGTGGGGGGAGCAGATTCACCAATGCGAGGGGGTTTAGTCTGCTCGAAGGACTGGCAAAGTTGAACATAAGACTAGTCAATGATGGCTCTACTAGCACTTTTCGCAGAGATGGGAGAGAGTCAATTATTGATGTAACCTTCTGCAGCCCGTCGTTAGCATCTAACATAAACTGGAGAGTGTGTGATGATTATACCAACAGCGACCATCAAGCAATTCGATACACCGTCAGCACCCAGTCTCCGCTAACAAGGAGAGTGACGAGAACAAGTTGTAAGAAGTGGAAATTGAAGGAATTCGAAAAGAACCTCTTCATCGAAGCACTGCAGGTAGCACGAATAGCCACCACCTTAAATGCAAAGGAACTGACAGATGTTGTAACGAGGGCTTGTGACGTCACCATGCCGCGAGTAACAATACCGAAAAACGAACGCCGTCCAGTATACTGGTGGACCGAGGCGATCAACACCCTTCGGACTAGCTGTCTCCGGGCCAGACGGAGAATGCAAAGGGCTAGAACTGATACCGACAGAGCAGTGTGCAGGGAAGTTTTCAGAGTGGCGAGAGCCGCACTCAAACACGAAATAAAGCTTAGCAGAAGGAATTGCTTTAGAGAACTGTGCCGCGACGTTGATACGAACCCTTGGGGCAATGCATATAGAGTGGTGATGGCAAAACTCAAAGGTCCCTCGACCTCCCAAGAAACGTGCCCGGACAAGTTGAACAGCATCGTTGAAGGGCTCTTCCCGCAGCATGATCCTACGAGCTGGCCACTTGCACCATACGACGATAATGAAGATCTTGTCGAGAGAGTGACCATAGGGGAGCTGATAGCGGCAGTCAAAAAGTTGAAAATGAAAAAAGCACCTGGTCCAGATGGAATCCCCAACGTGGCCATCAAAGCCGCTGTGCAAGCGTACCCGGACATATTCAAAGCAACGCTGCAGAAATGCCTCGATGATGGATATTTTTCAGATATCTGGAAGAGACAGAGACTGGTATTGCTACCAAAACCAGGGAAACCATCAGGGAATGCATCTTCGTACCGGCCCATCTGCCTTCTCGACACACTCGGGAAACTGCTGGAGAAAATCATTCTCAACAGGCTGTTAAAGTGCACAGAAAATGAAAGTGAATACGGACTATCGAAGATGCAGTTCGGGTTCCGGAAAAAAAGAAAGCAAAGCACTGAGGCAAAAAAGGCGCGGAAATCGATTTTGCGCGGTAATTACTATCGATGTGAAAAACGCATTCAACAGTGCCAGCTGGGAAGCTATCGCGGTAGCGTTACATAGAATGCTAGTCCCGGATTACGTGTGTAAAATTCTTAAAAGCTACTTCCAGAACCGAGTCCTGATTTATGATACAGCGACAGGACAGAAGTCGTATAACATAACAGCGGGGGTTCCACAGGGCTCCATTCTGGGCCCAACGCTATGGAACGCAATGTATGATGGTGTACTGTTATTGAAGCTTCCCAGGGGCGTGAAAATCACTGGTTTTGCAGATGATATTTCATCGACGGCGATCGGAGAATCTCGAGAGGAAGTCCAAATGTTGGCTACAGAGGCAATCAAAACTGTCGAAGACTGGATGAGCAACTCCAAACTACAGATAGCACACCAGAAAACTGAGATGGTGCTGATCAGTAACTGCAAAGTTTTGGAGCAAGCGAAAATTACCGTTGGTGAACACAGTATCCTGTCCAAACGAGAACTGAAATATCTGGGTGTTATTATAGATGATCGACTAAACTTCAAGAGTCACGTGAAATATGCATGTGAGAAAGGTCGCGACTGGAATGGCTGGAATTATGCCAAATAACGCGGGACCATGTAGTAGCAAGAGGCGCCTTCTGGCTAGTGTATCCAATTCGATACTACGTTACGGTGGTCCGGTCTGGGTCGCAGCGCTCGAAGTTAAACAAAATCGGACACTGCTAATCAGAACCTTTAGAATTATGGCGATGAGAGTAGCGAGTGCATACCGAACGATATCTGCAGAAGCAGTATTCGTCATAGCGGGAATGATCCCCATCGACATCATCCTCGCTGAAGACAACGTACGCTATATGCAAAAAACAACGAACGCGCAGAGCAACAGAGAATTGCAGAAAAGAGCAAGATTAGATTCAATACGAAAGTGGCAACAGGTATGGAACAACACGTCTAACGGTCGATGGACCCATCGACTAATTCCAAATATCACAAATTGGATTGGGCGAGAGCATGGAGAAGTAAATTTTTATTTGACGCAATTTCTGTCAGGTCATGGATGTTTTAGGCGGTACTTGAACAGGTTCGGACATGCGAACTCACCGTTCTGTCCTGAGTGTGGTCAAGTAGACGAAACAGCGGAACACGTGGTCTTCGAATGTCCTCGATTTGTCCAGCAGAGAAGAGAATTGATCGTTGCGTGTGGGCCCAATTTGAATGCCGATAACATCGTACACGAAATGTGTAAAAGCGAGTACTCGTGGAATGCAGTGAATAGTGTCATAGTCGCAATAATGACGGAACTCCAACGAAGATGGAGAGTAGACCAAAGAATGAGCGCAAGAAACACAGAGCAGTGAGTGCATAAGCACAGCCACCTCCCGAAGTAATACCAAACGGTGGTTCCGGGAGAGAAATGGCATGAAGAAGGAGGTGGTTTTTGGTGAGTAGGAATCTCACACTATCCAGTCAACACGGCGACTGGGTGTCTATGCAAGATTTCCACCTTCTACAAAAAAAAAAAAAAAACACACACACACACACACCAAGATAACAATGTTTCCGTGTGAAAAGTCCCTAAGCTTTCCGCATACTTTGCCACAACAACACGGCCCAGACCGAGATAAATATTGTTCTCCTTCATGCGCTCTTTTTGACGTAGGACTACGTCTAACCGGAAGATATAGGGGGTGAAATGGAAATCTAGGCACTGAACAAGTAGGAAAAAATGCAAGATTTGGAACGTTTATAACTCGAGCATTTCTCAATAGATCGCAAAGGTTTTTGCATCAATTGATAGGAAATATATCTACGCATCTATCATAACGAATAACATTTCATTTTTCTTGAGATAAATAATTGAATAATTGTGAAATATCAAGCATTGTCCAAATGCACTATGTGCCCATTTTTGATTGGTCCATTTTGTGCTCCTCAAATCGTACCGACCAAAACGGGCAACCAGAGCAGCAGCGAAATAGAATGAAGCACGATTGGAAAGGAAAAAGAAAAAAAAAGAACGAAACATTGGTCGCAGTCTCACACATGCGTAATTCTCGAGCCAGCCAGTCAGCTTAAAAATCCCCGCTCCTCTGCCGTAACGATCATTCTCATTCAAACCGTACACCACATCAGTTCGCATCACAACACATCAACAAACCAGCACAAGCAGCCATGTCTGGACATGGCAAAGGAGGAAAAATTAAGGGAAAGGCAAAACCCGCTCGAATCGTGTCGGTCTGGAGTTCCCCGCAAGGGTAGCTAGGCCGAGCGCATTAGTACCAGTGCACCAGTCCACCAAGCCGGCGTTATATAGTTTCGGCCGCCGAAGTGATCGAGTTAGCTGCCAAAGCTGCTCGCGCCGAAAACAAAACCCGCATTCGGAACAGAACACATTCGGTTCGGTGGACATCAAGTCAACAGGCAGTTGCAACGAGTGGTGAATGGCAAACGCAATCGCAAAACGGCAGCTGGTAGCAGAAGAAAATAGTTTGTTCTTTATACAATCTGCTTTGGTGGCAAATCCAGAACAAGGCGGCATCGAGGGCGTTCGAAATGGTTTTTTTCAAAACCACGAGTACAAAGTTTTCTAAATTGGAACCATTCCATAAAACAAGGCGCTTATCAGGGCCATTAAACCTTTCAAAAAAGAGTATAAAATATAGTTCAATGCTTTCTAAAATAATATCCAAAATAATAATAAAAAACAATTTGATTTTTTCATAATTTGTTTGCCAGGATCTGCTGAGTATGTGAATTTGGCAGTTGTTCTGAGCTTATTGACAGTTGGGGACTTTCCTGATTATTCAATTTACATCAATTCTTAAATTGTTTCCAGATTGAAAGTACAGTAATTTACAATTAGTTCGACATTTAGCTAATTGGACGGACATGTAATGCGACATAATTAGTTGGACATTTTTGTAAACATAGAGATCCAAATTATGACCCCACATTGAAAGTCGACACTGTACCACTGTCATCGCAAATGTTCAATTACAGGTTAAAATCGCCTCCAATGCGACACTGAGTGGTGCTTCGGCACGTCGCATTGAATGTAATTTACTGTAAAACATGTCACAAAGCTGGATGGGAAGAAATTTTCCAACTGTGAAAGCTGTGGCGAGTGGCAACAAATCGCTAAACAGGAAGGTTTAGCCGAACAAGATGGGGATATCGAGTGATAACAAAACAATAAACTCTTTAGAATGAAGATAATTTTGTGATCCTGAAAAGGACCCTTTTTAGCCTGCATGTGAATCCAACGAGCGAACAAATCGTAATGAATGTATTTTTTTGCCATCGCTGCCTTTTAACGCTCATTCGTTCGTCTCGTTGGACTCGTCCCTTTGGCTGAGTCTGCCGATTTGTCTCTATCCTGTGAGCGTGTACCGCTAGAGTATAAAGCGCGCGGATCCAAAAAAAATATCTCATTTTCTTTCAAACCGTAAACCAGTGTGGTTGTACGGCATCGTTTAGCATCGCATCGCATCACATCATAAAAAGAAAACAAGCAGCAACGTGGACGTGTTGACGTAACAAAGGAGGACAAGTTAAGGGAAAGGCAAAGTCTCACTCGAACCGTGCATGTTTCCAGTTCCCTGTTGGTCGCATTCATTGATTGCTCCGCAAGGGTAACTAGGCCGAACGGATTGGTGCCGGAGCACCAGTATACCTAACAGCGGTTATTGAGTTTCGACCGTCGGAGTGCTCGAGTTGGCTTGCAAAGCTGCTCACGACAATTAGAAAACCCGCATCAAGAACAGAGCAGCTTCGGTTCGGCGCTCGTCAAGGCAACAACTAGTTTCAGCGAGTGGCAAACGCAATCGCAAAACGGCAGCAGGTAGAAGAAAGAAAAAGTTTGTTTATACAGACCGCTTTGGTGGCAAAACCAGCCACCGTAAAACACGGCGCTTTACAGGGCCATTAAACCATTCAAAAAAGAGTTATTAAAAGTTTTTCACAATACCAATGCATTCTAAAGTGACATAATATGACATATAATATAAACTGTTTTGTTTTGTTTATGCTTGTTCTTGAACTGGTTGGGGTTTTTTAAATTGATCATTCAGTTTTCACAAACCCATGTATAGTTTCCGAATTAAAAGTGGCTTCAAATTACAACACATTGTATGCAGGATGGCATTAACGAATTTTCTCGGTAGCAAGAACTGCTTTCTTTGGTTGACTGACTGACGTTACATCTGCATTGTATAGGAAAATAACTAAGGAGCAACATGATGAGCTATGTATTTCCTGCTGCTCTGTTCTTATTTTAAGTTCTTATAGTTCGTTTATTTTTCAACAGATCGTCTCCAAAACCTCAGTTCTTTTTTATTTTTATTTACTTTGTTTACGGATACTACAAATCTTACAATTCATTCGTCTCCGAAACCACAGTTTAAGGTACGGTAATGTGCTCAATAATGAAATATATGATAGTGAATGAGTTGATGACTACCTATGCATTCCCTATCACAGCCATCATTTTGATTGTACGATATATGCATACGCCGAAAGATGCCCGGCGTTGAGCATTTAATAAGTACAAAGCCTTTAGAAAAAAATCAAGAATCAAGTTTGTAAAAAAAAACGCAAAAACACAACACCAAAGGTTCTTTTCAGAACCCCCAACATGTTCATAAAAAGTAAACAGTAAAGTAATTCATTTTTCAGGTAGATAGGTAGGTAGAAGAAAATAAAACAATATAATTAAAATATATATTTAGCAAAAGCTGTCCCCTTTGTATAGTCCTACGTCACTCCGGTTATGTCCCCGACATTACCCACCCGTCTTTTTTACTTTTAGAAAACACTTTCCAACTTCATTATATAATCAGGTGCAATATTATCACGTATTTGCTGAATAACTGCTGAAGCATCATTAGCCATGTGGGTAGCGTGGTTGTGTAAAACAGCTTTGCATTCCAACCGGCCTTGGTTCGATCCTCATTGACTTCGTATGAGTTTTTTTTTGGTACAATCTCAAACGAAATGAGAAAAGAAAACAGAAAGAGATGTATGCACGCATACATGCAAACCATTTTGAGGCTTTTAAAACAGCTCATTATTTGCGCATTTGACTCTCCAGCACACTAAATGGCATAATTTCTGCCAATAGTGACATGTTTTCTGCCAACGCTAGTTTGGGAGTAGGTGGATTGACACTATGTTTGTAACTTAAATAATCATTCAAGACACTTACATGTTGGAAAATTATCTTGAAGTTATTGAGAAATTGATTTCTAAACATAATTCTTAATAGAATGTAATATTCACTACTTTGACCCATTATCACCCCCATCGACAGTAGACCAATAGTATCTAGTAAACTTGAAAAACATGACGATCCTTCCGAGAACATCGTGTTTTCAAAATTTTCAACATTCCTCACAATGGAACACGAAATAAGTCAATTGTAATCAGCTTCGCTCAAACACAGACGCTTCCTCTCCCCCACGATGAGACGTTGGCAGAGGACAGGAAGGTGGAAAATTTCGCTTTCATTTAGTCATGATCGCGGTTTGAACTTGAACCCCGGCGGGACCCTGGCTATAAGCCAGTTTTACACACTCCGTCGTTGTCCATCGGAACACGATTATGGCGGGAACCGCGGAGAGGAATTGCCCACTCGCACACATTCCCACAAACACACATACAAACACAACGAACGTCGTCGTAATCTTCCCGTCACGTCTCGGGACTAGAGGGCCTTTTATTGTTCCCCCCCCGAAGAGGGTCGCCACTTCCTCTGTGAAGCAAGCCTATTGCCCAACGGGGTAAAACTTGTTGAGTCACCTCCCGTTCCGATGCCGCCGTCGCCGTCGCCGTCACGCCGTTCTTTCACAGGAAAGTGATGTTTTGTACTTTCACTGTTGTTTCGAGGGTTGTTGTTGCCGTTGTTGCTGCTGCTGCTGCTGCTGCTGATTGAGCAACTTTGATTGTTTCGATAATGCCTCCTCTCGCACGGTATAGGAAAACATAATTATACAATAAAATTTAAAGCCACTTGAATATGGGGTATGAAATCAATAATAATAATAAGTGTTGCGTCTAAGTGAGGTGAGTATTTTGGTTCGTTTTTTTTGCCGTTGATGCATCTGATGTTAGCGAAAAGTTTTACGTAACCACTTAATCCCTCGGAGAGGGAAGTAAAAGTGGTCGATTCAAACGAGAGACGAAATGTCGCACGGTTTGGACTTTAGCCGAAACAAAAAGTAACATTCCCATGTGTGTGAAGTTAATCTCATGCGAAATAAAAGCATCTAGCCTGCTCTCGATTCCACCAGAATGTGCCACTTTGCATAATGATGAGACAACCAGCAAAAAGTTCGAAACCGTGCCGTCTGCATCATTAGCGGCGCATAGATTGCAAATTGGTGTGAAAAATTTCTCTTTTCCCACCTCACACTCGCAGACAGACCGTCTAGAAGTCTCACTTTTGCGCTTGCAATCACTCATAGCTCAGCGTGGATCGTAGACAAGGTGGGAAGAGGCGAATTCACATACTCCAACGCTTGTGGGTTTTTGTTGTTGTTGTTATCACGCTTCACACTGCCAATGCTCTGAGGGCAATGGACGTTTTTCGTTTGGGTGGCCAAATGGATGTCGGATTGTAGCTGATAGGAAGCAATATCTTCGCAGCTCCAAAAGACTTCTTATGCAGGGAGGAGGTTTGGGCGGAACACAAACAGAAAGATGATTTCGTCTTCAGGATGGGACGGGCTGCTGATCGAGGCTGAGATAGTCGCGATCAATCTATCCAACACCTGCCTGATTTGTCTGCGAGGAATTCGGACAGCGCTCGGTGGCGAAAAGGGCGCTTTCAAGACAACAGAGTGATTGAGGAGTGTATCAACGCTGGTTTAGGAGTCAATGAGACGATACTATCGACTCGGATTGATTGATGGTTTGAAAGTTTTATATGTCAAATCAATGACAGGCTGCACGGAGTTCAATTCAATGCCCTTGTATCCATTCCATTTGATACGGATACAATTCCATTTGATACGGATACTTGAGATGAGTAGATACTTTTATGCTTTCTACGAACATGTATTGTAAAGGGCGAACACGAAATTATTGCGACACATTCAACAGGGCATAACTTTTTTTTTCCATTGGGTAAAAATCAACCAAATTTTGCACACTTCCTCATTGATGTGTATTGTCTACATGCTGTCAAACTCGAAGTCGTGTTTTTCGATTCAACGATAATGGAGGTGAACCAACGCGAGTCGAGAGAACAAATTCTTTCCAAACACCTGGAATTTCCTGACCTGTCGCACCGGTAGTTGGGAAAAATGTTGAACATTCACCATTCAACCGTCTCCGGAGTGTTGAAGCGGTTCCAGGAGCGGTTGACGTTGGACCACGGCAAAGGAGCTGGAAGAAAACCGGGACCGGAGAACAAAAAGACGGAGGGAAAGGTGAAGCGGATGATTAAAGCAAATCCCAACGTCTCAAGCCGTGATTTGGCTAAAAAGATCGGCATGTCACAGAGCTACGTCCAGAATGCAAAGAAGAGAGCTGGACTACATACATACAAGGTACAGAACTTCCCAAACCGCGATGAGCGGCAACATTCGACGGCTAGAACTCGGGCACGGAAGCTCTACGAGAAGATGCTGACAAAATATGGCTGCTGTGTGATGGACGACGAAACGTATATAAAAGCCGATTTTAAGCAAATTCTGGGGTTGGAGTTTTTCACCGGCAAAAGCAAGTTCGATGTGGACGACAAATTTAAGAAGAAGAAAATGTCGAAGTTCGCCTCCAAATATCTCGTTTGGCAGGCCATCTGCTCTTGCGGACTGAGGAGTGAGCCTTTCGTGACAAAGGGCACAGTAAATGGCGAGATCTACAAATCTGGGTGCCTCGAGAAGCGCCTTTTGCCGTTCTTGCAGCAGCACGACGAAGCTCCGCTATTTTGGCCAGATTTGGCATCATGCCACTATTCTAAAAGTGTCCTGGAGTAGTATGAGGCCAATTCTGTCCATTTTGTTCCCGCCAAACTGTCCGGAGCTGCGCCCGGTGGAGCAGTACTGGGCAATAATGAAACGGGAACTTCGGAAGAGCAAGAAGACAGTCAAAGATGAGAAGGACATGTTAAGAAAATGGAAAAAAAACTGAGAAACTGGTACCGGATGACACTGTAAAGACTTTGATGGAGGGCATCAAGCGAAAATGCGTTCAATTTTACACTCAAGGCTCCATCGATTAACTTTCCTTTTGATTTTTTAAGTAAATATATGTATAAAACTACCCTAAAATTTTGGTTTGATTCTATACATTATAAGAAAATTGGCATGACATTTTCGGTGTCGCAATAATTTCGTGTTCGCACTTTAATACAAACAGCATCGACGTAGCTATCGTTACTGAGACGCATCTTAAACCGAAGGTTAATATTTGAGTCACGAATTATCGTTCATTGAGAACGGATCGTACTGGTTCTGGTGGAGGAGGTGTTGCCTTAGCCATCAGAAATAACATCAGATATCGACTTTTGCCGTGCCTGAAACTCAACATTATCGAATCTATAGGAGCGGAAATCAGAGATGGCTCGGCGTTGCTTCTTAAAAACGATATCATCAAGCTAACACGAAGGCAGTCGAAATACGTCATCGGACGGGGCGGGGACATTAATGCTCGACATCAGTCCTGGGGAAACCAAAGGAGGAATCAGAATGGAGTGACTTTAAATGATGATCTACAGTTTGGGCACTACAGGATTCTTAGTCCGGCCAGCCCCACTCGCATTTCTCGTTCTGGAGTACATTCCATTATTGATTTCTTCATTTCCAACATGGATCGCCACATCGGTGATCCTATTGCCCTCAACGAATTGAGTTCGGATCGCTTCAGGAGGCCACAATGTAGGCGGGACTATTATCGTGCGAATTGGGTGGAATTCCAGCAGCTTATCGACAACAATATTGATCTCGATCAGCCTCTTGAATCTCCCGAAGATATCGAAGCAACAGTCAGCTCTATTCAAAATGCAGTTATTCAGGTGAGTGGATCTGTTCAAATTGATTACATTACTAAACATTTGATAAGACTTCGGGAGAGGAAACGACAGTATAATCAGTTAACCAAGGCTATTCAGGCCAGAATGATTGCCCTCCGAAACAAAAAATTCTCAAAAAACATTAGTAAACTTCCGAATAACTCCAAGCCATTTTGGAGGCTCGCTAAAATTCTCGAGACCAAGTCTAATCCTATTCCTCTTCTTCTTCAACCTGATAATTCAGAACGATTGATAACACCTGCCGAAAAGGCTAATGCAATTGGCAACCATTTCGCTAGTTCACACAATCATGGCCAGAACATTACAAGTCCATTTGAAGGTTCGGTGAATGATACTGTAAGGGCTATTTGCAATATCCATTCTGCACCTCAAGAGAATGAAATCATCTCGACTGAAGAGGTTATCTCGGTTATACGTTGAAGAATATGAAGGTCCCAGGCTTCGATAGTATGAAACATCTTAGTAACAATCTCTATGAAATTATGACTTCTGTCTTCAACAGATGTCTATCACTTGACTACTTCCCCTCGAGTTGGCAGTTGGCAAAAGTGATACCGATACTAAAACCCGGAAAAGATCCTTCTTCTTTAAAGAGCTATCGACCAATTTGCCTTCTCCCAGCATTTTCGAAAGTATTCGAAAAAATTATATTAACGCGCATTCTTGCTTTTGCAGATGAGCACGCTATATATTTTTGGATGAGCAGTTTGGATTCCGAAAAGACCACTCTACCATTCACCATCTTCGTAGAGTATACAACATAATCAGACGAAACAAGTCAGTTTCAAAATCATCTGCTATGGCACTTCATGATGTTGAAAAAGCATTTGATAATGTTTGACATAATGGTCTCATTTACAAGCATCAGAACTTTGGTTTTCCTACATACTTGATAAAAATTATCAAAAATTATCTTTCTGATAGAGCGTTCAATGGTTCTAGAAACAATATTTCGTCAGAGAAATTCATCGTGAATGCAGGTGTTCCTCAAGGATCCATCTTGAGACCAATTCTTTTCAATATCTACACTTCAGATACTCCCGCACTCCCATCTGATGGGAAACTGTCATTATTTGCAAATGACACTGCCATCATTTACAATGGCAGAAGTATCACAGAACTAAGATCCAAACTTCAAAGAGAATTAGACGCTTTGTCTGGTTATTTCAATAATTGAAAGTATGCATAAATGCAGCAAAGACACAGGTCATATTGTTTCCTCACAAGAACACTTCAAAGCTTGTTCCTCCTCAAAATATGACAGTCAGTCTTAATGGTAATAGTATTGAATGGTCTTCAGAAGTAGTGTATCTGGGTCTAACTTTCGATCGAAAGCTTACCTTCAGAGCAGACACTGACAAAACAGACACAAGATGCAACATTTTAATCAGGTCATTGTATCCCCTGATCAATAGAACCTCTCGGTTATCTCTAACGAATAAACTTGCTGTATACAAACAAATAATATTTCCAGTTATCGCATATGCGATGCCCGTTTGGGAGTGCTGTGCTCCAACACACAAATTAAAACTTCAACGCATACAAAACGAAACTCTTCGTATGATTCTAAACTCTCCTCCCAGAACGCGACACTCGGAGATACATCAGCTGGCCGGGACTAAAACCTTGGATGAAATTATCAATAATAATTGTATGAAATTTGAACAGAGTTGCGCACACGGAATACAGCAATTCCAAATGAAATCGTCCAAAAAATGCAGATTTTAAAAACTTATATTTTTGGTTCCAATGGAAGTGTGTATTCCGTTTAGGTTGGAGGAAATATGAGTTTTTCACAGCAATTGGGAATATTTTGACTCAAGCGTAACTTTTGAAAAGGGCGTATCGATTTTAGTAAGAGAAATCTTCAATAATTTATATCTCAAAAACTATGAGTCGTATCGAAATAGTTTCATAGAAAGAGTTATAGAGTATTGATGGTTGAATATGAAAAAAATGTACACTGAGAAAAAAAATTAGTACTCTTTTTTTTATTTACAAAATAAAAATTCAATTTGCAGTATCCAAAATACATATTTTTTAATTTTTTCATACAAAATAGAAGTCATGCAGAAAATTTAAAAAATGGGCCCAAGATGGTAAAACTATTTTTGACAAACTTTGTAGAACATCGAATTTTTAGGAATTTTCGAAACATCGAGTTTTTGTATGTTAACAATCATTTTTGGCCACAAATTATGAATCCTGATGTGATATAAAACAAAAAAGGTTATTATCAATCTCCTTCTAAATGTAGCCATTCCCGAAATATTTAAAAAAATATTTCTAATTTATTGTCTTCTTTATAGTAAATAATCCCTTTTAATCTGTTTGTCGTGTTATACCGTCATGTTCAGGAATTTTTTTGAATTTGCTTATAATTTCCAACAACTTTTCCAAATACATCATCATGGTTCATTTTTTGACTCAAGCGTAACTTTTGAAAGAAAAAATGGTACTCTTTTTTTTATTTACAAAATAAAATTTTAATTTGCGATATCACAAAATTTGTATTTTTTTATATTTTTTTCAATTTTTTCATATAAAATAGAAGTCATGTAGAAAATTTAAAAAATGGGCCCAAGATGGTAAAACTATTTTTGACGAACTTTGTGGAACATCGAATTTTTAGGAATTTTCGAAACTTCGAGTTTTTGTATGTTGGCAGTCTTTTTTAATCACAAATTATGAATCCTGATGTTATTTAAAACAAAAAAGGTTACTATCAATCTCCTTCTACATGTAGCCATTCTCGAGATATTTAAAAAAATATAAATTAGAAATATTTTTTTAAATATCTCGAGAATGATTGCATTTAGAAGAAGATTGATAATAACCTTTTTTGTTTTAAATCACATCAGAATTCATAATTTGTGGTTAAGAATGATTGCTAACATACAAAAATTCGAAGTTTCGAAAATTCCTAAAAATTCGATGTTCCACAAAGTTTGTCAAAAATAGTTTTACCAACTTGGGCCCATTTTTTAAATTTTGTTCATGACTTCTATTTTATATGAAAAAATTTAAAAAAATATAAAAAATACATATTTTTTGATATGGCAAATTAAAATTTTATTTTGTAAATAAAAAAAAGAGTACTAATTTTTCTTCTCAGTGTATTTTTTTTCAAATTAAGCCAGCAATACTCTATAACTCTTTCTAATACACTATTTCGGTACGACTCATATTTTTTGAGATATAAATTATCAAAGATTTCTCTTAGTCAAATCGAATCGCCCTTTTCAAAAGTTACGCTTGAGTCAAAAAAAAAAACCATGATGATGTATTTGGAAAAGTTGTTGGAAATAATAAGCAAATTCATAAAATTTCATGAACATGACGGTATAATACGACAAACATATTAATAGAGATTATTTACTATAAAAAGACAATAAATTAGAAATATTTTCTTAAATATTTCGAGAATGGCTACATTTAGAAGGAGATTGATAATAACCTTTTTTGTTTTAAATCACATCAGGATTCATAATTTGTGGCTAAAAATGATTGTTAACATACAAAAATTCGATGTTTCGAAAATTCCTAAAAAATCGATGTTCCACAAAGTTCGTCAAAAATAGTTTTAACATCTTGGGCCCATTTTTTAAATTTTTCTGCATGACTTCTATTTTGTATAAAAAAATTGAAAAAAATATAAAAAAATACATATTTTTTGATATCGCAAATTAAAATTTTATTTTGTAAATAAAAAAAAGAGGTCTAATTTTTCTTCTCAGTGTATATTTTTTTTTCAAATTAAGCCAGCAATACTCTATAACTCTTTCTAACACACTATTTCGCTCATATTTTTTGAGATAAGTTAGAATTCTCTTACTCAAATCGAAACGCCCTTTTCAAAAGTTACGCTTGAGTCAAAAAATTCCCAATTGCTGTGGAAAACTCATATTTCCTCTAACCCAAACGGAATACACACTTTCATTCGAATCAAAAATACGCATGTTTTGTCATTTGTCGATTTCGTTTGGAATTACTCAGTAATACAAAATCTGTATGATTATGCTACCTGACTTTCTAGTCGTTACCTTTCAAGGTAGCGGCTTCGGATTAGGGTAGATTTTTTTTTTATCCCATTTATTTATTTGAGGCTCATTAGCATTTTAGCTGTAACAGAGCCGAATTTTAATCGTGTACATGTCACATGGTTATCATATCTATAATAATAGCACATTACATTACACAGTTGCCATTCGCCTGTGTTCCTTCTATACTATTGCATATCGTACATTTACACAGTAGCCATTTAGGCGTAAGAGTATTATTTCTGTTCTTCCATTATCCAGTTAGACCGGACAGCGGAGACAGTTGATTGATCATTGTTGAGTTATTTATAGAACAGCAGCCCGATGTGTCTTGCAGAGCAGAGCAGTTGTATGGATGAATCGATCTTATTTCGACCGTGGATCGATCTCCATCGCTGATGATTGTTGCGTGGACGTAGCTCTTCTGTAACAACACAAAGATGGTCAATGAGGGCCCTGAGTTTTGAACTCACGATCGATCGCTTACTAAGCGAACGCGCAACCATTGTGGCTACGGAGACCCCCCTAGGGTAGATATAAATAATTATTTTGGGGAAGGTATCTTTTAAGTTAGATTTAGGTATAAAAACAAAGAGAAGGTAACAAAAAACTAGAAAAGTTCAGGCTAATTTTACAATAGGAATAAGAAACAATCGGATAATGTATATGATAAAAATCATTACAGAACTTGACATAGCAACTTAGAGATGTAGAATCCTAGGTTGATCACTTGAAATGTATTATTATATTATAATGTAAACCAAATTAAGAAATAAAAAGAATTTAAGTGAAAAAAAGTGTATTGTGATTATTTTTTTTTTTTTTTTATTTAAATCGTTTATTTTTACAGGCTCAGTTACATAGGTTTAAAGGAGCCGAACTCCTTACTGTATTGTTACTAGTATATATACATTTTTCCTTAATTCTAATGTTAATAATATAGGAAACCGATTACTCGCGGTCAACTCGAGTTTAGAAGGGTGACATATTTTCTTCAGGAAAAGGAGACATATTGTGATTATTATCAAGCGGAATTCATTTTTATTATTCGAAAATATTTTTCTGAAATATTCGGATGTCCTCTCATTAACAGTAAGCATTTCAATCCAAAATAAACTGTAAAGTTGTACCGAGTGCTTCCGTGGCCGAGTGGTTAGCGTCAAACCTAACATGCCGGGGGTTCGGGTTCGATTCCCGTTCTGGTCGGGGAAATTTTTCTTCAAAGAAATTTCCTCTGACTTGCACTGTGGTCACGCGTATTCTAGAGCTTGCCACTCAGAATGCATTCAAGGCGTGTTATTTGGCATAGAAATCTCAACTAAGTACTAATGAAAATGACGCAAGTAATGCTACGTTGAGACGGCGGAGTTCCTCTAGGAACGTTAGTGCCATATAAGAAGAAGAAAGTTGTACCGAACGACTATTCATTCAGTAACGGCGTTTCTGTTTTCAATCAACTGTCAAAATACACCTCATTAACATGTTGAACCCCGTGTCGGTTCATACGCGGACTGACATTGAGCTTTTCGTTAGAAAAAAGGTTGATCGCTGGGTCTGACAGTGACAAAACGAAGAAATATTCCAAAAAAAAATCATTTGTTTTCGGATGTTTTATGACATGTGAGTACTTTCTAGTCGAATTTATGACTATTTTCCCTTTATTCAACAAACATTTTTGGGAGCGGGGATCGACAATGATATTATGCAAACGCTATTGAAGCGGGCTGACTAGAAATCGTAGTCGGGGTTCAACTTGTTAAACTCTATGTAGCAGCAAATCAAAAATGATAAAACCTTCTGACTTTTTGACAATCCGGTAAACATTTTTAGTATTTACATTCGAACACTTCAATTTCCTTGATTTCTAATAGTTTCTGTTAACGTCAAAAATAATCCTGAATTCATCCTGATTGTTATTCGGAACAAGTATTATATGAGCGTGTTAGAGTGAGTGAGTTGATGCGATCACTAATGGTGTATTCGAATTTTTGAAAATTATCTTTTTGTCCGAATGTGCCCCATATGTGGGGCAGTTTCGAACAGTTCTGGGGCACTTTCGACTAACGAAAAAAAACTTAGCTAGCTTAATTAAAATGTTGTGTTTATCAACAATTTCTTCCATATTAGCTGAGACTGAGATCAGATGCATCCACAAAACTTTAACCATTCATCTAAAATTCAATTCAAAACATAAAAACAAAAAGAACTGATTAGTTATTGATTAACAAGAATATTAGTAAATGTATTGTGGCTCCGCCGTAGTCTTAGAGTTTCAGAATTTTTGCTCTCTTGTTTTTGGTTGCCACTAGGATTCAGTGTTTCCTCTCATATCCAGAATTTTATGCATTCTTCCAGGACGGTTCAGTAGTTCTGGGAAACTGAAACGTTTTGCTTGAAAGGGTACATAACTAAACTTACCAGTTTGTCGTTCCCAATTAAACTCAATGCTAGTTCTGGTTTGCTCTCTTTTTGAGTCAACAATCTTTTGAGATCTCACAATAACGGAAGCGATTGCAACGAATGTTTTGGTTTCGTGTTCGGTTGAGCAGATCATGAACATCATAAAGTGGATAAATTATCTCCCAACTTGGTCCGATGTCTTGAATCATAAAGTCATAAAGCTTCTTCCTTCTGTCTTAAGATTTTTCGACTACAAGCGTGGAATACAAGTGAAGTTGTTATAGTTATTTTGTGTGGATTCCTAACGAGAACTTTGATATCATCGCGACATCAATTTAGAGCAAATACACTCGACAAAAAAAATAGAGAAACAGAGTGCGAAGTCGAAAATTTCAAGTGATTTTCAACATGCTGTAACTTCGTGAAAAATCAGCGCATACAGATGGGACGTACATCATTGTAAAGCTCTAACTTTCAGGTATTAGAACATTTTACGTACATATTTTTATCATGGTGTGTGTAGGTGTAGTGGGCAACGATATCGGGAAGAAATTAAAAAAAATGATTTTTTTCTGGTTTTTCAATGATTTTGTGGATTAACACAATTTTTTGCTAATCAGCTCAATAGCAAACTCAATTAACCTTATCAACTAGCTTTCATTTGGTTCCTAGATCGTTTCTGTAGGACCTTCCTATACAGAGATATTTTGTTTGAAATCAAAATCACTCCTTCGTCTTTGATGATGAATAATTCAAGAGATAATGGTGCAAACCGAAAGTGAGTTTCGAATACTTCAATGAATCCTCTATAAAGTTGATTTATTGATTTGACTAACAAAAAATATTGAAGTTTTTATCATTGATGTCATAGAAGGTAGAAATATGTACGTAAAATATTCTAATACCTAAGAGTTGGAGCTTTTAAATAATGTAGCGACGAGTTGATTAAATTGCATAAACTTTTGGTGTATATACATTTGTTTATCTGCCGATTTCACGATGTTAATGATGAGAAAATACAATTAGAGACTGTAACAACTGTTTGGCTGTAACTTTCCAATGAAATTAAATATCAAAAAAACCTCTTAAGGCATAAACCAAAATTACAAGAAACAAATATTCGATTGTTTCGACCTTCCAGACTGGAGTCCCCTGTTAATAACAGAAGCTGCGATAAATGATGCTGCAAAACATCATCTGAAGAATAAAACAAACTTAAGAGGAAACCGTACAGAACGCGTGGTATGCTATTGTGCTTTTTACTTAAGAAATATTGACGGCAAGTATTTCTCTAATATAACATATAATTTGAAAGGACACAAAGGACATGCTTCAAAATATTGAAATGTAAATTTCAATCATCACTGGAGCAAATAAAACATGGATGTAAAATTTTCAGTTGTTTTTCTTCGTCACCCGCAAAAGTCACTGGAGCAAAGAATTTGGGCTCGACAAAATCATATTCAACTGAGGATTGTCAGGGAACTGTGGAACCATCGGCCTTCGCATTCAGTTGGAAATGTGTTCCCGCTTCTTCCATCAGTTTCTCTGTCAACATAAATCAAAAGGCACTCGAGCGCTTTCGTTGCTATCTGCTCTACGAGTTCATTTCATTTTTCACCGTCAAATGAACTTCACGGCATATTGAAAGACCTCCCTCTCTGACTGAATTCGTTTCTCTCAGCTGTATGACACCCGCCATGTTTTTGGTGGCAACATCTCAAACGTCAAAAGTATTTATTTTCTTCAAAACAGCGATCCGCGTTGGCGGCATTGTGCTTCGTTTACTAGTTTAGGGGAGCGTCAACGAATAGCTGATTTTCAGTCGGAATGAACGTTCTCAAAATTAAAATTATGTATGAAAATTAGCTTTTCCATATCAAATTAGTATTCTATTTGAATTAAAAACATTTTTGTTTGCAGGTGGATAAAAAGTTCCATAAGAAAATTGTTTATGAAGACAATTTTATATTATAATAAAAAAAATTCAGCAACAATTTTGGAATTGTATACCCATAAGGTTGAATGAAAGTCAGACATACGTGTGTCAAGTAATTAAATAACATGATGTGAAATTTTTCATTCAAATTTTAAAATTTTAAAACCGGCTTCGTGTCTTCTTATCTGATAGAGATTACACCAACGAGTTTGGGACACTAATTATGGCCCTAATTTGAAGTCACCACCAGACGTCGACACCATCGCGAATTACCAATTTACCATTATCTGACATATCGTGATGTCGATGATGAACTTTTTCAGCAGAGGGATAGTGAGATGGGTGGGGCCGGTAGATAGAGTGAGGTAGCGATAATCGTGCCATACGGCTGGTTTCTCTCTCTTATTTGCAAATTGTGGATGAGTTCCAATGAGGTACATATAGAGGTGGAGCAGTAGGCGCAGTGTATCTGTATTGGCAAACAAATGATCGTGCCGTAATTATTTGCATTCAATATGGAATGTATATGGAAGAAACAAAACAATGTTGAAAGTTATCACGGTTGCATGATAATTTGAGCCAAAATTCGCATGAAATCATTCAACTGGTTATTTTTTAGCAGATGACAATTACATCGTAGCTTCAATCCAGGTCCAGAGAGCAGTCGTATGCTTAGTTCTGGAAAACAGTAACATTTCCGGTGAAATTTTGATTAGTTGGCGATTACCGAAACTGAGAGCCTTCGAAAAATCAATTCATTACGGTGAAATAATGAAACTTCGTTCGTTTCTATGCACGTGGGGCAGTGAAAATCCCGCATGGAAATATCACTTTTATCCGTCTTTTTCGACGAGATTTCACTAATATTCACTAAACGCTATCACTTTAGTCTCATAGTCAGCGGGAGCTCTACAAAAATTAACGTTTTTAATTGATAAATTACTTCCTGAAAATAGCATTTTCACATGGATGCGGCAATCAAAGATAAACACAACGACTGACGTCACTATTTGCGAAATAGCTATGGCAGCGCATGCTATGTCGCTCAAAACTCGACCATCTTCATTACCTTTTTTCCAGGACATTGGATGAGTTCATAGTGGGTAAACAATGGAGTCATCCATTAAGGGTTTAACTACTTTTTGCATCAGAAATCGAGTTTTCGTTTCACTTCATATGGACATTGAAATAAGATTGTATACGCGGACAACGAAGTATATGTCGGAGTGGAATAATAGTGGTGGAGTGATGTCAGGTTGAATGTAGAGAAAAATTTGTATTCATTCACCACGCCAATTAGAACAATCATTTGATTCAACTAGAAATTAATTTACGAGTGTTAAGAGCGAAGATAACTGATGAACGAGTTATGTTTGACGACGAATGGGTTCGTTACGACTCAGTAAGAAGAGAGAAGAGGATGTTTATGGAAGTAGCCCTGCTCGAAGCGAAGTGACTGGAAGGAGAGTCTATTTTCATGTTTCGTCTACGAATATGTTAAACCCTGGTCGCAACAAACGAATTTCCAAGCATCAACAATACAAATCTAATACACAAATTTGGTCATTCCCTTACGTTAGCAGTATATTTATTATTTTCGCATTCATTGTACGGATACCTATTAGATGCTGGACACGAAAGCATGCATATTTGCATGGAAGCAATTAAAGTGTTCGACAATTTTCATGTCATTCTCACAATCGCAACCTGATTATTCATGGCTAAACGGATTCAAAAGAAAAATCAGCGGAACATCGCGTGAAGATGTGAGTTTCGTGTAAACGCAATTAATGATTAGAAAAAATAGTTGAAACACCGTTGAGATTAATTGACTATGAAATATACTAAAAACGCCATGTTTTTGCTCATTGCCAGATGTTGATAATCGTTTGCGCCATTAATACCGAACGGGTTACATGCTGCTACGCGTGCCCAACTTGTTTTTCAACGGATTTTGCCGACAGCTAAACAAGGCGACGGTACCGAAACACCGGGACCCGGCAATTAATCACGAAAGCACTCATCCTCTGATGATAATTTAATTTACTCCCAACACGCAAAAACAAAACACCAACTGCGCGTTTGTGTTTGTGTGGGGCTTGGGTTTTTTTTTATCTAGGCACTAGCTGGCCGTGGGCTGACTGTCCGACCAACCGACCACCAACCGGGGCATTGCCAGACACTCAGGCGACGACAATGGACAAACGGGACTAATTGGAAAAGGCCTTCAGCACCTCTCGGGTGTCGCGCTCTCCATGATGATCCGCTGGACAAAGTCTCCAATGCCCGCCGCCGACGATATCGAGGCCGCGTGGGTTTCACAGTTTTACGACGAGTGACGACAACCGCTACTAATGACTTAGTTGGAGCCCCCTCCTGGATGCTGGGTTGGGAGCGTTAATGGGTGATTCGCGTGTACCGTGTACCAGTGAATGTATGTATGTGTGTGTGTTTTGGGTGTGTGTAATTTTCCGGTTTTTGTGAATTCTGTCGCGCGGACACCAGGAATCGCGATTTGTGATCCGTGAGCCGCCGGACACTTTGAGTACGCACCTGCAAGATGCCGATCAGTAACGTCGTGTAAAATATCCTAGTCAAGCGCATCCTCTATTTTGACGGGTGGTATCTGCAATGGAAGACGTAGAAGAGAGAGAAAGGAGGTTAATTAATTTTTCAACAGTAGAAATTTCAGTAACAACTATCACAATAAGTTGCAATTGAATTCGATCATTTGTTTCCCATAATGGTTCTCCATTCATTCATTAACTCAGAAACTGGTTAAAGTGCGCAAAACGTACATCGTAAAGGAAGGAAACATTAAATATTTTCACATAGAGAACACGGAGATTCGGGAGGCCTCCCTCAGGGCTCCTGTTTAAGCCCCCTTTTGTACAACTTCTATGTAAGCGACATTGACAATTGCCTTACACAAAATTGCAGCTTAAGACAACTTGCAGATGATGGAGTGGTGTCTGAATCCGACCTGCCAGAACCCTTACAAGATACTTTGAACAGCTTTTAAACCTGGGCCATTGGGCTAGGGATCGAAATCTCCACGGAGAAAACAGAGATAGTGGTTTTTTCTAGGAAGCATAGACCAGCAAATCCAAAGCTTCAACTTTTGGGTAAACCGATCACTCATGCTATGTCATTCAAGTATCTTGGGGTCTGGTTCGACTCCAAATGTACTTGGGGGCCCATATTAGGTATCTGAGTAAAAAATGTCAGCAAAGAATAAACTTTCTCCTTACAATTACCGGCACCTGGTGGGGAGTCCATCCCGAAGATCTTATAATGTTGAATCGAACAACTATTCTCTCTGTGATGGAGTATGGCAGTTTCTGTTTTCAATCAGCTGCCAAAACACATCTCATTAAACTCGAGCGAATTCAGTGTCTTTGTCTCCGTATTACATTGGGATGTATGCCCTCAACGCATACCATGCTTTGGCAGGCGTACTCCCATTAAAGGATCGCTCTAATTTACTATCTCTTCGGTCCCTCATCCGGTGTAAGGTTATGAATCCATTGGTGATCGGAAATTTTGAGCAGTTGATCGAGCTAAATTTTCATTCTGGATTCATGAGTTCATATCATGAATTCATCTCCATGCAGGTTGATCCTTCTTCGTATATTCCCAACCGTGTTTGTTTTCCTGACTACATCAATTCCTCTGTACATTTCGATCTGTTCATGAAGGACAAAATCCATGGAATTCCAGATTATCATCGATCGGGGATCGTTCCTACGATCTTCAATGCAAAGTATGGGCGTATCAATTGTGATAATATGTACTTCACTGATGAATGAGTCCACAGGATTTGGAGTGTTCAATGAATTTTTTAGCACCTCCCACAGTCTTCAGAATCCTTGCTCAGTGTATATTGCTGAATTGGCAGCAATACACTGGGCGCTAGACAGCGTCGCCTCACGACCTGTCGAACACTATAACATTGTAACGGATAGTTTTAGCTCTGTCGAATCTATCCGTTCAGTGAGGCCGGAAAAGGCCCTACTTCCTTGAGAGAATACGAGAAATTTTGAGTGCTTTAACCAGACGCTGTTATGTCATTACCTTTATCTGGGTCCATTCACATTGCTCAATTTCGGGTAATGAGAGGGCTGACTCACTGACAAAGGTCAAATCACCTTCAGTGAATTTTATTCTTTAGTCCGTAAAAATACCATCGCTAACTGGCAACGTAAGTGGAACGAAGATGAATTAGGTCGGTGGCTTCACTCGATTATCCCTAAGGTTAGCCTCAAACCATGGTTCAAAAGTCTGGACTTGAGTCGGGACTTTATTCGCACCTTCTCTCGACTCATGTCCAATCACTGTTCGTTAGACGCGCTACTCTTTCGTTTTAATCTTGCCGATGGCAATATCTGTGCTTGTGGCCAAGGTTACCACGACATCGAACACGTTGTTTGGTCGTGCGAGGTGTATCTTGTTGCCAGATCGAATTTAACATAGAAATCGTAAGGTCGCGATCACGTACACCGGCAACGGGAACTTCGAAGTTGGCTAAAATCGGAACGGTTACGGGACGTTGTATGTGTAGCGTATTTAACCCGGAAAACATTTAAAATTTAAAATAATGAAACAATAAAGAAACAGATTATAATGTTTTAATTCAACCAGATAGAGCAACAAACATAAGAAGTAAAATGTTGTAATGACAACATTAAGGCATAATGCAGAAACAGTCGTTGTTCAACTTTTACTTAAAATTAGTGAAGATTAACAAATGTACGTTTTTTTTTTCGATCCTTATTGCTCTCCAATATTTATGACAGACATAGAACCAGTGTTGCCACATTTTAATCTGTACCAGAGGGGTTAAAAATCTTTCTCATCTGTACTTTTTCGTCCAAAAATCTGTACCATCGAAAATACTTGTTTTTTCGAAATTTAGCGTGAAAACATACTCATTTATTTACTACAAATACTACATTTACATTTGCAAGTCCTTCGTGTGTTTGATAATGCTTAAAGGGTGTTTCACATCAAATTGCATCACGGAAGAAACGCTGTAGAAATTCGCCCAGTAGACCGATCCTTTTGAAAATATTAGACAGTAAAATAAAAACTATTAAACAACTTTTGGCATTTTCTTTTTATTCATACTTCGAGCCCAAGCCCGTATGCTCGCACCTTCCTCTTTACCCCGTCCATAAGGTTCTGCACAACGTCTGGTTGTAGTTTTTTTTGAACAGAAATCCATTTTCTCTTGATGTCCGCCTCCGATTTGACAACTTTTGGGTTCTTCCGGAGGGCCTGCTTCATAATCGCCCAATATTTCTCTATTGGGCGAAGCTCCGGCGCGTTGGGCGGGTTCATTTCCTTTGGCACACCATGTACTTTTTAGCAAACTTGGATAGTTTCTGCTTGCGAATCTCCTCCGGAACGCTGAATTTGTCCTCTGCGGAGAAGAACAACAGGCCCGGCAGCTGACGAAAGTCCGCTTTGAAGTAGGTTTCGTCGTCCATTACCAGGCAATGCGGCTTCGTCAGCATTTCGGTGTACAGCTTCCGGGCTCGCGTCTTCCCCGCCATGTTTTGCCTTTCGTCGCGGTTAGGAGCCTTCTGAACCTTGTATGTACGCAGGCCCTCCCGCTGCTTGGTCCGCTAGACGAATGAACTTGACAAATTCAGCTTATTGGCGACATCCCGGACCGAACTTCTCGGATCACGTCTAAACTGCTTAACTACGCGCTTGTGATCTTTTTCACTGACGGAGCATCCATTTTTGCCGTTCTTCACCTTCCGGTCGATGGTTAGGTTCTCGAAGTATCGTTTTAGTACTCTGCTGACCGTGGATTGGACGATTCCCAGCATCTTACCGATGTCCCGATGTGACAACTCCGGATTCTCGTAATTCACGACGCTCTTTTTCGTTCGACGTCATTTTTCCAAATTTACGAAAAATTGACAGTGAAGCATGGCCAACGTGATCTATACACTCTTATCTGATTATAAGCGAGAGCTGAAGATATAATTCCTAAAAATTAAATTTCTACAGCGTTTGTTCCGTGATGCAATTTGATGTGACACACCCTTTATGCATAGTTTTTTTTAAATCTAGATTGCGTACTACTTCTTGAATGGCGTCAACGTTCCCTGTGGAACTTTTGCCGTCTCAACGTATGCATTAACTAGCGTCATTTATCAATACTAAGTTGAGATTTCTTAAGCCAAATAATACGCTTTGAATGTATTCCGGAGGGGCAAGTTCTAGAATATGCGTGATCACAGTGCAAGTCGAAGGAAATTTATCTGACGAAAGGTGGTTCAACACTCCTTCCAACTCTCTAAGGGTGAAGAGGGGGGAGGGGTTTCGGGCTGCCATAGAAATATCATAAATTTCTGCATAACTCGAGAACTAATCGAGCAAATGGAACCAAATTTGGCATACGGAGGTTTCAGGGAGCAATAAATGTTTTTATGGTGGTTTGACACTTCTTTCTTCTCTCTAAAGAGGAAGAGGGGAGGGTGATGAACAACTCGAGAACTAATCAAACAAATAGAATTAAACTTAGCATATAGAAGTTTTAGGGATCGATAAACGTTTCTTCGGTGGTTCGACACTCCTCCCTCCTCTCTAAGGGGAGGCTATCATACAAATGAAACACAAATTTCTGCATAACTCGAAAACTAATCAATCGAATGCCAAATTTGGCATGTGAAGGCTTTTGAATATGAGAAATGTTTCTATGATGGTATGACACTCCTCCCTCCTCTGGATGGAGAGGGGGTCCCGTAAAAACAATACAAATATTTCAACCAAACATGACCATTGATTTTTTTTAATGTGATAAAACGCACTCCTATATCTTCTTCTATCTATATCAATAAAAATGGATCACCGAATGTGTTGATGTGAGCAAAACTCGAGAAAGGAATTGTCCGATTTAGGGCTGTCTTTATTCTATCATATTTTCTGTATAAAACATTTATTCCGAGTAACGGATAAACATGTTATTTGCAAGTGGTTGAAAAATCTTGAACGAGAATTGTGTCTGAAAATAATCTGATGTTATAATGACGAGTTTTGATAGAAGTACTAGGAATTTTATAGTAAAAGGTAATTTTAAAGGAAAGATTAGAAAATCAATCAATGAACAGCTCTGTGATTGGAACTATGAACGGGCGCTTAGTAAAAAAAAAGTGAATGTGATAACGAAAAATAAACTTTGGGCGGGACGAAGTTTGCCGGGTCAGCTAATATCATATCAAATCTCAAGAAAACATATAAACGCCGTATTTTCAATGGCAATATGATAAATTGATGAAATTGATGAATCATGGAGGAACACTCATCAAATTATCCTGATTTTCACCAGAAAAACAAAAAAAAAATTAAATTGATGGAGGGGGGAATAATTTTTGTACACCTCTCACCTCATTCACCTCTAACTTTGATAAAGACCATGTTAGGAAACTTAATCTAAGCTCCTCCCCCTAAGCCTTGAGAAAGGACATTTTTGACACCCTTGCCATCGACTTGTTTTTGGTGCTAAAAAATAAAACCACTGAACAACGCGAAAATCGGCAGAGCAGTCATATTTCGAAATTAAATCTCAGCTTAAACACATGCTGTCATGATCATCATCATGTTGGTTGATCGCCAACTCTAGAGTGAAGCTAATATTCTAAAGTACAGTAAAACCTGTTTCTGTACGGGTTTTTTATGCGATTTGTGCGATCGCACAAAAAAAAATGCATCAAAAATCTCGTGCAATTTTTTGTGCGGTATTTAAAAAAAGTTAAACCATCGGTCATCATTTATATTTTTTCATCTTTGATATGTATTTCATTGCTCTACTTAGGAACTGTGTCAGCTAATTCCCATCCTCATGTTTTGTTTTGTTTGTTTTAAGGTGTCAGTAAGAGCTTATTGAAAAGAGCAGAGAGTTGATTTTATTATCTGCGCAAGTGAATACGCCGCTTATCAAAGTGGAAGAAGGAAATCGAATGTTGATCAGGAATGTAATCATTAGGATTTGGGTAATTTTCCTAAGCAATTAAAAAAAAAATTTATGCTGTTGATAGAGACCGCCTAAATAAGTTTTTTTTTCATATTTTGTAGCGATCCCTATTTTTTAAGGTGAAGTTTACTACGATTTTTTATGCGATTTTTTTTGTGTGGTCCCTATCCCTCTCACAAAAACAGGTTTGCCTGTACAAAAAAAAATGATACTTCTTGCTGCACAATGCAATGTGACATCGTTGAAGAAAAAAGCATGTCATATAGAAAATAACACCCGAATTGCATGTAAGAATGTTACTTGTTACATTATGGTCCCCGAATCGAATAATCCAAAGGGTTAAGGTCCGGACTGCTTGGGAACCATAATTTTTTCGACAAAATTTCATGTTTTCCATCAGCCATTGTTGGGTAAGACATTTGACATTTGACACGACGCCATCCTATTGTAGAACAACGAGTCACTCGTAGTTCCTTTACCTGCTCCGTAGTCAAGTGACGTTTCACTCTAACTCTGGAAGATGCTTACAAGACTTTTTTGATGATTTTTCGCATGGAATTTTAAAAAATTGAGGGTTTTCGAGTAGGCGGTTTTTTATTTTTTTTTCAAATTAAACGTCCGTTGTATCAACTTCCGGTTTTCGTCCATTTCAAACCAGAACGTCGAATGAAAAATGTTTGATGTGTTTTTGACATTTTGACAGGAATATCAATGACATATCAGGCACATATTATTCTTCTGATGGCTAAATGGAATTCTCAAAGGCGAACTTCGCTCTGCGGAGCCGCCGTAGAAAGTGAAAATCGTCACGAGTTGTGCTTCCCCCCGGATACAAATCGGGCTGCAGCAAAAACCACCAAAGATCAACTGCTTCCGATAAGATAATTCGCTCCTGCGGTTAACCATGCCCCCGTGTGCCCCCACACTTATTCAACCTTGATCCCTCGGACGGGGTCTGGAATGTGCATCATTTTTCATACATACCGAGATCGCGCCGCGATCGATGTGAATGTTGCAAATGTGCCATGGCACCAGCAACAACAACAACAACAACAATGATGATGAAAATAGAAATGAGAAATTGCATGAATGCTTGGATGCTGCTACCACAGCTGATGCATATGGATGGTGATGCTGACATGCTGTTTTGTCGGTGCTGAGAGACTGAGGTCCGCAGTAACCGCAGAATGTGATTTGCATGCGCCGAAGGGACACTCTCGGGGTAAACAAATTGAGCAAATTGGACTCCGCACGAATACGGGCATGAATAATGGATTAGATCAACGGACGGACGGATCACTTGGCAAATTAGACCCAAATGGCCAGTTTTGCTGGACGTTATTGAAGGAAATACCATAGATGTGTCTGCTCCAGTTTGGCGCTGTTGTGGACACAGTGGGAAATGAGTGAGGAATGATAGTGTGCCATTAGAGAGCGATTGGCCAAAGACAGCTAACGGCGATCTCTTGGGTCTGTATTCTTTTGAAATAAATGAATCCATAATACTTTTTGTTTTTCTTATTTCTTGCTGGATATTCATTTATGGTATTCAGCTTGAGCAAATAAGGAGCACTTGTAAATTTCACTTTAGGTTTCCCTGATCGCTAAGACTATGAAATCCGAACCGAATCAGATGTGCGGGAGGGTGGCGGTTTCCGCTGCGGATCAATTTTTCTTCTTCAGGTTTTCATCTAAGAACGTAGCTCTCATTGTTGGAAAATATAGTGTTCACATCCAGCTTAAAATGCTACATTCAATCCAGAAATAATGCTGGAATTCACGAAAATTAATTGATCGGATCGGAAAAAGTCACCAATAGGGCATTAACCATTCATTTGTCAAGAATGCTTTGTAGCCCTAGAAAAGGCCGATGGGTTTGCGAGGTAGAAACAGTTGAAGATGAGTGATTCATGATTCATTCTTGTTCTCGCGAGAACAATACATATTCTCCTCGTGCTAGAAACAGTGCGGCCCGAGGTGGATACAAATTTGTTCCCAGACTATCGTTATCTTTTTGATAACGCATAAAATCAATAATTGGTACATGTGATTCAATCATACACAACCAATCTCCTAAGAACGGTATGAAAATCGACGCTATACGTTCTTTCTGATATTTTCCATTCGCTTTGTTACTGCCCGTCAGTGCAAGCTCTGCACTATGCTTACTATGCGCATATTCTGAGAATGCAGTTCGAGGTGAAAATTTGCTTTCAAATAAGGATACCATCCGGTCAGAGTTTAAAATCAGGACACCTGTCACAGCTACGATTATGACGAATCCATTGTCATTCTGTAAGATATAAATTAGTTTAAAAAAAACACGTAATATGGGGTTGTGCAAATCGAAATAACCAAAACCTCAAATTTTTTTTTTTGACATACCTATTTTTCGGACGGAACAATGAAAATATTCCAGAGATATGGTTTCTGTTCTGTACGACTAAAGATTTTTTACGGTCTTGGAGTAACCAAACTTCTTGCGCAATAGTGCCGAAGTGTAATTCATGGATTTGAAGCTGTTATGATGCCTCACGGTATGAAATGCAAGAGTTCGTTCTGCTGCCCAAGTCTTCCAAGCGACTAAAATTAATTTCTGCCTTATGTAAGTAATGGTTACTTGTTGATTCCAATCTTCTTTTTCAACAAAATAACAAAAAATACATACCGTTATTATATGACACTTCCATTCAGATATTCGAAAGAAATCAATATATATCGAGACAAAACAAACAAACAACACCATGGCCGATGAAACGAAAACTCTGAAGAATAAAGCGGGCCGCAGGTTCAGTATAGACGGTACGGACTATGGTAAATTCTATCCGAAAACACCGAGGAAACTAATCAAGCCGAATTGTTTTGACCAATCTTGGGTATGGAAAAATCAAAATGGATGGTTTACAAACAATTACGAAGAACTCAAAAAAAAATAAACTGGTCAAAAAAAATGAATAGCATTACAACCTCTTCTTTCGAATATGTATTTTTGGGCTATTGAAGACCAATGAAAACATTCAATCTTTCGTCAATGTGTTCCTCCATAGAAAAAAACGGTTATAACAACATTCAACATTTTCCCTCGTCTTCTAATTTCCCTATTATAATATGATTTGCTTCCCTATTCCCACAAAGAACATCTTCACAGATCTACCGAAGGTATTATTCGATGTGGATTGCTAAAATAGTTAAATTACAAAACAGATTGTGTACAGCTGGTGAGAATTTTACGATAACTAAGGAAGAAAAAGTATTCGTGCGACATTGGACGAAGATAGAGGAAGCCAGCGTTGCCGATGTTCCAGTTTAAACTAAATTCTTCTAGTTTTTTTTGCTCAATTCAATCATCCAGTTGAATCCACAAAACTTCCATTTAAAAAAATTAGTTTTATTTTCAGTTTTTTATATGTTTGCATCTTTCTATCCCTTGACCAATTTCGTTTTTTTTTTGACATTTATCGTTCGATCATTTTCGGTGTGTTTACCTTGGAATCGATCTTTATTTTTCTCACACAATTTTTATTTCATCAATGTTTATAGATTACTAGCTGTACCCTGCCACGCTTTACTGTGGCACATTGTGGTTGCATAGTTGAGTTGAATTTTTAATTTTTTTATGTTGTAACAACAATCCTAAATGTATTTGGTTGTTTTGTATATTGTATCATAGTTTGAGCTCAGTCGGATCCGTACTTTTCGAGTTTTTAACGCGCACACAAACAAACAGGAAACTTTTATAAATATAGAGATAGATGAGAAGAATCGATAAATTTTAAATCACTTCGAAACACAGTTTAAGTTCATGATTTTGTCAAACACGTGGAAAAAAGATGTTTCCTTCACATAGAACACATTTTCATTACATGAATAGTCGATTTTTTCAAAAACGCACAGATTGTGATCTCAATAATTTGCTTTGAAAGCAGTTTTTAAGCTGTGGGAAATAAAATTAAGTGAATGAATATCAAACACAACTCATACACTTTTTATCTTTCAAAAGTGTTCGTCATATTACTTCGTTCAGCCGACAAAGAGGTTTTAACGCTGGAATCCTTTACCCCTAACGCTATCGTTTTCAAAATTTTAATCCTAGACCCCAGCACAGAGGCAGAAATGAGTTGGTGCAAAAATACAGAAGCACTCTCCACCAGACGGCATGGAAATCGAAACGGTTCCTTCACCAATAACCACTGTGTGTGATATTTATCTTCCACTTTTTGTTTCTATCAAGAAAAACAGATATTTCTTACATTAACATTGATAAATATTGCTAGCTGGAGCGATTGCAATACTTTCTCTATCCACATTGGCCGTAGAACGAACGCTGCATTTATTATTTCTGTTTCATAAAGAATCGAAAGAATTTTTAAACTTTGAAACATAAAAAAAATGAAACGTAAAAAAATAATTTTAGAAGAATATTAAATTTACATAGCAACGAAATGAAAAAATCAAGCTTATTGTTGATTTCTAAAAAAATGATCGAACCTTAGATTTATCTCCACTCATCAATTTCTGCACAGCAGTCTTTGCGCACTTTCCGGACGCTTCTTCTGTTGTTTAGAAGCTATTAACGCTCTAAATCTCGTTCTCCGGCGTAACGCTTTCGTTTTCGAAACATTGAACTTAAACCCCAGTATAGGAATGAAAGACGTAGTCCTACGTCAAAAAGGTTCACCCGTTTGTGTGTAATAACGTGTTAAATGTTTAAGACTACTTTTCGATACACTCCTTACCATTACCGAAAGACGTAGTCCTATGTCAAAAACATGTAAAACATGTAAGACATGTTATGATTTCTCAGGTTTTTCGTTATTGTTACACATACAAAACAGTTTAAAATTCAATTACAACCAGAAGAGCCTTTTGGGTCGCAGTTTGAGTATAGTTGTTCTAGAAAAAGAGATCCTAGAATATTGTTTCACAGTAATGTTCGAGGGGTACGGAACGTTATTTGATTTGCTCGTATTATACGATTGATTTATGATTTATTTCACCATTTCATGACTACACTCTGTCCAACTTTTATAAGGCCAGGTGATGATCTTGCTGCTTTGTGTCATTGTAAACAAACAATGCTTCAATTTATATTCTAGTGTGTAGGTATTGGTGACCCAATGTCCTGGAAAAAAGGTAATGAAGATGGTAGAGTTTCGAGCGACATAGCATGCGCTGCCATTACTATTTCTCAAATAGTGGCGTCAGTCGTTGTGTTTATCTTTGATTGCCCACCACTTCCATCTGAAAAATGCTATTTTCAGGAAGTAATTTATCAATTAAACACGTACATTTTTTTAGAGTTCCCGCTGAATATAAGACTAATGTGATAGGGTGCAGTGAATATTTGTGAAATCACGTCGGAAAAGACGGACAAAAGTAATATTTCTATGTGCCATTTTCACTCCCCCACGTTCAGAGAAACAAACGAAGTTTCATTATTTTAACGTTATGAAGTGGATGTTTCGAAGGCTCTCAGTGTCGGTGTGTATGTTGTGAGAGAATAATCGCCAATTAATCAAAATTTCGCCGAAAATGCTACTGATTTCAAGAACTAAGCATACGATTGATCTCTGGGTCCTTTTACCACATAAATAATCGTAATAAACCACTATGCAATTGTCATCTGTTACAAACAAACAGTTGAATGATTTCATGACAATTTTGGCTTAAAGTATCATGCAACCGTGAAAACTTTCAACATTGTTTTGTTTCTTCCATATACATTTCATCTTCTTGAATGGTGTTAACGTTCCCTGTGGAACTTTTGCCGTCTCAACGTATGCATTAACTAGCGTCATTTATTAATACTTAGTAGAGATTACGCGTGACCACAGTGCAAAGCGAAGGAAATTTCTTTGACGAAAAATCCTTCGGCCAGAACGGGAATCGAACCCGAACACCCGGCATGATAATGTGAGACGCTAACCACTCGGCCACGGGTGCACCATATACATTCCATATTGAATGCAAATAATTACGACACGATATTTTGCTTGCCAATCCAGATATACTTCGCCTACTGCTCCTCCTCTATATGTACCTCATTGGTGACTACCAAAAACTGCATGATTTTCATATGTGTGTGTGTGCAAGCGCTGAGCGTAATCGAATGTTTTCGTATTTTCAACTGTCAAGTTTTTATAAGACCAGTTACATTTTCCGTTGTTTTAGTTGTTTTGATCAATTAAATCTGGAAAATGCCGAAGGGAAATGTCCTCACGGAGAGAGAAGAAAGACAAATCGATGCATTTCACCAAGAAAATGTTGGTATCAGAGAAATTTCTCGTTGGATTGGACGATCCCATCATGTAGTGCTCAATTATTTAGCGAATCCTCAAGGATACGATAAGAAGGAGAGAGCTCCACGTAAATCGAAGCTCTCTGACAGGGGTAAACGGGAAATAGCTAGAACAGGTTCGAATACCTCAAGATTGCAAGTGCAAATAAAGCAATATTTTAACTACTCAACTGCTCGGGTGACGATCCGTCAAATTTTGGTAAAAAATCCTCTTATAAAGAGGGTTTAAAAGGTTAAAACTCCTCATCTGACACCATCTCACATCGGAAGATGTCTGAGTATTGCCAAAGTATTTGAGTATTGAATCGACAGTGTGACATGGTATGTTGTGACAAAGAATGTTTCCAAAAGAATACATTTCGCTGTATACCATAACGAAAAGTTCTTCAATGTATAGGTTGTTTTTACTGACGAAAAAAAGTTGAATTTGGATGGTCCTCATGGTTTCAACGGGTACTGGCGTAATTTACGGAAGAAGGAACAGTATTTTTCGACCAGGAATTTAGGTGGAGGCTTGAGCATGGTTCTGTGCAACCGGAAAACTCAAGATAGCTTTCACGTCATCCAAGGAATACACACATGCTCTAGAATCCTCTCTCCTACCGTTTTTGCGTGGATATCGTCACAAAAAATTCACATTCCAGCAAAAAAAATGCTCCTATTTATACTAAGCAATAGATTAGGACCAAAAACTTAATTTTGTTGGACTGGCCGGCTTGCTTTCCCGACTTCAATCCTGTTGAAAATCTTAGGGGGGAATCTTGTACGCAGAATATACACTGAGGGAAACCGGTACACCACGATTGAAGGTCGCAGTTTCGGAAAAATGGAAAAATATCGAGAAATCCGTTCAACAGAATTTGGTAAATAGTATTCTAACACGAATTTTCAAGGTTATTAGTCGAAATGGCAAGGATACATGACATGTAAATCAGCCGATCGTTTTGAGTTTTTAATCGATAATACTTATGAATTTTGAAGTGGTCTTATAGAAACTGGACAGCTGAAATTATCCTATTTAAGCACAATGAATAAACAAACAACTCTTTTGAAACTGTTTGTGTTGCGACGAAATAGAATCAGGATGGTCTTATAGAAGTTGGACAGAGTGTACATATGATTACTATTCGAAATTTCGAAGGAGATTGTATTTCTCAAGCATTGGAATGGGTTAAAATTTTTTTTGGATAAATCAAAGCCGATTTTCTTAAATGGAACCGTTTTACTGGATCCAGTTTACTTCCAGTTTTTAGGAGCACGCTTCCAGTGCTTCTGAAGGATGCGATCTACCAGGAAAAAATGTTTTTCCTCCAATCTATTATCTGATTGTTTTACATAGACGTTTCAATTGGAATTTTCTTTATAATTTTAAGTTTTGTAACTTTCGAATAGTTCCTATACGTTACTAAATGTGCTTTCAACCCAAAAGAAAACTCACTCTATTTTTTCAGCTTCTTCGTATTCTTAGAAAGTTTTAAAACGATTCACTGCTCTTCATGGGTATCATTTTTCAAAAAGGAAATCTTCTCTAGCAAGTTGATTAAATCGGAATCGCACCGTTCACACCGATATCGCTTTCACGATACCGATTTTCCTTTCATTGACCGACCGCCATCAGATCTGTTTTACTTCCTCCCACGAAGGCACCCACCGATTTGCCGTTGCCGGGGTCGCAAACACGGGAGCCAAGCTAAACACAACCCATTGGCTGTCTAATTCGACAGATGAAGCGTTTTCCCAAATAATTCCATTGTCTCTCTCGCGCGGGAGCGCATTGCGGAAGAAAGTGAATCGCATAATTATCATCGGGGCAAAAGCGGGAGCAACACGGTAGCTGGCAACTTCTCTTCCCCTCTTCCCGCACATCGCACCTCGTGTGAAAAAGAAGAAACCAGTGTCCCCGGGTTCGGAGCTCCGGAAAGGGAAAATGTAGCACTCCCGCGCTATTATTATCGGGGCGGGAAAGTTGGTTCACGAACGAATAGGTGCCCAAGTAAAACTTCTGATTTGAGCGCAGGTGGAGCCGAGTCGAGCGGAGTGATTTTGACAGTTAAATGACACTATCGTGCCTAGCCGACCAAACCCACATTGCAACGGAATAAATCAATTGGGGGTAATTATCATGGATACGATGATTAGTATAATGAGATATCGAGCAGCCCCATTCGCAGCAGTTGAGAAATCAAGCTGAATGAGCAAACGTCCAGATGAGAGCCCTTCGAGATTAGGTAACGAAGGCCAGTTTTCTTTTGCGCAATCGTATCTCGCTCGTTTCGAAGGAAAAGGGCCAGGTCTGTAATTTGGGTTCCGATTTCATGGACACACAAAAACGATCCGCAATTCGATTGTGTGGTTTTTGTGGATGTTGTTTACTCGTGTAACCTCCGTCCGCGGGTTCGCGGAGAAAATTATAGGATCGGCAAGAAAAAATCCAAGCGGGAAAAAGAGAAATGCATCGGAATAGAGTTGTGCTACTGCACAGGGGGTCAGTTTTAATTTATGAGCGAAAAGTGATCTTTATGACCGAAGGCATGGAAGTTCTCATTCGTAGTTGATAGCTTTTCAAATCGAAACCGTAAAAAATATGAGCAATGTAAAGGGTGTGTCACATCAAATTGCATCACGGAAAAAACGCTGTAGAAATTAAATTTTTAGGAATTATATCTTCAACTTTCGCTTATAATCAGATAAGAGTGTATAGATCACGTTGGCCATGCTTCACTGTCAATTTTTCGTAAATTTGGAAAAATGTCGTCGAACGAAAAAGAGCGTCGTGAATTAATCCTGCGCACTCATTTCGAGAATCCGGAGTTGTCACATCGGGACATCGGTAAGATGCTGGGAATCGTCCAATCCACGGTCAGCAGAGTACTAAAACGATACTTCGAGAACCTAACCATCGACCGGAAGGTGAAGAACGGCAAAAATGGATGCTCCGTCAGTGAATAAGATCATAAGCGCGTAGTTAAGCAGTTTAGACGTGATCCGAGAAGTTCGGTCCGGGATGTCGCCAATAAGCTGAATTTGTCAAGTTCATTCGTCCAGCGGACCAAGCAGCGGGAGCGCCTGCGTACATACAAGGTTCAGAAGGCTCCTAACCGCGACGAAAGGCAAAACATGGTGGGGAAGACGCGAGCCCGGAAGCTGTACACCGAAATGCTGACGAAGCCGCATTGCATGGTAATGGACGACGAAACCTACGTCAAAGCGGATTTTCGTCAGCTGCCGGGCCTGTTGTTCTTCTCCGCAGAGGACAAATTCAGCGTTCCGGAGGAGATTCGCAAGCAGAAACTATCCAAGTTTGCCAAAAAGTACATGGTGTGGCAAGCGATCTGCTCTTGCGGAAAGCGGAGCGCCCCCTTCGTGATGACCGACACGGTAAACGGGCAGGTTTACCTTAGGGAGTGCCTACAGAAGCGCTTACTACCACTATTGAAGCAGCACGAGGGCCCGACCATCTTCTGGCCGGATCTCGCTTCGTGCCACTATTCAAAGGACGTGTTGGAGTGGTACGAAGCCTACGGGGTCACCTTCGTGCCAAAGGAAATGAACCCGCCCAACGCGCCGGAGCTTCGCCCAATAGAGAAATATTGGGCGATTATGAAGCAGGCCCTCCGGAAGAACCCAAAAGTTGTCAAATCGGAGGCGGACTTCAAGAGAAAATGGATTTCTGTTAAAAAAAAACTACAACCTGACGTTGTACAGAACCTTATGGACGGGGTAAAGAGGAAGGTGTGAGCATACTTGGGCTTGGGCTCGAAGTATGAATAAAAAGAAAATGCCAAAAGTTGTTTAATAATTTTTATTTTACTGTCTAAAATTTTCAAAAGGATCGGTCTACTGGGCGAATTTCTACAGCGTTTTTTCCGTGATGCAATTTGATGTGACACACCCTCAGGTGATTTTTGGAAGAAGTAAGACAGAGCGATTCTCTCCCATCATCGGTACAACACCAAATTTTTAAACTTAGTATATTACAGTAAGTCCCGTATAGGTGTCACCATATTTTATTTGCGTTTTATACAAACAGGGGTAATCCATGCAGGTTAATTTTTGCGTGCATCGTTTTGGCAGTTAAACGCTGGAAAAAGTACCTTTGAGCACAATCCAAAGCAAGCCGTGTGAAAGCTAATTTTGAAATCGTTTTGTTTTTTTTTTGCATATATTTTTGGTTTTTTGAATATAAAAGAGGAATTTGATTTTTGGTTCATCCCCTTAAAGTCAGAAAACACCTTTCTCACACGAAAAAAATAAATTTATCAAAATTCTCTCAGGAAGTAATAGACGATTATATTTGATGAAAAAAATCCTTCTACGCATATGTTCGAATTTCAACAATGACAGAGTTATTGAACTTTTTTTTGTCTCGGACGTTGCTGCCTCAAACAGGCTCTACATTACAACGTACGCTACGGAATACAATTCTGTTGCTTTCATTTGAAAGATGGCAAAATTTAGTACAGGATATATTAGTGGAACATCTAAATTAGTTCATTTTAATAACATTTTGGAAGTGAAAAACTTAAAAGTTAATAATTTTTAATGTGTTATTATTAATTTCATCGTAAAAATTTATATTAAACTAGATTGTTTCTATCAATTAAATTGAAGCTCTCTAACCGGCCTACAATTTTTTCTTTGACACCCAACTTCTATCTTTCTTAATTTGGCTGCAATATCGATATAAACAGTTCCTAGTGAAAATTCAAGCAAAATCTTAAAAAATCACTATTTTTACCCCACTGTACATGTAATAGCCACTTAAATTACATTTTAACGTTGAAAGGTTAAATTTCTTCTTGAAATAAGTCATATTTGAAACATTAAAAAAATATGTTTTTCCAAACTGTATATAATCGAGTCCAAAATTGTATATAGTCGAATCACATATAATCGATTCTTTATATAATCGAGTCCGATTTGTATAAAAAAATCTCTCATGTCACGGTGTTTGTTGCCGAACTCCTCCGAAACGGCTCGACCGCACAAAAAACTTGGTAATCATGATAATAGGTTGTAAACTATTCATGATACCGCTAGGACACCGATTACTTAATATTTATTACCGATTAGAGTGCCTCTATGCAAAAAAACTGAATTTTTTTTCTAAAATTTTGCTTCAAACAATACATATAACCACTAATTTAAAATCCCATACGCTATTTTCAATCGCGATTTCAGTAGTCTTGTATAAACAATATTCAAAAAATTTAAACGGTCGGTCATTTTTCAAACTGAACGAATTTATTTATGTTAAATGACAGATTGCGCTAGATCGAACTTTCATCCACACATTCTCAAGTAACTTCACTTCGTCTAAAGCTAGGCATATCGCCGGCGAGTTGGAAGTATTTTTGAATGAGCACAACGAATTATTGAAATACTTCAAATCACACCTGCTCGGATTACAAAATGGCAATCACGTTATTGTCATCAATTCTGATAAAACATCTGCTGGAGAGCACGTGTCTAGATTCAGTGCGTAAACGTTACTAACGTTCGCCTTCTCATCATAGTATAACTTGCATCATTTTAGTACTTGGTTGAGATTCCTATACCAAACAACAAGCCTTGAATGGATTCTCAGTGGCAAACTCTAGAATGTGTGTGACCAGAATGCAAGTCTGAAGAAATATTTTTGACGAAAAATGCCCGACCGTCCTGAAAGAACAAGATGAATATTGCACAAACATTAGACAACATGATACTGCTATAGGTAGTCCATTCATTATGAACATCATAACTCATTTTGAAATAATATTTATGAATAGCTATATCAGACGAATAAAATAAAGGAGTGCGCTCGATGGATTTTATGTATATCGTATGATGTCATTATATGATGCCGTGAGCTGTACCAACAATTCATGGTCGACATGTACGCGACAGTTTTCCATTCACATTGAACATTACGGAGAATTTAGTTTCCATTTAAAATTTCTATTTGAAAGGTGTTCATTCTGTCTGAAAACCTATTCTTATCTTTGACGCCTTAACTAACTTAACGTAGTTCAATGGCGTGTCGTTCATTTCGTTTTCACCGTGAAGTGTATACTGGAAAAAGGCCGATAATCTCCTTTTAGGTTTATACACTTCGTCCCAAACTGCTCCAGTTTGTCAATCCGAATGTTTCCGAATAATAGGATTTGTTCAAGTCGGAAAAACAGTTATTCGCTTTTGCAATCACATCTTCGTTTGAATGAAATCTTTTTCCCGCCAGCCATATCTCCACATTGGGGAACAAATAGTAGTCCGAGGGAACCGAGTCTGGAGAATAATGAGTTTGAACCATATTTCCATTCATATTTGCGGACACAACTTCTGAGGTGTAAGCTGGTGCATTGTATTAATGGAAAAAAAATCCCTAACAGGGACTTCAACACCGAAGATTCTGGGGAAATTGGGCATTGCGAATACATGCAAGCTGCGAGTACTTTCGTACTCGCTTGCATTTGTACAGACCAGGATCCCCCCAACACGGACTGCAAAACCGAGGAAACTGGACCGAGGATCGTTATTACAGATACTAAAGTAGAATGAACTTCAAGTTTGGAGCCTCAATAGTACAAAAAAATGAAGTGTTATTGTGTTATCGATTCATGCAGGTCGTGTACATGCATTTTTGAACTCCAGAATGTGTTCTCCTAACACGGACTACAAAAGCGGGTACGAACACATAACTCATTAAATTAATAATTTAATTAATACAAACGAATGATTGCCTAGCCAACGGTAGTCATAGATGGATGTTTTTTACTCAATTGAAAGATGGAATATAATAGGGGAATTGCTGTTGAAAATTCTTGGATTTTGGTGCCCCGAAGGGTCAGAGTCCCGGCAAATGCCGGGTTTGCCACCCGCAAACTACGCTGCTGCAGAAGGTATCTATTTTGTCAGTTGAACGGAATTGTACCTCGAACGAGAAATGCTGTGCCCATTTGGATTTTAAAAGTTCCATTTTGGTTTGATCAAAAAAGGTGAAGGTCCTCCACGAATGACTTTCACTTTCTGGTTCTATAAAAAGCCAAAGTGAAACATGTTAAAAATGTCACCCAGAGTACTATTGCCTCCTAAATTTCTGACCTCCAAAACCAAGTCTTTCCAAATAACATAACACTCCCTTTCATGCTGTCAACACCCATCTTTGCCAATTTCGGATTCAGAATCTTTATGAAAATGAAACAAAAACAGAGTTATGCAGCTGATAGTACGCAAAACTTTGTTCTCTTTGCAGCCAGAGCGTACCAAGTACACGCTAACTACAAGGGAGCTTCGATATAACGTACATTTTACCCCAATATAACATACACATTTTGAATGTGTAAAAAAAAATTCGGAATAGGTACTTTCATGTCAATCTGACAGTTTCAACAAAGGTCACTTGGTGGCCTGGCTAAAGGTTTCTGATATTTAGTGGGAGCATTGGAAACCCCATAAAAACAATATACCTGTGTATTGTGCTTTCTGAATAAGCCGATTATAGTCTCATGTCTGAAACCAGGGCTTGGATATATTGAGCTTGTTAAGTAATATTGATGTTGTATTTTTATCAGTGTAATGCTTTCATTTTGCTTGTCAATGCTGCTAACATTCATTCGAAATCAAACAAATTTACAACTGCGTTCATTCATATTCATTCTGTGCTATCTGAACCAAGGCGCCTAGAAGTATATACTAAGGTGGGCCAACTTGCTAAAACCACTCTTCAGCCATCTTGGAAGTCTACTGTGTTTTGTTTGTAAACAAAACACAATACGCTATTGCCGCAGCTCGCTCCTGATCAGTCTGTCTCTTTCACGCTACAAGCAAATAATTCCCCTTCTACTTTCTTCCGTGCTGTTTTCATATACCGCTCCCCTAACCAACTTAGTGACGAAACGGCCTCACCTAGTACCATAGACCCGTCTTGATCTGAACTTTTCTCGAAGTTCGAGTCATGAGAGTCATTCATTGCCATTGAATTATCAGGAATGTTGTGACTGTTCATTTTCAATATCCCGATAAGTGTGTGATTTTCTCATTGAGACAGTGCCTTGCTTATTCAGTTATTTTTGAAGTTATTCCGAAAGAGCAACACAAATCGATGACGCAAGCGGAAATGCTAACGAAAGAGCAAGATCTGCATGCACACTCACAACTAAGGAAGGCTTGGACGACGAGGAAGCATTCTGCAGAATCAATCCGAGTAGCGAATGCAAACTTCGTCAGCCAAAGCTAGATGTTGGCAATTTCATCCGCCAATCCTATAGCACAGTTTGATCCGTTTGCAAAAGGAAGCTCGAATTATTTTCATTGCGGTCGTGTCTAGGACACCACCCTTTTTTGTTCGTGTGTTCGGAATTTGAGTCAAAAATTAAGTGTTCGAAATTTGAGTCAAGATGGTATTTTTTTACATCGGAATTGGAGTATTTTAAAGCATTTCTGACAAGTGGAATTAGAATTGCATATTCACTATGTAAAATGTAAGCATTTTAACAGAGACGGAAACCTTGCTTGCTTGAAAAATTTAATTTTTTGTCACTATTATGAGCATTCTGTACTTCCTTATCTTCCTCAACGAATTTCTCCGTTTCGTCAGTGTCCGAGAACGATGCTAATATGGAATGAACTGGTATATTAATTTCAATGAATGACAAAACCAAGGCGCCAGAAGTATATCCTAAGGTGGGCCAACTTGCTAAAACCACTTTTCAACTATCTTGGAAGTCTACTGTATTTTGTTTGTAAACAATACACAATACGCTTGTGCCCAAGCTCGCTTGTGATCAGTCTGTCTCTTTCACGCTTCAAGCAAATAATTCCCCTTCTGCTTTCTTCCGTACTGTATTTATATACCGCTCCCCTAACCAACTTAGTGACGAAACGGTCTCACCTAAGGATATACTTCTAGGCGCCTTGGAAAAAAACTAGGAATATTTCCTTTTGCTCACATTCCGTGAACGCAGAGCAGAACGAAAAAGAAAATGAACGAACTTAATAAATCAACTGTGAGTGGCTTGCTGGGATTGTGAGGTAAATTAGGGAAGCATTTAATCGCAAATCGGTTTGTGAAGTTTGCGACTCTCAGAATGAACGATTCGTAACTTTCGTTTTCATGCGATGGTAGGTACAACACACATATACATACAGATTTTCACCCATACACGCACTCCTCACCCATAAACTCATAAAGACGAAAGTTACGGATCGTTCATTCGGAGAGTCGCGCAGGATTTTGTACTTCTGATACGATTTGCGATTAAATGCAAATAAAACATTTCAATAACGGTCCTCTATTGGTACTACACCCAAAGTTGATTTTTAGCACATGTTCTGGCATCCCGATTTATTACATTAAATGAGCTGAAAGATAACATAAAATGTTCTACTCCCCAATGCATGTATATCATTTGTATAATATATATGGTAGAGCCAATATGAGGGAGCGGAACAGGAGACACATTTAAATGAAAGCATATGAAAGCTTTTCGTATAGTTTGCCAAATGCACGGCCCAGACAGAGAAAGATATATTCTCGTTCATGTTCTTCTTTATCGTCTTAGAAAACACCTTCCATCTGATGAGATGTAATATTATCATGCTCTTTTATAATAGCGCTGGCAGCTATATGGATAGCGTGGTCGTGTAAAGTAACTTTGCATTCCAGCCGGCCATGGTTCGATCCCCATTGACGTCGTATGGACTTTTTTTTTTGCACAATCCCAAATGAAAAGAGAAAAGAAAACAGAAAGAGATGTCTGCACGCATACATACAAACCATTTTTAAGCTTTCAAAATAGCTCATTATTTGCGCATTTGACTCTCATGCATCTTTTCTGCCAACGCTAGTTTGGGTGTAGACTAAAGAGTGATTGGAGCCGAGTCGACTCGTCATATAGAGTGAACCCAATTAACAGTAAGGATCCTTAGTCACTGCCACAAAAAAAAAATCATTGCCTCGCTGTGAAGTTTGTTTTTTTTTTCACTTTTCATGGATAAAAAATATAAACTGGCACGGCGGTAGTCCCAAACCTCTAAAGTAATGATAAATGCATTAATTTTGATATTAACTTAAAGTAATAGATTTCAATTGTTGAAGAAATTCTAGTACTGCTAAAACTTTGCGTGCATTTTTCCATCATTCCGCCTTCCATTCGAAAATAGAAAAAATGATCAGTGTACCACAGCAGTGGAACTCCATACAATTCACTGAAGTGAAAGTGTCCAGATTTTCAATCCTTGTTTACATGAAGAATAATTTTTTTTTTCAAGCATACTATACTAGCATAGTATCGATTTCTAGCTGTCTAGAGGCAAGGTCTTTAATGAAGAATGATAAGATGGGAAGGTTTATACAAACATGTTCATAATTACATAAATTTATTCAAATATTAATATTGTTCTTATATTAACTACTAGCTAACCCGGCAAACTTCGTCCCGCCCATTTACTTGATTAATTCTCGAGTAATGCAGAAATTTGTGTTTTATTTGTATGGCAGCCACCCCTAAGAGAGGAGGGAAGGGTATCTATCCACCATAGAAACATTCATTGCACCCTAAAGTTTCCATATGCCTAATTTGGTTTAATTTGCTTGATTAATTCTCGGGTAATGCAGAAATTTGTGTTTCATTTGTACGGCAGCCCCCTCTAAGAGAGGGGGAAGGAGTATCTTAACACCATAGAAACATTTATTGCATCCTAAAACCTCCACATGCCAAATTTGGTTTCATTTGCTTGATTAATTCTCGAGTAATGCAGAAATTTGTGTTTCATTTGTATGGCAGCCCCCCCTTTGAGTGGGGGAAGGACTGTCTAACCATCATAGAAACATTTATTGCACCCTAAAACTTTCACATGCCAACTTTGGTTTCGTTTGATTGATTAATTTGTAAAACTAGTAACTCTAAGAAGTTCACGCTCAAAAAAATATGCAATTCCACGACACTTCACTTCCAGGTATGGTAACTCTTTCTTCGTGAGAGGCATTTCACACTGGAATTCATTGCCAAATGAGTTGACTCTTGTAAAATCACAAACACTATTTAAGAGGAAATGTATAGAGCACTTTAATTGTTAAACTCAAGAAATTCTTCAAAGTAATAATTAATAATTTAATAATCAGTAATGCACCATTTGTACGTAAATCAGTGTAACAATTAAAGAGACAAAAGTCTCAAGTTACAAATTAAATTTGAATAAAGAATAAAGAATAAAGAATAATTTCCGAGTAATGCAAAAAAATGTGTTTCATTTGTATGGCAGCCCCCTCTAAGAGAGGGGGAAGGAGTATCTTATCACCATAGAAACATTTATTGCATCCTAAAACCTCCACATGCCAAATTTGGTTTAATTTGCTTGATTAATTCTCGGGTAATGCAAAAATTAGTGTTTCATTTGTACGGCAGCCCCCTCTAAAAGAGGGGGAAGGAGTATCTTAACACCATAGAAACATTTATTGCATCCTAAAACCTCCACATGCCAAATTTGGTTTCATTTGCTTGATTAATTCTCGAGTAATGCAGAAATTTGTGTTTCATTTGTATGGCAGCCCCCCCCTTTGAGTGGGGGAAGGACTGTCTAACCATCATAGAAACATTTATTGCACCCTAAAACTTTCACATGCCAACTTTGGTTTCGTTTGATTGATTAATTTCCGAGTAATGCAAAAAATTGTGTTTCATTTGTATGGCAGCCCCCTCTAAGAGAGGGGGAAGGAGTATCTTATCACCATAGAAACATTTATTGCATCCTAAAACCTCCACATGCCAAATTTGGTTTAATTTGCTTGATTAATTCTCGGGTAATGCAAACATTTGTGTTTCATTTGTACGGCAGCCCCCTCTAAGAGAGGGGGAAGGAGTATCTTAACACCATAGAAACATTTATTGCATCCTAAAACCTCCACATGCCAAATTTGGTTTCGTTTGCTTGGTTAATTTCCGAGTAATGCAGAAATTTGTGTTTCATTTGTATGGCAGCCCCCCCTTAGAGAGGGAGGAGGGGTCTCAAAATATCACGAAAACCTTCCCCGGCCCCAAAAACCCCTACATACCAATTTTCATGTCGATCGGTTCAGTAGTTTCCGAGTCTATAAGAATCAGACAGACAGACAGACATCACTCCATTTTTATATATATAGATAGATAGATTCAGTGTAATTTTATCAAAATTTGAAAGAGAAATTAAAAACGGAATGTGTTTTTTCGATAATTTTTCTGATGTGGTTATAAAAATCCATGATGACCTTGCTTTATCATTTACCCCCCATTATTTGTCAATTTTCCCTGCTTTTCGTTCGTTGACAGTTCAATTTGAGAGGTCTTAAATTGCGACAAGATAGAAATTTGTTTTGAAAGAACGAATCGTGGAAAATGAAGTGGCAAAATTTCTTTTCAAAGCTTTATAATTGAAAATTTTCTGAAGTCTTAAATTTCTGAGTTTATTGAATGACAGATTGAAATTTATCCATAGAAGAATAAGATTTCATTTGATATGTTTTTTTATATATATTTTTGAAATCGGCTCAATGTTCGAAAAGTTCTGAATTTTCCAAAAGAAATCATGAGTTTTGTGTTTTTTTTTTAATTCTTAACTTTCAAACCACAGAACCTGAAATTTTTTTTCAAACCTGAGGATTTTCACCTTACATATCTAGATATCAGAAAGGTTTTTTCTCGTTTTTGGGTTTGATTTTCCAAAGTTAACTGGTAGTCCGAAAAATCATTTTTCTTCTTTTATTCAAAAATTAATTTTTGTAAAAATTTATAACATTTGAAGTACTAAACCGATTTAGATGATCAACATATTAAACTGAAGCCAATATGCTAAGCTTTTTTGAAAACGACTACAGTCAACAATTACGAAAATAAAATGCATCTTTTTGCAAGTTCAATATTTTTAAATAAAAGACTAGCTCACTTCAGTTTGATGCGTCGATCATCTAAATCGGTTCCAGTGGTTCAAAAGTTATGAATTTGTGAAAAAAGTCGTTTTTTGGGAAAAAGTGGAAAAAAATGATTTTTCAGGCCACCCTAAAATAAAAATGGGCACTATAAAAAAATAAGAAAAATACGGGTCTAATATTTTGCTATAAAGAACAAAAAGGTGGTAATTTGACGAAAATCTGAGAACCAGTATATCGGTTTGGTATGGAATGACTGATTACATTATTCTCAATATTTTCTGAACTCCTCATTCCACAGAATTCAAGCCACTGAGAACAAAATTGACTAGGGCTATGAATAAATCAATGCGGTTTATCGTGTTTACATTCGATCGAAATTGAAGTTTACCTAAAACGTCTCTTGAAATATAACTATTGAAGCTTTTACAGTTTTCAACAAAACATATTTTCTTTCCCATTTTCGTGATTCCGATTCCTTAACGTTTTCGACAAACCTGAAATACTACTAAATACCAATTATAATATTTTCATTGTCAACATCACATATGTGAACGCAAAAAATATAGATTGGTATCAATTTCGCCAGCAACTAAGAAACTGATTACCAGAAACTAATTTATGCTAACGTTTCATTACCTTGTATATTCTAAATACAATATCACGACCAACAGTGGATATTTTCAGAAATAAAAATGGCTTTTTACGGAGTGTGTTCGAAACTGAAATAATGAGATTTATTCAGAAATCATATTTTTATGTTATATTTTAAGCGTACATACATTATTCAGTCGTATAAATATTTAATCATTCAATTTATTCCGATTGAAATGCTTTAAATTTTTTTTTCAAAACTGATGCTCTTACCACGTTTTGATTTTTTTATTCAATGTTCAGTTTCTAAGGTGGAGCTTTTTTCGTAAATTACGACACATTTGTCATCATTGGTAGAAGACGACCATTAATGTTGTTATGTTAGCACAGAAAGTTAAGATTACAATACCGATGTGTTCATTTTGATGGTGCAAATATTAAAGACATTATACATAAACCGATAAAAATGCGTTACAATATTTATCCACAGCTATTTCAACGTCTATATATATTTTATTCAATGTTCAGTTCATAACTTCTATCCCATTCGCCGTGTTTATCAGGATTATGCTAACATTAATAACATTATATACTAACCTCCCATTTTATATATGATGTCTCCCACCGTTTTAGAGACATCTCAACATTCTGTTAATTTTCTAGAGCGTAAACCATCTGTCAATTTTTTCACTGTTTACATTTTGACATAGGACTATGTCTTTGATTTCTATATAAGGAGGGTCACTCTACGAAAAATGTAACGATTTATTAAGAGTTTTCAAACGCATATTACTTAAAATGGTTATTGCGACATATGTTGTGTTATACATCATTAGACAGGAAATTTATCCAGATTTTTTTTTTTTATTGAAACATGAGTGAAAAAAAGTTAACAATTTGACGATTTAATTGGGTATGTTTTCTTTCGATTGCACTATCCACTCGCTTCCTCCCCGACACAACGTGCAATCTTTTTCCCTAAATTCGGGCGTTAGCTCATAATGTGAGTTGATGCGTAAAATGAATTATTCTCCATTTAGCGATAATAGACATTAATTTTATATTATATTGTATGTTGTCCAATCAAGTTGTGCTCAATTCATGTTTTTATCGTGTAGGTCTCACTACTGACAATTTGTGTAATTGTGGTCAAGGATGTCACAATATCGAGTATGTTGTTTGGTTATGTGAAAATGCAATAAATGTATTCAAATGGCTGCTGATTTAGAAGATCGAAAGGGTATACCCACGTAAATCAGATTATGATAGCTTGAGTAGTCGCGATCTTACAAGGCTATAAAGTTATTACAAACAATGTTCCGGACAACGTGGTAACGAAGGAGATAATGCTATTTTTATCTATAATAAATTTTTGTAGTCATAGATTGATTTGACTCAGGCTTATATTTATGTAGGGCTTAACTATTTAGACTTGTATTTAATAATGATACATGATGACTCTTTGTCTTCTTCTGCATGATTGAATAAACAGATGAAAAGGGTAGTAATGGTTTTAATGGAATTTTTGTGTACATTTTTGAACAGAATGCGGTACCGAATTCTACCACGTTATGTCATCTAACCCGTCCTTTAATACAAGTACATACAGGAAACGGTTTTTCCAGGGCATCCACTTGATGTATCAAAAGAGAAAAAAATACAGATTTTGAACAATGAAAAACTCAATTTAAATGCAATTACTACACACAATCATAGTCCTATGTCAAGATCCCGTCCGTGCCCCTAGGCTCAGGCCCATCAACTTTTCTTACCACAAATCGTTGCCACTTTTCTCTCTCAAGTTTCACTTCTCTTCTCTGAGTGTACTCTCTCGGCATGCTTTGATTGTTTCCATTTTCGTATTTCTGTTTTCCAGACATTGAAAATTCAAGACTTTTACCTGAAATCTCCCAAAATAGAGTTTGTCAACAAATGGATCTCTCTTGCTGTTCATTTTTTTTATTTCTCGATATTTCGGGTTTTAAAAGAAGTTTTATCCGAACAATGAAGTCATATACAAATAAGGTAGAAGTTAATGGTTTCCTCCATCTTCTGCTCGCGACCATTGCGATTTGAGTTCATTTTAGAAAAACCTTCCATCGATACGGCGGCGAGAGGGAAGAAAAAAATCATCCAATTAAACACCGCCACAAACTTTCTGTTTCTTTATGAAACCTGTACCATCATAAAACAAAATTTCCCTTTCACACGCATCGGTCAGTGCCACACAAAGACGACGGGATGCGTTTATTAATCGCCCAAAACTTCGATTTCGATTTCGTTTGACCACAGGCGGGAAAGAACAGGCGGTTTGAGTTGCAGAAAAAGAAACACACTGAACCGTCGGTCGCCCCAAACCTAACTCTCACTAATTCTCCCTGGGGCATCAATCCGGCCCAACCTGCTGCCGCTGCTGCTGATGTTGGCTGTCCCATTAGAAGAAGAAAGTCCGTCCTCGGCTCTAACTACTTCCGAGCTCTTGCCACACATCCCTTGCGGATCGGAATGCGACCGTTAAAATGCGCGCACGGTATTTTGTGCTGCGAAGTGCGCGGAGGCTGCGGCAGTGGCGGCCGCGACCGCGGCTGCTGGTTCAATGTGTCATTAATCAATCATAAAAACGTATCCCGCCATGTTTTGCGCGCGCGGAGGCTGCCGCGGCGGTCGTGTTCCGGCGCGTTTGGTCCACGATGCCGTTGGATGCGGAATAGAACAGGTTCGAATGCGTCGTCTCACTAACACCCTTTCCCACCGCATCGCAACTTCCCGCGCGCAACCATGCGATATGTGGAGGACGCGTTGGGTTTTTTTTCTGTTATTATCTGCTATCATTTCAAACTCGCGGCGACAACTCGGACGAAAGTGGTATTGCTTAACTGCAGCAGCCGCAAACCAGCAATAGAGGATGGGAAAGGGAAAGAAAGGGACAATCGCAGCTCGAGTCGCTTGCAGACGGATCAGAGACAAAGTCTTGGGACGAGTCGCGGCTGAATGTCCAGCCTGCATGGCTTGTGGTTGGGTTCATTTGCAGCACAGTTATAATATGGAATTTTCAAGAGACAAGAAAATTGGAGCGAGTTGCACGGAAAGTGAAACCAATGCGTGTCCATACCGGGGGTTCGCCTGTCTCTTCGGAAGATGATTAGAATGCTAAATGAGGGATAAGCTGATGTGAATTTGTCTTAATAAAATGATCATTAAATCGAACGGACGGGAAAGATCCGGCTCCAAAGTGGTCGTCGTCGGTTTCACGGGCGTTGTCCGAAACAGAACGCTCCTCGCGAAAATGCGGTCCCATGGTGAGCGAACGATTGCCTCGCCCCGAAGAAGATTGCGTGAGCGATGAGCAGATCCGCACAGGTGTAGCCAACAATCCGTGCAGATATTTGGATAAACCAATTATTGGCCCATCGCCGTTTTTCACCAAGATTTAATTCCATAATTGCAATTTCATTTACACCCAATCATTCGATCCATCGGTTGTATTTCACCATCCCTCGACGCCTGAAAAACCAAACATTTTCACCATCGATGGCGATAAATTTACCGACAGTTAACCTGTTCCGCTTCCGCTATTATGATGCGAAGAGAGAGAGCATTTATTACCAAATCAACAGCACTGTGCGATGTGCGATGATCGCACTGATCGCACTGATTGATCATTAGCGTGCATTTTCCCCACCTCGTATCGTTTCTTTTCGTTTTCCTTTTGTTTGGGAGGAAAAACGGTCCAACTAACGAACGGTACCGGTTCCGATTTTTCGCTACTGACCTACTGCCTTCGAATCGATGTAATATTATTTAGTGGAATTGTTGAACATATGTTTTTATTTTATTTTTGTGTGCTTTCCTCGCCCAAAGTATACAATAAACACGAATGAGCTTTTTTTTGGAGATTATCCAATTAAACAGTGAGCGGCGTGATCTGATTCGAAAACAGTCAAAATTGGTCTCACATTGTTGTTTAGGCTATCCAACACGTTATGACCCTGGTCAATGCTGCGTTAACGAGGTTTACTTTATCAACAAATTACGTTTCACCAACAGAACACACAAGCTTTAGCGCGGACAATGGTCGCCTTAATTAGGGTGTTTGTGATTCGAGATGTATAAAATGCGTAGAGTATTGAAAAGGTGGCCCACAATCCCTGATATTAAAAGCAACCAGTTTTTGGTATTTGTTCTTCCAGAGATATGCATGTCAGATTTTGAGTTCTCTGGTGAGGAAATTGTAAAATAGCTGAATATAAAGGGTGTGTCACATCAAATTGCATCACGGAAAAAACGCTGTAGAAATTTAATTTTTAGGAATTATATCTTCAGCTTTCGCTTATAATCAGATAAGAGTGTATAGATCACGTTGGCCATGCTTCACTGTCAATTTTTCGTAAATTTGGAAAAATGTCGTCGAACGAAAAAGAGCAATTAATCGAACGAAAAAGAGCACTCATTTCGAGAATCCGGAGTTGTCACATCGGGACATCGGTAAGATGCTGGGAATCGTCCAATCCACGGTCAGCAGAGTACTAAAACGATACTTCGAGAACCTAACCATCGACCGGACGGTGAAGAACGGCAAAAATGGATGCTCCGTCAGTGAATAAGATCATAAGCGCGTAGTTAAGCAGTTTAGACGTGATCCGAGAAGTTCGGTCCGGGATGTCGCCAATAAGCTGAATTTGTCAAGTTCTTTCGTCCAGCGGACCAAGCAGCGGGAGGGCCTGCGTACATACAAGGTTCAGAAGGCTCCTAACCGCGACGAAAGGCAAAACATGGTGGGGAAGACGCGAGCCCGGAAGCTGTACACCGAAATGCTGACGAAGCCGCATTGCCTGGTAATGGACGACGAAACTTACGTCAAAGCGGACTTTCGTCAGCTGCCGGGCCTGTTGTTCTTCTCCGCAGAGGACACATTCAGCATTCCGGAGGAGATTCGCAAGCAGAAACTATCCAAGTTTGCCAAAAAGTACATGGTGTGGCAAGCGATCTGCTCTTGCGGAAAGCGGAGCGCCCCCTTCGTGATGACCGACACGGTGAACGGGCAGGTTTACCTTAAGGAGTGCCTACAGAAGCGCTTACTACCACTATTGAAGCAGCACGAGGGCCCGACCATCTTCTGGCCGGATCTCGCTTCGTGCCACTATTCAAAGGACGTGTTGGAGTGGTACGAAGCCAACGGGGTCACCTTCGTGCCAAAGGAAATGAACCCGCCCCAACGCGCCGGAGCTTCGCCCAATAGAGAAATATTGGGCGATTATGAAGCAGGCCCTCCGGAAGAACCCAAAAGTTGTCAAATCGGAGGCGGACTTCAAGAGAAAATGGATTTCTGTTCAAAAAAAAACTACAACCTGACGTTGTACAGAACCTTATGGACGGGGTAAAGAGGAAGGTGCGAGCATACGGGCTTGAGCTCGAAGTATGAATAAAAAGAAAATGCCAAAAGTTGTTTAATAGTTTTTATTTTACTGTCTAAAATTTTCAAAAGGATCGGTCTACTGGGCGAATTTCTACAGCGTTTTTTCCGTGATGCAATTTGATGTGACACACCCTTTATTAGGCTGTCAAAATAGTCCTGCGGTATTTCCGCGAGGTGTCGTTGTAAGCGCGTAGTTCTAGTTGTATTCATTGTATCGAGTCATACTATAGCTTGTTGGAAAGGTATTTTTGCGCGGTGTTTTGTTTGGTTAAGTCGTTCGTGAGTTATAGTGTCGCAAATATGGAGCAAAATAAAGAGAAAATCCGACATATTTTACAGTACTACTATGACAAAGGCAAAAATGCATCTCAAGCTGCCAATAAAATTTGTGCAGTTTATGGACCCGATACAAGTTTCCATTTCCGCCGCACAACGATGGTTTCAACATTTTCGTTCTGGTGTAGAGGTCGTCGAAGATGCGCCACGCTCCGGAAGGCCTGTCGTCGAAAATTGCGACAAAATCGCTGAATTAGCCGAGAAAGACCGGCATAGTAGCAGCCGTAGCATCGGCCAAGAGCTGGGGATAAGTCATCAAACCGTTATTAACCATTTGAAGAAGCTTGGATTCACAAAGAAGCTTGGATTCACAAAGAAGCTCGATGTATGGGTGCCACACACGTTGACGCAAAAAAACATCTTTGACCGTATCGACGCATGTGAATCGCTGCTGAATCGCAACAAAATCGACCCGTTTCTGAAGCGGATGGTGACTGGCGATGAAAAATGGGTCATTTACGACAACGTGAAGCATAAACGGTCGTGGTCGAAGCCCGCTGAAGCGGCTCAGACGGTGGCCAAGCCCTCATTAACAGCCAGGAAGGTTCTGCTGTGTGTTTGGTGGGATTGTCAAGGAATAATCTATTATGAGCTGCTTCCCTATGGCCAAACGCTCAATTCGGGCCTGTACTGCCAACAACTGGACCGCTTGAAGGTAGCACTCATGAAGAAGAGGCCATCTTTGATAAACAGAGGCCGCATTGTCTTCCATCAGGACAACGCCAGGCCACACACTTCTTTGGTGGCGCGCCAGAAGCTCCGGGAGCTCGGATGGGAGGTTCTTTTGCATCCGCCGTATAGTCCGGACCTTGCACCAAGTGACTACCACCTGTTTTTGTCCATGGCGAACGAGCTAGGTAGTCAGAAGTTAGCCACAAAAGAGGCCTGTGAAAATTGGCTATCCGAGTTTTTTGTCAATAAGGAAGCGAGCTTCTATAACAGGGATATTATGAAGTTGGCATCTCGTTGGGAACAAGTCATCGAACAAAACGGCGCATATTTGACTTAAAACAGATGACTGTAACTAATTTTATGAACAAATGAAAATTCAAAAAAAATACCGCAGGACTTTTTTGACAGCCTAATATATTAGGTTGGGGGAATAGAAATCCATTATTTTTGCGTGAAATTCAAAACTTTCACTGAGATGTTTTGGATTGTCTGATTTGGGTCAACGATAATATACCCAAAGAAAAAAAAATTGTAGCTTTTATTGTAGCAGACGTAAAAATTAGAGTTTTTTTAAAAACCGAAAAATCACCGGAAATCGGCGATTGTCTTAAAATTGCATGACACGTCGAGATCAATAGTTATCTCACGACCGAGTGCCAAAAAAAAATTTGGTATAACTGCATACTTGAAACAACATTTTTTAATATTTCATGCAGCTACCGTTCTTCGCTTAGTTGTCCCATGTTACTTTTTGACAATTTTCACTTTTCTTCACAGAACGATGTTTTTATGCATAATTTTTCAGAAAAACCCAAAGAAAAATTATCGTTCGTTCCCATTCCTTCCGTTCTTCATTTTGAAGAGGCTTTAAACTTTCCAGTTTATTCGCCTCTATTTGTTCCCAGTATTTAAAAAACAACATCAAGTTCAACTGTCCCATGTTGATATTCTAGGCATAACTATCCCACCACGAATTAGAATCCCGTAATCAAGCTTGATTGATTCAAGTGAGGGCATCTTGTCACATTTCATGAAACAATATTTTAGTGCTTGTGAAAAGCCCGGTGTATTGCTAAACTGAAATGTTTAAAGTTTCTGGAAGACAAATATGGCATAAAACTTTGATTGTGTTTTTTCCAGTTGCTTGTTTTGGAACATGGGACAACTATGCGTGGAACGTCAGTGCAGTTGTTACGTGTTTTTCGGGTCTTTTTTCAAAGTAAAGAATGTATAACGACCCTTGGGGTCGACATTGGCTTCCCAGAAGTCCACAAAAACAAAAACTGATTTTGGTGGCCGACAAGGTCTGAATATCGACTCTATTACCCCTAACATTCAAATTGTTATTTGAAATATCTTTTTCATGAGGGTGCCCATTTCCATTTGAGGGTGGACGAAATATCAATGTTTCCCTTTTTGACGTAGAACTACGTCTTTCATTAAGGGTGCCAAATCAGAAAACAGGTCACGTTTGTATGAAATAAAATTAACGTTAATAACTATTTTTGCCGCAAACGGATTTTGGCGATTCACATACTAATCGAATCGGAAATTCCGTAAGATTTGTTTAATATGCTATACATTAGAATCCCCTGGTTTGTAAATGGTTGAAATTCATGAAAACTTGAGGCGTTTCCATTTTCCCATACATTTGTTCTATCCATTTGTGTGCTTTCCCGAACAGACCTGTCAATAACGAGCAACTTATCGACGGCCAACGGAGGGGAAATCGTAGGATTCAAAGTCCCCATGAACAAAGCAAAAGTAGAAGAATGAAGGGGAATACTTGCCTAGAGTATAAACAGTGGATCTCGCTGAGGCAAACCTTAGAGGCGAATGAACTGCAAAGTTTAAAGCCTCTTAAAAACAAAGAAAGAAGAAGAAGGCAAACTTTCATTCGGCATCGGACTGTTGAGCAATCCAGTTCACTTTGCTTTCGCTGCGCTTCGATCTAAGATTGGACCCCACCAGCGGTAATCCAAATTGGATATCGTCGTTTGGTTTTTCTGTTCGTTTTTTTCGCATTATTCGTATCGTGTATTTTTCTTTCCGCGTCATAAATTGGACGCTTCGCGTAATGTGTGATGAGCAAGAAGAAGAGGAAGGCAAGCTCTAGCCCTGCGAAAAACGAACGCATTGCCAGGGGCAGTAAAATTTCGAGGCAAGCGTCATCCAATGATGCACGCGATGTTGGTGCAGTGAAAAGCGCTCGCACTGAACCGAGCCTTCGCGAGTGTGACACCGCATCGCACAACAGCGAAGTAGGCGATTTCGGCACGTCGGTCGAAAATGTAAACGCCGTTACCCAGGCAGCAACCAAAATCAAGCTCCCCCGCTGGTGGTGAAGGCGGTCGCTCTTGACAAACTCATCAGCGAATTCGCATCGATGGGTGTTACAGCAGAGTACAAGCTGTATGGCATAATTCAGTCTTTTTCCATGCAGTTAACATTGTTTGTTTTCCGTCATCATAAGGTCTTCGTTGGTGCCTTTGAGAATGCATCAATGCATTAAACTAACGTTATGGCGAATCAGGCGTTAAGGTTGTGCGCCAAAAAATTATTTGGGGAATACCAATCATCTTGAATGTCTTTCTGGAATGTTATAAGTTAGTTGGGTTCGCGTGCCAGTCGCAAAACTAGGATCAACTAGGATTGTTTTTTGCGCTAATATTGATCATAATGAAGCATTGCTACTGTTCTCGAGGTTGTTATTAACAAAAAGAGTTTATTTCGCTTGTTTAGTCACCGAAAAAGTAAATGTCGTTCTGGAATTTTGCATGTGATTAGGTTTCGCTTGCCAGTAGCAAAATTTCCCCCACTAAGGGTGACAGCTGCGCTTCTCTCGAGCATGAGAAAGTAATGCAACTTTTTTCGAGGCCAGTAATATTAACAGAAGCGTTTCTTTTGGGAATAGCGCAAAATGATGAGAAGTGTTTATATTCCTAGTAGTTTCAAGCCACCAATGTATGGCTCTGTATGAATGCTCTGGCGAACGCTTGTTTGGTGCTTGTTTTACGTTGTACGAACGATGCCTAGAGGTGCGATTCCTTTGAGGCAATACTAAATTACATGTAGCATGATATTTGATACTTGCAAGTGTTGACATTGTTGTTGTTTCCATGCGGTGCCAAAGATATATTGATGTAGTTATGAGATGTGGGATAATGGTTCTGGTGCAACATGTATATAATCGACTGTAGCCGAGTCTATGTCAATTGCGAAAAAGGCCACCGGAATAGCATTCGAGGTAAATTTTCAATGCATTGACATGAAATAAATTGCGACATACGATCAGCTAGTGTATTGTTCTGCGAGGGCAAGAATGAATCATCAATCAGTTATCGTCAACTGATTCTACAATGAAGAAACCATTTCAGAGATTATTGTACTAAGTAGTTGTTTCTAAAATTTCACAGCATTATAGAATAATATCCGAAGGTATAAATAAGCGACTTATATAAAATAACAGCGTAGTTCTACGTCAACAATGCGGTCGTATCTTGGACACAACCTCCTATAATTTTTTCTCTTGTGTACGCGCATTGATCCGGCGATCTGACTGCAATTGAAGACTACGTCAAAATTTCTCTGCAGAAATGCAAACAAGAAACTTATGCCCGAGTCAGATTTTTGATATCGACGAGAACGGTCTATATCAGGCAACAGGAACATTGAAGCTACCTCTAATGGTCAACTGGGAGTATCTTAATCCTCGACCATTGGAGAACATGAAGAAGCTGCCTGTTTACTACACAGCATCCAAGAACGCTTGAATGACTCGTAATTTATCCAAAATCTAATTTTTTAGCATTTCCTGCAGGATTTCCACTCCGAGCTGTACCTGGTGTTGAATAACTGTTCAAAACAACTTAATATAGAGGAACTGCATAGTAGTGACGATCCTATAAGCAGTATATTTGTACCCAAAACGCCACAGAGGTTATTCAGCCTATGGATTAGACCATAATCCAAATGATTAAATCATGCTAAAGGCAGATTATGCCGAGAGAGATCCTTTTTTAGATCAGGTGAGTTTCATGACAATGTGAAATGAATTAACGTGAAGGCGGTATTTTGTATTGTGGAATCTTGGGATAAAGTTCGTCAATCGTCGATAAGGAAGTCTTGGGATGTACTCTACAATCCGGGAGAAGTTGAAGATGAGGATGAACTACCACAGGCTGTTAATAATAAAAACTGAGATCAAGGAAGATGACACCATAAATATAACAGATCATGTTGACCTTGAGGATGGCTTTCAATCGGTTCCTGAAGAATCGGCGTTGAATTCTATTGACATTATGATCAGATATGCAGAAGGACATGACGGGCCCCCAATTCTCAATTTTCATTGCGTGAAATGAGTTCGAACATCTTACAGAAAATAGCAGATAGAAATTCATTATGAGAAAGTTATTACTAGAGATTCTTCACTATATTCGATTATAAAACAAAATGAAAAATACATGTGTCGAGACATGTTTAAAGCAAATAAATACAAGTTAAAATTTCCGCAATTCATAGTTTTAGTTTTTCATTATATATGTTTAGTTTTATTAATGCAAATAAAGTCTGAAATATCATTCGTCATAAGAGTCCCGAAAAATCGATTAACATCAACATTTTTTGATGAAATCCAACTGTCAACTGTCCAACTGTCGAAAGTTTTCTCGATCATCCATGGCCCAGAACTTTCAGTGACTAAGGGCAAATTAAAAGAAACGTCGAGAACGGCGAATGTGAATAAACCAATAAGTTTGAACTAAAAGATCACATGATTATGTCATATCAGAAAAATCCAAACAATTCACATAATACGGGAGTACAGACTTACAACCGGTATGCGATCGTCTTTTGTCGTTTTATAGCACTTACTTATTCAAACTTTCGTCTTACAAACATTTTGGAATGAAAAATGCAACATTCTGAACAATTTTGCACAACCAACACACATGTTGAAGATAAATTTAACACAAAAAGAACATTCCTGACCCTTCTGGTACATAGTTCTCACATTCTTAGGTACTTTTAGGACGCAAGGTGATCTGCGGACGCAAGAGCATTTCGTTTGTGGAACAACAGAATTCACTGATGTCATGGAATCCTGAAAAATGTCCAAGAAGTACAACTTCAACTGCAAATACTGTCGAGCACAAGTATAGACTTGTTCTGACAGATAGTTCAGATAGTTCACGCAGGACGTTTCCTGGTAATAATATTAAATGTGTTGATTTCCAAGTGTTTTCAACAATTCACTATCACGAGGCACATTGAATATTGCAACAAGCATAAAATCCACTCATTGATACACACTCGAACCTAAATGATATTTTGTTACAGTCCTTAAATTCACATTATCAAAATCCTTCCTTACAAGGATCATTTTTCCATAAGCAATAATTATCACTATTCACGATATTTACCTGTTAAAAAAATTAATCTTTCGCGCTAAACTTTAAGATATCCAAATCTCGACTCTCACAGCTTTCCACGGGTTCCAGAGGTTGTCTCTTCAGTTTTTCACGTTGCAATACTCGGTACTTGATTTGTTCAACTTCTGAGCATGCTTCTGATTCAGCGAATCAACACTTTTCGATTCAGAGTACGACACTTCACGTCGTGAGCGGGAGCTTCACTACAAATTTTCGTTTAGAATTCCGAATTTCTCTGATGATCTCACATTCAGCTAATCACTTTAATCCAGATTTTTGTTCCAGAAGGTAACAACACTCTTCCAAAGCGACGCAAATTATTCCGTTTGTTTAGTTCACTATCAGTACCATAATCCTGCGCCACAGAATCGCAACGATGGGATAGAACGCAATGCGGGTGGTTTCACTTCCTCAACTACGGTCTCCGCGTACGATAAGGAGGCACAAAAAAGCTTGCTACCCAAAAAATTTCATAAGTGCAGCGGATCCCCGCGCGATCGTGTTCGTGTCTTTACGGTGCGGTTGTCTCGGCAAGAGTGTTTAATTCACCTGTTTGCCATTAACGTTATACTTCCAACCTGCGCGTGCAAACCAAACCACACTGGGGTGATAATAGAGAAGAGGTAAAGAGACTCCAGAGCAGAGTCTGTGGTCTGTGGGGTCCGAAATCTGAGCACCGGAGATAGAGAGAGAGAGAGTGAGAAATCACAAAAACCAGTCACCACAGAAACGAGGGGCGCGCGCTGTGGCCAGGTTCAAGTTCGCTCTCACTCTCGCTGGAAAATAATCACAAAAAGACCGACGACGCATGGGGCTAAGCTAAGCTGAAGTGCCCCCGACATTGGGTCCAAAGGCGCGACGCGGGTCTTTCTCACTCTCATTTGTGCACACACATACGGAGTGGTGACGAAAAAATATATCAGCGAAAAACCGCCAATGCCAATGCCAAGAGCTGAAGCCCCGGAGGGTAGAGTGTCGATCGGAAGGTATACGCGTTAAGCGAGGGGGCCATGGGGAGGAGAAGCGAGTGCGTTGAACAGCATCCGATTCCGAAAGGCCGTTGCTGTCACAGCTTCTTCTGCTGCGAAGAAATAAATGAAAATGCACTCTTCATATGAATTGACAGATATTCGCTAGTTCTGTTGGATCTATTCTATCAACCGAACAGACCATATTCAAAATATCTTTTGAACCCAAACTCTGACCGAGTTGCAGATATCGAGAGTCTCCAAGAACCCGCCCCGTGTCCCGAAGCCACACCAACTCCACACACAGTCAATCGGCGAAGGGAAACAAATTCCACTCACCGTTTCGTTTGGCAAAGTCAACCCAAACCAGCTCTGTCGAGCGCACAGAGATATGCTTTCTTGCTGTGACTGACTGAGTGACTGACTGACTGACTGAAGGCAGTCATGCGTGAACTTTTGCTTTCTTTCGGGAAGGGACGACGACACTTCCAGAAGGTCCAACCATATTAGGAAAGATTTCGAATTCTCAATCAACTATTCGACCCGATCGAAATCCAAGTTTCAGGAGTGGTTCGTCATTGGTTATTTTTTCACTCCGCTAATTTCGTTGCTCTGAGATTGGAATTCTTCCGGTTCGCAGCATCCCGCCATCCGCCAATTTAAGCTAATGCGCGCGCGGCAAACCAACCCGGGTGGAATTTCTCGTACCATTTTTGTTTTTTCACATATCTCCCCCTGATAGACACTAATTGTGGGAAGAGAATGCGCTCGATTCGCGACGGTGGCAGCCAATCTGCACCTGAAAGTGCATTCCCCACGCGCAATTAACCGAAAGATAAGCGCAGAGACGAGAGACAACGCGTGAGACTTAGGGGATGACTGCGGCGTTCGTTCACCACGTGTGCCAGATACAAATCGGCTCCCGGGGCTCGCTAGATATTGCACGTATCCACCACCCTCGGTTCGGATCGATGCGGCAGCGTGAATAGATTTTGAATGCTGCGCGATCTTCATCCTGTTGCAGTCGGCAAGCGGAGATGGTTTCGGAGATGGTTGCTTTCAGTATGCAACCGCGGTGTGCAACCCTGAATGAAATGATTTATTTCAGTTTGCTACCGGTTTCATCTGGTGTTGAATGCTAGAAACTATTGATTAACTTGCAGTCGAACATTTAAATTATTCTATTGCGACCAAAACATTAGGAGTAGCAGATTTGTCAGAACCCTGCAAACATTAAATCGTATAAGTTGGTATATTCCAAGTTGTACATGAAGTGGTATTGAATCACAATCGTATATTACATCGAACAAGGCTCACGGCTTGTAATCTAAAATCATATAAAATGCTATACATCTGATTTATCTATCACGATAGATTAAGTCGCAATTCGGTATAACAACTATCGGTTTTATGATACATACTATCGTAAAATGTAGCATATATGAATAGCAGGCAGATGTAGTTCGAGAGTAACTTAAATGTATAGTTTGAACCAATATGGTACAGAAAAACTTCGATATAACCTACATTTTATTTTCAAAATTGTACGTTGTATCGAATTGTACGTTATATCGAAGCATAATAAAGAACTCAGGAACATAGCTTATTTAACTTTTTTGTTTTGCTGGTTGGGTAGGATAAGTAAATAATGATGAAAAAATTGTACTAGAAGATGAAGTCAACCTTTCTCACGATCATACTGTTGATTAAAACTTGATTCATTTAGAATCCACTTGTATCGCGGGATTAGTTGAAGGTATAAAAAATGTTTTTACATCAACGTATAGATAACGTATTGTTCTTTCAGTTAAAAATATTGTGAAAATTATTCCTTTACAGTTTTGATGAATTTTCGTACTTTTCTTCGAACACCCTCCATAAAAGTTTGAACTCTGTAGGTCATTCTCAGCGGCCCTTTCATTCCACGATCTCTCCGTATCTGCAGCATCCCGAGTCACTTTGACACAAATTCCGCAATTCCGTTTCACAACTGCCCAATAGTTCTCGATTGAGAGGAGTTGGCAGCAATTTGGAGGATTGAGGTCTTTTTCAATGCAATCGATTTCATTGTAACGGGGGTCCACTGAAGCACCTCTCGACTGTAGTGGCATCTTGCTAAATCGCCAAAACTTCACCGGACGTTTCTGCAGGCACTCTCCCCAATGGATTTTCGATTCCATTGTCTTGTTTGTGACGAGAACCTTGGTTTTCTGTCCACAGCTGCAAATCCCTTGCCAAATCAAGAACTCCATGACAAATTTATCAACTGAAACGAACCCAAAATTTGCTGGAAACGTCTCCTCTAACAGTGATCTTATAGCATTTCAGGCTTGAGAGCTGTCCGAAATACATTTTCACCTACCTATCGTCATCCATCAGCATGAATCCTTCGTACTTCGTACAAAACCTTATTGTACAACCATCGAGCACGTCTTTTGGCCAGCAGATTTTCCTCCAGTGTGCTGTTCGGTTACTTGAAGGCACAGAAATTACGATAACCTTCTCGCATTTGGGTTTTTCGGATGGTACTTTTTTTGAAGTTGAGTTTGCGGCGATGTCGTTGTCCGAGAGTATTCGGGTTTCCGTGAATTATCTCAATCAACAGCTGCACCTTCACGAACACGAACATATTAGGCTGTCAAAAAAGTCCTGCGGTATTTTTTTTTTGAATTTTCATTTCTTCATAAAATTAGTTACAATCATCTGTTTTAAGTCAAATATGCGCCGTTTTGTTCGATGACTTGTTCCCAACGAGATGCCAACTTCATAATACACCTGTTATAGAAGCTCGCTTGCTTATTGGCAAAAAACTCGGATAGCCAATTTTCACAGCCCTCTTTTGTGGCTAACTTCTGACTACCTAGCTCGTTCGCCATGGACAAAAACAGGTGGTAGTCACTTGGTGCAAGGTCCGGACTATACGTACGGCGTTGTCCTGATGGAAGACAATGCGGCCTCTGTTTATCAAAGATGGCCTCTTCTTCATGAGTGCTACCTTCAAGCGGTCCAGTTGTTGGCAGTACAGGTCCGAATTGAGCGTTTGACCAAAGGGAAGCAGCTCATAATAGATTATTCCTTGACAATCCCACCAAACACACAGCAGAACCTTCCTGGTCGTTAATGAGGGCTTGGCCACCGTCTGAGCCGCTTCAGCGGGCTTCGACCACGACCGTTTATGCTTCACGTTGTCGTAAATGACCCATTTTTCATCGCCAGTCACCATCCGCTTCAGAAACGGGTCGATTTTGATGCGATTCAGCAGCGATTCACATGCGTGTCGTGTGTGGCACCCATACATCGAGCTTCTTTGTGAATCCAAGCTTCTTCAAATGGTTAATAACGGTTTGATGACTTATCCCCAGCTCTTGGCCGATGCTACGGCTGCTACTATGCCGGTCTTTCTCGGCTAATTCAGCGATTTTGTCGCAATTTTCGACGACAGGCCTTCCGGAGCGTGGCGCATCTTCGACGACCTCTACAACAGAACGAAAACGTTGAAACCATCGTTGTGCGGTGGAAATGGAAACTTTATCGGGTCCATAAACTGCACAGATTTGATTGGCAGCTTGAGATGCATTTTTGCCTTTGTCATAGTAGTACTGTAAAATATGTCGGATTTTCTTTTTATTTTGCTCCATATTTGCGACACTATAACTCACGAACGACTAAACCAAACAAAACACTGCAAAGGACTATATTATAGCGCGTAAAAATACCTTTCCAACAAGCTATAGTATGACTCGATACAATGAATACAACTAGAACTACGCGCTTACAACAACACCTCGCGGAAATACCGCAGGACTTTTTTGACAGCCTAATATTCAGCGATTTCGTGATTCTAGTACCTTACCAAGCCGGATTTTGAATGTGGGTGTCCTAAACCAAATTTCATCTCTCAGCCTCCATCCTACACAGCTTTCCTAAAAGAAAACGGATCAGTGAGGATTTCCACACAATTTGCTGTCAAAAGCTTTGAGATACGCCTACTCCGATCGCTGCTATACAATGACGTTACTAGCAGAAGAGGAAATCAGGATAAAATCGACACGGTGGGTAAAACCTCTTTTTTTACAATTTTTTTGCCTTTGCTTTTGCACACACTTGTAATTTCTTACGTTTCGAGTCATCAACCAGCTGCTGATGTCGCGTCAAAACAATCAACAAAACAAAACCGATCAACTGGAAACAGCTCGTGTAAAATTTTCGTAGAATTTAAGTGTTTTATTCTGAAGATTTTGTAAAATGCCATACTTTTTGTGTGCCTTATTCATCTTACATTATTTTTCAGTGTATTCTGTGAGTCGGCGGATGGTTTTGTTGCTTGTATATGCTCAAAAGTTTTGTTTTGAAATTTCAAGTTCTTCCGGAGTAAGACCTTAGGGCAGTATTCTAGTCTAGAATTTTGAAAAAAATCATTTTTTTTCTTCATATTCCTGAAGTTTACGCAGTCGATAATATATCATATAAACCCTTTTCGAAAATCTCATTATTTACCGAGTTATAGTCATTTTAGCGATGCGTTATCTTATCTACCAGGGCTCTGCATAGTCATAATCAACCGAGGACAATCAGCTGACTATCTGACTGACTATATCCGTAGTCAGTTAGTAATGACTTTTGGCTTCTTCACGCAGTTTCTCTGCCAAAACGACTAAACCAGCCGTATGACACCCGCCATGTTTTTGGTGCCAACATCTAAAACGTCAAAAGTATTTGTTTTCTTCAAAACAGCGATCCGCGTTGACGGCATTGAGCTTCGTTTACTAGTTTAGGGGAGCGCCAAAGAATAGCTGATTTTCAGTCGGAATGAACGTTTTCAGAATTAAAATTATGAATGAAAATTAGCTTTTCCATATCAAATTAGTATTCTATTTAAATTAAAAACACTTGAATTGCAGGTGGGGAAAAGGTCTCATACGAAAATTGTTTGTGAAGATAACATTATATTATATTGAAAAAAATCAGTAACAATGTTGGAATTGTATAGCCATATGGTTGAATGAAAGTCAGAAATACATTTTTCAAGTAATTAAATAACATGATGTGAAAATTTTCATTCAAATTTTAAAATTGTAAACCCGGCTTCGTGTCTTCTAATATGATAGAGATCACACTGACGAGTTTGGGAATCAAATTATGGCCCTAATTCGAAGTTGTCACCAGACGTCGACACAATGCCACTGTCGTCGCGAATTACCAATTTACCACAAACTGACATATCGTGATGTCGATGATGAACTTTTTCAGCAGAGGGATAGTGAGATAGGCGGTGACAGTAGGTAGAGTGAGATAGCGAGAATCGTGCCATACACCTGGACTAAACAGTGAGTCGGGCGTTTAGTTGCTATCTCCTTCTACCGACTCGACTATATCATTTCATTCTTCCCAGTCAAATTGTCCTCATTGCATTATGAAGTGACTTCCCCCAAAACGAATTCGCTCCTCTCTCTCTCTCTCCCATGTACGTGTGTATGCATCGATGTTTGAGTTCAACGTGGTTTGACATACGCTACAGGTGAGCTAGATTCTTTTGTATCGTACACGAAAATTACTCACACGTATAAAATAGCGTGCAGTGTGTATGCGCGCTATTTTGCACGCTATTTACTAATACTAACGCGAGGACATTTATAGCATACTTGATAAATGTCTAATTTCGTTGGTTTGATTTCACGATGGGTAAGCAATAAACCGTCCATTGATGAGGTAACTTCTTTTTTGCATCAGAAATCAGGTTTTCGTTCCTCTTTATATGGACGTAGAAATAAGGTTGCGTACGCGGGTATATATTTCGTTCCTAGGGGAGTAGAAATGTGGATTGAGGTCAGTTGAATGAAGAGGTAGATTTGTATTCATTAGTCGAGTCAGTTAAAAGTAACCACTGACTGCACTAGTTCACCAGTCATCCTCGCTAGTCAACGCTAGTCAATTCATTTCCTAGTCAAGTCACTTTTTGTTGTGGGCGACTGCCAAAGCAATTCTAATCGAAGCGAAGCTACTGAGAGTAGAGTCGGTCTTCATTTTTCACCTTCGAAGATTTCGGGCCCTGTTATCTACTACGGCCATAACAACGAACTTCAAACGCGTTGTTCTCGAAACTCAAGTTCTACTGAACCGATTTATGCCGAATTTATATGAATACAATCTGTATGCATCTCTCTACCGCATGAACCAATAAAAAATAGTAATTTTCTGATTTTACTATTTTTTTAAAAATTGTGGAACGTAAGAAAAAAACCTTAAAAACGGATTTTTTTTCAACCGGTCGCCATTTTGTCAAAAAACATGTGTTCGACTTGTCCGAGGTTCATGCGATAGCGGCATCTTTACTCATTCAGAATCTGTTCGATTTTTGTTGTTACCGATAACCAGAAGGGCTGGAATCGTGTACGCCATGACACAATATTTTTTTAAACCTCCTCACTTCATCAGCTTGTAACTAGCCTAGTTATGAATATTTTTGCTTCGTTTGCTTTACAATTTCCTTTTATTATAAATTTCCTCGTACCAAAACTCGTCATTATAAAATTCTCGTATAATATTCACAATTCTCGTTCAAGATTCTTCAATCACATGCGAATAACATGTTTCTCCGTTACATGGAATACATGTTTGATATAAAAATATAATTAAATAAAGACAGCTAAAATCCAATCTCACCAACACATTTAGCGATCCATTTTTGTTTATACAGCCATTCCACGACAAACCGATATAGTGGTTCTCCGATTTTCGTGAAAAGTGGTAGTTTTGTTCTTTATCGCAAAACATTACACCCGTTTACATTTTTTTCAGTAGGGTGACCATTTCCGTTTTAGGGTTGTCCGAAAAATTAACTTTTTCCCCTTTTTTCTAAAAATGACTTTTTTCCAAAAATTCATAACTTTTGAACTACTAGACCGATTCAGATGATCGATATTAAAATTAAAGCCAATATATCAAACTAAAGCCAATCACCTGGTCTGTTTTACTATACCCGCAAAAAATACTAAACCCGCAGAATATTCGAATTCTGCTTTCGATATTATTGATTGTATCTTTTTTTATTGTTTTCATAGTCTTGGGACCAAAGGCGCTTTTTTATATTTTTTTTCTGGAAAGAGGCGTTTTTTTCGTTTTTGAGTTATGATTTTTCAAAGTTTTCAAAGTTCCGTAATTTGCAAAAAAAAAGGTAGCTGTTGCAGTTAAATTGCCCTGTCTGATATCAGCCAAAAAAACTGCAAGCGGTATATTTTTGAAACTCTAATGGCCCTTTTTTCATAACAAAAGACGAATGAACTTTGTTTTTTGAAGCCTCTATGATACAAAGAAGGTGAATGCACAATTTTCGACAGTTGTTGCTCTGCGTCCGCCCGGATTGCTTGTATCCAAATGGTTCACGAAGAATGTTCAGTATGTTGGATGCATTGAAGCCTGATATCGAGATTCTCGCTCAACTGCGAAGAAGCATTCAATCTAGTTTTCGATAAGTTGTGCAATGTTCAAATTTTCGTTCCTTCCTTTCCACCGAAAATTATTTTTCAGAGAGAGAAATTTGACGAAATTACTCCCTCTCTCTCTCTCTCTCTCTCTCTCTCTCTCTCTCTATCTCTGAAGTCCAACGAAAATGCTTTCGTTTCTCATCTAGATATAAAAATATAATTAAATAAAGACAGCTAAAATCCAATCTCACCAACACATTTAGCGATCCATTTTTGTTTATACAGCCATTCCACGACAAACCGGTATAGTGGTTCTCCGATTTTCGTGAAAAGTGGTAGTTTTGTTCTTTATCGCAAAACATTACACCCGTTTACATTTTTTTCAGTAGGGTGACCATTTCCGTTTTAGGGTTGTCCGAAAAATTAACTTTTTCCCCTTTTTTCTAAAAATGACTTTTTTCCAAAAATTCATAACTTTTGAACTACTAGACCGATTCAGATGATCGATATTAAAATTAAAGCCAATATATCAAACTAAAGCCAATCACCTGGTCTGTTTTACTATACCCGCAAAAAATACTAAACCCGCAGAAAATTCGAATTCTGCTTTCGATATTATTGATTGTATCTTTTTTTATTGTTTTCATAGTCTTGGGACCAAAGGCGCTTTTTTATATTTTTTTTCTGGAAAGAGGCGTTTTTTTCGTTTTTGAGTTATGATTTTTCAAAGTTTTCAAAGTTCCGTAATTTGCAAAAAAAAAGGTAGCTGTTGCAGTTAAATTGCCCTGTCTGATATCAGCCAAAAAAACTGCAAGCGGTATATTTTTGAAACTCTAATGGCCCTTTTTTCATAACAAAAGACGAATGAACTTTGTTTTTTGAAGCCTCTATGATACAAAGAAGGTGAATGCACAATTTTCGACAGTTGTTGCTCTGCGTCCGCCCGGATTGCTTGTATCCAAATGGTTCACGAAGAATGTTCAGTATGTTGGATGCATTGAAGCCTGATATCGAGATTCTCGCTCAACTGCGAAGAAGCATTCAATCTAGTTTTCGATAAGTTGTGCAATGTTCAAATTTTCGTTCCTTCCTTTCCACCGAAAATTATTTTTCAGAGAGAGAAATTTGACGAAATTACTCCCTCTCTCTCTCTCTCTCTCTCTCTCTCTCTCTCTCTATCTATCTCTGAAGTCCAACGAAAATGCTTTCGTTTCTCATCTAGTGTTGAAAATATGGGAATTGAAACAAGGAGCTTATCGCTAAGCTCAATCAAATCTAACTTTATTAATGTTTGAACAACGCTCTGTTTAGCCAAATCTGTAAAATCAGTACCGTTATTCGATCTTCTAAAAAAGAAAATCTAGACCGATTATATTGCCATTCCGATTATTCGCACCTCATATCCCATCTATTTATTAACCCCGATCATGCCGCGGGTTAACGGGTCCCACCAATACAAACAAAAATACCTTCTAGAACCTTCTTGTTCAAATGTCTAATAAACATGCTTTCTAGCAACTTCTACTCAACCTTTGTCCCAACGAACGCTTTCCGGCCCTAGCAACAACAACAACCTCATATTGCATCATTCTACAATCGACGTGGCGCGCGCTGATTGGCTGATTGGCATTTCAACACAACGAGCTGATGCAATCGTTCGGGTATAAAAGGGAGCAATCTAGAGCGAAGCAAAACATTGTTTTCTTGTACCGTTCTGAATCATATTTCGGACACTTTGTTCTAAAATCTTGAACTGCTTAATGCACTGATGATATAACTATAAAATTAATATCACAATTGCTTCTTTAGAGTAATCTCTTGGTTTCTCTATCGTTTCACATGAGAATTACATTTTAATTATAACATAATCGGCAAAAATCTGACAACACTACTCATTATCGTTTGTGTTTGACGTTTGCTTATCGTGAGCACGTAGAATTTACCCGTTCATAAATATTGACATTTCTCCCGTGTTTCATCAGTTCTCATCATCGTTAACAGTTCACTGTGATTGCATGGTAAGTGTTTCGCCTGCTGTATGACACCCGCCATGTTTTTGGTGCTCAAATATCAAAAGTAATTGTTTTCTTCAAAACAGCGATCCACGTTGGCGGCATTGTGCTTCGTTTACTAGTTTAGGGGAGCGTCAACGAATAGCTGATTTTCAGTCGGAATGAACGTTTTCAAAATTAAAATTATGAATGAAAATTAGCTTTTCCATATCAAATTAGTATTCTATTTGAATTTAAAACATTTTTGTTTGCAGGTGGTGAAAAAGTTCCATAAGAAAATTGTTTATGAAGACAATTTTATATTATAATAAAAAAAATTCAGCAACAATTTTGGAATTGTATACCCATAAGGTTGAATGAAAGTCAGACATACGTGTTTCAAGTAATTAAATAACATGATGTGAAATTTTTCATTCAAATTTTAATTATATAAGTCGCTTTTGAATAACTTCGGATATTATTTCTATGAAATTTTAGAAAAAACTGTTTAGTAGAATGGTGTTTTTGACGTAGGACTACGTCTAACCGGAAGATATAGGGGGTGAAATGGAAATCTAGGCACTGAACAAGTAGGAAAAAATGCAAGATTTGGAACGCTTATAACTCGAGCATTTCTCAATAGATCGCAAAGGTGTTTGCATCAATTGATAGGAAATATATCTACGCATCTATCATAACGAATAACATTTCATTTTTCTTGAGATAAATAATTGAATAATTGTGAAATATCAAGCATTGTCCAAATGCACTATGTGCCCATTTTTGATTGGTCCATTTTGTGCTCCTCAAATCGTACCGACCAAAACGGGCAACCAGAGCAGCAGCGAAATAGAATGAAGCACGATTGGAAAGGAAAAAGAAAAAAAATTAACGAAACATTGGTCGCAGTCTCACACATGCGTAATTCTCGAGCCAGCCAGTCAGCTTAAAAATCCCCGCTCCGCTGCAGTAACGATCATTCTCATTCAAACCGTACACCACATCAGTTCGCATCACAACACATCAACAAACCAACCCAAGCAGCCATGTCTGGACATGGCAAAGTAGGAAAAGTGAAGGGAAAGGCAAAATCCCGCTCGAACCGCAAGGATAGCTAGACCGAGCGCGTTAGTACCAGTGCACCAGTCCACCTAGCCGGCGTTATATAGTTTCGGCCGCCGAAGTGATCGAGTTAGCTGGCAAAGCTGCTCGCGACGATAAGAAAACTGCATTCGGATCAGAACATATTCGGTGGACATCAAGACAACAGGCAGTTGCAGCGAGTGGCGAGTGGCAAACGCAATCGCAAAACGGCATCAGGTAGCAGAAGAAAAAAGTTTGTTCTTTTTACAATCTGCTTTGGTGGCAAATCCAGAACAAGGCGGCATCGAAGGCGTTCGAAATGGTTTTTTTCAAAACCACGAGTACTAAGTTTTCTAAATTGGAACCATTCCATAAAACAAGGCGTTTATTAGGGCCATTAAACCTTTCAATAAAGAGTTTACGAAATACAGTTCAATGCCTTCTAAAATAATATCCAAAATAATAATAAAACACAAATTAATTTTTTCATAATTTGTTTGCCAGGATCTGATGAGTATGTGAATTTGGCAGTTGTTCTGAGCTTATTGATAGTTGGGGACTTTCCTGATTATTCAATTTTCACCAATTCTTAAATTGATTCCAGATTGAAAGTACAGTAATTTACAATTAGTTCGACATTTAGCTAATTGGACGGACATGTAATGCGACATATTTAGTTGAACATTTTTGTAAACATAGAGTTCGGGGTCCAAATTATGACCCCACATTGAAAGTCGACACTGTATCACTGTCATCGCAAATGTTCAATTACAGGTAAAAATCGCCTCCAATGCGACACTGAGTGGTGCTTCGGCACGTCGCATTGAATGTAATTTACTGTAAAACATGTCACAAAGTTGGATGGGAAGAAATTTTCCAACTGTGAAAGCTGTGGCGAGTGGCAACAAATCGCTAAACAGGGAGGTTTAGCCGAACAAGATGGGGATATCGAGTGATAACAAAACAATAAACTCTTTAGATTGAAGATAATTTTGTGATCCTGAAAAGGACCCTTTTTAGCCTGCATGTGAATCCAACGAGCGAACAAATCGTAATGAATGTATTTCTTTCTTTCTTTCTTTGTTTTTAAGAGGCTTTAAACTTTGCAGTTCATTCGCCTCTAATGAACGTATTTTTTGCCATCGCTGCCTTTTAACGCTCATTCGTTCGTCTCGTTGGACTCGCCCCTTTGGCTGAGTCTGCTGATTTGTCTCTATCCTGTGAGCGTGTACCGCTAAAGTACAAAACGCGCGGATCCGCTGAAAAATATATCATTCTCTTTCAAACCGTAAATCAGTGTGGTTGTATGGCATCATTTCACATCGCATCAACGGATTGGTGCCGGAGCACCAGTATATCTAATAGCGGTTGTAGAATTTCGGCCGCCGGAGTGCCCGAGCTGGCTTGCAAAGCTGCTCACGACAATAAGAAAACCCACCTACAGAACAGAGCACATTCGGTTCGGTGGCAACAACTAGTTTCAGTAAGTGGCAAACACAATCGCAAAACGGCAGCAGGTAGAAGAAAGAAAAAGTTTGTTTATACAGATTGCTTTGGTGGCCACCGTAAAACACAGCGCTTTTCAGGGCCATTAAACCATTCAAAGGAGAGTTATTAAAAGTTTTTCACAATACCAATGCATTCTAAAGTGACATAATATGACATATAATATAAACCGATTTATTTTGTTTATGATTGTTCTTGAGCTTATTGGTGGCTGAGGTCTTTCAAATTGATCATTCAGTTTTCACAAACCCATACATGGTTTCCGAATTAAAAGTGGCTTCAAATTACAACACATTGTATGCAGGACGGCATTAACGAATTTTCTCGGTGACTGACGTTACATCTGCATTGCATAGAGAAATAACTAAGGAGCAACACGATGAGCTATGTATTTCCTGCTGCTCTGTTCTTATTTTAAAGGACTTTAATCCGAAGGTCATCCGTCCCTGTATTTACTGTTGGTTTTTTAGAACGCTTATAGCTCGTTTATTTTTCGACAGTTCGTAGAGTTCGTCTCCCAAATCTCAGTTCTTTTTCATTTTTATTTACTTTGTTTGCGGAGACTACAAATCTTACAGTTCATTCGTCTCCGAAACCACAGCTTAAGGTACGGTAATGTGCTCAATAGTGAAATATATGATAGTGAACGAGCTGATGACCACCTGTGCATTCCCTATCGCAGCCATCATTTTGATTGTACGATATGTGTATACGCCGAAAGATGCCCGGCGTTGAACATTTTATAAGTACAAAGCCTTCAGAAAAAAATCAAGAATCAAGTTTGTAAAAAAAAAAACGCAAAAACACAACACCAAAGGTTCTTTTCAGAACCCCCAACATGTTCATAAAGAGTAAACAGTAAACTAATCCATTTTTCAGGTAGATAGGTAGGAATTCACGTAGGAGAAGAAAATAAAACAATATATTTAAAATATATATTTAGCAAAAGCTGTCCCCTTTGTATAGTCCTACGTCACTCCGGTTATGTCACCGACATTACCCACCCGTCTTTTTTGAAAAAAAAAACTTTTTATTGCAGAATCAGTTGACGATAATTTGATTCATTTTGATGATTCATTCTTGCCTTCGCAGAACAATACACTAGCTGATCGTATGTCGCAATTTGTTTCATGTCAATGCATTGAAAATTTTCCTCGAACGCTATTCCGGTGACCTTTTTCGCAATTGACATAGACTCAGATACAGTCGATTCCCGCACTATTTTTACGTAAGGGTTATGAAACACGCATGTGAGCACATGAATATCCATATTTCGATGGCTTGAAGCAACTAAATATACACACACTTATCTCCGTTCTGTCTCCTTTCTGTTAATATTGCCGGTCTAGATTAGCTTAGCTGTCGTCCTTGGTGGAGAGAGTTTTGCTACCGCCATGCAAAACTAAATCACAGACCAAATTCCAGAACATTTATTTTCTTGGTGAGCCGACGATAGGCTGGCTTGATGATTCCTCACACAATTGTGTAGCTCAGAATCTTAATGTAATGGCGTCAGATTGATGCAATGATTGCAATGCCACACACACAAGCGATGTTCATTGCTTTGAAAACAGAACGAGACTGAAATAGAGACGTCGGTTAATCGTTCGATTAATTCAAATAATCGAATATCTGAAATTATAATCGAGTAATTTTGTATCGAATAATTAAAAATCAAAATATGAATACATGGGGGGGGGTCTTCGTAGCCACTTGGTTACGCGTTCGCTTACCAAGCGATCGATCGTGAGTTCAAACTCAGGGCCCTCAATTGACCATCTTTGTGTTGTTATAGAATAACTACGTCCACGCAACCATCATCAGCGATGGAAATCGATCCACGGTCGAAATAAGATCGATTCATCCATGCAACTGCTCTGCTCTGCAAGACACATCGGGCTGCTGTTCTATAAATAACTCAACAATGATCAATATCAACTGTCTCCGCTGTCCGGTCTGCTGAACAATGGATGAACAGAAAGAATACCCTTACGCCTAAATGGCTACTACTGTGTAATTTACCATAATGTAATGGAACAGAAGGCTTAACGCCTAAATGGCTACTACTAACGACTGCGTAATTCACAATTTATAGAAACATAAACATATGTACATGTACACGATTAAAACCCGGCTCTGTTACGGCTAAACTGCTAATGAGCCTAATAAATAAATAAATGAGATAAAAAAAAAAATGAATACATCGAATGGTTGTCATTGTAATCGCGATTAATGAAAGAAGGCATTTTTCTCAAGGTTAATGCATTTTAGGTCAAGAATTAGGCTATATAATTTTTTCATCCAACATTTTTTTATCCAATAATGGAACATCGACAGCCTGATAGACCACACGAGCAGAATGACAACATGATACGTGATTATTACAAGAAAAAACTATGGATGGGTTATACCTATGATATAACCGCAAGGTTGACGTAGGACTGACGTTGGCTTAGTAATCGTTTGTGTTTTTTCAATTAGCAATAATCGCCCCTCGGATGTTCCTCATTGGGTACGATATCGCTGCTACGCAGAGCTATCTTTCGTATGTATTGATTAAATTATTGATTAAAGTGAATGAATGAAACAATTCACGAATTGAATTGCAAACAAATCCCATTTTAGGTCAATTTGTGCATTAAGGTAGTGGCTATCGCAGCAAATAGTTATCAACCTTTTGTCTAATCATCAAACGGTATTCGTAGAAGTTCTGTGAGCTGGCGACATGAAGCGATATCTTCAAATGCAGTCTTGAATAACTGAGCCAAAGCGTTGCATTTGTACCCGCTTTTGTAGGCCGTGTTAGCACAACAAATTCCGGAGTGTAAAAATGCATTGGGGTATAAAAGTACTGCCGAGATCTGCAATGCCGATTTTCCCAACTTCTTGGTTTCGGAATCAGTGTTGGGAAAACACATTGCGGTTTGCAAAAAAGCAAGCGAGTACGAAAGTACCCGCTGCTTGTATCTATTTTGCAATGTCGGTTTCGCCAGGTTCCATGGTTTTGAAGTTTGTGTTAAGGAAACATTCCGATTTGCAGAAGCCCAAATGAGTACAAAAGTACCCGCTGCTTGCATCTAATTTGCAATGCCAGTTTCCCCTGGATCCATGGTTTTGAAGTCTGTGTTAGGGAAACAATCATTCATTTCAGCAATGGTACTTCAATCGTTGCGCCATCATAACTGAGTGGATTTCCGAGCGACACTCGTTTTTATACCGATTGGTGTGATTTCAATAACCTGTTTTGAAAGCAATTTTAAGGCTATTGAAACAAGTTTTTGGATCAAAAAGTAACAAGCACAGAACGCGTAGACATTTTACCTTTCGAATGAGGGGTTTATCATACCATTTCGTTTAGTTGTTTAGGAGGTATTAAAGCTCAAAATCTCGTTCTCCGGCGTAACGATTTCGTTCCCGAAACTTTGAGTTTACACCCCAGTATAGAAATGAAAGACGTAGTCCTACGTCAAAATATTCGCTCGATTAATCGAATATTGAAAGACAATTATTCGAATGAATCGAATATTGAAAAATACCCCAACGATTAATCGATAATCGAATAAATGAAAAATTTAGACATCACTAGACTGAAAGTTTGCCTCAGCGAGATCCACTGTTTATACTCTAGGCAAATATTCCCCTTCGTTCTTCTTCCTTTCCTTTGTTCATGGAGACTTCAAATCTTACGATTTCCCCTTCGTTGCTCGTCGATAAGTTGCTCGTTATTGACAGCTCTGTTCGGGAAAGCAGACAAATCAGTAGACCAAATGTATGGGAAAATAGAAACGCTTAAAGTTTTCACGAATTTAAACCATTTACACACCAGGGGATTGTGATGTATAGAATATCAAACAAATCTCAGGGAATTTCCGATTCGTTTGGTATGTAAATCGTCAAAATCCGTTCGCGGCAAAAATAGTTAATAACGTTAACTTTATTTCACAAAAACGTGACCTGTTTTCTGATTTGGCACCCTTAATGAAAGACGTAGTTCTACATCAAAAAGCAAGATTCTGAAAACGAAACCATTTTTTGACTAATTATAACTTTCTTTTTCCGGAAATAACGTCAACACATAAGAAGATCAATTTTGCACCACTTTTCTGATTGTAGTTTACTCTGCTCGGTGATTGACATCAGTGGTCGATTATGAAATGTTTTGGCAACAGTTTATTTTGAAATAAATCTTTCTTTCTTTTTTGACAGTTTCGACACGACTTTTTTTATTGCTAAAAAAGAGATGAAAATTTTCTTCGGGCATCATAGATCCCTAAATTTTCAACATATTATGTATTGTGATGCCAAGAACGGGTGGAGATGCAGGCAGTTTTAGACCAGTGTTAGGCGTTTTTCAAGCTATTTTTTTTAAATACCCCGCAAGTTCGAACGTTAAATGATAAACGGTTTAGAAAAATCGGTAAGCAAAATATGATTCGTAAGGGGGTATTCTGGTGTAGAGGCACGAATTTCGGACATTTTTTGGAGCTCCTAAAAATAAAACAAAGAATATTTTTAGCATCCATTGTATCATTATTTGTTCATCTATCAATTAACAATAGAACCAAAAAAATAACGGGAAAAAATATTCATAATTTGAATATTTACAAGCTGATGAAGTGAGGGAGTAAAAATGGCATACACGATATCAGCGCATCTGGTTATCTGGAATTGAGAAATAAATACAAACACAAATACAAAAAAAAGCGTATTATCCGGCATAAAAATCTCAACTAGGTGCTACTAACAAAAATGACGCAAGTAATACCTATGTTGAGAAGGCAAAAGTTCCACTGGAAACGTTAGTGCCATCCAAGAAGGTTATATCTCGGTAAATGATGGGACTTTCGAAAAGTCCTTTGTAGGGTATAATCTTGCATGTCTAAACTTCAGAAATAAAGAAAAATACAAAATAAAGTTGATTTATTTTTAATTTTTTAGACTAGAATATTCCCTTAAGAGGAATCACATCTCGGAGATGTTTCTAACACATGAATTCATATTTCCAACAGGCTGCAATTCGGAACAGAGAAAACGGTTGCCGTTGCTCGAGTTCGGTTCGTTTCAGCTTGTGAAAATAAAATAAAATTAAAAAAATATAGGAGGTTGTGTTCAAGACACGACCGTGTTGTTGACGTAGAACTACGCTGTGGTTCAATTCAAGTCGCTTGTTTATAACTGCGGATATTATTTTATAATGCCATTTTATAATGCTATTCTACATTCTATTCTATTTCTATATCCATTCTACCAGTTTGGTCGATCTGAAATGTTTTTTTTATTGATGATAATTGTTTGATGATTCATGATTCATTCTTGTGCTCGCAGAACAATACTTTGCTCGAGATAAGCGCAGCTGTCATCCTTAGTGGAGAAAGTTTTGCTACTGGCAAGCGAAACAATATCACATACAAAATTCCAGATTTACATCTACTTTCTTGGTGACTAAACAAACGAAATAAAATCTATCTGTTAATCTCAACAACATTGAAAAAAGTAGCACTGCTTCATTATGATCATGATTAGCGCAAATGCAATCCTAGATGAAAGCAGTTTTGCGACTGGCACGCGATCCCAAATAAATTAATAACTGAATATAACTTATTGAATAACTTGGTATTCTCCAAATAATTTTTTGGTGCACAACCTTAACACCTGCTTCACCATAGCATTAGTTCAAAGCATTGATGACAGCAATGCTGCTTGGAGAAAGGCTGAATATTTACCCCAGCAGAGATTCATTACTAATACCCTAGCGTAATTATTTCCCTCCCGCTATCTTCCTTCCTTGTTTATATTTATCACTAGCTAACCCGGCAAACTTCGTCCCGCCCAATCGCAGAACTATTCATTGATTGATCCTCTAATCTACCCTTTAAAATTACCTTTTACTGTAACATTCCTAGTACTTCTAGCAAAACTCGACATTATAATATCAGATTATTTTCAGACACAATTCTCGTTCAAGATATTTCAACCACTTGCAAATAACATGTTTCTTCGTTACGTTACATGCTAAATTTGGTTTTATTTGCTTGATTAATTCTCGAGTAATGCAGAAATTTGTGTTTCATTTGTATGGCAGCCCCCCCTTAGAGAGGGGGGTGGAGTGTCTAACCACCATAGAATTATTTGTTGCACTCTGAAACCTCCATATGCCTAATTTGGTTTCATTTACTTGATTGATTCTCGAGTAATGCAGAAATTTGTGTTTTATTTGTATGGCAGCCACCCCTAAGAGAGGGGGGAGGGGTATCTAACCACCATAGAAACATTCATTGCACCCTAAAGTTTCCATATGCCTAATTTGGTTTAATTTGCTTGATTAATTCTCGGGTATAGCAAAAATTTGTGTTTCATTTGTACGGCAGCCCCCTATAAGAGAGGGGGAAGGAGTATCTTATCACCATAGAAACATTTATTGCATCCTAAAACCTCCACATGCCAAATTTGGTTTCATTTGCTTGATTAATTCTCGAGTAATGCAGAAATTTGTGTTTCATTTGTATGGCAGACACCCCCCCCCCCCCTTTGAGTGGGGGAAGGACTGTCTAACCATCATAGAAACATTTATTGCACCCTAAAACTTTCACATGCCAACTTTGGTTTCGTTTGATTGATTAATTTCCGAGTAATGCAAAAAATTGTGTTTCATTTGTATGGCAGCCTCCTCTAAAAGGGGGGGAAGGAGTATCTTACCACCATAGAAACATTTATTGCATCCTAAAACTTTCACAGACCAACTTTGGTTTCGTTTGCTTGGTTAATTTCCGAGTAATGCAGAAATTTGTGTTTCATTTGTATGGCAGCCCCCCCTTAGAGAGGGGGGAGGGGTCTCAAAATATCACGAAAACCTTCCCCGGCCCCAAAAACCCCTACATACCAATTTTCATGTCGATCGGTTCAGTAGTTTCCGAGTCTATAAGAATCAGACAGACAGACAGACATCACTCCATTTTTATATATATAGATTACGACTGCATAATTTGCAACACAAAACAACCGGCAATCATAGCACAAAAAATAGGCGATTGTTGCATCGTTACAGGGCCAATGCACACGGAAGCAGATACAAATGGGGTTTCAGCGTAGCGAAGATGCACTATTTTTACGTACGGTTTATGAAGCACGCACGTACGCATACAAATATCCATATATCGATGGGTTGAAGCAACTAAATATACACACACTTATCTCCGTTCTGCGCTCTGCTCAACAGAAGCCCTTTCTGTTAATAATGCCAGGCTACATTAGCTTAGCTATCATCCTTTATGGAGAGAGTTTTCCTACCGCCATGCGAAACCAAATCATTGACAAAATTCCAGAACATTTATTTTCTCGATAAGCTGACGATAGCCTAGCTTGATGATTCCCCACACAATTGTGTAGCTCAGAACCTTAATGCAATGGTGTCAGTTTGATACAATGATTGCAATGCTAGAGACATCAGCGAGAGAGTAATTTGGTCGCGTCCACAGCTCAATCCGAAACGAAGACATGTGATGACGCAAAACAAGGAAGAACAAGCGATTGTCATTGCTTTGAATACAGAACGATACTGAAAGTTTGCCTTCCTTCCTTGCTTGAGACTTTAAGCTTCTTCAGTTCATTCGTCTCTAACCTTCAGAAAGGCCCTTGGAAAACTTTACTTTATCCATCATTTTACTCCTCCACCCCCATTGTCTTGAGAAAGGCATTCGATCCCTCGCCGCCCAGCTCGCCCAGCAACGATGTTGTTCAGTCCATTTCCTCAAGATGAATGAAAGTTTGCCTCAGCGAGATCCACTGTTTATACTCTAGGCAAATATTTCCCTTCGTTCTTCTTCTTTTCCTTTGTTCATTTTGCATCTTAAGATTTCCCCTTCGTTGCTCGTTATTGACAGATCTGTTCCGGAAAGCACACAAATGGACAGAACAAATGTATGAGGAAATGGGAATGCTTCCAATTTTCATGAATTTAAACCATATACAGACTATGGGATTGTAATGTATAGCATATCAAACAAATCTTAGGGAATTTCCGATCCGATTGGTATATAAATCGCCAAAATCCGTTCGCGACAAAAATAGTTATTAACGTTAACTTTATTTCATAAAAACGTGACCTGTTTTCTGATTTGGCACCCTTAATGAAAGACGTAGTTCTACGTCAAAAAACGAGCGCAACCATCCGCCTAAATCTGTGCATGCATCATCGTAAAATGTTAAATTAAACTAAATCGAAACAGACTCGATTTCGCGGGTTGTTATTGCTGCTGCTGCTGCAAGAGGGGGAAGTGTGTGTGTGCCTAAATGATTTCGGCATTAGGAAACCGTTTAAAAATGTGGCTCACATCATCGACGGAGGCCGGCCATTATTGTGCCCTCGGGGCCGCTCAGCCGGACCGGAATGAAATTTTCTCTTTCGTTCGGGGTGGGAAGCTAGCATAGGTGGAAATTTCGGCTCCGAAGAGTGCATAATTCATACTTCATCTGGTATGCAAACCCAGATCTCTGGATGGTTATCTCAGCCGCAGGGCTAGCCATACTTCAATTTTGGTCCATCCCCAGATGGGTGTTAATTGGGGTCCACATAAACACACACGCACACGCGGTTCCAAGTGAAATCATGTGTTGTGCCAAACACTCAGTGTCATCGTCAAAGTATTCAATTACAACCTATGACAGCGGTTTTTTGTCCTGCATCTAAATGGCGGCGAGGAGTAGAGAGAGACCCCAAAGGGCAGCTTTAGCGCACCAACTAAGGTCGAAAACTTTCGCATGTAATCATATATTCATTTTTATGTTCATGGATCCAAAAGGAGCATAATGACGAGGACGATACCCGCTAAGTTGTGCCCATTAGCTTGACCTGCCTTTTACGGGTCCCGAGATCCATTTTTTCTTGCCCTTACCCGGTACCAGAAAACAAAGTATTGAAGCGCCTGATTAACGCGAAAGAAAGCGGAAAATAACCCGCAGTGCCGAACTGACCGCACGAAACAAAGAGCCGAAAATATTTAATTTAATAATTATAATCATCGCCATTGCGATCTCTCATAAGAGGTCCCTCTGTCTCTCGTCTCGTTTCAGACGGGAATGATTTTCCGGTGAAGACATCGGCTTGGAGCCAACCCAAGCCCTGGCTGGCCATAACATACATCCGCGCCTGAAATTCGCTACGTTAAATCGATGGAAAATTTGCTTTCGATTGTTCTCCGTGCTCCTTGCCCGGCCACAATAATGTGCAGATAATTCATACGCTAAACTGAAAGTGAAAAGCGGTTATAAAATAGTGACTCTTCTTCGCGAATTCTTCACCCATCCCTCCCGGGCAGCAGACCTTCTCCCAAACAGGTTAGAGATCATCCGTTTGCGAAATTTCGCGCAGGATCCCGAGAGGAGCTTGTCTCAAATGTGGCAAAAGCATGCCCAATCGCTAGCTGCCATTTTTCATACGGTCCGCGAACAACGGTGACAAATGGATTTCTCTCCGGTCGCGATATGTTTGGCCAATCGATTCCCACGAGCAGGTGAGACAACGAATCGTGCCTAACCAATCGTCTGTCGTCTGTCACGTCCGGAGTGCCGATGGGTGCGAAACATTAGGTATACATACCACACAAAGTTGCTGGGGTGTTTTTTTCTTTCTTGGTGGAGATGTTTCGTTCCATCCATGCTAACGAGCTAGCGAGCATGAAAGATGATTACAAGTGTCATAAGTTTGTCAAAAAAAAAAGCTAGTTCCATGTTTTCTATCGCTGTGGGCGTTTAATCCGGGAGGATCCATTAGGTACAAGGTAAGCTTGATGAGGAAATCTTCGATGTACCGTAGTACAGGAACACTTTCGACACAACGGTTTTTTTAAATTTTTATTTTAAACTGAGATACATACAGAATTTAGATCATGTATTCAAAATGATTATAAAATATCATTTTTGGCAACATTTTGCATACATCAGTTATTTTGGCAACATATTAGTGGATGCCCTGCTCACTTCAGCGACATCGCAGTAAGCCTGGATATCATATGTCAAGAATATTAACCCATTACTGCCCAGGTGTACAAGAACTTCATCCAAATGGCATGAAACTTTCTAGTCCATCTAGGTTTGTCCCAAAAACGCAAACGCGAAACGCAATATTTTGGTTGTTTGGAAGTTGGAAGTTGAGATATCTATGAAATTTCATACGCTGAGCCGATACAGTATCAAAAATGGAAATCATTTGAATATCGAACAAAACGGTTTTATTTCATAAAATTCAACTTCAACAACCATTTTCATGGTTTATTAGCACTTTCGTGTACTGCCGTTCTACGCATAATTGTCCCACGGTTCATAGGGATGGCATAGAACATAGTACAGTTATGCGTAGAACGGCAGTGTATCGGATTTAGTATCACTGACTATGGTACCGGAAAAAGCACTCCGAAGGGTGCAAACCCACATCACACTTCAAGCAAATATACGTCGTACATCGGTTGCAATACGCACACCTTCGTTGGGTACCGGATTCGTATTAATGAAATGATTTATTCAGTCAAACCTAACTTCCGATGACTTCGAGTGTTTAGGCTTGATCTACATGAACTCGATCCTTGCTGGATTTATGTCACTCATCCGAATTTAAGGTCATTTTTTCCCAGTGTCTGGCTCTCTTCTTCAGACAGCTGCCCGAGGAGCACTCTTGTGATTGGCCTCGTTCAATGTTGCTCTCGACATTCACTTGTTTGCCAAAACCGGAAGGACCGTCCTCCGACTCACTATCTCCAGCATCCACATCGTTGTCGCCACCGCTTGGAGTCACGATGACAAAGTCAATATCATTTGTTGACACTAGATTTTCGAAAGCGTCTTCGTCCAAATCAATCAGATAATTGTACAGCTCCTCCGGATTATCGGAAAGCTGATATTGTGTCACAGATTTGAGCAATTTAGAATCCTTTAGGAGGTAAAACTTTGATAAATTTATGTTTACTTTTGCGACTCCATTAAACTCGAACTTCGCAAGCTTCAATACGCAACAAAACAACAAAAATGACAGATAAAATGACACTTACACAAAAAACACTCTTAAATTATCATGTGGTATCATTTAAAATGCGCTTAACACATTAGTTTCATCAAAAACAGTGCGTATTAAATTTCATTTCCCTGGGCACTAATGGGTTAAAAGTGAAAAAAACAAGTTTTAAATGTGGTTTCGACAAAGGCAGTTGTGTTGGATAACAGAGGTGAGTTTGATTGAATCAGGGCTTGGAAATATTGAGCTTATTAAATAATTTTGAAAATAGATTAACGCGTTTATTTCGTTTGTCGATACTGCATGTCAAACAAATTTACGACTGGGATCATTCATATACGTTTTGTACTATCTGAGCTTTTATTAAGGCTCGAGTCATGGGACTTCATTCACATGTATTCATTGCCATTGATTCGCGATGACAGTGGTGGCGTCTGGTGGCGTTTTCCAATTAGGGGCCATAATCTGGGGCCCAAACTTGATAGTGTAATTTTCAACAGATTGTCCTCTAAAGTCAGTTTAAAAATGTTAAAATTTGTATGAAAATTTTCACATCATATTATTTCCGACATTTTTGCTGAATCTTTTCATTATAATATAAAGTTGTCTTCAAAAACAATTTTCGTACGAGATTTTTTCACCACCTGCAAAAAAAATTGTTTTGAATATAAAAAGAACACTAATTTGGTACGGAGAAGTTAATTTTCATTCATAATTCGAACCCTTTGCGGTCGGAATTGATTCCCCTTGAAAGAGATCCTCTTATCCTTCCACGCATATAATATTTTTTTATACCAAGTACCGTTACCTATTGTTTATGAAAACTCCGTATACATTCATGAAGAAGTACAGTAGACATTAAAATTCGTTTAGAAAAAACAGGAAGTGGGTTATATCTGTGGTATAACCGCACGGATGACGTAGGACTATCGTTGATTTAGTGATCATTTGTTTTTAGTTGCATCTGAATCAATTCTGAATAAATGAATAAATGAATATTTGGGAGACTTCGAAAACGAGAGCGTTACGTTGAAGGCACAATGTTCAGCAATAGAAGCAATCACACGAAAGTTGCCGGCTAGTGACCATTCTATCCTGGATTCCTCGAGTCGAGAAGACGCACCACGCTAGATATGACTACAGACTAGGGGGCGTTGCTGATTGGTCAGCTGCATCCCAAAAGGAAGTATCCCGTGTCGGGCACAGGTATAGAGCATTGGAGACAGCAACATCACAATTACGAAAACACTTGTAATACTAACCTCGAGCCAACCGCGAGTAATCGGTTACATATTACTAACATAGTTATAAGGCAAACATTGTCGAAATATTGAACTCCCGGCCCCGTTAGGTTGACGCCATATGAGCCTCAATAAAAATATATATTTTGGAAAAAAAAACATCTTTCCAGATTCTCCTCGATACACGAAGCCCACCAGTGGTTAATGCGGATTCGATAACCACTTGTTTATTGCCCTTGATTGAAAAATCACAGAACCAAATGTATTTGGTTGCAGCGTTATATGGATAGAAAACATTGAAATTAACTCTTTCGCATGAATGTATTTTTCAATTCCAAGGGGAACTGGTAAATTATTTTTCAGCAACGATGACATCTTTCCGAAATCGTCTCGATGCTGGATGGTAACCAACCGAAAATAAGTTCCGCGCGTGTATGTTTGTGTGTGGTGGCTGCTCCGATGTCTCAAGTGGAACCGTTTGTGGCATCTCTCTATTTTCTATCTATTTTAGACATGAAAAAATGGAAAAAATTACAAGCCCTTCTAGGTGATTTTTGTCTAGCTTTTTTGTTCGATTATCTTTAAGTCACATTTGAAAAACTCCAAAACTTATCGAGTACATAAACTTGAATTTTCAGTTAGTGTCCATCTTTCCCACCCCAGGTGTCCATCTTTCCCGCCAAGTGTCCGTCTTTCCCGACTCAATCTTATTTTTTCAAAGATGCATTCAATTTTCAAAATTTCTGCCTCAAAGACAAATTTTATTATGAAAAGAGAACTAGACTATCAATTTGTATAAATTCACGATTAAAACAACTTTTACTTAGGGTATCCATCTTCACCACCCTTCCCCTACACTATTTATTTCTGAAGTCATTTTTTTTTTCCTGAAGTTTCCTGATTTGGCAATGCAAATCAGTGGTTCAAACGGAAATGCCAACAAAAGAGCAAGATCTGCACACACATTCACAGAAATCGCTGGGTTTTATTACATAAACCTGGAACCGCATATGTCGACTCAACAATATGATAAATGATGATGGTCCCGCCTCCTTCCTCTACAGAGGTTTGAACAAGACATTATATCTAAAAGATATTTTTTTTTTCTCAGCATTGAAATCAGTTTAGCAAAAAAAACACAACTGATTTTATTTACAGATATAAGTTAAAAAAATTGCAATGTCAAAAGACAAGCTGTTACGGCCCAGACGGAAAACTATATAAAAACACACCTCGATTTTAATACAAACAACTTCATTCAAACACTTCACATATTACACAAAATACTTAACAGTAAACACAACACTTCAAACATTATCCGCAGCAGTAGAACCTGAATGCGCACCTGTAAAGAATGAATATTTAGTTTGTTATACACATCTTAATACATATTGTCACTTACCTTTTCATCGTCGTCCACGTATACCCAAACAATCACATGAAACGATAATTATTTAGAACACATAATTGCACGACACATAATACTTACCTTTGAAGACAACACAACAAGCAAAACAATCATGTAAACAATATCATCCCAATTGTCACGGAATAGGGAACGCGTGGAAACGAACCCGCTATACAAAGCGTATTGTTTATAGCGAACATTCGAGAAGGAACCCGACCAAAGAATCAATCGCAATTATAGGCTATTCAAATGACTATGGGCCAATCGTATAAATAGGGCACAAAATGTTCAGAGCAGGTCAGTCGTAATAAATCAGTCGATCAGTATACATCAAGCGTCTTGATTATATTCGATCATATCTCATCACTTCTACATCGGGTAGTCAGTCTACTCTACTTCGGAACTTTGCTCAGAAACTATCTGGGCGGAGACATTGGCGCTGTAGACAGGGTACTCTACTCACATCTCACTCCAGGAACTCCGCTTAGAACCCATCTGGACGGAGACACAAGCCAATACTCAGTTTTGTCCGCCACAGAGCCGATACGGTCCCGACAAGGCCCTTGAAGCCAAATGGTCCACCAAGACACAAGTCCAACCGCCAGCCTTGTTTTGATTGACTTTAAATATCCCCATCCAGAAATATCGAAAAAAAAATCTTTACGAACAATTTTTAGACCGGCTCTTACATAACTTTTGAATTCTCAAACTTTTGTAGACTACTTTTTTTTCAACTACTACAATATAAAAACAACAAACTAAAAATAGTCCATCATCACCATCAAAATTTTCAAAACAATCCGTTTAAAAAAAACTTCGTCAGGTCATACATTAAGAATAATAAAAACAAAAAAAATAAAAAAAACTGTTCACTTTAAGATATCCGTTCGTATAAAACTTCGTCAGTCAAAATCGTTATCAAAATAAAAAAAAAATTGGCTGTTAGGAAAATACAGCTTTAGCGTGTAAAATACAGTTCCTCTTAAATTCTGCTAGTGTTGTTGCACGTTTAATATGTCTTGGCATCGAGTTGAAAACATTTACTCCTTAAAAACATAGCGAATTTTGTGAAGCACATGTTAAGAAATGTGGTGTTCTTGTTTCATTCGCGTTTCTAGTATTATATCTATGAAAGTCACTTCCCCTTTCAACTCGGTCACACAAATATCGAGGCAGCAAACCGTTAACTACCTTAAAAATGAACTCCATAGTTAAATACACAATTCTTTGCTTCACAGATAACGATTGCAGAGCGTCCAGCATCAAATATGAGGAAGTGAACCTGCTACATTGTAAATCAAACGCATTATTTTATTCTGCAAGCACTGTAATCTCGATATTTGCGTTTCATTCGCCAAAAACTAAATGGAAGAACAAAAGTCTAGATGAGGATAGATGAATGATTTGTATAGCTGTATTTTACTGCAAATAGTTAAATCGTTTCTTAGTCGACACAAAATTCCATACTTCTTGGCCATTTTCTTGATGACATTGTCAATGTGAATATTGAACATAAGTTTGTCATCAATAATCACGCCAAGATATTATTTTTTTCTTTATTATAGTGATTTTCAACACATTTCGGCTGGTTCGTCACTTTTACTTCCATTTTTGGAAGAATGTCGGGAGTGAGAATTGAACTCGTGATCTCTGCGTGAGAGGTATGGATGTTACCACTACGCCAGATCGCCTCCACCAAGATATTAAATCTCCCGAACGCGATCAATGGTCTCATCATCAATTACAATAGAGACGTTTTCATTTATTCGATTTCGCGAGATTACCATATATTTAGTCTTATTAATGTTCAATTTCAAGTGCTTATATTTCAGCCATCTACTTGAGGAACGCAAATCTCCTTTCAAGTGTAAAACGACATCATGTACATTCTTAGCTGCAATGAATAACACAGTATCATCAGCAAAAAGATTAATATCGCAATATCGTAAAACTCGACGCATGTCATTGATGTACATAATAAATAACCAATAATAAATAAACAATACTGATGGTAACAGTGCCTCGTCAACTACTTAGTCATCATAATCTAGTGAAAGCGATGGTTGAAATACCGAGTTATTCGGGGGTTAAATTGCTGCTGAAATAGATACAAATCAATCATTGTTCAATCTTCGGCTAGAAGCGCTGGATACCGAGCCTCCCCAGAAGCATATCTTCGATTCGCATCCTGAAGTATACACAGTGACCACGGTTGTACTTGTTATTCCTCCGAGTCAGGCATCAGTGAAGAGGACATTTAGCGCACTCGCACTAGTACTCTCCAACCAGAGAACATGCTTGACGGAAGAGACTCTGGCCAGAATTATGATCATTGAGCTGAACAAAAATGTCCTCGATCAGATACTGCCAACACTAAATAAGCGGAAGGATGTCACTACCTCGATGACCACTGAGCCTTTGTAGACTCGAATGCTTCGATGTTCCCATCGTCAAATTATACAGTTAGTTACAGTTGAAATAAAAATATTTGCGAAACAACTAAATGAAAATCGGTTTCATTATTAAAACCGATTTTCATTTAGTTGTTTCGCAAATATTTTTATTTCAACTGTAACTGAATTCACTCTTTGTTTAGTTGCCCGATCTTGCACCTCTGGTCTTTTCTAAACTAATATGAATTTACTGTTTAATTTTCATCATAGAACAAATTGAAACGGAAACCTTGCTTGCTTGAACTATTTAATACGGCCTCTTCCTTGGCTTACGCTGTCGATTCCTTCACACTCCGCAACGATATTCTATTTTGTTGACACTATTACAAATTTTCTGTACTTTATCATCTTCCTCAAAGAATTTTACGGTTTCAGGATATTGATATTGAATGAATTTGTACATTAATGTCACTGAATGACAAATCTAGGGTTATTTCCTTTTGTTTACATTCCGTGAACGCAGAGCAAAATGATAGAGGTAATGAACGAAAGTGAATGACTCAACTGTCAGTGGCTTGCTGTGATAGTGAAGCTTGGCGTTGGTTCATTTTCGCTATCGCAAATACAATAGTATCAATGTCCTGGAAAAAAGGTAATGAAGATGGTTGAGGATCGAGCGACATAGCATGCGCTGCCAAAACTATTTCGCAAATAGTGACGTCAGTCGTTGTGTATATCTTTGATTGCTCACCGCATCCATGTGAAAATGCTATTTTCATGAAGTAATTTATCAATGAAAAATGTACATTTTTGTAGAGCTCCCGTTGAATATGAGTCTAATGTGATAGCGTGAAGTGAATATTTGTGGAATAACGTCGAAAAATACAGATAAAAGTGATATTTCCATGTTCCATTTTCTTTCCCCCACGTTCATAGAAACAAACGAAGTTTCAATATTTTAGCCGTTATGAAGTTGATGTTCCGAAGGCTCTCAGTGTCGGTGTGTATGTTGTGAGATAATAATCGCCAATTAATCAAAATTTCACCGAAAATGTTACTGCTTTCGAGAACTAAGCATACGACTGCTCTCTGGAACTTTTTACCACATGAATAATCGAAATAAGCCACGATATAATTGTCATCTGTTAAAAAACAACCAGTTGAATGATTTCATGAGAATTTTGGCTCAAATTATCATGCAATCGTAAGTACTTTCAACATTGTTTTGTATCTTCCATTACATTCCATATTGAATGCAAATAATTACGACACGATATTCTGCTTGCCAATACAGATACACTTGAGGGGGTCTCCGTAGCCACATTGGTTGCGCGTTCGCTTAGTAAGCGATCGATCGTGAGTTCAAAACTCAGGGCCCTCATTGGCCATCTTTGTGTTGTTACAGAATAGCTACGTCCACACAACAATAATCAGCGATGGAGAATCGACCCACGGTCGAAATAAGATCGATTCATCCATACAACTGCTCTGCTCTGCAAGACACATCGGGCTGCTGTTCTATAAATAACTCAACAATGATCAATCAACTGTCTCCGCTGTCCGGTGGTCCAACTGGATAATGGAAGAACAGAAAGAATACTCTTACGCCTAAATGGCTACTGTGTGAATGTACCATATGTGTAATGGTATAGAAGGAATACTGGCGAACGGCAACTGTGTAATGTGCTAATTATAGATATGATAACCATGTGACATGTACACGATTAAAATTCGGCTCTGTTACAGCTAAAATACTAATGAGCCTTAAATAAATAAATGGGATAAAAAAAAATACAGATACACTTCGCCTACTGCTCCACCTCTATATGTACCTCATTGCAATAGTATAATGATCGAATGTGGTCCGAAATTCAGTTGAAAAGATTGATGCGAAACTGATATTTTCAAGCACTGATATGAATATTATTAGCTGAACCGCAGAACTTCATCTCACCGAAAATTGATTTTATTTCTACTAAAACTCTTCATTATAATATAACATTATTTTCAGATACAATTCCCGTTCAAGATTCTTCAAACAAAAGATTAATTCAAATAATATAATTTGTGAAAACAAAATGTGGCTTTAAATCTTCATTTGGTGTCAGTGGGCGCCGAAGGGCTAACATCTCAACCGAGCACAGATATTTGTTTAGAAATCCCAAATTCAATCCAAACATTACCATTTTTCCATTTTTCACCATTTGGGCGGCAGATTTCACTGCCCGCGGTGCATTCCCGCATTTGTGTTGTGCATTTGTTTACAGAAATCTCCAACCGCAAACAGCACAGAAGCCCGTCGTTCGGTGGGGCACATATGACCACAGCCTAGACCCCGATATGCGATATGTGTGTTGGTACCGACGTCCAGCTTTAGTGCGGCCAGAGTTAGCTCATTGCAGCTCTAGAGCGCGACCAACCCCAGAGATGCATTTGCGCCCCGCACGCTGTTGGGAGAGGGCCACAACAGACCTCTTAACCTATATTCTGGGTCTTTCATGCCATACACATGCCTTGCTTTGTGGTTCACTTGGCGGCTCTGGGTGAGGTTGGGTTTGCTCTTCGCGTTCGCTATAAACGCAATCGTCGTTTACGCAGTTGTTGTCGTGTACCGCGAGATGTGTTCTGCAGCATCACAAGCATATCACTTTCCGCTGGATGCAGTGTACCTCTTATGCACTCATAATACCACCCCACCGCTCCCGGCCGTGACAATACCAATCAGTGCTGAGTCAGACGGCATGAGAGGAAGACGGGGAGGCCCGAAAGTTTTCTGTCGAAGTATGGATTGGCTCAACGAGAAATCTTGTCAACCTGTCTCGCAATCTCTCACGTGTGGAATTTCCCTTTCTGTCACCCGTCCTGCCGTGTGACGGGCAGGGTACTTCACGTTTGTTTGTGTGTTTTTCTCATTGAATATTAATGAACGCGACGGTTAACGCCGCCGCTGCAGAGCAACCAAAGTTTTACCAAAATCAAACAAACTCATCGAACTTTACATCGAATTAAAAAGTGTGAATTGGTTGCTCTATTATCTCGTTACGGGATACTTAGGGTACAGTCAAGTAGGATTTCTTTGACATTTTTTGACATTTTTCCCTCTGGTTATTATAGATATTAAGCAATTTTTGTTTATATCCGAAAGTATATCGAATCAAAAATACCCTAAGATTTGTTTAAGATGCTATATACATTACAATCTCATAATCTGTAAATAGTTTAAATTGATAAAAATTGAAAGCATTCCCATTTTACCATACATTTGTTCTGTCCATTTGTGTGCCCGCGTATTGCAATCAACACATCGAGCCGAGCCATGGCAAAGCAGACGTAATCATGTTTTCACCACATTATATAGGGAAATATCAAGCAGGACCATCATCGCCGGCCCAAAAGGAAAATGATTCTTCTGCTGGAATGTTATGTGTGATTCAGTTTCGCTTTCCAGTCGCAAAACTGTCTCCACCGAGAATGACATTCACGCAATACAACTGCATCTGTACCTCAACAATCGCCTCTTTTCGAAGTCAACAAACAAAACAAAAGAGTTTATTTTGAAAAGAGTGCTAGGTGTGCGTATTTTAAGTCACTTCTAGCCACCAGTTTTTTGGCTTATTCAATCGCATGTGGCGAGTGTGTGTGTGTCAAATTCGAAAAAGAACACCGAGAGTGCGATAATTACTGAGTACAATGTGTGCATTGACATAAATAAAAACAAATGGCGACATATGACCAGTTCATGTATTGTTCTTGTAAAGGCAAGCAAGAATCGTTGCTTCTACAAAACCACCCAAGTAATTAAGCCTTTTCAGACTCACAGAAACTTTCTACTGAAGAGTTAATTATGAAATAATATCTGAAATGATAGTCATGTAATTTAAATAAAACGAATGCGTAGTCCTACGTCCTATGCGGTCGTGTCCTGGATGCAGCCCCCTACAATTTTTTCCCAAAGAATTTCCGCGATGAACATGCGAGTTGAGCTTGCCCACAGCGGCCACGTTTCTACCGGAAAATCGTGAGCTTCCGCTCTCCTGCTATTGATCCAACACACTCAGTGATGCAACTTTGTACGTCGATTTTCATGCCGTCTGTCGAGGAGTGCTGCAGTATTTTTGTATCACACGCACACAGTTGTGTTGGTTTCATACGTTGCCAAAGGAAGATTAAGGTGGTTGAAAAATGCTGAGGTATTTATAACATGTATGGAGCTGTCCGTGGACAACTTCAGGGGGGGGGGGACAAGGGGTTACGACAATGTCCACAGTTAACTAGATTGATTGGACAGGATTAGGATTTAGGACCAGGATGGAGCGAGTGAGGTAGTTTGGTTTGATGAGGAGGGAAATATATTCACATCTATATTCAAAAATAAATTAAATCCGTTCTGTTTTTTGAAGAATTTTCTCACATTTTCTTCACTGGTGTGCATACTAGCGTAGTTGAATTTTGTCCGTCGATATTTTGCTCAGACAATGTTGTAGTCCCAGTTATTTAAGACATCTTTGTAGAACAAAGTTTTTCCTATCTCTTGAAATATCCGATACAGCGTTTTTTTCTAGGTAGCGTTAGGGTCACCATGAAAAAAAACTGTTTTTTTTTGCTCTGACTTTTATATTTCAAATTTTACATACAAACTGTCTTCGAAAGACTTTTAGAACATACTAATACAAACATTTTGCGACGCATAACTTGTCAATATCTCAACTTCACTCAAAATTATTGTTATTTCTTCCCAAAAAATATGCTCTCTTCAATTGCTTGGCATTCTTTTTGAGGCAAACATAAAACATGTTTGTTGGTGGCATTTGAAAGAACAAATTTCACTCTATCTAATATGTGATTTTCAAAGATATGTAATTTTTTGTATTTGAATAAATTCAAATTGAAATAATGAGTTTTTTGGTGAAAACCCATCAATAACTTTAAGCAGGAATAAGATATAGACAAATTCTGCATCGCAAAATATTGGTATTAATAAGCTATAAAAGTTGAACGAAGACAATTCTGATGTAGAATTTGAAATATAAAAGTTAGAGTAAAAAATCGAGGGGTTGTATCCGAGACACGACCGCTTAGGACGTAGGACAACGCAATCTTTTGTTTTTGAAATTTGTTGGTTTAGCATTTCGGATATTATTTGCGAATACGTCGAAAGTTCATAAATAACTCTTTAGTAAAAATTCCGGGGACGCTGAAAAGGCTTAATGGCTTGCGTGGTTTGTAGAATCATTTCTAGAAGCAACGATTCTTTGTTGCCTTTGCGAGAACAAGCTAGGAGCTTGTTGCATCAGAACAGAGCCGATGCCCACGAGAGCAAATACGAATGGCAACAAAAAGTATCGAAGGTGTGCCATTTACATGTACAGCTAGCGTTCACCGCTCGGGGGAAACGTAAAACACAAAACGAGCAGAATCAGCGACCATCGATGTTTTGGGCACAGAAAGATTTTAAGAATTTTCCTCAGAGGATATGATACTTATACGCAGCTTACTTACTTCGCAAATATTCTTTTTTGCTATCCCCCTTCGTTGTTTCTATTATTCTTCTTCTTCTTTTCCTTTATTTACGGAAATGTTAAATCCAACAATTCATTCGTCTCCGACTGTTTCTATTCCAGCGGCTGCTTAAGTTGCTCGTTATTGACAGCTCTGTTCGGGAAAGCACACAAATGTATGGGGAGATGGAAATGCTTCCAATTTTCATCAATTTAAACCATATACAGACCATGGGATTGTAATGTATAGCATATCAAACAAATCTTAGAAAGTTTCCGATTCGATTGGTACGCAAATCGTCAAAAACCGTTCGCAGCAAAAATAGTTATTAACGTAAACTTTATTTCATGAAAACGTGACCTGTTTTCTGATTTGGCACCCTTAATGTAAGACGTAGTCCTACGTCAAACCCGTTTTGTTCATGGTTCTTCTTCTTCTTCTTCAATGGCACTAACGTTCCTAGAGGAACTTCGAAAAATGGATGCTCCGTCAGTGAAAAAAATCACAAGCGCGTAGTTAAGCTGTTTAGACGTGATCCGAGAAGTTCGGTCCGGGATGTCGCCAATAAGCTGAATTTGTCAAGTTCATTCGTCCAGCGGACCAAGCAGCGGGAGGGCCTGCGTACATACAAGGTTCAGAAGGCTCCTAACCGCGACGAAAGGCAAAACATGGTGGGGAAGACGCGAGCCCGGAAGCTGTACACCGAAATGCTGACGAATTCGCATTGCCTGGTAATGGACGACGAAACCTACGTCAAAGCGGACTTTCGTCAGCTGCCGGGCCTGTTGTTCTTCTCCGCAGAGGACAAATTCAGCGTTCCGGAGGAGATTCGCAAGCAGAAACTATCCAAGTTTGCCAAAAAGTACATGGTGTGGCAAGCGATCTGCTCTTGCGGAAAGCGGAGCGCCCCCTTCGTGATGACCGGCACGGTAAACGGCCAGGTTTACCTTAAGGAGTGCCTACAGAAGCGCTTACTACCACTATTGAAGCAGCACGAGGGCCCGACCATCTTCTGGCCGGATCTCGCTTCGTGCCACTATTCAAAGGACGTGTTGGAGTGGTACGAAGCCAACGGGGTCACCTTCGTGCCAAAGGAAATGAAACCGCCCAACGCGCTGGAGCTTCGCCTAATAGATAAATGTTGGGCGATTATGAAGCAGGCCCTCCGGAAGAACCCAAAAGTTGTCAAATCGGAGGCGGACTTCAAGAGAAAATGGATTTCTGCTCAAAAAAAACTACAACCTGACGTTGTACAGAACCTTATCGACGGGGTAAAGAGGAAGGTGCGAGCATACGGGCTTGGGCTCGAAGTATGAATAAAAAGAAAATGCCAAAAGTTGTTTAATAGTTTTTATTTTACTGTCTAAAATTTTCAAAAGGATCGGTCTACTGGGCGAATTTCTACAGCGTTTTTTCCGTGATGCAATTTGATGTGACACAACCTTTAATCGATTTAGCGCTATTTTCCTATGTTGCATTAGAGTGACCATGAAAAAGCGGGTTTTTTTGCTCTAACTTTTATATTTAAAATTCTACATCAAAGCTGTCTTCTTACGACTTTTAGAGCTCATCAATTCCACCATTTTGTGATGCAGAACTTGTTAATATCTTAATCCTACTCAAACTTATTGATGGTTTTTTATTCAAAATATCGTGATATCAATTTTAATTTACTCAAACACGAAAAATAACATAGTTTTCTAAGTCACACATCATGTAGAGTGAACTATGTTCTTTCAGATGCCGCCAACAAACTTTGTTTATGTTTGCCCCAGAAAGAATGGCAAGCAATTCAAGAGAGAGAGAGAGAGTATTTTTTAGGAAGAAAAATCAATAACTGTGAAGTTGAGATATTCGGCACGCTCCCTGATGTCCTGACAAACATTCAATTTTCTCTGATTTTTATAAAATGATCCTGATTTTCCCTGATTTTTTACTTTTTGCTTTTTGCGTTTTTTACTTTTTACTTTTTGCTCAGAAAAAAAATCCATATAAATATACTGGGAGTTTTGCTGGTTGTGTATGAGAACTGTCATAATAGTCTACATTAAAAAGGTTTCCGGTCCGCGATTATATAATGTTTACTTTTTCTTTCGATTATACTTTATCTTTTCGCATTTTCGAAGGTACAGTGTCTACATTTTTTAAATTTGAAATTAACGTGAAAGAAATATAATCTGTAAGAATCATATGCCCGAAGGTTCTTGCAATTCAATCTCAATAAAACGAAGATTAGAAACAGAATTGGAACGGAAACGATGAAAGGAATATTAGCGACCAAAAATTATGTACAGTTAAATAAAAACGATACAGGTTTCACTACATGCTCGCAGCAAATAACATCCAATGTACAAGAATTTTAGAAGTAATAACGTGTAAGCACCTTTTTTTCATCAAACTGTAATTATTATTAAAAAGTGTTTTATTTCTTGAAGAATATATATTAAATTGTTTGTAAAGCAAGAAGTTGTAAGAATGATCCGTGAGACACGACAAATGAATTAGCAGTTACACTACATATGTTTAAAATCTCCGTTCATGTGCATCAGTTGAATCATGGTTACGTAAATCATTACGACTTGTGCGTTTCATCTATGCATCTTTTTTTTTTCAAAGCAAATCGTGGCGAGTGATGAAAACAGGTCATTTTAAACAATCAGACTGACCCGGTCTTCAACTGAAAAAAAATGATCTGGTTCAGGAGAGGAATTCTGTATTGTGAGCTTCTACCAAGCAACCAGTCGATACATTCCCACAAATACTGCTCGCAACTGGACAAATTAGCTCCCATAATTATATAATGTTTAGAATTGTTAGGCTACCTGAAAGATTTTAGCACTTCCTGAATTGATTGCAAAACAACACTGTGCATATAAAATTCAAAAAATAATACTTTTGTTTTCTCAAAAATGGGTACGAACTTTCCGGACAACCCAATAAAGTCTGCTTCATTTAATATTGGAACACAAACAATTGCGTGTAGTTCAGTCATTTATTAACGAATTCATAATTTGTTTTTCATACAAATGTAGCATTTTCTTTACTCTTTCATAAAAAAAAATTTAAAAAATTATTCATTGCCGTTTCGAAGAAATTCTCGTACTTTTCCCGTAATACGGCACATTAGGCGGCGCACACCCTTTTCGTCCACCGTTTTGGCGATTTGATTCCACCAGTTCTTCATTTGAGTCATGTTCCTAACAAGTTTTCCCTTTGCCTTAAGCCTCCGCTTCGTGATTGCCCAGTATTTCTCTATCGGCCGGAACTGGGGGCAGTTTGGGGGGTTGAGGTCCTTCGGTATTACGCTGACCCCGTTCGTTGCGTACCATTCCATAACCGTTTTGCTGTAATGGCAGCTTGCGAGGTCCGGCCAAAACATTACTGGACGGTCGTGGGCACGAATAAACGGCAGAATCCGTTTCTGTAGGCACTCTTTTTTGTAGGCTTCTGATGTCATTGTCTTGTCAGTGAGAAAGACTTTGGTTTTCTGTTCACAACTGCATATCCCCTGCCAAATCATGTACTTGCGGGCGAATTTATCCGCAAACACGAACTTAAATTTTGCAGGTACATCCCCCCGAGCCGTCGCCAAATAAAATTTTTGACCTGGGATTTGTTCTGCTTCAGCGTCCGATTTGGCTGTTTGCTGGCTCGAAATGACCTTATTCCTTCCCGGAGACGAATTCGTAGCACCGTACTGTGAGCGGCCTGGATCTTATTGGCCAAATCGCGGTCTGAAAGATTGGGATTCCTCTTGACGGCCTTGATGACTTTCCCACGCAGTTTCCGGTCGACAGTTCCACTCCGACGCTTCGAATGCGGCTTCCGAGCCGTCGTCAATGTTTCCTTGTACTGCTTGATAACACGCCATACGGTATTTCTGGGCATTTTAAGCTGTTTAGCTAGCTTAGATGCCGACAACAATGGATTTTCAAGAAAACTGCACAATTTTATCTCTCCGTTCGGCTTCCATGGCGGTTGTTTACAAAATGCTATCGTTTGGTGTTATGACATAAATACATGGTGAAAGGTAATGAATTTCCCGACACGTGGGTGAAAAAAGTTTCCAAATCCGTCCACTAGGAGCGCCACAATGAGCAAAAGAATTTGTTCCAATATTAAATGAAGCAGACTTTATGAGCTATCCTGATTTTCCCTGATTTTTTTTTCATTCTCCCTGATTTTTCAAAAAAATTATTGGCAACCCTGGTTCTGGGTGCTTCAAAACAGTTCGGTGTGCCAGAACCAACTTTGAGACGCTATCGACGAAAATATCCAGACAAGGAGGTTAGATTTTCAATTCAGCCTTTGCGTTTTCATGTTCTTCATGCAAGAAATATTAAATCTGTATCAATTTCAGGATACGTCGTCCAATAAAGGCCGCTTTAAAGCCACAATCAGGTCCAGCTTCGAAGAATTGCCTATTCGTTGCGGTTAAAAATGGCATAGAGCAGCCTTTCAAAGGAATATGCGCTGGACGGACATGGGTTGAAATGTTTATGAAGGCTCATAAGTCAGAAAATACCTCAGCGGCTCGATTAATGGCGTTCAATAAAGAAATTGTGAATTATTTTTTCGAACTTTGGGAGATATACGAGCTCAGTATCGTTTTCCTGCGTGTGACATTTACAGTGTTGATGTACTTGCCTCCACGTGGAGGCAAGACGGCGAATTTGACGCTTTCTGCGCAAAGCTTTTGGGCGGACAATTTTTTTAGTTTTTTTGCCCATCCAACAGATAATATGATAGGAAACACTTCAGGCTATATGAATCAGCATCAACATTAAAAATAATAATTCCAAGATCCAGGGCTCGCCAAAGCTTAACGTCGCCAACTTGCCTCTCTCTCCCCTACTATTCTTTCATTAATTTCGCGTACAGGCACGAGACAACAGTACTCTTGTCGCTAGCTTAGTTGATGACGATTTATCGATGTTTTTTGTTAGGAAATATTCGAAAAAACACTGCTGGAAAAAGACAAATGATGATAGAAGTAAATAACAGAACGAAGTCACAAAAATGGACTGCTTGTGAATGATTGCGAAATGGCAGTGATTTCTGACGACGTCCATACTTTCTGGGACAGACTTCAGCCCATTGAATGTTGTCCAGTCAACATGGTAGACTTCAGACCAATTCCAGGCTTCGGCTACGTTTATGCCTAAGACAAGACCAGACAACTGGCTTCTTACTCTTCTTCGTCGTCCAAAAACGAAGCCATGACATGAAGATGCCAGAGCTGCCAAATATTATAAAATATCGGATTTTTCAAATTTCTATTTTAATGAATCGTAACATTTGGTTGGTGCGAATTCAATGATTATTGCATATTTTCAAATAGACAATCTCAAAAATATGCTTTAAAAGGATAAAATAAGTCTTTTAAATACCCATATCTATAATATAATCGTTTCCAAAACAAATTTGGGATTTTTTTTAGCAAATAAATCTAATCTGACAACCGTTACAGCGTTATGCAGATTCTCATTGTCTGAACCAAAACATTCTATCTTATTATATGAGCAGGAATACAACCAAAACAACGTTAGGAAGCCATTTTATTCATACAAAACGTAATTCAAAAATAAAAATGAAGTGTAAAGCCTTAAATTGTGAGCGAAGGACGGATACTCATCCTGAGTATAAATTTTATCGGTTCCCTCAAGACAAAAATATTCGGAAAGAATGGATTCGATTTTCCGTGAACAGTGAATTAGAAGTTCCATTCTTTGAAATCAAATCAAGCACAAGAATATGTAGCGTAAGTATTAAAAACTAATTCTAAAACATATCCTAATACTAGTATATATACAGGCTCATTTTGTTGATGGGAAATACAATGAAAATGGAGTTACGAAAATTCCGACCTTAGCTGCATCCGCGAATGAGGAATGGGAAGAGATACAAAGTATTGAGAACAATTATGATTTGGTTGACGTATATGAAGGAGATGGTGACCGGAATAAATCGCCACAGTAAACAACTGCAACAGAAACAACCGCTTAGAAAAAGTGTAGTAGGCTAGAAATATTTGGCGCGGGAAAAACATCATGTGCCTCACATTTCTATTATAAATTTATTCTCTTGTTCTCGTTTTTCGAAATTTATTCTGAGGACAATGTAATGGGGACGAAGTCCCCATTTGGCGAGGATAAGGAATCGAGGCGGCCCATGCCGCCAAGATGACGCAATCCGAGTCCACCGCCGACCCGCCGTCGGAAGCGGCGGTGTCTCGCACGCAAACCTGGGATCCACTGATTGCCCGGTTAGTTTGAAACATAGGATACGATCCTTTAGCAATGTCCGACCGAGCTCTAGCGAGCGTCGGACGGTATACGTCTGCCCGGGGCGTTACGTTTGCCTGGGGCGATACGTTTGCCCGGTTAATTCTTGTTTTGAAATACAATACCGCGCCACAATATTTATAGCCTACTACACATTTTATAAGCGGTGGTTTCTGTTGCAGTCGTTTTCTGTGGCGATTTATTCCGGGAACCGAAGGAGATAAACAACTACAGGAAGAAATATTTCGTTTGAAACATCAAATTTCCAAGCTGAAAAGGTAGTGTGTCAAAAAATATGTTATTTTCTAATATTTTATATTGATGTAACCGTTAATAGAATTGTAAAACAATGGAAGAAAAAATGCGGATATCTGACCTCGAGAATTCGTGGAAAACAACCCTTGAAGAAGCTTTTCAGAGAAGATCAAATTAAGCTATTAACAGGAGAGGTTAAAAAAGTGAAACGTTGGTCCAATGAAACGATTACGGAAAATTTACAAATTCGGTTTGCATGTCAAGGTGGATACGACAAGCTTATTCAAAAAGGCTTCCCGTTCCCATCCACGAGGACTCTACTACTCAAATTGAAGGAGTTCGTTTCAGTCCTGGTATGTAATTATAATCATATGTCTCATCGCATGTTAATATATGAAATGATATTTTGTAGGTATTCTTGAAGATATATTCGAGCTGCTACAACATAAAGTCTCCACAATGTCGGTTGAAGAAAAGGACTGCGGATTGGTTCTAGACGAAATGAGCATAGACGAGGCAAATGAGTTTTGCCAAAATACGAAGCAGTTTGTTGGAACAACAACGCTTCCTATGTCCCAAACTTTAGCCTGTAAAGCTTTGGTATTCATGCTAGTTGGAATCGCAGCGCGCTGGAAACAGGTGGTTGCTTTCGAGTACACCGGCAACTCTATACAAAAAGAGTTTTTGAAGAATGCTGTATTGTCTGCAGTTTCAAGAGCAGAGGGAATCAGTTTGCGTGTCCATTTTATAACAACAGATTCCGGGTCCGAAAACCAGCGCATGTGGAAGGATTTGGGGATCGATATTCGTCGCAAAAATGAGACATTAAATGCTGCGATACCTCATCCAAACGCTGAGAACAGAATGCTAGAGATCATACCCGATCCCGTACACGTATTTAAAAATACAGTACATGGCTGGTTGAACAATGTCTACCTGAAAGTTCCGGATTGGTATGTTCGTGAAAAAAAGCTAACATCCAATATTGTTCATCGAGACCATTTAACCACAATCGTGAACTCCGAAATAAACAACACGTTGCGGCTTTGTCACAGACTAACGGCCTCGGATGTGTGCTTTGACAACAGAACATCTTCAATAGATAAAATGAAAGTATGCAACGCAACAAAATATTGCAACAGGACGGTGGCTGCAGCATTGAAGTTTCATGCGGAAATACGAGAATTACCGGAGCTTCTTACTACCGCATGCTTCATAGAAGACTTTGCTCGATGGTTCGAGCTTATCAATAATAGGGCAGAAGAAAAAGTATTTTGTTTGAATGATCCTATGAAATATGACGAGGATATCGCTCATCTGAAGACCATGGTGCGGTTAATGTATGATCTCCAAGTAGGACACGGACATTGGAAACCATGGCAAACAAGTGTAATCGTTTGCACGAATGCAATTGTGAGGTTGACAGATCGGCTTTTGCATGAAGGACACCCACAAATATTTACATCGCGGTTCGTCCAAGATTGTCTGGAGAGTCTTTTCTCATTGATTCGTGCAAAGCAACGACGCCCAACTCCATTGCAATTCAGCAATAACTTGAAAATTGTGACTCTTTCGCAATACATGACCGTAGTACCGAATGCTTCGTATACAGCCGATACACAACAACATCTTATTGGATTGATAGATTTGCTATCAAAGCGGCGTGAAGAATGTTCAGCCCAGAAATTGATGGACAATGAAGCAGCATCGACATCATATCGAATTTCAGCTTCATCTAATTCTAGTGATAATGTGGATGATATGAATATTGAATTCGACTATGAGTACACCGTCGATGAAGCGAAAACTTTTCTGGACAGAACAGAACAAAATTCGTTGTTCTATATAGCTGGTTTCATCATCAAAAAAATTATTCAGCGGGAAAGAACATGTCAGCAGTGTAACAAGAGATTGGTAGTCAGCAAAACACAACCTAGATTGTATCAACCGTCTCTTTTTTCATATTTGCGAGCTACAGCTTCTAACTCTCCCATCTGCATAGTGAATGATGAGACTTTTAATTTCTTCTTAGCAATGGAAATTCTATTCCGAAATATGAAATCGCATTTGGAACCTAACGAAGCTGATTTGCCGAAGAAAATGGCAGGAGAAATGTATGTTTTGCCATCCACTTTATTCCATTGTGAAAAAACAAGGAATGACATTATAAAAAAAATTTATATCTTTTCGTTTAAAAAGCGGAGAAAACAAAAAAACAAGGAAACGAAAATTTGATAGCAGGAGCATGGCATGGTAGAAATAAAATATATTAGTATCAGAAACCAAATAGATTATTATTAAACTAAACTTATGTCCATTTCCATTTTAGTGTTGTCCGAAAACTCATTTTTTCCACTTTTTCCCAAAAATGACTTTTTCAAAAAATCATAACTTTTGAACCTCTGAACCGATTCAGATGATCAATAAATCTAATTGAAGCCAATGAGGTAGATTTTTAATAGAAAAAATATTGAAAAAAGTATTGAACTTGGAAAGAGGGTTCTAGAGAGGTGTTTTTTTCGTTTTAGAGTCATTATTTTGTAAATTTAACATGTTTTAAGTCTTCGTTCAATATTCTTATGTGACTAGACTAGACCTATGCGACTAGAATCCTATCTTTCCGGTAAGTGTGATATTTTTTCAAAAAAGATTGGCTTATTGGCTTCAATTTAATATGTCGATCATCTCAATCAGTTCAGTAGTTCAAATGTAATAAATTTTTGCAAAAAATTATTTTTGGATAAGAGTGGAAAAATGATTTTACGGACGACCGGTTAACTTTGAAAAGTCACTCAAAAACACAAAAAAGCCTATCTGATATCGAGATATGTTATGTAATAAATCCTCAGCTTTCAAGAAAAAACATAAAATATAAAAACATAAAAACAAAAAACATAAAAATAACAAAAAACAACTACAATCAATAGTTACGAAAACAAAATTCGATTTCTTGGCAAGCCTAATATTTTTCCAAAAAAGATTAATTGGCTTCAATTTGATATATCGATCATCTAAATCGGTTCAGTGATTCAAAAGTTATGAATTTTTAAAAAAGGCACTTTTAGGAAAAAGTTGAAAAAAATGATTTTTCGGACCACCCTAAAATAAGAAAAGGTCACCCTAACGAAAAAATAAAAAATACGGGTCTAATATTTTGCAATAAAGAAAGAAACTACCACTTTTCATGGAAATCTGAGGAGCACTATATCGGTTTGACATGAAATGGATGTATATATATATATATATATATATATATATATATATATATATATATATATATATATATATATATATATATATATATAAATTTTTCAATTCAATCAAAATATAGTAACAAAACAATTAGGTAAAACGTGTATACAATTCCTTCACATTTCCTCTAAACTAAGTATCGTAATATCAATTAAATTCATTTTTTTTCTAAATTCAATACAAACCCAACGTAATTTATTTTTATTGGCAACACAGGAAAAATCGACTTTGTTTACAAAATTTATCGAAATCGACCAATCAGAAATCAGAACGACTGACAGAAATTTGGTCCGTATCTCACAGAAATTTGGTCCGTAAAAGACCCCCTATTGTCTGATCTTATCTTAGGTTTATGCGATGACGAAATGCAGTAACCGGCTATATAAAAAAAAATGGACACATTTTTGTCACCAGCAACGGAACCGTCTGGGATGTGTGCTCACATCAAAACACAATCATCCATCTTGATCTCAAATTTCCCTCGGAAAAAGTGCAAGTCTCGCCCCCGAAGGGATGGCACATTACTTCCAAGTCACGCACCATACCACAGCCAAATGGGCGACATTCACGCTGGGGGGTGGGCTCCACCAAGGCGCTTAGACCGCAAGAAATCGCATGCATTGAGGCCGCTACGGTAGCGGTTGCCGTCTGAATTGGCAATAAAATTCATCGGAATGGTAAAACGAAAAGAAACGCTAGCTTATGTGACAGGCTTCTCCACATGATGATGGTCAGTTTGCAGCTAAAGAATGTTAGTTACTCGAGGAACAATATGTGACATGAGTCGACGCGCGGGAAGCACGTGTGAGATGTAAATTTTGTCCCTCGATGCCAGTGGAACCGGGGGGACGAAAGAGAAACTGTCCATCGGTCCCGTCGCCCGTCTTGTCTCGTATGGTCAAATTATGCACCTCTGAGGGTCTCTCCTGCATCATTCAGAGACACTCCTTCCTTTCGCCTAAATTCCATTCACGGGTGCCGAGGTTTTCGCGCTAGCGCTTCATTTTGGCCTCGGAGAGGAAATGAGGTATTTGGCACCTGCTGCTGCTGCTCGCCACCAATCGTCGCCACCAATGATTATGTGAGGAAATGCAAGTGCTGCGGGTCTTTCGGTCCAAAAGCTTTCGCAATTTACATGGAACCAATCGGTTATTTCACACGGAAGTGGAGTAGTGAGACTGGGCGAAAAGCTATTTTCAGTGATCCTCACCACTCTCATTGTTCGACCTCCAGCAGACGAATGAAAGTTGTGATTTTCCCGCTATCGATTTGGACATATTTAATTACCCGGTGATGCATTGGAATCAAGCCAGAGAGAGAGAGAGAGAAAAAGAAAAAGCAAAAAAAAAAGATCGTCCATTTACGTTTATTACTGTTCGTGTGTAAATTCATGTTTTCCCTTGGCCAGCTTTGGGTGAACCGACCGGCGAAGAAATGCCCAAATATTTCGATCAATCTGGAAGATGATGCCCGCGGGCTGTCGATCGCATCCGGTAGCGTTCCGAGCGTTCGGTAGGTTCCCTTTCCCCTTGCGATTCGAGAGGCGAAACATCGAATCATTTCGGGTTACGTATTAGGTTTTGTTGTTTAATGTGCTGTTCGGAGTTAATTTAATTAAATTGCTCTCAGCTATTCCATTCCGACACCACTTATCAATGACTGCGAGTGAAAATGAAAGGTTGCACTCAATCTTGACGAGCCTCTGACAGCCCATGAGAATGGGGGAGTCCTGACATCGCTTAATGATCAATAATGGCAAGATACCTGCATTGCAATTCAATCCCATTACCATATATATTTGACAGATCGCCATAAACTTGTGGCCAATTAGGAAGCCATTTGGACCGGAAATTCCTCGCTCCAGTGTCATTCTGCCTAATGGCACCAAGGCTAGATAAATATTCAGCCAATTCAGTTATCTCCATCCGTCCTTTTTTTTTCTTCTTTTTTTCGCTCTGCTCTTTTTGTGATTCCTTGATCATCGCGTTGTCGCGGTTACCAAACAACAGTAACAACAACAAAAAATGTATAGGGGAACATATCCCAAAATGCCACCCCGGAGCAAAAAGACATTTGGAGAATAGGAGCTTATCATAGCTCTGTTTACTAAAAGTTAAATATTTTTAATTCTCGAATATTGTAACCCATAAAAATTCGCAGAAATTACCAAACCCAAAAAAAACTTCGATATCACATAGATTCATCTATTTTTTGCCGTAAGCTTTTGCACAAGTCCAAATAATACCTTCAACACTTACTGTTGTTCATTTTCTGAACAGTATATAATTTATAAAATGGAGTTTTCATTTAACTTTCTCGAATTTTATGCTTAATATCCAGCAAAAAGTAACTTGAACAAAACCAATAAGTCGAAAGAAAGATTCGATTTAATCTACTTTTTGAAAAAAACAAACTTGTTCATCCGATCCTATTATACACATGTTTTCAAGATAGTGAAATAATAGGAAATGTAGATTACCTTTTCAGGTTTCCGTCATATGGCTGAGATTTCGCGTTTAGGAAATCACATCACTTACCGCAGTGAATCCTGATTTTTCTTAACCATTCCCACTAACAACTATCCCTCCAATGATAAACGCTAGGGAACCACGCTATAGAGGCGACCCTTCTGGCCTTCGGGCGGCGAATATCATACTAACATTCCTTCCCTTTCCCTGGTGACTGTAAGGTCGGGGATATTTCAATTGACAAGGTTAACCACTTCAAATATCTTGGAATTCAGCTAGACACGACCTTATCATGGACACAAGAAGTACACTCTTTGGAGAGAAAAATTTCTTCACTCTGTGGTTTATTAAAAAGAGTATCTCACTTTGTGGCCAAGAAAGCGTTAATCAATTTCTACTTTGCATGTATACACTCACTATTGCAATATAGAATAATAGTATGGGGGCATGCATGTAAAACAAAACTAAAAAAATTACAAGTGTTGCAGAATAGATGTTTGAAAATCATATACAGACTACCAATTCTTCATCCTACTTCGGACTTATACTCTGACGATTCTCATAGTATACTGCCTCTTATTGGACTGCGCGAATTACAGACTGTAAAATTTATTCACAGCGTTATAAATGACAATAATATCCATCACAACCTGACAATACCTACAGCAAATCACCAACACTCCACACGACCAGCCCAAAATTTAATGCGAAGTCGGGCAACAACCAATGTTGGTCAACAGCGCATTTTGTTTTATGGACCGTCCCGTTTCAATGCTTTGCCACCGGAAATCCGAGCAATAACACGTTCAGATCTTTTTTAAAATAAATTGAAGCTATACCTAAAATCGATCATAAGAGTTTTCCTAGTATAGATTTCGATCAACCACAATAAACCACCTCAGTATTTAGCTTTCTTATTTTTGTATACTTGCCAGTTTTGACGTAGAACTACGCCTTTCATTAAGGGTGCCAAATCAGAAAACAGGTCACGTTTTTATGAAATAAAGTTAACGTTAATAACTATTTTTGACGCGAACGGATTCTGGCGATTTACATACTAAATGAATCGGAAATTCCGTAAGATTTGTTTAATATACTATACATTAGAATCCCCTGGTTTGTAAATGGTTAAAATTCATGAAAACTTTAAGCGTTTCATTTTCCCATACATTTGTTCTGTCCATTTGTGTGCTTTCCCGAACAGAGCTGTCAATAACGAGCAACTTATCGACGACCAACGGAGGGGAAATCGTAGGATTTAAAGTCTGCGTGAACAAAGGAAAAGTAGAAGAATGAAGGGGAATACTTGCCTAGAGTATAAACAGTTGATCTCGCTGAGGCAAACTTTCATTCGGCATCGGACTGTTGAGCAATCCAGTTCAATTTGCTTTCGCTGCGCTTCGATCTAAGATTGGACCCCACCAGTGGTAATCCAACTTGGATATCGTCGTTTGGTTTTTCTGTTCGTTTTTTTCGCATTATTCGTATCGTGTATTTTTCTTTCCGCGTCATAAATTGGACGCTTCGCGTAATGTGTGATGAGCAAGAAGAAGAGGAAGGCAAGCTCTAGCCCTGCAAAAAACGAACGCATTGCCAGGGGCAATAAAATTTCGAGGCAAGCGTCATCTAATGATGCACGCGATGTTGGCGCAGTGAAAAGCGCTCGCACTGAACCGAGCCTTCTTAAATGTGGCACCGCGTCGAACAACTGCGAAGTAGGCGCGTCGGTCGAAAATGTAAACGTCGTTACCCAGGCAGCAACCAAAATCAAGCTCCCCCCGCTGGTAGTTAAGGCGGTCGCTCTTGACACACTCATCAGCGAATTCGCATCGATAGGTGTTACAGCAGAGTACAAGCTGTGTGGCATAATTCATAATTCAGTCTTTTTCCAAGCAGTTAACATTTTTTGTTTTCCGTCATCATAAGGGCTTCGTTGGTGCCTTTGAGAATGCATCAATGCATTTAATTGACGTTATGGCGAAGCAGGCGTTAAGGTTATGCGTCAAAAAATTATTTGGGCGAACGCTTGTTTGGCGCTTGGTTTGCGTTGTACGAACGATGCCTAGAGGTGCGATTCCTTTGAGGCAATACTAAATAACATGTATCAGGATATTTGATACTTGCAAGTGTTGACATTGTTGTTGTTTCCATGCGGTGCCAAAGATATATTGATGTAGTTATGAGATGTGGAATAATGGTGCTGGTGCAACATGTATATAATCGACTGTAGCCGAGTCTGTGTCAATTGCGAAAAAGGCCACCGGAATAACGTTGGAGGTAAATTTTCAATGCATTGACATGAAATAAATTGCGACATACGATCAGCTAGTGTATTGTTTTGCGAGGGCAAGAATGAATCATCAATAACTTATCGTCAACTGATTCTACAATGAAAAAAACTATTTCAGAGATTATTCTACTAAGCAGTTGTTTCTAAAATTTCACAGCATTATAAATAATATCCGAAGGTATAAACAAGCGGCTTATAAAAAATAACAGCGTAGTTCTACGTCAACAATGCGGTCGTATCTTGGTATCTTTATATTCAAATTTTTGTTGTTTCAATTTATCTTTTTTACTATGTTATATTCTTATATTATATTGGATCCCTTAAAAGAAATACTATTTTCACTGGGATCCATACATCTTTGCTTTACATGTTATTGTCCGCTCACCTCGTACCTAAATATATCTTGTTTTGTCCTGTGGAATTGTAAATTGTCTTAAATTTTTTTTTTCAGCAAAAAATAATTGGAGCCCAACTCTAGGATTCTCGAATAAGAGTTTCTTCGAGATGGGGGTGAGTGGAGGGAATTGAAAAAAAAATAAAAAAAAAATTGGGTGGGTTATATCTATGATATAACCGCAAGGCTGACGTGGGACTACCTTAGCTTAGCAATCCTTTGTTGTATTGATTAAATTTTTGATTGAATGAAACAATTTCCGAATACAATTGAATCCAATATATTTGCTTTGTGAGTAAAAAGATTGTATAATGCCATGTAAGGTCAATTCATGAATTGTGATAGATTTATTCATTCATTTTCGTCAAACAAATGTAGGCTACATACTTATATATTAATGATACAATGTTTTCTCCAGTTAAATATTATTTCTACAGTACATGTTTCAGGATTATGTTCTTCGTTACAAGTAAATTTAATGACAGTCCTTTTACGTTTGATATGATGACATCTTGGTTTAGAAGTCTGTACTAGGTAAACACATTTCAGTCGGAACAAAAATGCTCCCGACTTACATGTATTTGCAATGCCAATCCCCATGAATTGAAACAGGTTTTCAATATATCTGAAGTTGATGTTCCATGCATTTCTGAAACTTGGTTGAATGAGTGCATTGATAGTAGTTTGATTGCTATTGATGGTTACAATCTTATTAGGAACGATAGAACTAAAAGGATGGGATGAGGAAAAGTTATTTATCTCAAGAAAGGTTTTTATTATTGTATTGTTGATCTCAGTCAAACAACGATACCGATAGAATCACTAAGTTCTTGATGATAGAGTTGTTAATCGAATGGATGAAAATTCTGTTAATTGCTTTTTACAACCCTCCGGGAGTTGATGCCCCGATCATTTTGGATATATTTTTGCAGAAATGTGGTTCGCTTTACAGTCATATATACTTTTTGGGCGATTTCAACACAAATTTGTTAAACTCTGTATTATTTTCAACGAGACGATTCATGAATGTTCTAGTCAGCCATCAGATGGAAAGCTTGGATCGTGAGCCTACTTATTTCTATAGCAATGGCTCTTCTCATCTTGATCTCATAATAGTGTTTCTATCCAAGTTCACAGATTCAACCCAATATAAGACAATTCCGGTTTTATCAAACCATGATCATATCTTATTGCATCACTGGATTACAGTACCGTAACTGAATGTTATAATATTAGTTATCGTGTTTACAATCGCATAGATAATGATGATCTTAGAACGACCTTAAATGAATTCGATTGGGATTATTTTATTCGTCATTTGATACTGACGTTTTGGTTGATTATTTTAATACTGTTGTTACAAATTTATATGATCAATATGTACCTATGATAATATTTAGAGCATCCAAAACGAGAATGAATCCATGATTTAACAGTGCTATTGGCAGAGCTATAGTCGATCGTGGTTTAGCGTTCAGGCAGCGGAATACTTCACATGAACATGTTCATCATTTACTATACAAAAGACTTCGCAATCATGTGACTTATCTCATACATAAATCTTAGCTAAAAATCTATTAAAACCTTCCTCCTATGGTTTTGTGGAAAAATTTGGGTGATATGTGAATAAGAAGGTCATCCACATACACATCCAACAACTTTAATGCTAATGAGATTAATTAATATTTATAACTATGTATGTTGTCAGCGATGTTGAATTTGTTAATGCTCTGTATGAAATCTCGTCTAATGCTATTGGTACTGATAACATTTTTTCAAGTTTTGAAGATAATTTCGCCACTTGTCGTAAGACAAGTTACTTTCACATTTAATTCAATCGTCGCAACACAAAAGTTCCCAACTGCATGGAAATATTCAAAAATAATCTCAATTAAAAAGCCACCACTGTCACTCGCGAGAACTGCCAAACTCTCAAGCTGGTGTAAATCAAGGCGCTTAACATACCGCATACCGGGTCAAAATGTGAAAACCACTCTACAGCTATGAATTTACAGGATGACATTAACACACTTCTAAAATAAAAAGTTATGAATGAAAAATTACTTTTCTGTTTCGAATATGTGATGATGTATATCATAATAGTGAGTTTTTGTAAATGTTGTGTGTTGTGAAATATATAGCCAAATGGTCAAGAGAGCGTCGTGTTTTAAGTAATCGAATAACTTAGGATCTCCTTTCAAATGTTAAGATTGCAAAACTGCCTTCTTTAAATTTCCGTGAATTTGACGATTGTTTTGAGCTAATTATGATAAGCGAATGGGCGCACCTTGTTTAATAGATCTGCCTTGAGCTCACCGAGTAAATTACTTTTGAAAAATGGTTGATAGCTTATTCAATGTCTATACTAATTGGTATTGTTATATAGCGCATTTTATCAAATTCACCCTGTGGTTTTGAAGTGGATTTCAATTAATGTGAACAAATAATATATTGCGTAACAGCGAACTAAGTTTTATGAGTTTAGAAATATAATTAGCTTGATAAACCATTGATGGAGTGAATATAGTTCCTATTTCTTCCATAAAAAAACTGTTATAGCTATTTTTTTTATTTCAGCTTTAAAGTTTTGATTGTAACTCAAATCATATCCATAAAACTATAGAGGCGAATGAATTGAACATTTTAAAGCCTCTTTAAAATAAAGAAGGTTAATGGTCCATAAAACTAATTATTGAAACGGTATATAACAGGAAAACCTTCGATTTGTGAAGTGGTCGTATGAAAGATTAACCTAGAGTTTATTGTATAGTATAGGCCCAAAATAAAAAATACATTGTCACAATCATTTGAATTCTCGAGCGCAAATGAACTAATGCCTTCTAGAGACAATAGTATTCAGATCGCTTGAAGCTCTCCAGAATTTGAAGTAAAAGTCGCTTTGTTGTTGAATTCATTCTATTGCTTTGAAGGTAGCAACTGAATAACCCCGAGACAAAAGTCTCCGTTGATTACTATGAACAAAAGTAAACAAGTGATACTGATAAAAAAGCGAGCAAATGGAACTGAGACAAAAGCGTTACTTCTTTTGCCGATATTTTGGGTCAATAGTTAGAATTTCATGGAAATCATAACTCTCAAAAAACCCACGTACGCTATCATACTGAAATGTATTCATATATTTCAGAATGTCTTCAAAATGTATTCACAGTAAGCCAAATGTCTTCAAAATGAAAACATGTCTTCAAAACTGGCATCTCTGTCGAGTAGTTTGATAGTTTGGCAATGACAGCTAAATTTGCAACACATCTTGACTCGCGGATCATATCCTCTTGGCCGGGGACTGTAAATAACGAATTCGATCGAAAATGCTTAGATATGGCATTATGTCCCCCGTTCCCCTATACCGAAAGGGAATATACAATTCTCGCTTTCATCCGACCGATGAAAGATGTTTGCTCACACAGCGCATGCCATGGCTCGGGAGCCTTGGGTCAGAGAAGGGCAGAGAAAGAATCCGGGGAAAACGGGGATGGGGGTACGGTTCGTATGTTTTGTGCTGTTTGCGCAAGGAGGGGAAAAGTCTACGAAAGCAGGAGACACACAGCCTGCTGCGACCAGGGTGACTTGTTTGCTTGGAAAAGAGATGAACTTGTTTTTCCTTCATTGCAATTCATAAAAGCAGCGTTTTTCCTGCTCACTCTCACTCTCGTGTGCACTTTGGTAAACAAGAAGAGGAGCCAATTCGTCAGGTTTACTTTTCTCTTTTTTTTTGCCTGCCTCCTTCTCAGGCTCTGCGCGTTGAACACGGATGGCGGCGGCAAATGGCAAGTGCTTTATGTCCATCCGAGAACCTGTAAATCGACCCCTGGGAGATGGCGCACAAAGGCGGCAGCGGCCCGGAGAAGAAGCCACCGAGAGGATACCGTACATAGATCTTGTCGCCACTGACCGAGCGAACTAATGCTGTGGCGGGTTGACGGAACGGGTGACGAGACTCGGTAAAAAGGTACCCGGTTGACACATATTTTATATCGTTTGGCCAGAGCCAGTTGTCGATTGATGGCGATATTTATCAATTGATTTCTAATCGCGAGCCCCGAACTCGTCCAGGAACTCGGGGTTTCAGAGACAGCCGTGAGCCGGAGATGCTTGTTTTTTTTTCCCACTCCGTGTTGCTGTTGCTGTTGTCGTCTTTGCCGCCGAAGTCAAACTGGAGTGATAAGTGAAATCGGTTGCACGAGAGAGCAGCTGGAAGCGGTCAGCTCAATTACCAAAAACAGATGGCGATTTTGTGCGGTACGCGTGTGCGATTGCGCCGGATTGTGAGATGGTGACAGCGGCGGGAGAAATGGACGAACGGTGGCAAAAAAAAAGAAACCCGGCCTAACTTACAAAACTGCTGCTAAAATCCGTGGTCCAACGTCGTACAATTTTCGCACGGAACGTCAGCCAAGTGATCTCCATTAGATATCAATTTTCGTCACACGCCCAAAACGTGCCTGGAATCAATCTCTTGAGGCGCGCTGCAAACGAAAGGGGCAAAACTTTCGCTCATTAGTCTATTTTTTTCTGCTACTCTCGCTCATATGGCTGTGTTGTGCTAAGATCCACCTAGTAGCGCGATGACCCTGCCCTGGAGTGGATGCTAATTTTGCATTCTGGTGGTGGCGCGGTTTGACGGCGCATGAGTGAGTTTCGGCATTCGAGTTCTACAACCTGCGAACAACAAGTAACACAACATTGGCGTGATGATCATCACAGCTGCGTTTGTATGCGGGCTGACATTGCGATTGCGGGATCAACGAAACGACGCCGGCGTGAGAGGAATTCCGAGCGGTCGTAACTCTCTGCCGGATGCTTTTGAGCAGCGATCATAGAATGACTGATGCAGCTGAATATTTGGCGATGTTTACCGGAATCGAAAAGCTTTTTAATTTTTAACAAAAAAAAAACGGATGAGTAATGTCATATACATGACCGGAGAGACATATGACTGAATAGTTCATTATGTTGCTTCTTATTTATATTTCAGTACAGAACGGTGCAAACCACTCTCAAAGCAGCGATAAAATTGTTCGAATCAACACTCAGCCTCAGCATTACTATATACTGTTAAATGCTCGCTGTCTAAAGCAACACTAAAACACGGAACTTATTGAATTTCCAAATAGTTTTTCAGTATCTTTTAGCCCCAATGCTTCCAAAAACATCATTTCCAGAGGAATAATCCACAAACCCAACACCTTTCGTAGAACGGTAACAGAAAATCTGAAATCAATTGTGTTGTGATGGCAGCGACTCCACTTTTAACCCCAAAAACACGCCTAAATTCACACAAGCTCTCCCCCGGCAAACAAATTAGAAAAATCAATCTTGTTTTCATTTTTTCGGATATTACTTCAAAACTATTGCGTTGAATTGCATTGAAACAAACTCTTCAGTGAAAGTTCGGCGGCCCTGAAAGGCGTCATGATTTTATGGAAGCAGCTGAAGATGGTTATTCCATTGGATTCATTCTTGCTCTCACGAGAACAAGCTGGCCGAATGACGAAATTTAAGTCCTTGTTGCTAATGCTTGTCCACGTTAAATTTCGGACACTTTTCTTTCAGTGTTGTGCATGAAATATTTCACTAATCAATGAAATATTTCACTTACATGACAGCTGAAACCCTCCTATTTATTTCGATGTCCAACATGTTTACATTTTTCTTCAGTTTGGTAAAATAGCGTCGAATCAAGTGGAAGGACGCAAACGCATTTTGAGCAAACGGCAGCAAAAACCAACACTGTCGGTACGCGATCTCGCCAAAAAGCTAAAACTGCCGAAGAGTACCGTGTTTAGTGTGTGTAAATCGTTTGACCAGCGCTTAACTGTGGATCGGAAGGTTGGAAACGGAACAAATCGAAAAGTATGCTCCCGACAGATGGACCGAAAGGTGGTTGCCTTAATTGAGAGTAAAGTATGCTCCCGACAGATGGACCGAAAGGTGGTTGCCTTAATTGAGAAACATCCCAACCTTTCAGTTAGAAATGTGGCTCGAAAAGTTGGAAAATCAAAATCAGATGTATAAAAAGTGAAGTAGAGGCATGGACTGAAGGCGTACAAAGTGAAAAAGGTGCCCAATCGTGATGATTTCAAAATTTCACCTCTACACCTAGTTTTTGCAAAAATGTTCATGCACCATAATGGATGATGATGCTTATGTTCTCGAAGACTTCAAACAGCTTCCGGGTCTCGCTTTTTATACTGCAATGCGAGGGAATGCCATAGTCGAGTGTTTCCGGATCAAGTCTAAATTTCCCAAAAAGTACTTGGTTTGGCAGGCCATATGCAGTTGTGGCCGAAAATCCAAATCTTTCGTCTCTACCATAAGAAGCCACGACTCTCCAGCGTTGTTCTGGCCAGATTCGGCCTTTTGTCACTATGCCAAATCCACCCTGGAATGGTATAATGCACATGAGGTCAAATATGTGCCAAAAACAGAAAATCCACCAAACTGTCCAGAACTTCGACCAGTGGAAAAGTACTGGGCTCTGATTAAGCGAAAACTATTCGAAACTAAGAAGAAGGCGAACGGCATTAATGATTTCAAGAGGAGAAGGAAAAGCGCCGCCGCCAGCAGTATCCTCAGATATGGAACCTAATGGCAGATGTTCCCAAGGAAGATCATGAATTTTACAGACAACGTAATTAACGTCGAAGTAAGCTTTCCTTGTTTTAGACATAAGTCTATTTTACTGAAATAAACAATCGGTTTTGTTGTATTACGTGAATTTTTGTTTTACTGGCATCATCTTGGTGTCCGAAATTTAACGTGAATAGGCTTTAACGCACGTAACGCATCTCCTTTTTTTCTAGACACACGGAATGCAGTCACAAGCGATTCTTTAAACGTTTTCAGTTCATTCGCCAAAGAACCAAAAAGCCAATGTCACGACGTCTGGTAACTAGTTGGATGGCAACAAAAACTGTGATAATTTGTTGGGACAGGAGTGGAGCAAACGGTTCAGATGGTGCAGGGAAATTGGAACTTTATGCCGCTGCTGACGATATTAGTGCTACTGCTGAGATTAAGTCTATTGATGTTGCTGGTAGCTACCACTTCTCCTGTTGTGAACTGCTTCCCGTCTAGCAAATGAATGATAATATTTATCCGTATGGACTGGTTGGATCATCACACACTGGGTTGGGGCATGCGATACAATGTTTCGCTTCTCTTTAGCCCTCCACTGTATTGAGCAAACCGTTGTAAGTGCCAGGACATTAGGAATGAAAAGGAAAGCTGACATCAGCTCGCTAGCTTGCGCGCGTATTGACTGTACAGTCCGTGAAACTCACCGAAGAGGACTGCATCGTAAGTCCCGCCTCTTTTCCCCTTTTTCGTAAGCCCAATTTCTTTTTTCCACTTCGCCGGAAAGCTGTTCTTCACCAGCACCTTCAGCCGCTGTTTTAGGGTGATTGCTTGCTGCTCAAACGCGACCGGCCTCGACTGGCGTTTCCGCATAAAAATGTCCATTTTGGCTCCACCAACTGCTCCGATCTGCTTAGCCCTCCACTGTATTGAGCAAAACCGTTGTAAATGCCAGAAACATTAGGAATGAACAGGAATGCAGACATCAGCTCGCTAGCATGTGCGCGTATTGACTGTACAGTCCGTGAAACGCGCTGAAGAGGACTGCATCGTAAGTCCCGCCTCTTTTCGTCTTTTTCGTAAGCCCTTTTTTTTCTTTTTTCCGATTCTTCACCAGCAGCTTCAGCCGCTTTTTTAGGGTGATCGAAGCCGGCCGGCCTCGACTGGCGTTTCCGCATAAAAATGTCCATTTTGGCTTCACCGACTGCTCCGATCTGCTAGCCCAAGGCGTGAAACGATGAGGCAATCTTCAGAAAGATCGTATGATGACAAATCGTTGAATCTAACTGGAAACACGTTCGGCCTCCAAGATAGGAAGTGTGAATAATACCGACAAGTTGAGAAAAACTTCGCATGTATTGAAAACTTTGTTGAAAAATGTTTTCCAGAACTAAAAGATTTAATTGAATATTTTTGAGGTGTGGGTAAAGCGCGCATATTATAGGGGTGAGACATAATTTTATCCAATTATGACTTGAAATCATTTCGTATGTTCGTTAAATGTTGTAAAACTGAAGTGAATTAATCCACCTTAGAATGATATCGTTTATTTCTCTTGCCACAGAGCATGTTTAACGTTTGCATTAAAAAAATGGACTTTTTTCGGATGGTAATAAAAAAAACTAAAACAGATAATTGAGTTATATTAGTATTATATTAGCTAACTTGCAAAAAAAAATCTACGCCCTTGCGAGCGGCCTTCCGACAGTTAACCGGAACATTCGCCATGGCGGACGAAAACATGCGTGTAGGCTTATTTTTGAGTTCTTTCTTTGTTTTCAATTCCTTCTCAGTTTTCGCGACAAAATTGTTGGAGTACATCTTACGCTTCAGGTTTTCCCAGACATTCTCGATAGGAGGCAGCTGGGGGACGTTGGGCGGGTTCGCCGACTTGAGTACCACATCGATATTCAGGCGCTCCATCTCCTCTAACGATCGCTTCGAGTAGTGGGCCGACGCCAGATCCAGCCAGAACACCGCGTCTTCACTCTTATGGTATTGCTTGTAGAACGACGAAACTTCCGGCAGCCACTTCGTATTATAAATTTCCCCATTCACGGTCAGTCCGGAGCTAAAGAAGAGCGGCTTTGACATCCCCTTCTCGTTGATTGTCAGCCACAGCAAGGTGCTGCTCTGGGAACTTGGTGTGTGGAATAAACTTAAATTCGGAGCTCACCTTCCTTCGCGGAGCTTCCTTCCGTTCGCGGTACCGTTCTTTGAACGCATACACTTCTGAGCAGAGCAGCTTCACTGTTTTCGCCATCACGGTTAGAGTTCGACTGATAGAGCTGTCATTTTTTTCTGCTGACTCATGGGTGACTATGATTGATGATGCATGGGTAGTTTCGTTTCATGGGTGTGAAGGTAAACCCATGAAAAATCGGCAGTTTTTGTCCATTTTTTTAAGAAGATTGTGAAGATTGAGGTTGCGAAACATCTTCCGAAGAATAAAACAGACTTACCGAACGTCATACATACAGCGTGGTATGCTATTCCAGGTTCTAAGTGTGAAAAAAAAATTGGTGACAAGCCTTCCACGAAGATTGAATATGGTTCCACGAAACAATGAAAGTGAGTTTTGCAACGTAAAAGGTAACACTATCAGTGTATTTATTATTTTCGCCATCACTGTAAAAACGAAACCTCGGTAAATGGCTGTAGTGATTGATATCTCGTATACTCTCTAATGTAATAATTCCAAATGTATGCTTGTTGTAAAGGTGACATTTAACACTAAACAAGTTCTTTTGTGGTAAATTAAAAATCCATTCAGTTGTGAGGTACAGGAAAACCTGTTTTGGTGCGGTTGCTTTTTGTGCGATTTCTCATTTGTGTAACTGTTTAGGCGCAATTTTATTATTTGTGCGATTAGTTTGAGTGATTCAAGACCCGATGCTACAGTAAAATGGTACAAAAAGAGTTGTACAAACAAGGCATCACGCGAGAAGCGACCGCACAAAAACAGGTTTGCCTGTACAGGGTATTAACAATGGGAATCAACAAAGAAAACAAACGGTTCATTTTCAGTCTTTCTCTGATAAAAGCGAAAATGCAACATAGGCCTCTGAAATTGTGAAAATTTAACAAAAAATGGTGCGTATTTGACCCATATCGGACAATCCGAAACATTTTAAATAAAGTTTTGAATTTCACGCAAAAATAATTAATTCTTTTCCCCCAACTTGTATACCAAACTTCAGAGTAGGACCAAAATCATGGAGTGAACGCGTTGATTGAAGTATCAAACCTCAGAACATATGGTTTTATGATGATAAGGCAACAATACGAATTCGAATAGGTTATCATGACGACATGTGAATTATTGAAATTCGCACGAACTGTCACTACTTTCATCGCTTACGTGCACTTTCTACGGAGATATCTATGGCTACGACATCACAAGCCCATTGGTCATACATCTCGCCTGCTTCGGTACCCATTAGGTAGTCAATGAAGCGAAAAGCATTTCGCCTCACGCCACTCAAATAACGTGTTAATGGTGGCAACTACTGTCTCTAATAGCAATCAATTCCATGGAGATCCGTTTCCAAATCTCTACGCCATGGTTGTACGCATGAACAGTTCTCTTGCGTGTCCAAATTAAGTTAGCTTTAGTTTTTTGGTAAGACGACATTGACAGTGTCGGACAAAATAAAAAAAAATCTCAAAAGCTTCTGCTTACTTGTGTTTCACGTGTCATATGTTTTATTCTTCTGTCAACCAAACAACTAACGTACATCCGACGTACGAGAAGTGCAAGTGACATTTCTCCTCTATTGACAAAAACACGAACTGATCGAAATGATCCGATTACTGCTCCCGCAGTACATTCCGCACAACGTAAGGGTTCAACAAACTCTCGGACATGTCGAAAGTCATGTGTAAAAACTCAGCCAACTTCTATTTGACCAATTGAGGACAAACACACAGAGCCACCATCGAGCAATCAAAACTGTCAAACCAGGGACCGGGCGAAGTCGAATTTCGCACATGTCAAACCAATACGAATGTTTACTTCGATCTTATCTCCGCGAGGCTCTCCGAATTGGAGATGAATAAAAAAAAAGAAAACAAACCATTCTCACTCACCCCATTGCAGGCGCTGTTTGGTCAAAACAAAAAATAAAAATCAACTTTGCAGCAGGAAGAGAAAAAGCGCACCGCGCGGTCATTACACTAAAAATAATAGCCGCAAGGCTCTTTCGTGGCTTTAAATTGCGAAAATTTTAGGCATCACCCGCCCTCCCGCTCTCCCTTCTAGCTGTCGATCTTTTGTTTTTTTTATTACGCCGTATAAAACATTTCTCAACTAGAGGCTCCTTCCCGTGGTGGTGGCTTTCACACACGTCCCATGCCCTTGCTTCGCGACGACTCTCGTGGCCGACCCCTCGTCCTCTGCATCGGTGCTGCCTTCGGTGCGGATGTGTGGATGTTTGAATGACGTACGTGAGCTTTTCATTTCTACCGATAGGGTTGAACGGATGGTATTTGGAAGATTGGTGGGGTGTTCCGTACGACGCACGACAATGAGAGTCCTTCGGTTGGGGACGGGAAAGTTTGCTGACCGATTGATTGACACACATCGGGGGTCGATATGTAGCGTTTTCGTGGTCCGCCGTTTTACCTACAATCCAATTTGTATTATTTTCAACCATTTCCAATTGCGTATAAGTGTGTAGCCTCAACCCGGTACCGTTGAGGTGTGCGGTGTTCCACACCGCAATAACTGAGATAATAATTATGTAATTTTCGGAAAGCATGTTTTCTCCTCACGCATTATTCGCAACCAGATTGGCAATGACGTTATTCGATAATAGGACCGATTTTACAATCACCAATTTTACATTGATTATCTATCATTCTGTGAAAAAAATCAGTTTAAAACTGGTAAGAATAAAGTATGCACTCTTGATGAACATGTTTTGTAATCATAGACAACATGAGATCGATAAACCATATACAGAAGAAGAAATTGCTATAAGCGCAACTAACGTTTGCATTTAAAAAAGGGCTTTTTTCGGATGGCGATAAAAAAACTATGACAGATAATTGAGTTTGATAAATTTCCCATGAAAGGTAATTATATTAGCTAACTTACAAAAAAAATGCTACGCCCTTGCGAGCGGCCTTTCGACAGTTAACCGGACCATTCGCCATTGCGGACGAAAACATGCGTGTAGGCATGTTTTTGAGTTCTTTCTTCGTTTTATTTATCAATTCCTTCTCAGTTTTCGCGACAAAATTGTTGGAGTACATCTTACGCTTCAGGTTTGTCCAAAAATTCTCGATGGGAGGCCGACCACATCGATATTCCGCCGCTCTATCTCCTCTAACGATCGCTTCGAATAATGGGCCGACGCCAGATTCGGCCAGAACACCAAGTCTTAGCTCTTTTGGTATTTCTTAATGAACGATGTAACTTCCGGCAGCCCCTTCGTACTATAAATTTCCCCGTTTACTGCCAGTCCGAAGCTAAAGAAGAGCGTCTTTGACATCCCCTTCTCGCTGATTGTCAGCCACAGCAGCACCTTCTCGGGGAACTTGGTGTTTGAAATAAACTTCACTTCGGAGCTCCCTTCCTTCATGGGGGAAGTGAAATGCGAAATGCCCTACCAGTCTTTGACATTCAGGGTGAGATACGTCTCGTCGTCCATCACCACCGCCACGTCGCGATTTGTCGGGAAAATCGACTTGACCATCTTATTCAGCCGCTACCGCTGCGTCATTGCCTGCAACTCCGAGACCGTTGGACGGGACTTCCGCTTCCTGACATTCCTGATATTCCTTCCTGACATGGCTTCCATGTCCATGTTCGCCAGGTACATTTTAACTAATTGTCCGGTTACACCGGCCTCCCGGCCAAGCGCACGCAGCGATGTAGCCACTTTTCCCTCGATCTTCCTTTTCAGCATCCTTTGGAGCTTCTTGTCGCTAATAGTCATCGGCCGTCCGGAACCGGGCTTTTTTTCGATGCTCCGATTGTTGTCCAATAGTGCCAAGATTTTGTTGATGCCAGAACAGGCGTATCCGGCGTCCACAAAGTGCCGCACGATGTCCGTTTTCGACGCGGCGAGGTACCGTTCTTTGAACACGCACACTTCTGAACGGAGTAGTTTCACTGTTTTCACCATCACGGTTAGAGTTCGACTGTCAATTTTTTTTCTGCTGACTCAAGGGTTACTATGATTGATGCTGCATGGGTAATTACGTCAGTGCGCGTGAAAGTGAACAAACTTGCAAACTATACTTCATGTCAGATATCGTGTAACTGCGACGCGCAATCGAAATAGAGTTGTTCCCAATTAGGTGACCTCAAGCATATAGGATTTCTTTCATTGATTGAAAAAACAGGTGCTCCGTCGAATATAAAAAGCTATGACATAAAAAGCGCTTCGCCATAAAAAAAAATTAAGGGGTTGTATCTAGGACACGACCTCATTTTCGACGAAGAACTACGCAATTATATTAGGCTGTCAAAAAAGTCCTGCGGTATTTTTTTTGAATTTTCATTTGTTCATAAAATTAGTTACAGTCATCTGTTTTAAGTCAAATATGCGCCGTTTTGTTCGATGACTTGTTCCCAACGAGATGCCAACTTCATAATATCCCTGTTATAGAAACTCGCTTCCTTATTGGCAAAAAACTCGGATAGCCAATTTTCACAGGCCTCTTTTGTGGCTAACTTCTGACTACCTAGCTCGTTCGCCATGGACAAAAACAGGTGGTAGTCACTTGGTGCAAGGTCCGGACTATACGGCGGATGCAAGAGAACCTCCCATCCGAGCTCCCGGAGCTTCTGGCGCGCCACCAAAGAAGTGTGTGGCCTGGCGTTGTCCTGATGGAAGACAATGCGGCCTCTGTTTATCAAAGATGGCCTCTTCTTCATGAGTGCTACCTTCAAGCGGTCCAGTTGTTGGCAGTACAGGTCCGAATTGAGCGTTTGGCCATAGGGAAGCAGCTCATAATAGATTATTCCTTGACAATCCCACCAAACACACAGCAGAACCTTCCTGGCCGTTAATGAGGGCTTGGCCACCGTCTGAGCCGCTTCAGCGGGCTTCGACCACGACCGTTTGCGCTTCACGTTGTCGTAAGTGACCCACTTTTCATCGCCAGTCACCATCCGCATCAGAAACGGGTCGATTTTGTTGCGATTCAACAGCGATTCACATGCGTCGATATGGTCAAAGATGTTTTTTTGCGTCAACGTGTGTGGCACCCATACATCGAGCTTCTTTGTGAATCCAAGCTTCTTCAAATGGTTAATAACGGTTTGCTACTGTGCCGGTCTTTCTCGGCTAATTCAGCGATTTTGTCGCAATTTTCGACGACAGGCCTTCCGGCATCTTCGACGACCTCTACAACAGAACGAAAACGTTGAAACCATCGTTGTGCGGTGGAAATGGAAACTGTATCGGGTCCATAAACTGCACAAATTTTATTGGCAGCTTGAGATGCATTTTTGCCTTTGTCATAGTAGTACTGTAAAATATGTCGGATTTTCTCTTTATTTTGCTCCATATTTGCGACACTATAACTCACGAACGACTTAACCAAACAAAACACTGTCAATACAACAATATTATAGCGCGCAAAAATACCTTTCCAACAAGCTATAGTATGACTCGATACAATGAATACAACTAGAACTACGCGCTCACAACGACACCTCGCGGAAAAACCGCAGGAGTTTTTTGACAGCCTAATATTACACAAACGCTGTACCAGTGTGGGAGAGTAGCAAATTTTCTGTTATTTTTGAGCTCATTTAATGTAACAAATCCGGATGCCAAAACATGTGCTATAAATCAATTTTGAGTGTATCAGAAAAAAATTGTATATTTATTACCGATTATTTCCATTTAAATAAAGTTAATTGTACAAAAATCAGGAAGTATCAGGAAAGTTTCAGTAAAATCAGACAAAATTGAGTGTTTTTCAGAATATCAGAGAACGTGTCGGAAAGTCTGGAAAATCCTGAAAAATCAGGAAGGTCTGGCATCTCTGGCTGTCAATGCAGAATAATTAGGAAGCGGACCAATCCGTTGTTCCAATAATAACCAGAATTGTTGCAGATCAGTGAAATTGTATAGAAGCCCTGTTAAAATCACAGCTGAAACGACGACAGCAGCCACAGATAAAACAAGCGAATTCACCGCCCGAGGGACAGTTTGTTTTAGAAAGCGATGCGGAGTGGTATCACCACTCGGACACGTTTATCTGCGCTTTTTCCCTCCCATGGATCACTCACATCCATCCTTAATTCCACATTGTTTTCTCAGCGATTCCGCTTTTGCGTAGAGGAGGCGAAAATTATAAAGTGATATAAGATGAAGAAGCAAAAAAAAGCGCCAGAAGTCATTAAGGGAATAACACTTTTCGGATGTCTTTCCCCTCATTGGACACACAACAAGAAGTCCCGTGGCCGGAGTAAGACGACCGATGAAGATGCACAGAGAAAATGAAGGGTATGGTTTATTAATAGAGAAATCATCTTCCCTGCAATTTTGCCCCCTCGGTACGATCTGATATTGACCAACCGCAAAATACGCGTGGATCGTTCATTTCCAGTTTCCTGTTTCTCGGAAGAAAGAGAGAGAGACCCGCAATGAAGTGCGAGATGAGTTATGGAATATGGGCGAGAAGAACTGTTGTAAATAAAGACGACATCGTGCGAGCGGCAACAAGTTAACCGTCGGTTCCAAAGCAGAGATGGTCACATTCCTAACAAAAGGAAAAGCTCTCTTCCATCGCTGGACCGCAAACAAGCGAAGAGTGTGGTATTACGGACACAGGTGATGATTTATTTTTGTTTTGTTAGGAAAAACGCTTGAAAAAAATCAAGCAAACTTTCCCACTGTACTTATCTGCAGCAGCACTAAAAACGAACAGAGTTGTGGATAACTGAACAACTTGTTGGCAAATAAATCGATGGAAAAGTTTCGGGTCCAGAGACGTACTTGTTTTACGACCATCGTAGGCAACAAAGTTGCAGGGGAATGAAACAAAATATCTAATTTCTCAAAAGTCGCACAGATAGCTCCTACAACTCTATAACTTATTGATTTACGACAACAATAATCGAACAGCAAAGTAAATCACACTTTCCAACCTGCCATCGAACACCAAAAAACACACCAAATCGAATTGAACAAATTTCTTACCAAGAAAGGAAAAAAAACCCGAGCGGTCAGTCAACCAACCGGTTTATTGGCAAACTTTTGACAAGCGAGCATAAATCTTTACACATTTCTTTTATTTATTATCCACAAAAACGCACTTGTTTGGGAGAGTTAAGTTTTTTTTCCTCACCCTACAGAAAGTGAATCCATCCCATTTGATGTGACCATACGTAGTCAAAATTTTCCCAAACCACTCGGGAGGTTCCGGTCCCCGGAACGGGGGACGAGGGACGGACATTTACTACATTTTTGTTTTCCATAAACATCGGAGTGGTATGCGCGTTTATGATCTGGCTGTTGTTCGCTTGGGACCCACTTCTGGATATTTGATGCTGCCGCACCACCGGTCGGCACTGTCGCTGCCGTTAATCAATCAATGAAAGTGGATTCCATTCAGGTGTCGTGAATGGTTTTTGGAATATGCGGCGAGTTCGCACAGCTGCGGAGAAAAGCGGAACCGGAGAAAACGAGAAGCGCGATCGAGAACTAGTTTAAATTTGGTGACCGGATCGGGAACGTGGTTGACAAATTGACTTTATTTAGGATATCCGGCTTCTGGAGTTCAATTGTTGGTGGTGGCGAGAGTTGCCAGCTTACATCTGCTTATTCCCGGTCAAGCGACACGTAAAACTGGTAAGGTAACACGGGGTGAGTTGGACATACGGGTTAATTTGGACCACCCCATTATCTCAAAAAGTACGGCTCAACTAGGATTTTTTATAATGTCATCTTCTATCATTAATGAAGTGTATGTAACTGACGTAAAAAAACTAATAAAATCGTAAAAATCGACTGGGGGAAGGAAATGGTAGCATTAACACAGTAAGCACTTTGATTGTCCAAAAATGTGAATTTTCCGATCGTGGTTTTAAGGTTTTCCCCGCTGATTAAACAAACTTTTTGTTTATTGTGCTATAAAGTTCTGTTCGCTTACAGAAGAGGAACAATTTGATGCAGCGAAACTGTAGGTTTTGTGTGATTTTAGCCACCAAAAGTCCAGCCATTTCGGAGATGTTTTATCCTTTGTCCGCAGAGCACACGTCTTTAGGGATGTGCCATCCGCTCATGAGCTGTTCATTCGAATCGCTTCATCATAGAGAGCGGATTCGGATCGGTTCGCAATCAAAAAAACGCAGCTCATTAGCTCATTACGGAGCTGATGAGCTGTTGAGCGCAAAAGCTGCAGAGAGTGTGAATTGCGAGACGCGAAAGGATTTTTCGTCTCCCGCGCTTCATGGCATGACGTCAGTTTGTTTTCGTGTATCCCTCTTCGTACTTTAGCTTTAGCAGAGATGCCAGATAGGAAAAAAAGTTTTTGTTTTGAAGATATTCAATCGTTCGTTACTTCATTAAATTTTTCTTATATGGCCAAACAAAATAATGCACATTATTATATGCTTGTAAATAAATTTAATATATTACATTGTTATTTAAACATTACTGTGGAAACACATACATTTATTTCCGCGTGCTGAATCAAAACAATTCAGAAAACCACCCGGCATAAATGTTGATGATTAATACTGGTCCTTTTGTTACCGCGAATTTTTGTTTTTGTGATCGCGAATAATTATTTCTCGTTGCACCTATTAGTGGATTTATTTTTATATCCTCGGATGCAAAAAATCTCGATGGTTTTTTTTTCAAAAAACGTTGTCTCGGCCAATATTCCTGGAGGCATTCTATTTGGCTACTGCTGGTTTTTCTGTTGTTTAAGTTCAGCATATCCTAAGCTAATCTTCTATGTTGGATTTCAGCATTCAGTATTTGTTGTATATTATATTATTAGAATTCATATTAGTTTTAGTTTTTGTACAATTACGAATTAAATTCGTTTTTTTTTTGCTTTCCGTCTATTAAAAAAATGCACACTATGCAATGTCTCATGGTGATTACGTTTCATATGCAATTGTGTGGACAACTGCAAAATTCAACTGAGCTGAAGAGCTGTTCCAAATGAGCAGCTCACTTGTATGAGCTGAACGGCTCTGAGCCGCTCACCATGATGAGCTGATTTGCCCATCTCTACACGTCTTGCCTTTACCGCTGCCAGAATCCCGAGCGAGACGAGATCTCGTGCTGCGTAATTAGGTTGGGCGATGCAGGGTTGCATCGCATAGGCACGGTATGTATAAAAGGGACAACGCAACTCATTGCAAGTGAAATACATTGGATGTAATAGGAGGATCACATTCACGTCCCACACATCACCCCTCTTCCGAAAAAAAAACCGAAACTCAGGGATAAATAGTTCATTGTGTTGTCGAATACATGATCAAATATATACTTTAAACATGCTAGATTTTAAAATGCTTCATTTCCAACTACTGTTATGAAATTTTTCGAGAGTTCAGGTGTTCTCTTCGTTCGTTTTGGGCGTTCAACAACTATAGGCTGTGAAATTTCATACAGGGGTGGCTGTAGAGCAGTGTTGGCGACCTAGCCAACTGTTATGGGAAACGCCACCACTTTTACAGTAAAAGGCAGGAACTGTATTCGTCGCCACCACGGTTGTAGTAGCTAAATCTAGCACTGGGAGGGCCGGAACTGGACACGTCGCCACCACGGGATGTGGTAGCTTAATAGCATTGGGAGGGCCGGATCTGGACACGTCACCACCACGGGATGTAGTAGCTAACTGTCACAGGGAGGGCCGGAACTGGATTCTTTGCCACCACGGAATGTAGTAGCAAACCTGGCACTGGGAGGGCTGGAACTGGAACTCGTCACCACCACGGAATGTAGTAGCTAACTTGGCACTGGGATGGCCGGAACTGGAACTCGTCACCACCACGGAATGTGGTAGCTAACTTGGCAATGGCACTGGGATGGCCGGAACTGGTACTCGTCACCACCACGGAATGTGGTAGCTAACTTGGCAATGGCACTGGGAGGGCCCGAACTGGAACTCGTCACCACCACGGAATGTGGTAGCTAACTTGGCAATGGCACTGGGAGGGCCCGAACTGGAACTCGTCACCACCACGGAATGTGGTAGCTAACTTGGCAATGGCACTGGGATGGCCGGAACTGGTACTCGTCACCACCACGGAATGTGGTAGCTAACTTGGCAATGGCACTGGGATGGCCGGAACTGGTACTCGTCACCACCACGGAATGTGGTAGCTAACTTGGCAATGGCACTGGGAAGGCCCGAACTGGAACTCGTCACCACCACGGAATATGGTAGCTAACTTGGCAATGGCACTGGGATGGCCGGAACTGGTACTCGTCACCACCACGGAATGTGGTAGCTAACTTGGCAATGGCACTGGGATGGCCGGAACTGGTACTCGTCACCACCACGGAATGTGGTAGCTAACTTGGCAATGGCACTGGGAGGGCCCGAACTGGAACTCGTCACCACCACGGAATGTGGTAGCTAACTTGGCAATGGCACTGGGAGGGCCCGAACTGGAACTCGTCACCACCACGGAATGTGGTAGCTAACTTGGCAATGGCACTGGGATGGCCGGAACTGGTACTCGTCACCACCACGGAATGTGGTAGCTAACTTGGCAATGGCACTGGGATGGCCGGAACTGGTACTCGTCACCACCACGGAATGTGGTAGCTAACTTGGCAATGGCACTGGGATGGCCGGAACTGGTACTCGTCACCACCACGGAATGTGGTAGCTAACTTGGCAATGGCACTGGGAGGGCCCGAACTGGAACTCGTCACCACCACGGAATGTGGTAGCTAACTTGGCAATGGCACTGGGATGGCCGGAACTGGTACTCGTCACCACCACGGAATGTGGTAGCTAACTTGGCAATGGCACTGGGATGGCCGGAACTGGTACTCGTCACCACCACGGAATGTGGTAGCTAACTTGGCAATGGCACTGGGAAGGCCCGAACTGGAACTCGTCACCACCACGGAATGTGGTAGCTAACTTGGCAATCGCACTGGGAGGGCCCGAACTGGAACTTTCACTTGGAAGGTTTGATCACTAATAAACCAAATCCTAGATTGGTTTTCATTTTATACCCTTTGAACAATTTGAGGTGGCCAATCGTATTCGCTGTTATATTTGTTTTTAACGGTTGCTTGGTATGATTTGTTCGGTTACCATAAGAACAAACATTACTGATGTGTTGTTTTAACTATTGCGTAGCATTGGTTGTTTGGTTGGTATGGAGGCGAAATTCTAATTTGACATTCAACATAGTTTGCTTAGATAATTTATTTCGTCCGCGAACAAGCAGTGTGATCGTTTCTTCTGCTTTCCTAATGTTCTGTCGGGATAGCTCCTTCGGAGTGTCTCCCATTGTATGCTTTATTTGTCTGCGACACATGTTTTTTCAAGAACTGACCGCTTTCATCGCTCAAAACCAGCATGCCATTCCGTTTTTCCATCGCGATATACTTATGATGGTCGAAACGTGATTCCCCTTTTGCACGAGTTTGACGTTCAACAACGACTGTCTCACCTAATTTAATACGATATTGACGAGCTCCCCACGCAGCAGAGTTATATGCATGAACTGTTGCGTCAATTCCTCTCGGTAGCTTATTCCATTTGCAAACTGTGATCATGTCTTTTTTTTCACCGGCTTCATGCAGTTCTCTGGTGATTGCGCAAAAATGAAAGACTTCATCTATCCCTCCGTCTCTTTCGCATACTGGTCAAAATATTTTCAAAACCCATTACGTTTCTCGCGTAGTAATCTAGATCAACCATCGTATATAATTACCAAATCTATTAATCTCAATCTGGTCGTCTCAATCCGCTATCATTCGTTCTAAGTATCACGGTCGCCTCTATTCGCTAATTGAATAAAAACGCAGCCGTCTCGACCCACTAAACACACTCAAAGCGCGGTCGTCTCGATCCGCTATAAATGTTCAAAGCACAGTCGTCTCGATCCGTTACAAGTACGGAAGTCGTCTTGATTCGCTATAAGCGCGGTCGTCACGATCCGCTTTTAATAACACCAAGTGCGGTCGTCGCGATCCGCTTTTAATAACAACAAGCGCGGTCATCGCGATCCGCTTTTAATTACATCTAGCGCGGTCGTCACGATCCGCTTTTAATAATACCATGCGCGGTCGTCGCGATCAGCTTTCAATTACACCAAGCGCGGTCGTCACGATTCGCTTTTAATTACATCTAGCGCGGTCGTCGCGATTCGCTTTTAATAACACCAAGCGCGGTCGTCACGATCCGCTTTTAATTACATCTAGCGCGGTCGTCGCGATCCGCTTTGAATAACAGCTAGCGCGGTCGTCACGATCCGCTTTCAATAACACCAAGTGCGGTCGTCACGATCCGCTTTTAATGACACCTAGTGCGGTCGTCGCGATCCGCTTTTAATTACCACGATTCCGATCCCTTACATCCACAATGTACATCACTACACATTTCAAACAAAAAATGTACATCACTACCCATTTAATAAAAAAAATACATCACTACACATTTCTAACAAAAAATGTACATCACTACACATTTTTTTCTCATTTAACAAACAAACAACATGTGAGAAAAAGACGGGTGGGTAATGTCGGGGACATAACCGGAGTGACGTAGGACTATACAAAGGGGACAGCTTTTGTTAAATATATATTTTAAATACATTGTTTTATTTTCTTCTCCAACGTGAATACCTACCTATCTACCTGAAAAATGGATTAGTTTACTGTTTACTCTTCATGAATATGTTGATGGTTCTGAAAAGAACCTTTGGTGTTGTGTTTTTGTTATCACTCGATATTCCCATCTTGTTCGGTTAAACCTTCCTGTTTAGCTATTGCGTTTGCCACTCGCCACAGCTTTCACAGTTGGAAAATTTCTTCCCATCCAGCTTGTACATGTTGTTCAGTAAATTACATTGAATGCGACGTGCCGGAGAAACACTTTGCCACTCACTGAAACTAATTGTTGCCTTGATGAGCGCCGAACTGAAGCTGCTCTGTTCTTGATGCGGGTTTTCTGATTGTCGTGAGCAGCTTTGCAAGCCAACTCGAGCACTCCGACGGCCGAAACTCTATAATCGCTGTTAGGTATACTGGTGCTCCGGCACCAATCCGTTCGGCCTAGTTACCCTTGCGGAGCAATCAGTGAATGCGACCAATAGGGAACTGGAGACCTGCACGGTTCGAGTGAGACTTTGCCTTTCCCTTAACTTGTCCTCCTTTGTTACGTCCACGATGCCGATGCCGTACAACCACACGGGTTTACCGTTTGAAAGAAAATAAGATATTTTTCTGGGGTCCGCGTGTTTTATACTCTAGCGGTACACACTCACAGGATAGAGACAAATCGGCAGACTCAGCCAGAAGGGCGAGTCCAACGAGACGAACGAATGAGCGTTAAAAGGGAGCGATGGCAAAAAAATACATTCATTACGATTTGTTCGCTCGTTGGATTCACATGCAGGCTAAAAAAGGTCCTTTTCAGGATCACAAAATTATCTTTAATCTAAAGAGTTTATTGTTTTGTTATCACTCGATATCCCTTGTTCGGCTAAACCTTTCTGTTTAGCGATTGCATTTGCCACTCGCCACAGCTTTCACAGTTGGAAAATTTCTTCCCATGTGACATATTTTACAGTAAATTACATTCAATGGCACGTCGCATTACCACCACTCAGTATCGGATTGGAGGTAATTTTAACCTGTAATTGAACATTTGCGATGACAGTGGTACAGTGTCAACTTTCAATGTGGGGTCATAATTTGGACCCCGAACTCTATGCTTACAAAAATGTCCAACTAAATATGTCGCATTACAGGTCCGTCCAATTAGCTAAATGTCGAGATAAGTGTAAATTACTGTACTTTCAATCTAGAAGCAATTTAAGAATTGGTGAAAATCAATAAGCTCAGAACAACTGCCAAATTCACATACTCATCATATCCTGGCAAACAAATTATGAAAAAATCAATTTGTGTTTTATTATTATTTTGGATAATGTTTTAGAAAGCATTGAACTGTATTTCCTAAACTCTTTTTTGGAAGGTTTAATGGCCCTGAAAAGCGCCTTGTTTTATGGAATGGTTCCAATTTAGAAAACTTAGTACTCGTGGTTTTGAAAAAAAAAACATTTCGAACGCCCTTGATGCCGCCTTGTTCTGGATTTGCCACCAAAGCAGTTTGTATAAAGAACAAACTTTTTTCTTCTGCTACCTGATGCCGTTTTGCGATTGCGTTTGCCACTCGCCACTCGCTGCTACTGCCTGTTGTTGTCTTGATGTCCACCGAACCGACTGTGTTCTGTTCTGAAAGCGGGTTTTCTTATCGTCGCGAGCAGCTTTGCCAGCTAACTCGATCACTTCGGCGGCCGAAACTATATAACGCCGGCCAGGTGGACTGGTGCACTGGTACTAACGCGCTCGGCCTAGCTACCCTTGCGGGGAACTCCAGATCAACACGGTTCGAGCGGGATTTTGCCTTTCCCTTCACTTTTCCTCCTTTACCATGTCCAGACATGGCTGCTTGGGTTGGTTTGTTGATGTGTTGTGATGCGAACCGATGTGGTGTACGGTTTGAATGAGAATGATCGTTACGGAAGGAAGGAAGGTATTGTATTATAGAGACTTTAAACTTTTGCAGTTCATTCGTCTCTAGCCTTGAGAAAGGCCCTTTGAAAACTCTACTCTACTTTACTCCAGCGCTACCACCTCCACCCTCTTGCCTTGAGAAAGGCACTCGATCCCTCGCCGTCCAGCTCGTCCAGCAACGATGTTGTCCAGTCGGTGTCCACACAAAGAATGCCGATCGTTACGGCAGCGGAGCGGGGATTTTTAAGCTTACTGGCTGGCTCGAGAATTACGCATGTGTGAGACTGCGACCAATGTTTCGTTCATTTTTTTTCTTTTTCCTTTCCAATCGTGCTTCATTCTATTTCGCTGCTGCTCTGGTTGCCCGTTTTGGTCGGTACGATTTGAGGAGCACAATATGGACCAATCAAAAATGGGCACATAGTGCATTTTGACAATGCTTGATATTTCACAATTATTCAATTATTTATCTCAAGAAAAATGAAATGTTATTCGTTATGATAGATGCGTAGATATATTTCCTATCAATTGATGCAAAAACCTTTGCAATCTATTGAGAAATGCTCGAGTTATAAGCGTTCCAAATCTTGCATTTTTTCCTACTTGTTCAGTGCCTAGATTTCCATTTCACCCCCTATATCTTCCGGTTAGACGTAGTCCTACGTCAAAAAAACACTCGTGTTCAACCATCTTTCCAGCTACCGGCGATATTACAACAATCACAATAACTAAGCCGGGATGACAGCCATGTTTTTTCTCACTTCCGCGTATTTGTTTTTTCGATTTTTTCTTGCGATTTCGCTCCACACAACGCTAAAATAATCAGCCAAACGGTTAATTACCCGCGACGAACACAAGTAGCCGTACTGCAAAAAAATCCAGCTCCTGGCAGGATCGCCAATGTGTGATTTTAGCCACCAAAAGTCCAGCCATTTCGGAGATGTTTTATCCTTTGTCCGCAGAGCACACGTCTTGCCTTTACCGCTGCCAGAATCCCGAGCAAGACGAGATCTCGTGCTGCGTAATTAGGTTGGGCGATACAGGGTTGGAGCAAACCTTATAGCCGGCGAAATATGAGCGGCAGGGCTGCATCGCATAGGCACGGTATGTATAAAAGGGACAACGCAACGCATTGCAATTGAAATACATTGGATGTAATAGGAGGATCACATTCACGTCCCACACAGGTTTGATAACAATAAATGAAATTATTTGCATTTCAATTTTTGTATGTTGTGTGGGGTGACATGGACACGTTTCTGTGGGGTGAATTGGTCCTACAGATTTGAGGTTTTTCTTTGGTCTATTGATTCCAGATGCCGCTGAATTACAAAAAGAGGATGGAGAGACAACGTTGGAAGAAGGAGGAGCTTCAAAGAGCAACGCAAGCCATCAAGAACGGATTTTCTTTACTGGTCCAGAGCCATTCTTAGAGATTTCTGACTGTGTGTTGAATAGTGAGCTGAAAATTGGGAAGGCCAAAAAATGATAGCCGATTGATTAGCTAATCTAGAACTTAAACAAGTCAATAAAATTATCACACCGAGTATTAAACGATTGCTGAGTGTTTAAAACAAAGGCCTCAGCACATTTGCTGAACTTATAACAGAACACTGTCCGAGCAAATAACATCCTCAAAACATAGGTTTCGAATTTCGATTTGTCGCTTTTAAAACACCGAAAGCGAAACCTCAAAACATTTACCCTCCAATTACGGAGCTCTAACAACATGCAGACTTCAACATCTTGAAAGTAATGTTGAAGACTCCATTTAACGAGGATAAGGAATCGAGGCGACCCAAGTCGCCAGGATGACGCGATCCAAGTCGACCGCCGATCCGTCGTCGGAAGCGGCGGTCTCTTGCACGCAAACTTGTGCTCTACTGATTATCCGGTTAGTTTGAAACATACGATACGATCCCTTAGCTAGATTCGTCCGAGCTAGTGTCAGACGTCATACGTTTAAATGCTGCATTACGTTTGGCCGGTTAATTTTTGTTTTGAAATAGGTGGAGGTCATTTTTTATAAAATTTTAATGATGTACAAACTTGCAAAACAATGTATCAGTAGCTTTGACACTTATTGTGTGCACCTAGTTGGCCTTGTGTTAAAATTGTAAATAAAAATAAAAAAGTAATCTACAAGTAGCAGTTGGATTTAAGTTTTCTTCTGCAGAAAATAAGGTTCCCATTGTTATCGAGTAATTTTTGGGAGAATTTTTCATTACGTGAGTGTTTTACCATCACTTTTCTTCCTGTTTATCGAATTGGTCTCTTTTGTCATTTTTACTCCAAAAATATTGATAAAAAAATACTAATTAAGTCGGTAAGACGAACACTCCATCGAATTGGCTTTCGAACTGGCGGAAAGAAACGGTCAAAATCGCCTGAGTGGTGCCTCGGCATGTCACATTAAATGTAAGTTACCGTTTGTAACAGTCGAGTTAGTCTTTTAAATAAATACTAGCTGACCCGGCAAACTTCGTCTCGCCCAAAATTTGGTTTTTGTTATCAATACCTTCAAACATTCACGTTTTCTTACTATAAGCAAGTTCATAGGTCCAACCGCAGAACTGTTCATTGATTGATCTTCTATTTGACCCCGTTGAATTTACCTTTTATTATAAAATTCCTAGTATTTCTAACAAAACTCATCATTATAATATCAGACTATTTTCAGAACAATTCTCGTTCAAGGTTTTTCAACCACTTGCAAATAACATGTTTCTCCGTTACATGGAATAAATGTTTTATATAGAAAATATGATAGAATAAAGACAGCCCTAAATCGGACAATTCCTTCCTCGAGTTCTGCTCTTATCAACACATCCGGCGATCCTTTTTTGTGGTATAGATAGATGAAGATATAGGAGTGCGTTTCATCACATAAAATTCCATTTCCAGTTTCGAAAAAGGATCAATTTCGCTAGCGCAAACATCAAATGGACTAACAGCACTTGTCACTATGTAATTGTAGAACATATGGGAATTTAATTTTCCGAACTTTCCCTTTTTCCTTCAAAGTTTTCCGAAAATTTTCAATTGTCATGTTAGAATATTTTTGGTTGAAATATGTGTAATGTTTTTATGGGACCCTCTCTTCATTTCAGAGGAGGGAGGGGTGTCATACCATTATAGAAACATTTTTCATAACCGAAAACCTCGAGTTATGCAGAAGTTTGTGTTTCGTTTGTCTGGCAGCCCCCCTTAGAGAAGGGGGAGGAGTGTATTTACCATAGAAACGTTTCATGCCTCGTAAAACCTTCACATGCCAAATTTGTCTCCATTTGCTTGATTAGTTTTCGAGTTATGCAGAAATTTGTGTTCCATTTGTATGACAGCCACCTTTAGAGAGCGGAAGGAGTGTCTAACCACCATAGAAATACTTATTATATCCTACAATCTCCACAAGTAATTCTCGAGTAATGCAGGAATTTGTGTTCCATTTGCATGGCAGCGCCATCCCCCCCTCCCCTAAAGAGGGGGGTGGAGAGTCTAACCACCATAGAAATATTTATTGCACCCTTAAACCTTAATATGCCTAATTTGCTTTCATTTGCTTAAATAATTCTCGAGTAATGCAGAAATGTGTGTTTAATTTGTATGGTAGACCCCTCTTAGAGAGGAGGAAGGGGTCTCAAACTGTCACGAAAACATTCCCCGGCCCCAAAAACCCCTACATACCAATTTTCATGATGATCGGTTCAGTAGTTTCCGAGTTCAAAAGAATCAGGCAGACAGACAGACAGACAGACAGAAATGCATTTATATATATTTAGATTTTGTTTTTTTTAAATATTGTCAATTTTTTTGTAAATTTGTTTAGTAGGGAATAATGTTTGTCAAGTAGGGACGTAAATAAATTTGATGTGTATTATATTTATAAAATCGAGCGAACATGGTGGCGAGTTGATACGGTAGAGCATCACGAGGAGAGAGAGAGAGAGGGAGAGTGAGAGTGAGAAAGAGAGAGAGAGAGAGAGAGAGAGAGAGAGAGAAAGAGAGAGAGAGAGTGAGCGCTGTTCAAAGAATCCAAAGAAATAAAAGAAGTCTCGAGGAAGAATCCGCTAGACAAAACGAGGCTTTTTGGATTCAGGCGTGGTGTGTGACGGACGTTTGTCCAGGAGTTCGGTCGAATAGTTTGGACATAGTTTCCTCGAGGAACTTCCGGTTGACCGGCACACCATTTTTGTATCCATGACGTCAGAATATTACTAGCCTCCTTTGACCTTACACTTTTTCTGAGCGGGTGTTTCTGTTACAGGTGTTTTTACGAAACCGCTGGAACCGGAACCGTGCTTACTATGATGTTAACATCATCATAGTTCATCCTCTTCGACTAAGTTTTGTGAACATACAAAGCTAAATTTTGAGAAAAAGATGAAAATCTCCCACCATCATTTCAAATATACGGTGTTTCACACTCAATTCACATATCGCTATTTTATAACAAACTAAAAATAATGAGAAATATATCTCAAGAATTGTGAGTTTCATTGGAAAAAGGAACCCTACATCTCTTGTTGAAACACTCTATAAAGACTGGAACGCGCAAAAATTGGTCGACCTCAAATTAGTGTATTTCTGTTAGAAATGTATTTAAAAAACTATGGGTGGGTTATACCTACGATATAATCGCAAGGTTGACGTAGGACTGCCGTTGGCATAGTAATCGATTGTATTTCTTCCATTAGCAATAATCCCACCTCGGATGTTCCTCATTGGGAACGATATCGCCGCTGCGCAGAGCTATCTTTTGTTTGTATTGATTAAATTATTGATTAAACTAGTGAATGAATGAAACTATTTACGAAATCAAGTGCAAACAAATCCCAATTTAAGTCAATTCATGCATTATGGTAGTAGTTATCGCAGCAAATAGTTATCAACATTTCACCTAATCATCAAACGGTATGCGTAGAAGATCAGTTATCTGGCGACATGAAGGGATATCTTCCAATGCAGTCTTGAATAATCGAGCCAAAGCGTTGCATTTGTACCCGCTTTTGTAGACCGTGATAGCAAAATGAATTACGGAGTGTAAAAATGCTTGAGGGTATAAAAGTATTGCCGACTTGAATGTATCTGCAATTCCGATATTCCCAACTTCTAGGTTTCGGAATCTGTATTGGGAAAACACATTCCGTTTTGCAAAAATGCAAGCGAGTACAAAAGTACTCGCAGCTTGCATCTATTTTGCAATGTCGATTTCCCCAGGCTTCATGATTTTGAAGTCTGTGTTAGGGAAACATTCCAATTTGCAGAAACGCAAACGAGTGCAAAAGCACCCACTGCTTGCATCTAATTTGCTATGCCAATTTCCCTTGGCTCTATGGTTTTGAAGTCTGTGTTAGGGAAACATCCATCCATTCCAGCGATCGTACCTCAATCGTTGCGCAATCATAACTGAGTGGATTTCCGAGTGGAACTCGCTTATATACCGACGGGTGTGATTTCAATAGCCTGTTTTGAAAGCAACTTAGGGCTATTGAAACAAGTTTTTGGATCAAAAAGTAACAAGCATATAACGCGTGGACATTTTATTTTTCGAGTGAAGCGTTTATCATACCATTTCATTCAGTTGTTTAGGAGCTATTAACACTCAAAATCTCGTTCTCCGGCGTAACGCTTTCGTTTTCGAAACTTTGAACTTACACCCCAGTATAGAAATGAAAGACGTAGTCCTACGTCAAAAAACCTGAAATGCTACGATGAGTTTTCGTCGTTTGCTCTCTAATTTTCAAAATGACGTCGAAGCAAGAGGAGCAGCGCGTGAAAACTTTGCTCGCGCAGCACGAAGGTGTGACATTCACCCACGCCAAGTTGGTAAAATTGCTGAATGTGGCCAAATCGACAGTGACATATTCTTCGAACTGATTAACACGTTGAGTGTCACGGTTTCATAGCGACTCTATGGGAATTTTTAAACGTATTAGGTCCATCATGTCTTATCGTAGGGGAAGGTATTTTTGTTCGAAAAGGAATGCTTATAAGCTTATATGCTTATATTAGTTACCTATATTATCATATGTTATACTGTCAGTGACTGACGCAGCATAAGTGAAAACTCGGTGTCAGTCATCGATGACTGACGTGGCAGTCAACGTGTTAAACTGAAAATCTTAAACTAGTGGCAAATGAGCTCCCCGAGTTAAACTTAAACTAAACTCTCGGCCTTCAGAAATATGTGATATGTGTGAGGTACATCTGCAGAAAATCAATCACATACGCATACTTCATAGAGCACGCCCATATTCGTATTGAATGAGCAACTGGGAGAGCGGAAGTGGTTTGTATCAATCGACCAATCAGAATGCAGGATTTTCGCTTAGATAATGCTTGACATTTTCAATTGTTCGATAGTTAGTTGCATAAAATATATAGAGGGTGTGTCACATCAAATTGCATCACGGAAAAAACGCTGTAGAAATTTAATTTTTAGGAATTATATCTTCAGCTTTCGCTTATAATCAGATAAGAGTGTATAGATCACGTTGGCCATGCTTCACTGTCAATTTTTCGTAAATTTGGAAAAATGTCGTCGAACGAAAAAGAGCGTCGTGAATTAATCCTGTGCACTCATTTCGAGAATCCGGAGTTGTCACATCGGGACATCGGTAAAATGATGGGAATCGTCCAATCCACGGTCAGCAGAGTACTAAAACGATACTTCGAGAACCTAACCATCGACCGGAAGGTGAAGAACGGCAAAAATGGATGCTCCGTCAGTGAAAAAGATCACAAGCGCGTAGTTAAGCAGTTTAGACGTGATCCGAGAAGCTCGGTCCGGGATGTCGCCAATAAGCTGAATTTGTCAAGTTCATTCGGCCAGCGGACCAAGCAGCGGGAGGGCCTGCGTACATACAAGGTTCAGAAGGCTCCTAACCGCGACGAAAGGCAAAACATGGTGGGGAAGACGCGAGCCCGAAAGCTGTACACCGAAATGCTGACGAAGCCACATTGCCTGGTAATGGACGACGAAACCTACGTCAAAGCGGACTTTCGTCAGCTGCCGGGACTGTTGTTCTTCTCCGCAGAGGACAAATTCAGCGTTCCGGAGGAGATTCGTAAGATGAAACTATCCAAGTTTGCCAAAAAGTACATGGTGTGGCAAGCGATCTGCTCTTGCGGAAAGCGGAGCGCCCCCTTCGTGATGGCCGACACGGTAAACGGGCAGGTTTACCTTAAGGAGTGCCTACAGAAGCGCTTACTACCACTATTGAAGCAGCACGAGGGCCCGACCATCTTCTGGCCGGATCTCGCTTCGTGCCACTATTCAAAGGACGTGTTGGAGTGGTACGAAGCCAACGGGGTCACCTTCGTGCCAAAGGAAATGAACTCGCCCAACGCGCCGGAGCTTCGCGCAATAGAGAAATATTGGGCGATTATGAAGCAGGCCCTCCGGAAGAACCCAAAAGTTGTCAAATCGGAGGCGGACTTCAAGAGAAAATGGATTTCTGTTCAAAAAAAAAAACTACAACCTGACGTTGTACAGAACCTTATGAACGGGGTAAAGAGGAAAGTGCGAGCATACGGGCTTGGGCTCGAAGTATGAATAAAAAGAAAATGCCAAAAGTTGTTTAATAGTTTTTATTTTACTGTCTAAAATTTTCAAAAGGATCGATCTACTGGGCGAATTTCTACAGCGTTTTTTCCGTGATGCAATTTGATGTGACACACCCTTTAGCTTTTCTCTTTTTAATAAATTATTATGGAGTGCCCTAATGCGATTGATGCAATAATCTCGTAAATCACTCAAGAAATGACTGAGCAACAAGCGTTCAAAATTGGATCATTTTCGCAATGCAACTATCTGTTTTTCGATTTGCACCCCAATATGTTTCGGAAAGACCACTCGATTTTGTTCAAAAAATTTTTTTTTCAAGTTCAAAGATTCAGAAAAAAATTTCCTGGCATCAGATTCTGCCAGGAGTCAACCTAAAGCTTAGCTGAATATTTTTCTGAAACTTTGGACTAAGATTTTTTTTAGAAATTCGAGTTGGTTGAAGTGAGACTTTAATAAAATTGTGTTGTAATGGAGACTTGGTCTTATAATGATATAGTGTAGAATGACTGTAAAAATCAAGTCTGGTTATGCTGAACAGATACCCAGGTAAAACACTACTTCACATAAACTGACCACTCTGTATCCAATCAGAAGCCAATGTTTTCCGGAGCGGAAACAAGCAACACTCCGCGCATGGTTACAAACCAATTTTCGCGCCGCCTTCCTGTGTGTCCGAAAGCAGGCAAGCAAAGAAGCAATTCGGTTTGCCCCTTGGAGACCCGGCGGATCCTGTTCTTCCTGCTGTGCTGTGTGCTGTGTGTATTACGCGATGATGACTGGTGCGCGAAAGTGTCCGACAGCGCGGATTGCAAACGAGCCGCAAGTACCCGAAACCACCACCACCACTGGCTAAAGACCGAGTGAGAGGTGAAAGGTGTCCGCCTGCCTGGCTCATTGGCTGGCGCGATGCGTCTCGTTGTCTCGCGGGATGCATTGCAAAATGCATTCAATTTGAAACCCGCCAGACGTGCGCAATTGATGAATGACTCCGGCACTCTCGGTCGGTTGTAATGTTTGCCACTTGCTGCCCGGCCGTGCGGTAGGCAAATCGCACCGCGATCCCGTCGCGTCGTCAAAGAGACATTAGTGCAGCAGCAGCATCCACAAGTAGCACCTGACGGATGGGGTGGGATCGAGAAACAGAGAGACAGAGAGACAGAGATCTCTTTGGGTAAGAGTTGAGCAGCATGCGACAGGCAATTTGTCAAGTTTGACTTATTTGCATGTCATTATTTGCCCGGTGCGTGTGACGGACGCTGGTAAAATTAACTGTCAGTGGTTAGAAGGGGAAGATGAGCGGATGTTTATTATTTTATTGTGAGAAAATAGCAAATAAATCACGGAGAAATTTATCACACTTTCGATTTCTTCAGTCAGAGTTCGAAGAATTCGTACCCTGAAGAAGGAAACGCAGAAATGGCGATTTGGATTAGTCGAGGATGTGCAGAGGGGAAAAAACGAATGGTGTTGGAGCTCTTTTTTACCGTAGGCCATTACTTAATCCAAAAATATATCACGAGTAATGCTTTCTGATGGTTTTTGGTTTACATAACGAAATGGACCACATAATTGAATGAATCGATCATCTCGTGCGTGATTGATGAAAATCATGAGCTCTACCTAATAATATAATCTCGTTATTGCAAAACATTAGGCGGAGAGCTTCGAACACCGAAAAGCCAATCCAGGCAAGTGCAGCTTCTTCAATTATTAAAGAAAACATCCGCCGACAGCAGAGATGCCACTTAGAAATGTTTTTGAAATTCACTTTCATCGCACATTGGCTGCGAATAGGCGGCGAAATTACACACTGGCGAGAGTAAGCCGGTAGCAATCAATACAGGAATGATGATGACGAGACTTTTGCCGGGGTGGCGGCTTCTGTGAACCACCGACTTGTTGAATATTGGCCAGATTGAGGTAGGGGGGGAAAGAAGAGTTGCCGGTAATGAAAGAGCTTCAAGATGCGCTCCTTAATAACAGAGCGAAAATTGTCCGCATATGTGAAGCGGCCTTTACGTCATTATCGTAATGTGTCTCAGGCGTTCAGCAGCGTTTACACAGCGACTGTCAAACACTCAGTCGGCTTTTCTCTTCAATCAATGATGCGTATGACTCTCGGAAACGGACCTGTTCACAAGCGGAAGAATGCATGAAAATTTATATTTAATAAAGAGCTGCTCAAATAATCCCATCCCATTAGGGCAACCGGTGCTGTTGTCGGAAGGGAAACGTAATTGCCGTTGAGTCGCGAGATCGTTATTTCGGTCATTAAAATTTGGAAGCGGTTCCCCAAACTTGGCACTGATTTGCCGGAGTATTTCCCACCGAAGCGTTTGACAAACGTTCAATGACCGACCGACCGACGACTGGCGCAGCCTTTCAAAAATTTTGGGCGCAGAGAGGGAAGTCCAGAAAAAAAAAGAACTGCATTGAGCCACGCAAACCGAGCCACGTCTAATCGGCTAATGGAGCAAATAATGGCCGGCGCAGATTTCGTCGACGAAAGTGAAAATTGTCCCGCGTACCTGGCAAGGGTGTGGGGCTGCGCTCGATCCGATCGAATGAACACAGGCATTCGATGACATTTCGGCACTCCCGCAGTATTGTGACGGCCGAGGCGACGACACACAGATAAAGGTATTCATTTATGGATATGGGAATTTAGCTGGAGGAATTTGGGTTTTCTTTTCTATCTCAATTTGATTCATTCAGCTATGAAAGGATACTTTGCACTTTACGGATATTGATTTCTGTAATGCTATTCTGTGCACGCTAAATCTTTATTGAACGAAGTGTCAAAAATACTGAACACACTTGTGTGACACGACGCATGCATAATATACATTCAATCACTAAATTGAGCGTACACCTGCTACTTCACGACATTTTCCATTTGTTTGGTACAAAACATATTTAATATATTTATTTTTCTGATGCATATTAATTACTCACAGAAAAGTTTTTTGACTTATTATTTAGCCCCAAAAAGGGGCTATCTACATACCACGTGGACAGGAAAAGGACCATTTTAGACTTCCTTCCCCCAGCGAGGGTAAGCGTGGATATTAACCCCTACCCGTGTTGCCCACGTGGATATTTTATTAAAAAAAAACAGAACATAATTGAATTGCATCTAAAGGGTGTGTCACATCAAATTGCATCACGGCAAAAACGCTGTAGAAATTCGCCCAGTAGATCCTTTTGAAATTTTTAAACAGTAAAATAAAAACTATTAAACAACTTTTGGCATTTTCTTTTTATTCATACTTCGAGCCCAAGCCCGTATGCTCGCACCTTCCTCTTTACCCCGTCCATAAGGTTCTGTACAACGTCAGGTTGTAGTTTTTTGAACAGAAATCCATTTTCTCTTGAAGTCCGCCTCCGATTTGACAACTTTTGGGTTCTTCCGGAGGGCCTGCTTCATAATCGCCCAATATTTCTCTATTGGGCGAAGCTCCGGCGCGTTGGGCGGGTTCATTTCCTTTGGCACGAAGGTGACCCCGTTGGATTCGTACCAGTCCAACACGTCCTTTGAATAGTGGCACGGAGCGAGATCCGGCCAGAAGATGGTCGGGCCCTCGTGCTGCTTCAATAGTGGTAGTAAGCGCTTCTGTAGGCACTCCTTAAGGTAAACCTCCCCGTTTACCGTGCCGGTCATCACGAAGGGGGCGCTCCGCTTTCCGCAAGATCGCTTGCCACACCATGTACTTTTTGGCAAACTTGGATAGTTTCTGCTTGCGAATTTCCTCCGGAACGCTGAATTTGTCTTCTGCGGAGAAGAACAACAGGCCCGGCAGCTGACGAAAGTCCGCTTTGACATAGGTTTCGTCGTCCATTACCATGCAATGCGGCTTCGTCAGCATTTCGGTGTACAGCTTCCAGGCACGCGTCTTCCCCACCATGTTTTGCCTTTCGTCGCGGTTAGGAGCCTTCTGAACCTTGTATGTACGCAGGCCCTCCCGCTGCTTGGCTGGACGAATGAACTTGACAAATTCAGCTTATTGGCGACATCCCGGACCGAACTTCTCGGATCACGTCTAAACTGCTTAACTACGCGCTTGTGATCTTTTTCACTGACGGAGCATCCATTTTTGCCGTTCTTCACCTTCCGGTCGATGGTTAGGTTCTCGAAGTATCGTTTTAGTACTCTGCTGACCGTGGATTGAATGATTCCCAGCATCTTACCGATGTCCCGATGTGACAACTCCGGATTCTCGAAATGAGTGCACAGGATTAATTCACGACGCTCTTTCTCGTTCGACGACATTTTTCCAAATTTACGAAAAATTTACAGTGAAGCATGGCCAACGTGATCTATACACTCTTATCTGATTATAAGCGAAAGCTGAAGATATAATTCCTAAAAATTAACTTTCTACAGCGTTTTTTCCGTGATGTAATTTGATGTGACACACCCTTTATTTAGTAATCAAATTCTTCTGTCGATAGTGACTATTCTCACTGAGAATATTATAGAGGAGATGTGTCTAAAACGCGCCTACCGGGCAATTTGACCCGCCTGATTTTCTCGTAAACCGTGCTAGTCAATGATATAATCCTACCATGCAAATTTTACATTTGTAACATGCTTTAAAAAACTAAGAAGAATATATTTTTTTTGAAAGCAATTTTCTATGTACTTTTCTACATCATTTCTATAAGGTTTTTGTTGCTTGAAACCGATTCAGAGGCGATAACTGTGGGTCATATTTATTGAGTCGAGCTCCCAGTGAATATCTCAGATGAAGAAAATGGTTAGAAAGGATTCACTTCTTTCTCAATTTGATATCTTCCGCATCAGCTTACCATCGGGCATTATGGCATACCCTCCATCGGGGCAATTTGCTCGCTTTCGACCGTAAACATTCTCACGAGAGAAATAGCTTGTATGTGAAGGATGCCAGATGATTTCTTCGAATATCTCTGCATGGCACGAAGAAATGTCTTCAAATGTTATCATAATGAATAAAAATGAGCAAACCATCACGATTTCTAAATCATGTTCGGTAAATTACACAAACAATTGTTTTTACATACTTTGAAATGACCTCAGTATTTTTTCACAAAATTAAATGTCTTCAGAACGAAAACATGTCTTCACATCTGGCATTTATATTATGTGCTCAGGGAATGCAGGAAAACAAGAGCGCGGACTGGAGAATTAATGCACGAATACTGAGAGAAGACGCTCACCGGAGGAACGGTTTCTTCTCTTCGCTGGTGGACATGAAGGGAATAGATTGATGGAATCTCTCATTCATACAAGTTGTTTCTCTGAGCTTTATAGTCTCTGAGAGAAACAACTCATGGGCATATTATACTTCTGCTGGGCCATTTTACACCGTATGATTGGAAATTTAGAATTTGGGCGCCTTACAAAAAAAAATTCGTAGCACTTTTGTTATTTAGTATCTAAAATACAGAACGATTACAGATGACTGAGGGTTAACTAATCTACGTACTGACGTAGTTGTTGCCTTAAATTTTAAGAGCACGGTCAAGATAAACCCATTCTCGCTTAGGGGGTGCGTATTACGCACTTCTCCTATATTACTCACAAGAGAACGCGGTTCATCTTCACTCTCTTTTTCCGATTGATTTCTCATCGGCACCCTTGTCCTTGCCCTTGTTGTGTTTGTAAAAAACCGTACCGGTAAGTTTCTTCGGTTTTACAACAGATGGCGTAACTTGATTTTAATTCCAGTGAATCAAATCTCCAGACATTCTTTGGGAAGCTACTGTCATTGCGCGTCTTTTTCAGTATATGTTAAAAAGTCGAAGCGTAAACAACATAGTTTTTGCCACTTCGAATATGTCGAGTGTTAATTCATTATTTCAATATAAAGAAAAAAGCTGCGGAAAGTCATCGCATTTTGGTGGAAGTTTATGGTGACCATGCTCCGACTGAGCGAACGTGTCAGACGTGGTTAAACCGTGCAATTAAAAGTGATAATGTTGATTTGGAAGACGAAGAACGTTCCAGACCGCCAGAAATGTTTCAAGATGAAGAATTGGAGGCTTTACTCGATCAAGATCCCTCACAAACGCAACAAGAACTTACAGATACACTTGGAGTAGCTCAGCAAGCCATATCCGATCGTTTAAAAGATGAGATGAGAATGAGAATGATCCCAAAGATAGGACATTGGGTGCCGTATGAATTGAAGCCACGAGACATCGGATGCCGTTTTTTCACGTGCGAACAACTGCTCCAACGGCATAAAAGAAAGAGTTTTTTTGGCATCGAATCGTTACTGGCGATGAAAGGTGGGTTCGTTACGACAACCCTAAACGTTGGGCAACGTATCAATACTTCGACCATGCATCAACATCGATGGCCGCGCGGAATATTCACGGCCAGAAGGTTCTGCTGTCTATTTGGGTGGGACCAGCTAGGTGTACTATGAGCTACTAAAACCGAATGAAACTATTACGGGGGACCTTTACCGATGTCAATTGATGTGTTTGAGCCGTGCACTGAAGGAAAAACGACCACAATACGAACAAAGAGACGATGAAGTTATTTTGCAGCACGACAATGTTCGGCCGTATGCCGCGAAACCGGCCAAAACATACTTGGAAACGCTGAAATGGGAGTGCCATCCGCCGTATTCTTCAGTAATTGCTCCGTCCGATTACTACCTTTTTCGATCGATGCAACATGGCCTGGTTAACCAGCACTTTTCCAATTTTGATGAAGTCAAAAAATGATTCGATTCTTGGTTAGCCGACAAACCGCCCGATTATTTCCGCAAAGGGATCCGTGAATTGCCAGAAAGATGGGAAAAAGTTGTGACTAGCGATGGGCAATACTTTGAATATTATATTTTAACTATTTTCGCAGAATGATGCATTATTTTTTGAAAAAAACGAAAAAACTTACCGGTACTCCTATTACTTTATTTATCATCTAAATTTATATATCCGCCTTCAAAATAGATCCCTTCTGAAGCAAAATTGACAGTAGTTTCTTTAAAAAAATAGTAGTACTATGAGAAAAAAACAAAAAATATTCAGCACTTAAAGTTACAAATTCCCGGTATATAGCCGACAGAATGTATTGAAAACAGCGAAGTGTCAACGATCAGAAATTGCCAACGATGACAAAGAAGAAATAATAAAAAATCAAAACGAAGAACTCGTTTATAGAAAAGAGACCTATTATCCTACTAGCTGACCCGGTAAACTTCGTCCCGCCCACTATTGCATTTCTGAATAATATAATTTCGAACACTCACGTTCCCGGAAATTATTTCTCTGTTCGCGATCTGCATTCGCAGTATATAATTTCTTTTTTGACATATACACCTGACGCAGACTGAGACAAATCAATCCCAATACTGACTGTTCAAATCCGTTGCTCCATTCTTGAGTTAAATCGTGAGGAACGGACAACAAATCATTTTTTTTATATGGATGTACAAAACTTGCTAAAAAATTATTTTCCATTTTTCCAAAATTTTCCGAATGGTTTTTATAATTTTTCTAGTATATAAACCTGACGCAAACTGGGACGCTTCAATCCTGATACTGGCTGTTCAAATCCGTTGCTCCGTTCTTGAGATATATCGTGAGGAACGGACACCAAATCATTTTTATTTATATAGATTAAGCTTGGAAATTTAATATAAAAGTTTGTGAATTTAGTCACATTTAGTTCGCATTTATTGTAAGTTAATACCATTTGTGTAAAATATGAATAATCTGAAGTTATAATTAGTGAATTTAGATTGTTGTACAACACAACGTCGCTGGGAAGATTATTTTTTGAGGAGTGAGTCTACAAATAACTGTAAGAGCATCACGAATTTACAGTTGTATATTGTATAATAAAATGCGTTTCAGCCTTTATCGACTCGTTACCAAATAACCTGGTTATTCGCCAATAATCGTTCAAATGTCGTCCAAGAAATTCTCAACGAGCAATTTTTTTACTTATCCGATTTTTACTAAAAACTCTTGATTTTTTTTTTACAAAAATGAGTACACATTATAGACTACCATAGAATAAAAGAATTCTTGACACTGTGCTTCCGGACTTACTAGTTATTTCGAATATTTTAGTCGCCCTAAAATTGAGTAAATCAGATCTAAGCAACGCAAACCACTTTTTACCTCATAATGTTCGCTACTGTTATGAAATGTATCTTGTTTACACTGCTGCTGGTACAATATTGTGTTAAACGAATGCAGTATTGCTAGATTTTTATGATTGTATGTTTCCAAAAGCCCAATGCGCACCTTTGCCCCGCGCTACCTTAGTGCTAATCTGTACACGCTAAATCTTTATAGAACGAAGTGTCAAAAATGTTGAACACGCTAGTGTGATACGACGCATGCATAATACACGTTCGTATAGCTTGGGGCTGTCCACATACCACGCAGACAGAAAAAGCACGATTTTAGACTTCTCTCTTCCCCCTTTGATTGTCCCGTCGTTTCATAAATTTGTACCGTATTTTAAGTATAAAGAAAAAAATATTTGTATTGCTGTCCTGGTTTAGATCGATTAGTGATCTTTCAAACATTTACTGTCCTTGTTTTGAAGAGATGCTGTATCTGTAAATTGAAATTGTGAAGAATATGTAAAGTGTTCTCATAAAAATATAGAGACCGCATTATTGACGCAGGGCGTAGGACCGGTGCCATGCATCTGTGTTTGTCTTGAGATCCCATTTTCGATTACTATAGTTGTTTGTGCTCTCGCGGCCGAGTAGTTAGCGTCACACACTATCATGCCGGGGGTTCGGGTTCGATTCCCGTTCTGGTCGGGGGATTTTTCGTCAAAGAAATTTCTTCCGAGTTGCACTGTGGTCACGTGTATTCTAGAGCTTGCCAAAACCGAATACATTGAGGGCGTGTTATTCGGCATGGGGCTTCGTCATCCGCACATTTTATGAAAAAAACAATCGGTCAGTGATTGCAAAACAAAAAGGTTCCAGTCGACATTTTGATATACCCAGCTCAGAATCGGTATCCTGTGCTTAAAGCAATTCGAACGTGGTTAACCCGTGAGACTGCCACATGAAGCTCAATTCCATGGGGCACAATTGGACGGCATAGGTGTTAAAGAACACTTTTACTTCATATTTCATCTCTACAAAATCATATTAAATCAAATAAACTTGATCATGTCTCATTCAATGTCATTCATTCAATGATGTTTTTCTTTATTGATATCTGGTAATTTTTGTAGTACGCTCCTATTACAAAGGAATCCCCACGTCTAGAAAGTCCATACTGCTACTGATGACATTGACCCTCGATACATACCACATTATTCGCTACACCTATCTAAAACCACCGTTCTTGAGCATGGGTAAACCACCTGGTGAAGCACGGGTACGGAAAACGCTCCAATATATGGACTAAATTGTGTGTCACATCAAATTGCATCACGGAAAAAACGCTGTAGAAATTCGCCCAGTAGACCGATCCTTTTGAAAATTTAAGACAGTAAAATAAAAACTATTAAACAACCTTTGGCATTTTCTTTTTATTCATACTTCGAGCCCAAGCCCGTATGCTCGCACCTTCCTCTTTACCCCGTCCATAAGGTTCTGTACAACGTCAGGTTGCAGTTTTTTTTAACAGAAATCCATTTTCTCTTGAAGTCCGCCTCCGATTTGACAACTTTTGGGTTCTTCCGGAGAGCCTGCTTCATAATCGCCCAATATTTCTCTATTGGGCGAAGCTCCGGCGCGTTGGGCGGGTTCATTTCCTTTGGCACGAAGGTGACCCCGTAGGCTTCGTACCACTCCAACACGTCCTTTGAATAGTGGCACGAAGCGAGATCCGGCCAGAAGATGGTCGGGCCCTCGTACTGCTTCAATAGTGGTAGTAAGCGCTTCTGTAGGCACTCCTTAAGGTAAACCTGCCCGTTTACCGTGCCGGTCATCACGAAGGGGGCGCTCCGCTTTCCGCAAGAGCAGATCGCTTGCCACACCATGTACTTTTTGGCAAACTTGGATAGTTTCTGCTTGCGAATCTCCTCCGGAACGCTGAATTTGTCTTCTGCGGAGAAGAACAACAGGCCCGGCAGCTGACAAAAGTCCGCTTTGACGTATGTTTCGTCGTCCATTACCATGCAATGCGGCTTCGTCAGCATTTCGGTGTACAGCTTCCGGGCTCGCGTCTTCCCCACCATGTTTTGCCTTTCGTCGCGGTTAGGAGCCTTCTGAACCTTGTATGTACGCAGGCCCTCCCGCTGCTTGGTCCGCTGGACGAATGAACTTGACAAATTCAGCTTATTGGCGACATCCCGGACCGAACTTCTCGGATCACGTCTAAACTACTTAACTACGCGCTTGTGATCTTTTTCACTGACGGAGCATCCATTTTTGCCGTTCTTCACCTTCCGGTCGGTGGTTAGGTTCTCGAAGTATCGTTTTAGTACTCTGCTGACCGTGGATTGGACGATTCCCAGCATCTTACCGATGTCCCGATGTGACAACTCCGGATTCTCGAAATGAGTGCACAGGATTAATTCACGACGCTCTTTTTCGTTCGACGACATTTTTCCAAATTTACGAAAAATTGACAGTGAAGCATGGCCAACGGGATCTATACACTCTTATCTGATTATAAGCGAAAGCTGAAGATATAATTCCTAAAAATTAAATTTCTACAGCGTTTTTTCCGTGATGCAATTTGATGTGACACACCCTTTACATATCAACCCATATTCCAGAAACCGATCTAATTTGACATATCCTAATCTGAACGATCAAGATTAATTTTCACATTCTGCCATCCAAGGTTGCAACATTCGCGAAACCCGATAGGATTTGACTCGATCAGATTCAAGAATGCAACATTGTGCTAATTTAAAATCCGACATTACAACATTTTTTACAACTCGAACAGTGCGATTAGATCAACATCGTTTGTTTATTTATATCACTTCTGTATTGTTTCGACGAATTTCTTTGATATTTGCCAATAACTGTTCTCAAACAAAGCGCTTAATTTCATTGTTTTAATTTTTTGATACTCAAATAACCAACCAGCTATAATGAAAATATTCGGGAGTAGGTTCACATTGATATTTTTTATATGAATATGGAGATAATGTAAATGGGATTTGGAAGACAATAATGAGCTTCCCGGACAATCTTGAAAAAAACAACTCGTTACTATTAATAAGACTACCATTTTTATCAATAAAAACATGTAATAGGAAACAGAAACAAACTTGAAATGAAATTCAAGCGGAAAATATAGAATTTATATTTAATTTTAATTATATAGAAACATATATCTAGACTGTATGGAATTCGTGAAGCTTACTGATTTTATTTTGTGTTTGCCTGGTAGTATCGCAATCAGTCGAAAGGATTTTTCTATGATTATCGTTATTTGGACAACAGAAAAGTCATGGTATAAATGCTATGATATTTTTTGTGACAGAACTTTCATCGGGAATTTGACAAATTTTATGATAAAACTTGCAAAAATCATAATTTTCTGCGCGAAGTCTTTTCAGCATCTCAATATTACTTCGTTATAGGAAGCTAAGCGGGTACATCTAAGAATGTTTGATTGATTGGATTTATTCGCGGTATTATTCACTCTATAAAATTCTTCAAAATATTTTAAATAAATATAAAACTTTTTTTTGGTTTACGTATTCCATTTTTATTCCTGAACTATTTGGTCAGCCTAACCTTTAGTCATATTTAATTATTTGAGTTCACGATGGATAGACACTAAACCGTCCATAAATGGGGTAACCACTTTTTGACACAGGAATATGTTTTTGATTTCTGTATAGGGGGGTCACACTACGAAAAATGTACCGATCCATCAGGAGTTTTCAAACGCATATTACTCAAAATCGTAATTGCGACATATGTTGTGTTATATACCATTAGACAGGAAATTTATCCAAAAATTTTTTGGCTTAGAACATGAACAGTGAATATAGTAAAAAAGTTAACAATTTGACTTTTAAAATGGGTATGTTTTTTTTCGATTGCACTAACCACTTGCTTTCCTGCCCGACGCAACGAGCAATCTTTTTGCCTAAATTCGGGCGTTAGCTCACAATGAGTTGATGCGTATAATGAATAATTCTTCATTTACCGATAATAAGCATTTATCAGTTATTGTATTGTATGTTTCCCAATTAATTCGGGCTGAATTCACCTTTTTTATCGTGTAGGTCTTGCTACTTACAATTTTTGTATTTGTGGTCCAGATGTCATAATATCGAGCATGTTGTTTGGTTATGTGAAAAATGCAATCAATGAGTTTAACTGGCTGCTGACTTAGTAGATTGAAGGGTATACTCACGTATATCAGATTATGATAGCTTGAGTAGTCGCGATCTTAATATTATGCTCCCCATATATGTCTTCCTATGAAACACGCTTCACTTCTTCGAATGCACTTTCCCATTTTCCTCCTAAAGGATACAAGTGTATACACGGAACGGTTTTTTAGGGTTTCCATTTGATGTATCAAAAAGGAAAAAAATACAGACTTTGAACAATGAAAAAAAACAATTCAAATGCACTTACTGCCCACAATCACAGTCCTATGTCAATATCCCGTCTGTGCCCTAGGCCCAGACCCATCAACTTTTTGCAACAGAGATCAGATTTTCGTTTCTCTTTATATGGACGTAAAAATAAGATTGCGTACGCGGCTAATAATTTCGTTCCTAGGGGGGTACAAATGTAGATTGAAGTCAGTTGAATGAAGAGGCAGATTTGTTTTCATTAATCACGTCAGTTAGAATAACCACTGACTAGACTAGTTCATCAGTCATCCTCGCTCTCAACGCTAGTCAAATCATTTTTTAGCCACTTCACTTCTTGTTGACAGTGACTGCCGAAGCAGTTCTAGCCGAAGCGAAGCTACTGAGAGTAGAGTAGGTCCTCATTTTTCACCTTCGAAGATATCAGGCCCTGTCTAGAATGCTTCCAAAGTGCTCACGGTGAAAAACGAACTTTGCCCGGAAAGTTATTTGTATTGCTGTTTAGTTTCTTCCAAATTCTATTTATGCTGTTTTTTGGTGATTTTGGTTTGCTCAAATATGTAAATATGCAATCCGAATAGTTTACTAGAGAGTAATTCACCGCCAAATTAACCCGTCGCGTAACCATTTGAGTATATCATGAAACTTCAACCATTATGGATTCGTTTAATTTTTATAGTTTTGGACAACGAACGTTTATGCATATCCTGTAAATATAAAAGCTCGATCATGGGGAATAGCTCGGCCGTTCACAATTTACCTGTGTTATTTTCAAAACAGAGATTTCAATGGTGTGAGATGATGTGAGAAAAAATATATGAACTTATGCTTGATTAACATTAGGATCAAATTGTTACGAAAACCAACTTGTTGATTGACCCAATTCATAAAAGCTTCAAATGGTAAGCAGTGTACACACAAACACATTGTGATTATGGTCTCATTAAAAAAAAAATCGTTACAGCAGGTTCGGCATTATTTGACGAAATCGGAAAATTGAATCTTCAAGAAGTCAGTTAAACAAACACTCACTTTTCTGAGAACTATTCGGATGCTTTCTGCAATATAAGACTAAACATTTATGACCACTAATATAATTGATTGCTTTTGGGTCGGATAGAATATTCAAAACAAAACAGAAAAACAAACAGTTCTCCGTTCCCGATGTTCCTCAATTATCATGGAATGTGTAGATTCAAATACAAGAACTCTGTTTTCGTTCTGCCTGGCAATATAAATATGTCCTTCGTCTGTATTTCGCTATGCATTCGATCCCTACAGAGAGTGCCCGTTCTCTTATCATTCAAATATTTCCTTTTCCTTCTTATGCAGCACTTCGTTTCTCGTTTTCATATAGCACTCAGAACAACTTAAACTGGAGAAATACAGCAGATGATGGCATCGTTTCTGGAACTGATTAATCACCGCCAGTGTTTATCGAGTTCTCGAGTGAAACGTTGTAGTTTTGTGCCCCCTTGGATAAGTGAATTAGCTGAAGCGCAAATTGAAATTCTGTGGTGAAATTCCTACGAAAAACAGGTGAATCAGTGGGATTCAAATAGTAAAGAAGTATTTGGGGTACATTCTCAATCCAACAACTCAAAGTTCACATTTTTAATCTCGTTGCTCTCGGTCCGATCCCAAGAGGCTTTTCACTCCACCACGTAGTTTCAAATTAGGCACGAATTTGATAACGACGACTTGGAACCAGATTTACAAGCTCTCGGCAGTCGCCGTCAGCGAAATGCGAAACTAAAATAATAGCGCAAATATCTGTGATGCTGCGCGATGTGTGAGACACAATCAGCCCACATGGCATAGGTTGATAACCAAGCACTAACTACTGCGGCCCAGCAGCCGAAATTAAGCCTGGAGGGGTTTACCGCCAAAGTGAGAGCCAAAGCGATTGTGGAAGCAAGAATTTGCACGTTTTTTCGCTTGTTTTGGGTGGTCACTTCGTGAAATCCATGACCCGCTGCTGGGACCACTACCAGAGCGCGTTTCGTCGTCGTCGCACTGTGCCAGTGCCAGAAGGGTTCAGCCGAAAAAAGAGAAACCTTTAGCAGCCGTTCCGCCACTGTCACCGGAGGGGAATGCCAAGAGAAAGAGCTCCCCGAAAAAAAATGGTGAAATATAACAACGGTCAGTGATAGCACACACACACACCGAATTCGCGATTCATCTCTCGGACGCGTACTCGGGCCTACTGACCATTCACGCGTCCCCTGCTTTTAGGTGGACCCCTTTGCTTCTTTGTGGTGAAAGTTTTGACACATTGTAAATAATAATTACGATCGGAAAGGGTGGATTTTCCTTCTGCGTGAAGATTATTCTCTGATCGCAGTTGTCTTATCATTTGTTCCAGCTGGGAAACAACACATTTGGAAAACGGTCCTATTAGACCAGAGCATGATCGCGCGCAACAGATGTCATCGGTGTGCTTCAAGGGCCACCAAAATCAACCTTTGGAGTCTTTTCATCATACTGCTCTTGATTGTTGGCCAGAGTAGCTCCGAGGCGGCCAGAAGGCGGAACAGAAGCGAGCGGTGCCCCAGGGTAAGTAGGAGAGTAATGATTCCATAGAGGATGCCCAACGTCGAATACCTCTCATGGCATAGCATATCTAAGCGCTACATATTCTCAAAATATAAACGTGTTGGTTCCAATCTGGCATAATTTAGGACAACGACCATATTAAGCTGCATTTTGAGGAACATTAGGGGTTAAGGGGGGGAATTTGGACCACCTGAGCAAATCGCCCAATATTTCCAAACAAATGCGGTCTAAATAGAAAATGTCACCTCGAACTCTGAGCTTCACTTGTTTTCTCTCAATCAATAATGTTTAATCATTATAAGAACCTTCAAACTTCCAAATATATCATAAAATAAAAATGATGATTTTTAGACATTAAAACTTGATGCGGAGTGATTTGGACCACTGTGTGTTTCATCGAAAAAAAACATACTTTACATACTATGTTTATGTAAAGTATTTCGGGATAATGTTACAATCAGTAACAGTGTTCTGGGATCGATACCAGGTGTCTTGACCAGATTCCAGACCAGAAAAATTAGATTGAGACCACCTCGAATTCTGTATGGGTTTTTTCACTGTTGTTCGAGCATTTTCAAACCCTTTCGATGCTTGGTCAAAGAAAAACCGCTCTTGATGGCATGCGTTGCTCTTTCAAACTCCTCCTTCTTGCAACGTTGTCTGCCCATCCTCTTTTTGTAATTCAGCGGCATCTGGAATCAATTAGATCAAAGAAAAGCCTCAAACCTGTAGGACCAATTCACCCCACAGAAACGTGTCCATGTCACCCCACACAACATGCAAATATTAAAATGCAATTAATTTCATTTATTGTTATCAAACTTACAGTTTCGATACATCAAATCGTTCCTCTTCTGTAGACGAACAGAACTTTACTGCACAATACACGAAAAGTTTCTACGTTAGATACATACAGCTCAACAATAAAAGGAGATGACATTTTAGAAAATCCAAGTTGAGTCGTACTTTTTGAGATAAAGGGGTGGTCCAAATTGATTGTGTCACATTTACCCGAAACCCACTCATCCGAATGACAGTTACCCGAAAGACATTCACCCGAATGTAACAAATATCCGAAAGCGACAGCTATCCGAATGCAACAATTACTCGAATGCAACATTTACCCGAATGTAACATTTACCCGAATGCGACAGTTACCCTAATGTAACAATTACTCGAATATAACATCTACCTGAAAACGACACTTACCCAAAAGAAGGATATATTCAAATAATACACCAATTTTACTATATTTGTATTTGTATTTGTATATTTAATTCTGATCAGTGTTATATAAAGATCATATTTGTCTCATACTTTCATTTCCATTCAAAAAGTATTTTTCGTGGGAAGTACAATTCGAGAAATACTGGCATTGAATAAAATCCTTTTCAAAATAATGAAAAGTGAAAGATTGCAGTTTTATAACGTATTATTAAGTCCCTCCATTCTTATGGATGACGCAGCCTGTTTACGAGCGTCGGACGCCATATGTTTATCTGGTGCATCACGTTTGCAACCAGGCAATCAAAATGCATGACATGCATAATTAACCGGGCAAACGTAATGCACCAGGTAAACGTATGCAGTCCGACGCTCGCTAACGCTCGGTCGGACCTGACTAAAGGATCGTCTCCTATGTTTCAAACAAACCGGGCAATCGGTGGAACACAGGTTTGCTTGCGAGAGGCCGCCGCTTCCGACGGCGGGTCGGCGGCCTACTCGGATTGCGTCACCTCGGCGGCTTGGTGCCGCCTCGATTTCTTATCCTCGTTAAATGGGGACTTCGCCCCCATTACATTGATCTCAAAATAAATTTCGTCACGAAATAATAAACTCATGATAAAAATTGCGCTGCGGCGGCTAATACGTAAGTACCATTTTTTCTTATCTATTCTTTTCACATTTTCTTTTAAAATTTTTATGTTAAAGTTACCTGTTTATTTTCGGAATATTTCATAACCCATGCTCATTTCTGAATGATCTCTTGGTCTTAAAGAGCAATACGGAAAGGAAAGAAGACAGCATGTCAATGGTGCCTACACTAATTTCTAAAAATGACACAGCGAAGTCTTCAACATCTTTTTCGAATTTCCTCATTACAATTTCTCAGTTTACTTCGTAACTTCCTAACAGCAGACTCGACAAAACTCATAAACTGATTTGTAGGATTTTTTCCTTCTTCTTTCGGGTAAACATCTCATTCGGGTAAATGTCGCATTCGGGTAAATGTTCATTCGGGTAAATTTCCATTCGGGTATATGTTGCATTCGGATATTTGTTACTTTCGGGTTACCCGTATGTCCAACTCACCCCGTGTTACCCTACTTGAAGGAGACGACAATCCAATTTGTCTCGATGCAACATATCGGGAACTGACTTGATGGCTAAAATATTATTCTAAAACACATCAACATTCTTGAGTTCATTGCTGTTAGGGGATGTTTAGATCGGCATTGTAAAACAAGTAGAAAGGGTTGTGCCTACAGGCACGGACGGAAACCTTGACGTAGGCCCTCGAGGAAAATAGCTTTTGAATTGAGGTTCAGAAATCCATAAATTTAAAATAAAATAAAACTACAGATAGTGGCCCTAGAAACACCGCTACTCATTCGATGATCATTGTACATTGTACAATGTGCATAAAAATCTTATTGATGAAACCTTCTCTACAGAAATATTAATCGATCGGTCGCCTTAGGCGGCTCGCACGCCGGAGCAATAAGCAACTAGCAAGTGTCAACATGCAATAAGCAATATTATCGCCAATGGATTTTTCCATTTAATCTTTGTTGATCTCGCACACCGACGCAATACGATATCGCTGTCGTCTTTACAGAGCAACACATGTCGCTAGCAACACGGCGTGTCGGTTGAAGAGCAACTTATCGCCCGTATTTTGACAAGTTTCGTACATTAATCCGATTGTTTGCATAATGTCAGGGGTTTTTATTGCTCTCGTATGCGAAGAACAACAAAATATGTTGCCTGTTGCATATTGCGTATTGCAGTTTGCTAGATGCTTATTGCTCCGGTGTGCGAGCCGCCTTACTTCTTTCGTTTATTTAATTTAGCTGAATACAATAAGAAGTCATTATCTTACAGAGCAGTATTAACCTCAAAAGGAATTAAGGGAACCATCAGTATTTCTTGGTATGATGTCGCGAACTGGTTTGCGTGGATGTACCCTTCCGAAACACTCAATCGGCAACGAGCTAGGTTCTTTCATTGCAAAATTTTCGACATTATCAACATACTCAATATGATATCCTACATGATAAAAACTGTGCGCTTCTCGCTATTGAGGAAAATCCCTCAACACTATGACACGTCTTACTTACACGAAGGTCCAAAGAGAAAAAAATGCCGAATATTGATGTTCCATGACGTCTAAACTATCAAATACAACAAATAAGTTTTCAATCTGAGTTATTACTTCACGAGAAAGTCAATTAAAAGAATGCTTAGGCGTCGTTCACAAATTACGTAACGCTAAAAATGAGGTTTTTGGACCCCCTCTCCCCCCTCCCCACCCCCCTATGTAACAAAAGGTAAAGCAAGACGAACCCCCTCCCCCTCATGTTACGTAACGCTAATCTGTACACAAAGTAAAAGTCGTTTGAAAATTTTTTAGCTTTTTTTAAAGAAATGAGAATATCAACGTAAAAAAATCAGATATCTGCCCAGGTCGGAATCAAATGTTCAGACGAAAGTTCTTTATATGCGAGTAGTGACTTCGGAAGAACTTTCGACAAGTTCATAGAATTTCGAACAAACGGAGATGGAAAATTAATGCTCACATCTGTTGGGATTGGTGCTTTCAAACCATCTGGCGTTTAGCTGAGAAGACCATGAACTGGTAGAAATTGATGTTGATTTACACAAAAATAACTACTCCTTCGTTCAATGCGGCAGTTCCTGCCGTTTTCACTATCTGCAAAAAGTCTAAGGATGTCTTTACGTGACGAGCAAACAATTGTACTTGATATTGTATTCATTCCGCTTCGTCGATTTGGGAGTTTGCGGACTTAATAGGGGAAAGTCGGGAAAGACGAACACTCCTGTATTATTATTAAATTACATTTTTATTTTGAATTTCAATGATATACAAACTTGCAATACAGTGTATCAATACCTGTTACACTAAATGTGTACACTTAGCTGGCTTTTTGTTAAATTTATTGATAAAAACAAAAAATAATCTACAGGGAGCAGCTTGATGTAAATTTTCGTCTGCAGAAGGTTCTCATTGTTATCGAGTAATTTTTTGGGGTATTTTTCGCTACATGAGTGTTTTACCATCACGTCGAATTTATTCAGGAATGAAAATGGAATTTTGTTACGTAACGATCAAGGCGCCTAGAAGTATATCCTAAGGTGGGCCAACTTGCTAAAACCACTCTTCAGCCATCTTGGAAGTCTACTGTGCTTTGTTTGTAAACAAAACACAATACGCTAGTGCCGAAGCTCGCTCGTGATCAGTCTGTCTCTTTCACGCTACAAGCAAATAATTCCCCTTCTACTTTCTTCCGTACTGTTTTCATATACCGCTCTCCTAACCATCTTAGTGACGAAACGGCCTCACCTAGTACCATAGACCCGTCTTGGTAACGATCACACATTAAGTAATGTAGCCATGTATTTAGCCATGAACGAAGAACAACGCTAGTACAGCTGTATGTAGAGATGCCAACCTTCCTGATTTTTCAGGATTTCCCAGACTTTTTGACACGTTCCCTGATATCCTGACAAACACTTAATTTTTCCTGATTTTTATGAAATGATCCTGACTATTGCTGATTTTGTACTTTTTACTTTATTAGAATGAAAATCATCCGTAATAAATGTACGAAGTTTTGGTTGGAAATGAGAATTGTCATAATAGCTTACATAAAAAAGTTCTCCAGTCCGCACTTTTATAATGTTTAATCTTTTTTTGATTATTATCTATATATTCCGGAGCGATTCGGTTTATTGAAGACACCCTGTTGATAAATGTCAACAAAGCTTGAAGTTGGCGTGAAAGAATGATACTCTATCAGATTAGCACGCCCAAGGGCAGTTATATTTATCGTTATATTTTGAATGAAAGTAATTACTTGCTGTTTTTTGAAAACACGTAGTCCCAATTCTTACTTTACAACTTTGTCTATACATTTCCTGATATTCTACCAAAACTCATCATCATTAGCATAATCTTTCGAAATTGATCTCGACGCTGAACTTGTTCATTATTCTCGAAGCTCTATTATGAACTTCTACTAATTAAACAGACCATAAATTCCTACAACTTCTGCTCGCAACAAACTTAAGGAACTTCCAGAATTAGTCAATGTGATAGCCATCGTGTTCCATCAGAGTAAAGCCAAACTTCATGTTTTTTGACAACGCGACAATTTATTTTAGAGTCTGGCTGGAATAGCAGCTAAACTAAACAGGTTACGGTCCCTGTGAAATTATCTCAACCACACGAACTTCGACACTATGAACTATCTATCATTTATATATAAAACAGTTTTCGATGAGCATAAAAACATACTCTGGGATGATAACATTTTTATGCTGTGTGAAAGATGGTGAAAGAACGTGGAACAAAACTGTGCTAATAAACTTGAATAAATGTATGTCTGCCTATACCTAAATCGGTTTGAACTTTTCGGACAACACAATATCCTGATTTCAACTGATTTTTATTTTTATTCTCCCTGATTTTTGAAAATAATGGTTGGCAATCCTGGTCATAAGTATTAAACTTTAAACCAGGCTCTCGTCGAAATTTTGGGAGTAAATATTAAAGGGTGTACCGTTTATAATCCACACATACAACATCACAACATCACCAAATTTTCAGGGAGTAAAAAGAAACAATTAAATGTAGTTTTGGCATCATTCATTTAATTAATTTCGCCTTTATATCCGAATGCGCGAACCTTGGCCTCAACCGCAGCCATAAGGTTCTGCACGATCTCAGAATCAACAGATTGTTGGATATTAACTAGTAATTCCGCATGTTGCAACATCAAAAAAAGATCTGGACATAGAGGAGAACGCACAAAGAACACCGAACTCACTTCGGTGTTCTGCTGGAAATTTTGAGAAATAGAAATTGAAATTTTGAAATTTTTGAGTAGTGGTATAAAGTTAATACTGTTATGAGCTGATAGTCAATTATATTTAATATATAATAATTCACTTTTTTTTGCTAAGCGAACGTTCATGGGTCTAATCGCAGAACTGTCCATTGATTGATCTTCTAATTGACCCTTTACAAATTCCTTTTACTATAAATTTCCTAGTACTTCTACCAAAACTCGCCATTGTAGTATCAAATTATTTTCAGACACAATTCTTGTTCAAGATTTTTCAATCACTTGCAAATAACATGTTTCTCCCTTACATGAAGTACATATTTGATACAGAAAATATAATAAAAAGATGACATCTCAATCGGACGATTCCTTCCTCGAGTTTTGCGCTTACCCCTTTGCTTGATCAGTTCTCGGGATATGCAGAAATTTGTATTTCTTTTGTATGGCATCCGCCCCTCCACCCCAACCTTAGAGAGGGGGAAGAGTGTCGTACCACTATAGAAACATTTATTGCCCCTTAAAACCATCGCATCTCATCGCATTTGGCTCCATTTGCTTGATTAGTTCTCGAGTTATATGTGTCGAATCACAATAAAAATATTTCTTGCCCCCCTAAAACATCCACAAACCCAATTTGGTTTCGTTTGCTTGCTTAGTTCTTGAGTTATGCACAAAGTTGTGTTTCATTTATATGGTCGATCCCCTCTTATAGAGAGGGGAGGAGTGTTAAATCATCATAAACACATTTCTTACACCCTTAAACCTCCATATGCGAAATTTGGCCCCATTTGCATGCTTAGCTCCCAAGTTATGCAGAAATTTGTGTTTCATTTGTATGACAGCCTCCCCTTAGAGAGGGGAAGAGTGTCGTACCAAGATAAAACTAATCCCTAAAACCTCCACATGCCAATTTTGGTTCCATTTTCTTGCTTAGTTCTTGAGTTATGCAGAAATTTGTATTTCAATTGTATGGCAGAGAAAATTCGAAATATTCTTGCTATAATTTGTTTATCTCTGTGAAATATTGATAAAGAAGTAACGATAAACAGTACATGATAATTTGCACTTTTCATAATTTATGTGCTCGCTTTTCGTTTATCGTCGCACCCATCTAAAACACCTTGATTTGCACTTTATAGAAGGCCTCCTCGAGTATCACCTTTATTCCACCGAAGTGAGCCATGAATTTTCAACAGTCGGGACTGATTTCGAGAAAATTCATTCTAAATGGAGATTCAAAGCGAAATAGTAATTCCCTCTCAGAACGATCTTCATCATGAAAAGCAAGCCGTACTATCAATGAATATTTTGGAAGCAGTGAGTAGATTAAATTATACAGAAATGTTACTGGCGGCAATACTCAAAAAACATGTTCTCCCTCTTTTACTGGTGACTCGTCGGATTTCTGGTGACCATTATCGCAACGACCTCGGGTCACAAAGATCTGCAGTACCGCTTGCGTTGGAGTGCATTTGTACGCTCTGGTGAAACACCCGGTACTGTATCGTGGTGAAATGCTATTTTTCGGAGTGTACCTGGGATATGCCCTGCTGTCCACATTCTCCTGTTTGTCACTGTGCCGGGGTAATGTCACGCTCAATTACGTCTCCGAGGCGGTAGTATCGTTCGTCGGATGGTTTGGATTCGTAGTGTGTGGATTTTTCGCGGTGCTCAACGTGGATTACAACGTACGGAATCATCTGTCCCACAGCCACGACCGGTTGGAGAGTATTTTTTCGATGCTGACCTCGGGTTTGTTCCTCATGCATGGCTCATTCATGCTGGACGTTCTGGGCGTCTTGGAAAATATGCTCGGAACGGTCTCTGTCGCATCTTTACGCAGCGATGACGGGAGAGCTCGTCAACGCCTAAAATTGAAGCCATTCTGGATGTTCGACTTCAGAGGCTTTTTTAAAAGATTGCTGTATCGTGCACCTAACACAGATTGATGTATGACTTGTTGAATTGTATCGTAGTAATGTGATAATGCTATAATAAATATTTTGATTTATTCGTATTATGAGTTCAGATGACTTTTTTGTGTTCTAACCAAAAAAGCACGGAAAAGCAGATCTTCTTCATAATTTTTCTATAAAAACAAGAAAAAAAATCACACATCACTTCCTTCATTATTCTAGGGCAGGGGTTTTCAAATGATGCTCCGCGGGAAATTTGTGCTCCGCAAAGTTATAGCAATTGCTCCCACTTGAAAACCCACCTTGAAATAAACATTCATTAAGTCAATTTCACAGGGCATATAGTAATCTATCTTGTTAAGTCCGGGTCAGATGTCGTGTAACTGCGACACGCAATTGAAATAGAGTTGTTCTCAGTCGGGTTATTTCTATGCAAATAGAATTGGTTTAATTGGTTAAAAAATGCAGTTGCTCCGTCAAATGTTTTTACTATAAAAAGTGCTCTGCCATAAAAAAAATCTGAAACCCCCTGTTCTAGGGCATTGATGAGGGGCCTGATCACGAACGTCACTTCACGGTGAAAACGAAATGAAGTGTATACAACCTTGCATACAATTCATTTCGTCTCAATCTCATTCAGTCTCATCAGTGTCCTAATATAATGAAGGAAGAGGAGTAATAACTGCTATCTGCTACTTGTCCAATTATTTGTTTAGGTTTAAATACATTATCTGTATTATTATTATGTTTAAACCGTTTAACTTATAATAATAGTTCACTTATTTCATTCTCTAGTTTTCAGTGCATTATCTGTATCATTCGTATATCTCTACAATGAAACCATTCAACATTTCTTTAAATTCATATTTATTACTTCATTTATTTTTCGAAATGTTTCTGAATTCACACCGGTCTGCTTGTAGTCCAACTCTTACATTTTAAGAATGAAATTCGATTTCGGTCATATGACCACCACGGGCCCGTTTACATCGATCTTCCGTCGGATCCATTGTTCCCCTGCTCGGCCACACATTTCAACCGAAATAATGCGAATTCTCGCATATGATTGACGTTAAGATCTTCCAATTCTGGTCAAAAATAGTCTTCCAACATGTCGCGATAGCATAACAGTCCTTCTTCAAGATTCGCCAGAGCCCAATCGGAGAAGTTTCGTCGCTTCATATGGTCAAGTAGTTTCAATTCTCGAGTCAATTTTATCTTGTAAGGAAGTAGCCCAAGATCTTTTCGCACAATACGCCACAATAAGGTTCGGGAGATGCCCAATTCTTGAGAACGCGATGCCATGGGAACATCCAACAGCGAAAATGTAGACACAAATTTGGTTATTAAACTATGCAAAGCCTATCGACTGGGACGATTATTACGGCCGAAAGTTGAAGTAAGCGCTCTCAAAGTTGCAATCACCGTCTCCGCATTTCGGTAGTAATTTTTAATAATTATTAAGCGTTGCTCGTTTGCGTACTTCACCATGATGAAAATGTTGATTTTGATTAACGTTTTGGTATCGACAGATCATGAAAATGTTTTAAGGGTTCGTTCATACGAAGAAAAAAAAACCTGTAAAGTCGCTAATGGGTGACCCTTCATACAAACTAGTGCCCGCTCGGAAAACCATTTAGTTGTGATTGCGATATGACTGGGGAATAGTCTCGCACGTTCGCTAGAAACTATGCTCTTTTCTCCCAATCCCATTTCATTTCTGTCATCGGACTGAACGGAGCGTTTATAAAAGTAACGAAGATAATTCGATACAAATTGCGTACGAATGGAGCCATTGCCTATGGATTTGTTAGCGGAGAATACGAAATGTTCGATATGTGGTAGAGAATATTTCTCTATATCAAAGAAACCTCATTGTTCGGTAAAGGAAGCAGTTACAATATCATTTGTTCACGAATGCCGCATTCGATCGAAGATTTAATCGTGGGGATGGTGGTATTATTTGCACTGGGTAATCTCGAGAAGGAATCGATTCCTACTTTGAGCGTTAACAATTCTTCTCCAGCTCAACGAAGTGGTATGGTAATCCTTTTATACAACAGATACAATGTCCAAAAGTTATATGCTTGCTACTTATTCATCCTGAAAACTGTTTAAATAGCTTAAAAATTGCTTTGAAAACAGGCTATTGAAATCACACAAATCTGTATATAAGCCGTTGCCTGCTCGGAACTTCATTAGCCTCTCTAATACAAACAAGGAAGGAAATCAATTTAGTCAGTCTCTCTCTCTCTCACTCTCTCTCTCTCTCCTGAATTTCGGGACATTGAAGCAAATATAAACAAAACGGAAAACAAAAAGTGGTGGATTTCAACATTTAATATACACGGGTAATGAATTTAATTTTTAGAATAGTAGGTGTAAAACAAAAATATAAGGCTCTGTAGAGCTAATTAGATTAAAATATACAAATTAGCAACGTTAGAAATACCTTTTTGCTGCATAACATGTACTTTTATGGGGCGGAAAAAAATTAGCACATCTTCTGGAACAACATGAATGAAAATAGAATTCTCCCTTTCAAATGAATATTCTATGTAAAAGTATAACGAGTTTTCTTAAAGTGGTTGCAAAATCGTTTGCGAAAATAGGGTTGAACAATGATATTCCGCGAGTTTTCTCAGTTGTCATTATTGGGAGAAAATGCAACCTGCAATGTATTTATAGGTCTGGTAAATATTTTCAACTTCGCTGCGAAGGTACTTTTTTTCGATTCTGTATTGTGTATCCGAAAATAAAACGTTGATTTATGAGATAAAAACCGCTCTACCACAACGTATTTGTATGTTTCATAAATGTATGTTTCCAAGAATTCACGTTTACGGCTTAAATCCGGGACAGGGATTTGATTTAGTAAACAAGATGACCAGCCCAGAATTTGAAGCCCCTATCCATCAAACCATGTTATGACCTTCCGGATTTTATGAATTGATGTCAAATTACCAAATTATCATGGTGTTTTTGATGCAAAAAAAAATGGGTGGGTTATATCTATGATATAACCGCAAGGTTGACGTGGGACTACCTTAGCTTAGCAATCATTCGTTTGTATTGATTAAATTCTTGATTGAATGAAACAGTTTCCAAATTCAATTGAATTCAATATATTTGCTTTGTGAGGAAAAAGATTGAACAAAGGCCATGTAAAGTCAATTCATGCATTGTGATAGAATGTTCTTCGTTACAAGTAAATTTAATGACAGACCTTTTACGTAGGGTATGATGCCTAGGACAAAAAATATATGTATTGAAGAATTATCAAACGTTTGATGAACCAGGAACAAAAATACCCCCGATTTGCATGAATTTGAAATTCCGATTCCCTCCAGGCACCTTGGTTTAGCTTGGTTTTGATGGCTGTGTTAGGGAAACCGTAAATCGGGCCAATCAAAACGAGGCAGTTGGGGCGTTTTGATAACGCCTAATATTTTACAGTTATTCAATTGTTTATCTAATGAAAAATAACATTTCGTTGGTTGCGATAGATGCGTGGAAATATTCCCTATCAATTGATGCAAACATCTTTCCGATCCAGTAAGAAATGTTCGAGTTATAAGCATTCGAAATCTTTCATTTTTTCCTGCTTGTTCTGTGTTTAGGTTTTCATTTTACCCCCCATACATTCCGGTTAGACGTAGTCCCACGTCAACAAAAGTAAATGACTCTGAAGTACTTTATTGCACTTCTGACCGTGCATTCGTGTTGATGAAAGGCTATCTGAACCAGGCCTTTATGAAAATATTTCCCTCAAACCATTAAACTGCCTTCTGCAAAGTTACGAGTTGAAAAATTACATGACACGTTCCGCAAGTCCTTCTGTTATGAAGAAATTCTATCCAAATTGAATTTCTTTTTATCAGAGAAGTTCTCCTGAAACAGGGAAACTCATGGGATTAGCTTCCACATTAGTTATTGTACCCGCAGCTTTGGAGATGGGATTTTTATGGTTTGGGGAGATTTTTTTCAAAAATGCCTGGTTCAGATAGCTTACCATCAACACGAATGAACAGTCATAAGTGCAACGAAATACTTCAGAATCATTTAGTGCTGTTTTTTCATAAAAAAAAAAAACAATGTGATATTTGGGTAATCTGTCATTAATTCATAAAACCCAAAAGGTCAGGGCATAGTTTAATGAATAGGGGCTTCAGATTTGGACCTGGACAGATTGTTCACCAAATCAAAACCTTATCAAGAACTTATGCGGAGTGACCGTACGAATAATAGATGCAGCTTACCAGCAGTATGAGCGGTTTGAAGAGCTCAAACGAGCAGTATCCTCTGAGTAGAACGCATCTACAATATGGCGCATCTTAATCGAAACCATCCCGAATGGGTTATTTGAACTGATTGAGAACTAAAGATGGCCTGCGAATCAGAAACTTATTGTAATTCATGTGAAATTGACGTCATTTTGTATAGCAGTGAGAGTTTTTCCATATGATTCTATAGTTGTGAAACACTGAACTTTAAGTTCTTGAATGTTTCTCGCCTGAACACAAAAATAAAGTTCAAATGGCCAGGCTTTTAAATGAAGATAGTTGTTATATCCTATACCACATACTTCAATTCAACCAACTTCTTACATATCTCTGGAAACTCAGAAAAATTGAGTGGTTCTATAGTTGTGAAACGCAGTGTATAACCCATCTCGAGTTTTTAATTCAGTTATTCCTTCTTTATTTTCAAACCAGGTCCGAGCGATGCGCAACTTCGATCTTACCTCTATGATGGGCTACTGGTATGTAATCCAGTACTTTGCCTCGTCGGAAACTTTGGCGGAGTACTCTTGCATGCAGAGCTCCTTCGGCAACTCGGATGGTTTCGTGACGATGAACTTCACCTACTATTTCTCCGACGATCCGCTCAAGAACTTCCAGCAGGGTAACATCACCTGGGTCATACCAAACTATAGCCAACCAGCGCACTGGATACACGCCGAGTGGACCTGTAAGTGCTTCCGATGGGTTTTTTTGTTTGAACCTCAACAACCTCATTATGAGTGATTGTTTCAGATGAAGAAGTCTACAACACCTACGTCATCGACACCGACTACAAGTCCTGGGGACTGGTGATGCACTGCGCCGAGAAGACCAAAACCCAGAAGTATCTGTCGGCATTGATGTTATCCCGTCAGCCAACCCTCACCCAGAACGTGATCAATTTCCTGCGGGAGAAATTGCCACGGTACGACATTGACCTGCAGTACATGTTCCCGATTCCACAGGAAAATTGTACCACAAGTGGGGCCGAGGATCCTAAGAAGTACTTTAAATATGAAACATTGTAACGTTATGTGCCAGAATTTCGAGAATTGGTTGTATATGTATATATGTTATTGGAAAAAAAAAATAAAATAAACATGTTAAAAATATAAGTTTCAAACGGTCGTTTCAAACCGCCATGCGTTAGACATTGAACGCACTCATTTTACAGAGAGCTCGAAAACTGCTCGAGCCGCCGCTCATTCCGAGCCAGCGCGTCGCCGCTGCAGGCGCAGCGCTGTGTCCCTGTGTGTTGGTGTGTTCTCGGCTATACAAAAAAAAAGAAACTTCGCTCCGATGTGTGTACCTTTCGTTCGTCGTGTAAAGAAGGAAAAACTTTCGCGTAAATAAATATCTGCAGTTTTGGATTGGAATTGGCGTGTTTTTACGGCTGAAAAGTGCATCTTCTGGTAGCCGAAGCGTCGGGCACTATGGAATACACAACCGGAAGTGAACCCCAGCGGCGAAACCGTGCGAAAAGTCATTTCTCGGTGAATTTTTCCAACCAGTAGAAGAAAGAGGAGAGACCGCAGGCGGACCAATCTCCTCCGCCACCACCCTCTCTCCGCCCGCGCGCTCCTGGCAGAGATCCAATATTTTAGAAAAAAGTGAGCCAACGAGAAAGGGAACCACAAAACGCGACGGAACGGAAGAACGCAGTGTGTGTGTGTGTATGCTGCACACTGTTTTGTTGGTAAATGCAATTGGCAGGATCCAGGCAGGCGGGTAAGTGAGACAGCAAGCGTGCGTTTGTGTGTGCTACAGGGTGAAAGAAGCTGAATATTTTGAATTTACGTTTGTCGCGCGAGGTGCTCCGCGGTATTAATGGTCTTCCGAAGGGGATGGGATGCAGTCGCCATGAGAGACAACGTGATTTGAACACCATTGACATCAAGTCAAGGCCTGCTGTAAAAGTATGCCGTTTTCGCCGCACGATTGGCAGTCGTTGACAGTCGACGGTTTGTTGCACTGAGTGCGCTAGTTGTTTACAAACAATTGCAGAGGAAGAGTGGTTTTGGACGAAGATAAAAAAGTTGCTAAATATTTCCTCCACGGACAATGATATGTTTTGCTAACATTTACCAGAAGAAGACAACGGAACAAGAATAGCACCCAGTTGGTGGTCTCTGGCAAAAAGAAGATATTTTGCTCGCAGACAGGACAAACAGCTCCGTTTTGTGGCTGTTTATGCTTCGCGCTGGTGTTGGTGAAAAGTTGTAAACATAAAGGCGCTGCTGCTGCTGCACCATTTCTCAGCGTAAACCAGTTTATGATTAGAATGAGGTAAACTGTCCGTGTTTTTCGCTGATGTCGGCGAATGTCATTTAAAAACGCGTATAGCAGTTTTTTGGTTTAATGAGATAGGATTAACTAAATCAACGTTAAGTTGGATTTAGTTAGGGGTTTTGATCTTGTAAAGTGTTAGGATTTGAAAATATTGCACATTTTTAAATAGATCAACCGTAGCGTACAATTCTAATAGTTGAAAAATAAAAAAAAGGTTTCCAGTAATCTATACTTTTTTAAATGTAAACGTCAAACACAAAAAAAATCATTAAGGAGGTACAGTCAATTGCAAAATTGAGTGTACACATGCTACCTGACGATACTCTCCAATTATTTGGTGCAAAATATTTTAAATACATTCATTCTTTTGATGCAAATAACACACGTTCTGATGAATAGCTTGATGCTTTCTATATTGGAACAATATAGAAGCACCGTCAGGAAGAGGAGTGTGAAGAACTTGAACCACTGCATCGTTATCATGAGACGCGAAAGTTCTACCAAAAACATCAGGGAATAAGGATGGGAGTATCCTGGCGAACGAACGTGAAGTGACCGAAAGGTGGAGGTAGCATTTCGATGAACACCTGAATGACGTACAGGCAGAGGACCAAGATAACGATGGAAGTAAATAATGAAGATGTACCACCACCCCCAACGATAGGTGAAGTTAAGAGTGCCATTAAACAGCTTAAGAACAACCAATTAACAGGAAAAGATGGCATCGGAGCAGAACTTATCAAGCTGGGCTCGGAAAAAAATGGCTAATTGTCTGCATCGACTGATTGTCAGGATTTGGGAAACGGAACTGCTACAGGAGGAGTGGAAAGATAAGGTTATTTGCCCTATCTTCAAGAAAGCCGCCTACCAAGTGTTTTCCCAAATCATATTCCGTCGTTTATCGCCACTTACAAATAGATTCATGGGAGATTATCAGGCCGGTTTCATCGAAGGTCGATCTTCTACTGACCAGGGGTGGCATTGCGCATTTTCGAAACGATTATTATTAAAAATTCTGTGACCTACTAAACACAAACAGAAAATACTGGAGTTTGCTGCAGAAATAAGCATGCATTTTGTTTTGCCAACATTCAACTTCAATTGCTTAACTTTGAGCCATTGAGTCAGAGAATGCAAATCTTCGTCTATGTGCTTCGCGGTTTCTTTTATATTCTCAGCTGCGATGATGTCACAGTATCGTAAAACCCGTCGCAGATCATTTATGTATAAAATAAACAAAACGGGCCCTAAAACACTTCCCTGTGGAACCCCGAGTGAGTTACCAATGGGATCGGAAACAGAATCGTTGAAATGAGTCTTTTGAGTTATGTCGCACAAATAGCTTTCGAACCATTTGTACGCCATTCCTACAATTCCAATGCGCTTCAATGTTTGTAACAATAAGGACCTAGAAATTGTTTCAAGAGCGCGTTTAAGTTCCAGAAATATCGCACATATGTTCTCTTTCTATTTTGCTAACACCAGGTTCAGTGCGGTTTCACAAGAGTATCCGTCTCGATATCCCGACTGTTCTGGTATTAGCAAATTTTTGTTATCTATAAATTGTTGACTTTTCACAATAAGTTCTAACAGTTTTTCTAATATGTGCAACATGTTGATAGGGTGGTACTCTTCGGCTTTATCCGTCCCATTAACTTTGGGGATTGGAATCACAAGGGATTTCTTCCAAAACTTTGGCACGTGCCCAGTTCGTAGAGATTCATTTATCAGATCGAGCAGATCGTGCCCAATAACATGAAAACAATCTTGAATCACTTTTACGTGGACATTATCAGTACCAGCCGATTTTGAAAAAAATAAATACCTTCCAAACCAGCAAAAGTGAAAGGTGAATCTGATCTGCAATTGATAATAATCGGCTGTATTATTCCGACAGGTTCACTAACCAACTCAATACTTTGGTTGATCAGTAGAACACTATTAACGAAATAACTGTCAAATTAATCTACAATAATTTGGTCTGACTGTTCTTCTGACCCTCCGAAAACTGTGGAACGCTGCACATTATTTTTAAAATTTAATATTGTTTTTAGTACTTTCCATAGTCCCTTGCTATTTTTTTATGTTCATCGATTTTCCTCTGTATATATTCACATCTAGTATTTCTGAAGGTCTGTAAATATATTTTTCGCGCCAAAGTGGCAAGGGGGTGGGTGGCAATGGATGTATGGAAAAAAATTCATCGAATGTCAAAAACCGACCACGTACAATTTGTTTATTGGCCCAACAAAATGACCTGTGCAATGTTTCAGCTCAATCGGACATAATATAGGGTGCCTCAAAACGCTCAAAGTTTTGATTTTTTGATCCTCGAAAATCTTCCAATAGGGGAGTGAAGGAAATCTGGAAAATCAAAATTTTTTTTTTCGAAGTCTAATGACTCAAAAATGCATGAAAACAAATATGGCCGAAAATCGATCTTTTGGGATTTATCCAAAAGCTGTTCTAACTAATACTCTTTCAAAGTATTAGTTAGAACAGCTGCTTTATCATTCAGATGTCCAGTCAAAATCCAGGCTTGCCGACACAAGTTGAGACATAGCTTCCTGAGAATATTATTCCCAGCATTTGATCTTCACTTTATTTCTATCACAGTCCTTCTGTCCATTCTCAATGTTAACAAAATTGTCTCATAGTAAGTTATTTTAAATTTGGCCTCTGTCGAACAGTAGCAAAATTTGAAAAGACGTGATCAATTAGAGTTCTACTATGTTTAGAAATTCTAGTAGCCAACCAACCAATAAAACGCTGGTCACTGAAACTGGAGGAATGGTATACAATTCCATAATTTCCCATCTTCATGCCTTTTTCAACCGAAATAGCCAAGAACCAATAATTTTCAACAGATTCGTTTGACCGACTGTTGAATTTAACTGATTATTTTGCATAAATAGCAACACCTCCAGTGTGTTTGGAGTGAGACAAGCGAAAAGCAACGTTATAACCTGGTATGTTGTACTGGTCAAATTAATCTTCGTCAACTATGTGAGTTTCAGCAAGAAATACCATTTGTTTTCTACAAGTAATCGCATTTCTGCGTAATTTGTAGAAAGCACAGCTACATTCAAATAGATTATTGCTAACTTACCTTCACGTGTACTTTTCCTAAATTCATATTTAGTTGTTTGAAAAATGTTGCTTTTTTTTCTCCAATAGTCTCCGATACACAGGACACTGTGTACTATAAGCTGGTTGATTTTCATCCAAATTCAATTTTTGTTTTTTTATTTACTTTACAACAATTGATGCATTTCCATTCAGTTGATGAGCACTCAGATGTTTTATGTTTCACAGTACATCTAGAACATGTTTGTTCTTTGTTGCAATCTGTACTGAAACAACATAAAATATGAAAGGCCTCTACCACGGTACATCTATCCCACCCGATGCATACTTTTTGAGCAGCCATCAGGTTGTCGCAAGTAACATGGTCAACTTCAATGATTGTATTATATTTGTTATAGTCCAAGCGTGGATTTTCATATTCCACAACAACTTTAACATCCTTCATCGAAATGTTTTTATTTTGATTCTTCAAATAATCAATGAAAATATCGGAGGAATATCGATCACTCATCCCAATAATTTTCAATTTTGTTTTCATTGGTTTTGGTATGAATGTACTAAACCTCTTTCCACGATTGTTTTCAATTCCATTTTTTACGTTTTAAAAAAAGTGATTTGGAAACTAAAAAATAAAAATCTGCATAATTGGTGCACCGAAAAGGGTGTTGTAAACCACAAAATAGCAAAAAAAGAAATCAAAGTTTGCTCAGAAAGTGTTAAACGAATCGTCGCAAAGTTCGGTAGGGAGTGTTCTTTCGAGGATCTTAGCAGAAGTGGACGGAAACCCGGACCAAGTAAATCCGAATTGGACCGAAAAGTTGTAAATTATATTCGGAAGAACAGCTCTGCATTTATTCGCTATGTGACCAATAAGTTCAAAATCAGTGTTGGAATGATTCAGTGAATTAAATAGAGACATGCTCTAAAGACATATAAAAAGCAAAAAAGTGGCCAAACAAACGTATGAGCGTATTTTGAACGATCCCAACCAGTACATTCTCATGGATGACGAAACATACGTCAAAGAAGATTCCAGAACGCTGCCAGGACCTCTATGTTATACTAAATCAATTGGAGAGAGTGTACCATTTGCGGATACGACTGTTACGATGGAAAAATTCAGCCAAAAAGTTTGGCAAGCCATTTGCACGTGTGGCCTGCGATCGTCAACTTTTTCATAAAAGAGACTCGAAATGCTCAAATTTATGAGGAAAAATGCTTGAAGAAGAGATTGCTTCCATTTTATAGAAAGCACGAGATTCCTCCTCTATTATGGCCAGATTTGGCATCAGCAAATTATGACAAATCCACTCTACAATGGTTTTCGGAAAACAACATCATGTTCGTCGAAAAAGATCTCAACCCACCTAACTGTCCCCAGCTGCGGCCAATTGAACGTTATTGGGCAATTGTCAAGGCCACGTTCAAGAAGGAAGGTATAGTGTCTAAAAATATGTCAGAGTTCAAGAAGAATTGGTCTGTAGCGCCCAGAAAGTGCACAATGACTACAGTGCAGAATTTGATGAGTGGAGTTAAACCTAAGGTTCGATCATTTTTTTTTTGTTGAAATCAACAATAAGCTTGACTTTTTCATTTCATTGCTATGTAAACTTGATCTTCTTTAATAAAATTCACTCTCTTAACACTTTCTGGACGTTTTCAGTTTTATTTTTATGTTTGAAAGTTTAAGACTTCTTTTCGATACACTCCTTACAATGGCAGCTTCTGGAACTGGAACCATGGGGTTTATCGATACGGCGATGGACAAATTGCAGAAATTGGGCCCCCATCGTGATAACAGCATAATGACCCGAAGCACACTGATTTCATCGTGCGGGAGTGCCTACTCTATAATGTCCCAATCAACTCAGAACATCTCCGCAATCATCGGAATTTAACACTAGCTTGAGCATCTATGGTGAAAAAATCAAGAACCGTCTGAAGAATAACAATCCAGGGATCAGAGCGGAACTCAAAACGACGAATAAGGAGTGGTCTACAGTGACCAAAAATCTCGCCTGGCGCTTGCAGGCAGTGCTAGAAGCCAAAGAGGGCCATAGCAAATATTGATTTTCATTATCTGTTAACATTTCTGAACTGATTTCAATTTTCTTCTAAAGAAAAACTTGAACTGTATGTTCAATTTTGCGATTGACTGTTTGAAATAAATTGTTCAGTGTCGACGACAATAAAATATTTGCAATCCCGTTACCAAATGTTGAAACTATCCTAGTCCAATTCTAGCATATAATCCAAATCTATACTATGAATCACTAACCACCATAATTTATATTTTAGGAAATCAATCAAAGCAATCGTTTGAACACAAAAAAAAATCTAGTGACTCCGATAGTTGGATCGCGTTGTGTCCAACTAACGACATAAGCGTCAAAACATGTCCAAGTGGGGCAAAAGCCACGGGCTGATCGTACCGATCGATTCGTTGCTGAAGGAAAAGGAAAACACTAATCGGCCTGCACCGCTTCGTTCGGCCGGTCTAGTAGGAAGATGGGGCATTACGAGCTTTACCTCCATTCGGAACACCAGCTATGGTGAGAGATTGCACCCAATTTCAAGTCAAATCCAAACTGTTTAACCCATTTCTCTTGTTTCACAGAGTTCGAGAGCACCAGTCCGAAGGAGTCGGACGAGGTCAACTGCACCTCGAACCTGGCGAGCTTGTCCACGCAGGTCAGCAATCCGATCAAGCCGAAAAAGTTCTTCAAAAGCCGTAACACTGTGCCCGCCACACCGGATCCCCACCGGCAGGAGGCCTTCAGCCATCAGCAGCATCCGTTCCTGCATCACCAGGCTTCACAGCTGCAGGCCAGGATCGGTGGCGGAAGTTCACCCTACACATCGCCCGGTGGTGGTTACCCGCTGAATCGTGGTTCCTCTAAATCACCTGCTCACGCGGAACTCCTGTCGGACACGAAGCCGGTCGAAACGAAGAAGGAGAAGCCGAAGAAAAAGAAGCAAAAATCACCAAGCTCGGCAGCGGAGGTCCCTGTGGAACAGGAACCGGCAACCGAGGACGATTCTTCCGCGAAGAAGGAGAAAAAGGAAAAGAAAGAGAAGAAACCGAAAAAGGTGAAAAAGGAAGCCGAACTCCCTCCGGAGTTACCCAAGCGGAACTCTACGCGCATACGCAACAAGGTTGTCAACTACAACGAGGATGACGATAGTTACGACAGTCCTGCACCATACCCTCCGGAAGCACCTTCGATTCCGATTTCCAAACTGGCGCTGGAACCGCCGCCGGCAGTAGTAACACAATTGGAGGAGACGATCGCTGAGCAGGGAACCGAGAAGGAACGTGGAAAACCACCGGCGGACACAGGTGGCACAGAAGAGAAAACATTGAATGAATCAGCGCCATGCGAGCTGGTGACTTCGCCGCCTCAGACGGCGTTGCTAGCGGGTGCGATAAGTCCGACTAAATCCGGCAGTGGAAGTGGAACCGAAGATCGACATAAATCGAGGGAGCACAAAACGGCGGCAACGGTGCCAATGACGCTGGGTTCACCCTCCGTTACCGAACACCCGCCGATCGTGCTGCGGATATCGAAGGTGAGTGAATGGAAATGTTATCAATTGGGATTTTTTTTTGCCGTATTATAGTGTCTTTCAGCTTTTTAGCTGGTTCGCCACTCGGGCCATGATTTTACTCCCATTCCGAAGGTCGAATGTCGGAAGTGAGAATTGTGAGAATGTCGGGAGTGAGAGAGTGAGAAGTCCCTTAAACCGGGGACAAATTGATCACGATTTCCAGAATAATGCGGATATTTCCGAAATGTTTAGTTTAATAACTCTGTAAACCCAGATTTTAAAAACCAGTACTGGTGCCAGGGTCACAAAACGTTCTGAAATGTTTTGTTGAAAAATTACTTTAATCGTTAGTTTTTGTTATCCCATCTGTTTATTTTATTAGGCTCATTTAGCAATTCAGCTGTAACAGAGCCGAATTCAATCATGTTCATTTTTATCTCACGATAATTTTTACACAATGTCGCCTTTTTCGACGTGAGAATATTCTTATTCGAATGTTCACAGTTGGACCATACATAGCGGGACTGTTGACATGGGGCTTCAATTATGTGTTATTAATATCCCCAATCACCTATGCAGCAAACCGTATTTGAAGTGAGAGACCATCACATGATGATTGTTGCGTGGACGAAGTAGCTAGAATAACGGACTCATGATGCTCATGATCATTCGCTTAATAGCGGACACGTAACCAATTAGGCTTAATTGTTAGTTTGGAAAACTTCAAAACATACCTTTGGAGCGAAATTGATCCATCTATTTTTTTTGTAGTGCGATATGCACGAAAAGGGGAATTCATTCATTTTTTTCATCTGTGGTAATTAAAATAATAATTCATAGGTTTGATGATACCAAATCTGATTTAACCCATCTACAGATGTAGTCGTGTCTTTCCCATATTTCGATCAGAAATTTGAGCTGCAGGAATTTTGATACTCCAAATGACGGGTTTTGTGTTGTTTTGGGTTCTAGAATCAATTCCCCAGAATTTGTTTCCTTCATATCTTCGGAGTCCGTGGATCGATTCCGATCAAACTTTGAAAGGTTTTCAAATGATACAAAAGTTTCAAATGAAACCTGTCGAGTCCAATTCTGTTCAGCTGTTTCCATGGAAATTAAGGCGCAAAATTAGTTGTTTGGTTAAGAAAAAATTGTATTTCATTTGTTTTATTTTTTGTAAAATTCATTTTTCTCACTTGTTTTAAGACTAATTGTAACTATCTGATTTAAGTGCTCCCGTGGTCGAGTGGTTAGCCTCACACATCATTATGCCGGGGGTTCGGGTTCGATTCTCGTTCTGGTCGGATGATTTTTCGTTAATGAAATTTCTTCCGACTTGCACTACGCACCTTGCCACTCCAGAATACATTCAATACGTGTTATTCGGCATAATAATCTTAACTAAGTACTACTAATAAAAAGGGCGCAGGTAATACATACGTTGAGAAGGCAAAAGGGCCATCCAAGAGGAACTATCTGATTACTATTTCAAATTGTAAAGAATCAGCTGAGTTTGAATTAATACGATTGACCTATATTCATATCGATTTGATGTGTTGAAAATATATTTCTCTACCATAATTAAAATGGAAACGAGAGTGCTCTTCAGAAAAAGATCAATTTTCATGCAATTCGATGAGAACCACTGACGAAAAAAACCTACAGAGGATTATTGAACGTGTCATATAAAAAAGTTTCAAATTTCATTAAATAATTCCACCAAAAATTTCAGTTTGTTTTCTTTGATACTTTTGATCAATTTGTCCCCGGTGACGATACGAATGTTAACTACTACGTGATCTCGCTTCCTCTTTATTTGGGTCGTGTTACCTTTTTTTCTAAATGGAAATATAAATTTTGTTCTCAACAAAGCAACGCATTAATGAATTTTCAGTAATCCTAAAATTAGCAAAGTCTTAGATTATGAAACGTTTTCGAATAGAGCTGCTTTGTCGTTCGAATCGCGGAAGTCCTTCAAGAAACTAAATGCCTCGCAAAAGGCATTGTGCCGCGGGCCTAAATGTGCAGGAACAAGGAAGGAGGCATCTTGACGAACGAACGCGAGGTGATCGAAAGGTGGAGGTGGAGAAAAGAAGGAGGCACTACGATGAACATCTGAACAGCGGGCAGACGGGTGAACAACGTGAACAACGACGACGTATCATTCCCGTCGATGGGTGAAGTTAAGGAGGCCAATAAATAGCTAAAGAACCACAGAGCAGCGGGTCAGGATGTCCTCGCAGCAGAGCTTTTTGAGGGATGTCCGGGAAAACTTGTAGAGTGTATGCACCGGTAGTCTGCCCCAATCTATAAGAAAGGTGATAAGCTGGATTGTGGAAATTGCCGAGCTATCACGGTCCTTAATGGTGCCTACAAAATTCTGTTTCAGATCCTCTTTCGCCGTCTATCGCCAATAGTAAACAAATTTGTGGGAAATTATCGGGCCGGATTCATGCTCGGTTGCTCGACGACGGACCAGGTTTTTATATTGCGGCAGATCCTTCAAAAGTGCCGCGAGTATCATGTCCCTACGCGTCACATACTCACTGATTTCAAAGCCGCATATGATACCATCAACCGATGACAGCTATAGAGAATCATGGACGAACACCGCTTTCTCCGAAGGCTGACAAAATTGATTCAAGCAACGATGAACGATATGCAATGCAGTGTGTGAATCTCAGGCGATCTGTCGGAATCGTTTGAGACTCACAGGGTACTTCGACAAGACGATGGACTCTCCTGTCTGCTCTTCAACGTGGCGCTGGAAGGTGTTATGCAGAGAGCGGTCTTCAACAATTTTCAACAAGTCTAGTCAGTTTATCTGCTTCGTCGATGGCGTGGATATAATCTGAAGAACACATGCGACAGTGGCCGACTTGTATACCTGACTGAAACACGAAGTAGGGCTGATTGGGCTTGGGAGCAATGCGTCTAAGACTAAATACATGCTATTAACTGACAACAACAACAACAACAGCCGTAATATTCGACTACGCATAGACAACGGAAGTTGTGCCTATTATGGGCTCCGCAAATCTTTAAAATCCAACAAACTTCGATCCCGTACAAAGTGTATCATGTACAAATCCCTAATTCGACCGGTTGTTCTCTATGATTCACAAGCACTTGGTCTTTTCGAACGCCGAGTGCTCAGAACAATATACGGTGGTGTACAGGAAAACGGAGTATGGAGAAGAACAATGAAGCATGAACTGGCGCAACTCTACGACAAACCCAGCATCCAGGAAGTTGCCAAGACTGGACGAGTGCGATGGGCAGAGCATATTGCAAGATTGCCGGACAGCAACCTTGCAAAGTTGATGTTCGCATCGAATCCGGTGGGAACAAGAAGAAGAGGAGCCCAGCGAGCGAAATGATTGGACCAGGTTGAGTAGGACTTGGCAGGAATCGGCGCGATCAGAAGTTGGAGAACTGTAGTAAAAATTCACGTTGATCCGTTTTGTTTTGAAAAGTAGCAGGCGGGAAGCTGAGAGAAGAAATTGGATTGTGGACACCCACATTAAAAATCCGACGTGTTCAGGTAATAAAATCGCGAAAGTGGTTAAGTGTACCGTGTATGATGTGCTAAAACGTTTCCGTGAAAATTGTTGTTCGTATGGATCAGATGACGCGCGTCGTAGCTCGGAAGGCTCGGAAGCTGAGATCGAAGGTATTGATAACAATTAAGGCAAACCCGGGACTCTCGGACTACGGCATCACCAAAAAAAAAGACAACTCTAACTAAAGTACCATCCGGAGAATCCGTATGCAAGAAGGTTATCATAATCCCGTGCCTGCAAGTTACCAAACAGAACGCTGAATCAAAATCTGATCGGGCAAAAAACGCGCTCGAAACATGTTCAACAAGGTTTTGACGAAGTACGAAGGATGCATGCTGATGGATGACGAAACGTATGGGAAGATGGATTTAGGACAGCGTTCTTGATTTGGCAAGAGATTTGCAATTGTGGACAGAAAACCAAGATTCTCGTCACCAACAAGACAATGGATTCGAAAATGTATAGGGAAGAGTGCCTGCAGAAAAGTATCCTTAGGGATCAGAAAGGTCCGGCAAAATTTGGACCACATTTGACAAGCTGTCAAAGTCGTGAAGTGCCTCAGAAGTACCGTGACAATGGATTCCATTACATTGAAAAAGACCTCAATTGCCCCTAATCACGCCCAACCGAAAAATATTGGGCAATTGTCAAACGGAAATTGAAGGGTGTCAAAGTGACTCGGGATACTGCAGAAATAGAGATATCGTGGAATAAAATGACCGCTGAGGTTGACCTAGAAGGAGTGAAAACTTTGATGGAGGGTATCTGAAAAAAGTACGAAAATTCATCGAAGCTGTAACGGAATAATACAGCAATTCCAAGCCAAACCGATATAGTGGTTCTTAGATTTTCGTGAAAAGTAGTAATTTTGTTCTTTATCACAAAACATTAAACCTTTTTTTTATTTTTTCCTTAGGGTGACCATTTCCATTTTAGGGTGGTTCGAAAAATCAATTATTTTCACTTTTTCCCCACAATATTTTTTTTCATAACTTTTGAACCACTGAACCGTTCTAGATAATCGATATATCAAATTGAAGCCAATTATTAAAAAATATTGAACCAGCAAAAAAATGGATTTTGTTTTCGTAATTATTGATTGTAGTCCTTTTTTGTTGGTTTCATGGCTTTGAACTAGAGGGCGCTATAATTTTTTATATTTTTTCTTGGAAGCTGAGGATTTTTCCATAACATATCTCGATATCAGAGATGCTATTTTTTCGTTTTCAAGATATTATTTTCCAAAGTTCGAAGAAACAATTTTTTCGCCTTTTTTCGTTACAAATTCATAACTTCTGAACTTTTGGACCGATTCAGATGATCGACATATCAAACTGAAGCTCACGAGTCAGTTTTCTTTGAAAAAAGTTTGCATTTGGCAAAAAAATTGATTTTCGTTTTTATAATTATTGATTGAGTCAGTTATTCATAGTTTTCTCGGTTAAAGATAGAGGGCGCTATATTTTTTATATTTTTTCTGGAATGCTGAGAATTTTTTACATAACATATCGCGATAAATATCGTTCAATATTCCTATGTGACTAGACTAGACCTATGCGGCTAGAGTCCAATCTTCCCGCAAGTGTGATATTTTTTTCAAATAAAGTTAGTTTATTGACTTCAGTTTAATATGTCGATCATCTAAATCGGTTCAGTAGTTTAAATGTTATGAATTTTAGCAAAAAGTCATTTTTGGTTAAAAGGGGAAAATGATTTTTTGGACTATTGGTTAACTTTGAAAAATCATATCTAAAAAACGAAAAAATAGCAACTCTGATATCGAAATATGTTATGTAAAAAAACCTCAGTTTTCGAGGAAAAATATAAAAAAATGTAGTGCCCACTAGTCCAAAGCCATGAAAACAACAAACCACAAAAACTACAATCAATAATTACGAATCAAAAACAAAATCCATTGTTTTTTTGCAAGTTCAATATTGTTCAACAAAAGGCTCATTGGCTTCAATTTGATATGTCGATCATCTGAATCGGTTCTGTGATTCAAAAGTTATGAATTTTTGAAAAAAGTCATTTTTGGGAAAAAGTTGAAGAAAATGATTTTTTCGGGCCACCCTAAAATGGAAATGGTCACCCCAACAAAAAAATAAAAAAAAACGGGTCAATAAAGAACAAAACTACTCTTTTTTATGGAATAATAAGATGACGAAAAACTTCACGTTTTTCGAAACCAGCGAATAAACGACTAGATAGTTGAGGAAGCTACCAGCAATCAAAAACTATCAGCTACATTTTCCGTTAGAAAAAAAGGCAATAAAACATCCCGCGTTGTGTGAAGAATCTACATTACTGCGGAAAATGAATGCGATATAAGATCCGGAGAGCCCGACACAAACACCACTTCCAACGTCTTCAATGGTGGCGGAAATAAAATCTTGCACCGAGATGGCCACGTTAGAGGAGTACTCACAAACAGTTCTCACATACTGTGTTTACTCCAAGGAGTTATGACCTTCCTTTGCTGTGTAGTGAAATCCAAGCACAACGTGAGAAAAATTATAAAATTGCTTTGAAAATCCTGTACAATTCATTTGAGCTACATCCAATGCTTCGGAACGTCTGTTTTTGAATAACGGCTTAGCGAAAATACCAAACCTACATTGATTGGTTTTCCTGAAGCAATGCACTTTTCAAAAGTACGGAATCGCTGATGAATGTTGTATTGTACTATTTTTTTTTTTGCCAAGAAAAGGCACTCAGAAGATTCAACGTAAAATCGCATCTTTTTGACGTAGGACTACGTCTTACATTAGGGGGCCAAAGAAAACAGGTCACTTTTTTATGAAATAAAGTTAACATTAATAACTATTTTTGCTGCGAATGGATTTTAACGATTTGCATACCAATCGAATCGGAAATTTTCTAAGGTTTGATATGCTATACATTACAATCCCATAGTCTGTATATGGTTTGAATTGATGGAAATTGGAAGTATTCCCATTTCCCCATACATTTGTTCTGTCCATTTGTGTGCTTTCCCGAACAGAGCTGTCAATAACGGGCAACTTATGCAGCCGCTAGAATTGAGACAACGAAGGGGGATAGCGAATATCCCTTCCGTAGTAAGTAAGCTTTCGCTAGCGTATAAGTATTGCATCTCCTCTGAGGAAAATTCTCAGAATCTTTCTGTGCCCGAAACAACGAAGGTCGCTTATTCTGCTCGTTTTGTGTTTTATGTTTCCCCTCGAGCTGTGAACGCTAGCGAATATTTCACTTGAAGTGCATCTGGCATTGCAATTAACACAACCATCCGAACTATGGCAACGCAGGCGAAAAAAGAGAAGAGTGCATATGATCATAGCCATCAATGTATGGCTTCGAGTGTGTTGCTTGTTTTCGTTGCGCGAAACTTAGAACTTGTTCATTTCCTGTACATGTGATTATCACACCTTCGATACTTTTAGTTGCCATTCGTATTTGCTCTCGTGCACATCGGCTCAGTTCTGATGCAACCAGCTCCTAGCTTTGTTGACGGTTTTGACCGAGAGTCGAGAAACGATTTTTCGTAAACGGCCATTCTCGCGATGTTCCATTTTTATTGCTGTAAATGTGTGCATCTGTCAGACGCGTGTTTGATGCTTGTTGAATGGCGATGCACGGAAGATGCCTCTCGTTAAATGCTCAGTGCAATGCGTGCATTGACATAAGGAAACCAATTGTGACATATGACCAATTATTGTATTGTTCTCGCAAAGGCAAGAAAGAATCGTTGCTTCTCAAAATGATTCTACAAAATCACGCAAGCCCTTAAACCTTTTCTGGGTCCCCAGAACTTTTACTAAAGAGTTATTTATGAAATTTCGACGTATTCGCAAATAATATCCAAAATGATAAGCCAACAAATTAAAAAGATTGCGTAATCCTACGTCTTAAGCGGTCGTGTCTCGGATACAACCCCTCGATTTCTCGTATTATATTAGTTACGATATAAACTGCGTGATGCTTCCTATGATTTTTGAAATGTACATGGAATGAAAACGTTCATTTTAATATCGTTGAAAATACCTGTTTTTATTAATTTATTAATTTATTAAATCTGGCGATAATTCGACCTTAAAGAGACGTTGAATCGTATCAATCAGCAATATGCAGAAATATTTTCATTCAGTTGATGAACGACTTTGGAAAATCGGACACCACTAGAAGCAATCCGAATTAATGTGTAACTGTTTCGGAATGATATCTACAATATCGAAACTTGGCAACCGGGCCAAACCGCGCAACTTCATCATTATCATTACATTCATTCAAATATGTTGCGTAACACAACAGTTCAACGAATACAAAACAGCGCTTGCAGAAAATGGTATACATCCATATGTTCGACTAAGGCAATTTTTTTCGATCATACCCAAATACTCTAAACCAAGCCACTATCGTATTGAACCATACCCGGCATGTTTCATGCAATGTTATTTCTTCTAAGGATTCGGGAAACGTCTACTCCACACTTATTACTTCCCTTACTCAACACCACCACCAAGATGGCGCCACGTGTGGTTTGCTGACGGTGGCCATGTGCAGCCAAGTGCCCATTCATACGCACACACGGAACCTGCCTGTGTTCGTTGCGTGTGTAGTGATTTATTCCGTCACAAGACTCGAGACTGTATTGGTTCAACTCCGACAGCCAAAGTCTGGGCTGGTGTTGGTGTCGCACAAGCGAAACGAGGCCGTGTAACATATCGAATTGGAATACTCGCTTGCCGAAGCAAGCGAGCAACCAGAGAACCAACGGACAGTTACGAGCTTCGCGTTCGGCTGGCGTAGTCGCTGTTTTGTGTTTCCTCCTGCGTTTGACAGTTATGTGTGTTTTATAGCTTTTGTTTTAAATTAGGCTTTTAATCGTCTATCACCAAAAGATTATGTTGCGATAGCGTTGTATCGTCGTGTACCCCGTTCTCAATGTGTCTTGCAAAGTGTTCCTCTAGTGCATTGAATTTTCGATAAGGTGAAAGTGATATCATTCGTGGTTTGCAGCTGTGGCTGCGGTGTGTTTTGTGTTAGGAGACAAGAGTTGTGCTAATTAACGATAAGAAATACGCCAGTGTTGAAGCTCTCTGAGTTTAGAAACCATAGCAGCGTGATTTGTGTCCTATACCTTGTGTTATGTGGTTGATATTGTAGCATCTGGAAGCAGAAAAATAAAGTAAATAGTAAATACAGTTAATCGCCAACACTCACGTTACAAACACGAATACACACATACGCGACGGATTTACATCAGAGCCTACTAATACGGGTGTTGGCGGGGAAAGCGGCAAACAGTGGAATACCGAAATAGCGCATCGTGCGTACGTACGTACGATTGACGATCGCTGAGGAGGAGGAGCGGCTTTCCGCGCCTTGTCTCGTGCAAACGGTGCAAGCAAGTGTTGCAAGGTTAAGTGACCCGATACTGGTTGCCGATAGCGCCGAGTGAAAACGGTGAGTTGTAGACGGGAAGTGGTTTATGTTTTGAGATAAGGAAAGTGTCCCGCGCGTCAACTGGTTTGTGCAGCTGATAATAAGCTTGTAAGCTTGTAAGCTTGTAATATGAATGTCAATTAGGTTCAATCTTCTCCGACCACACTTCGTTGGCCAGTACATAATTTTTATGTTTATCGATTGCATATTGGGTATGTGCATGTTGTGTTCGCAACGGCATGCCTGTTATGTGTTTATGATTGGTTCGCATATGTTGAGTAATTCTATCGGAAATTTCCACCGTCTGAAGGGGAAAGCGATATAAAATGCGGACGGTTCTCTGAATAAACGATGGAACAGTGTCATGCCGAGAATAGGATAGTATATCGAACTTATCGCCGGTAAGGGCCCAATCAGATGGAAATCACTACAGATGGAAAATCCCAAAACGATATAAAGTTCAAAATAACTGGCATAGGTTTTTAGTGGGAGGTCTGCTATAAATAGCAGACACTGACGAATGACGCGTTGGGCATTGTTATCCGACTTTATGTTAATCTCTCAACCGAATAGTTATACAAATTTCTTGATCGTATTTAAAAACGAAAAGTAAGCGAAACTCTATGAAATTATCAGGTACTAGCTGATCCGGCAAACTTCGTCTCGCCCAAAATTGATTTTTGATACGAATTCACATTTTCTTACTAAGTAAACGTTCGTGGGTCCAATCGCAGAACTGTTCATTGATTGATCTTCAAATTGACCGTTTAAAATTTCCTTCTACTATAAGTGTCATAGTATGTACTTCTACCAGTACTCGTCATTATAATATCAAATTATTTTCAGACACAATTCACGTTCAATATTTTTCGATCGCTTGCAAATAACATGTTTCTCCGTTTTATAGAATACACGTTTGATACAGAAAATATAATGAAAAGAAGACATTTATAATTGGACGATTCCTTCTTCGGGTTTCACGCTTACCAACACATTTGGCGATCCGTTTTTATTTGTATAGTTAAAATATATAGAAGTGCGTTTTCTATCCTGAAAATCATCTTCAACTTTCGAACAATGCTCAATTTCGTTAGCGCAAACTTCCAATGGACTAACAACGTTTATCACGATGCTATTGCTAAACAAATGGGAATTCGATTTTCCGAATTTTCCTTCATAGTTTTCCGAAAATTTTCAATTTTCATGTTTGGCTGGAATATGGTTGATTGAAATATGTGTAACATTTTTATGGGTCCCTCCTGCCCCTAACAGAGGCGAGAGGAGTGTTAAACCATCATTGAAACATTTCTCGTACCCAAAAATCCTTCACATGCCAAATTTGGCTCCATTTGCTTGATTAGTCCTCGAATTATGCAGAAATTTGCGTTTCATTTGTAAGGCAGTAGGGGAGAAGTGTCGAATCAGTATAGAAACATTAATGCCCCCTAAAACCTCCACATTAGGATTGGGCGATCTTGGATCTATTTTCAGAAGATCGATCTTTTCCATTTCGATCTCCGATTTTTTGGATCGATTCAATGTGGTCGACAAAATCGTGAAAATGGATCTTTTTCCTTCGATTTTTTAGATCTCACATTTTTTTCCTGTGTACATCGATTTTAATCTCACTACCTGACAAATTTTACAAACATAAGGTCAACATTTGGACAGCTTTCGAGGATATAAAATGAGTGAAAATTAAAAATAAATGAATAGGATTGCGCGATCTTGGATCGATATTATGAAGATTGATCTCTTTCTCTCCGATTTCCGATTTTTTGGATGTATTCTTTTTACTCCAAAAAAAGTCGCGAAAGTCGATTTTTTCTTTTCGATCTTCCCGATCTTTTTGATCGTTGAGAGAAAATGTAAATTTGTTTTTCAGTTAACATTGATTTTACTCTCCCCGAGAACCACTTGGCGAATTTGGATTTTGGATCCCTTTCAAGGTTGTCAAATCAGTGGTAAAGTTAAGTTAAGAGAAGTTAAGAGAAGCATTTTTGTAAGTTTGATCATTACAAAAGAAGAACTGAACTACTAGAACTGGGTCTACTACCAAGATTTCGACTAACTGCCAGACGTATGATCGAATTAGTTTCAACGGAATTATTATCTGCGGAATTCTGGATGTATATCCGTTGTTGAATTTCTAATAATAATTTTCAAATAATTTATTCCATTAAATAATTCCATGACGGTTCAAGATGAACGCCCTGGAAAATACATTTTTTGTTGTTTTTTTTTGTATCTTTCATTCCGAGAATCAAAATGAAATGCTTTTGATGTTTGAATAGAAATGTGAAATGTTTATTCCATGTTCAAAGAAAATACACTTATATAGAACAAATACATAAATTGGAAAATGTATATTCGATTTTTAAAAGATCGATTCAGTAATGATTCTTTGGTACCGATTTAATCAGTGAATCGATTTCTGCACCGTTTAGAAAATCGATCCATCAAGATCGATCTTTTTCTAAAGATCGCCCAATCCTACTCCACATGCCAAATTTGGTTCCATTTGCTTGGACAGTTCTCGAGTTATGCGCATCTTCTCTCCTTAGAGAGAAGGAGAGGAGTGTCAACCACCGTAACAACATTTATTGACCCCTAAAACCTCTATGTGCTAAATTTGGTTCCTTTTGCTTCATTAGTTCTCGAGTTATACAGAAACTTGTGTTTCATTTGTATGGTAAATTTTTAAGGAAAATACACTATCGGTTTCCTAGGGCGTATTTTGTCGATTATTCAAATTGAAAACCTGTATATGAGGTAATCCAGATTTATTAATCTGGATTAATCAGGTAATTTCAGATTAAACGCACACGCGACAAATTTTAATAACTTCTACAAAAGTGAACCGATTTTAATTTTAAAAAACGAAAATAAAGCTTATTTGAGGACAAACGGTAAACGAAATTCTTCATGCACAACTCCAACATTACGACTTCGATGCTGTTGAGTTATTTCTTCTCTAAATTCCTCCAAATTTTGTAGCTTATTAATATAGCAACGGTCCTCCACGTGCCCCAGAGGAAGTAATCGACGACAAAAATGTTGAAATTTTTACCATAAGGGGACAAATTTTCATAAAGGTTTCGGTTGTTCAAATAATACGATTTCACTAAAAATACACGTTCTTGTAAATTGTACATCTTGACACTAAAAACCATCCGATCAGACTGAACGAGTACCCGAATATTATCGTCCCGAAGTGGGGAATGCAGTGTTACCATCGACGGAGCGAAAAAAAATTTATAAGGAGTTATTCGATTTTTTTGCGTGAGCGTTTGATCTGAAGGACCCTGTAGTTGAAAATTCACCAGCGAAATTTAAAAAGATAGAAGTTGTAGAGCGGTTAGGGAGCTTTAATTTGGTTGATAGAAACATTCAAGTTTATTATGACTTTTTTGGATAAATTTAAGAATAACACCTTTAAAACACTAACATTTAAGTTTTTCACTTGTAGAATCCATTAATTTGGAAGTTTCACATCTGTATCTTGTATGGAAGTTTATCATCCTTCAAATGGAAGCAACAGAATTTTTCTACGTAAAAAATTACAAAATAAAGTGTCCGAAATTTGAATTCAATCTGTCCGAAATTTGATTTAGTGTCCGAAGTTTGATTCTTATTCGCTTCATTTGAAAAGCAATTTTTTCGATGATTTTCTTTTGTTTTCAATCAAATAGGTACCAAAGTAGAAAGCTTAAAAGCATATTGAATTAATTCATTAAAAATATCTACCAAATAATACCTGTGCCTAATGTTTAGATCTGTTTTCTGCATCATATGCCTTAAGCGTCCGAAATATGATTCGATACGGTATACAGTGGAAATAAATTGGAGACTATATATAATCTGTATTAACAAGCATCATCTTCTTCTCGGATGGCCCTAACGTTCCCAGTGGAACTTTCGCCTTCTCAACGTAGGTATTACTTGCGACATTTTTATCAGTAGTAGTTAGCTGAGATTTCTATGCCGGATAACAACTCCTTGAGTGTATTCTGAGGTGGCAAGCTCCAGAGAATACACATGACCACACTGCAAATCGGAAGAAATTTCTTTGACGAAAAATCCCCCAGCCAGAACGGGAATCGAACCCGAACCCTCGGCATGATAATGTGGGACGCTAACCATTCGACCACGAGAGCACATATAAGTTCTTATAAAAATGACGCAAGTAATACTACGTTGAGATGTCGACGATCCTGTCTAGGAATGGCAGTTTAAGAAAAAAAGTATGACTTTACGAATCTAACGGGTGAGTAAAAAGTAGCGGTTCTAAATGAAAACACCTTTGGTAATTTTTTTTTAAATTCAATGGTCCTATCCAAGCATCCGAAAGGCGTCTTCTCGGAGGAAACTCTGTTCCGCGACCTTCACCATAAACAAACGAAAACACATTTAGCACGAACAACGCTCACAAAGAGAACAGAATCACTCATAGTTTCTCTCTCTAGCGCGTGTGACGAAAAACGTGACACGAATTGATTCCCGCTACTTCTGACTCACCCGTTAGTACACACAAGAGTCGTATGTGGTACATTGAAGACCGAATATCCAGAGGGCAACATCCTGTTTCGGGTTCCAGACTCGACAGGATTGCTTGAGGTTTTGTTGAGACGACAATCGTCGTTCTTTTCATCTATCAAGCAAAAAAATGCTCTATGTATATTTCTTCGAAGAGGTTTCCTTGCAGAAAACTGTTATAACGTCCATCTGATCGACCTTTTGTTTCCAACGAGAAGTCATTGCGAAAAGATATCGCAGGGAATTGTATCGGACGACTGGTGAATAGTTTCAATACCCTTCGTTGGTGATCGAAGTTGTCGCTACTGATTCTGCCCAGAAAAGTTTTGACAATTTCGCCTCCTACAACATGCATTTCGCTCGTCCTACCATCGTGCGGTTGACACGTTCCGCAAGCCTATCTGGACCGTTGTCCTTCAACGCTGACGCTCAGTCGTTTTTTGGAAGTCCTTGTAGCGTTGCAACACTTCTTGAGGAACGTATTTTTTTCGTGTCATGTCATCGAAAACTGACAAATAATCTCGGCATCCTACTAGTGAGTTTTTTTTTCCATTGGTCCAACGATACCCGAATGAACCAATACAAGAACTTCATAAGCGCGGTACCCAATATGATTGAATGGAAGTCGCGTTTACTTCCCGAAGACACAGGTTTTGCATTGGTCAGTGTCGGTTCCATCGAATTGGATTCCTTCTGCCATGTCATTCCGTAGTTTTATCAGATTTCGTGATATCAAATGACGCTTGTATCACAAATCTGCCGATACACTCGGTGTACATGCTAGCACCATTCGTGGTTTTTGGTCTGACTTGAACAAATTGTCCAAACAACATCTTGTTGGGATAACCTTACAGATTGGATTGATGATTTTGCAACCTGTCCTGGTTAGTGTTACAACATGGTCTTGTTCAATTATCTTACCTACTAAGAGTAAGTTTACTGCCAGGTCCGAGATTAGCTCTAAAGGGTGTGTCACATCAAATTGCATCACGGAAAAAACGCTGTAGAAATTTAATTTTTAGGAATTATATCTTCAGCTTTCGCTTATAATCAGATAAGAGTGTATAGATCACGTTGGCCATGCTTCACTGTCAATTTTTCGTAAATTTGGAAAAATGTCGTCGAACGAAAAAGAGCGTCGTGAATTAATCCTGTGCACTCATTTCGAGAATCCGGAGTTGTCACATCGGGACATCGGTAAGATGCTGGTCAGCAGAGTACTAAAACGATACTTCGAGAACCTAACCATCGACCGGAAGGTGAAGAACGGCAAAAATGGATGCTCCGTCAGTGAAAAAGATCACAAGCGCGTAGTTAAGCAGTTTAGACGTGATCCGAGAAGTTCGGTCCGGGATGTCGCCAATAAGCTGAATTTGTCAAGTTCATTCGTCCAGCGGACCAAGCAGCGGGAGGGCCTGCGTACATACAAGGTTCAGAAGGCTCCTAACCGCGACGAAAGGCAAAACATGGTGGGGAAGACGCGAGCCCGGAAGCTGTACACCGAAATGCTGACGAAGCCGCATTGCCTGGTAATGGACGACGAAACCTACGTCAAAGCGGACTTTCGTCAGCTGCCGGGCCTGTTGTTCTTCTCCGCAGAGGACAAATTCAGCGTTCCGGAGGGGATTCGCAAGCAGAAACTATCCAAGTTTGCCAAAAAGTACATGGTGTGGCAAGCGATCTGCCCTTGCGGAAAGCGGAGCGCCCCCTTCGTGATGACCGGCACGGTAAACGGGCAGGTTTACCTTAAGGAGTGCCTACAGAAGCGCTTACTACCACTATTGAAGCAGCACGAGGGCCCGACCATCTTCTGGCCGGATCTCGCTTCGTGCCACTATTCAAAGGACGTGTTGGAGTGGTACGAAGCCAACGGGGTCACCTTCGTGCCAAAGGAAATGAACCCGCCCAACGCGTCGGAGCTTCGCCCAATAGAGAAATATTGGGCGATTATGAAGCAGGCCCTCCGGAAGAACCCAAAAGTTGTCAAATCGGAGGCGGACTTCAAGAGAAAATGGATTTCTGTTCAAAAAAAACTACAACCTGACGTTGTACAGAACCTTATGGACGGGGTAAAGAGGAAGGTGCGAGCATACGGGCTTGGGCTCGAAGTATGAATACAAAGAAAATGCCAAAAGTTGTTTAATAGTTTTTATTTTACTGTCTAAAATTTTCAAAAGGATCGGTCTACTGGGCAAATTTCTACAGCGTTTTTTCCGTGATGCAATTTGATGTGACACACCCTTTACATTCTTCACCTTAATTACATCCGGATTGCACGTAGACTGAAGTTCCGTTGATTTTTTCACGACAATCCTCATGGCACTCTTACAGCAACGCCACGTTTTCAATCAAATGCCTTACCGAGCTGGAAGCAAAATGCAAAAATACCAGAAATATCAGAAATTTCCAATCCCAACACCACAGGGCGATACTTCTCAACAGAATATTATGGGTTGTTTACATTTAATGATATTCAACAGGCAATAATATAGTAATTATCGAGTAAAGTAGTGAAGTGCAGTAACTAACAATGCGAAACAAATACAGAATAACCCGGATTATCCGCGGAATAGTCGGGCTAGGTCACCGCGTATAACGCAATGAAGGGGTGAAATAAGGTGTAAACACGAAAAAAGATGTTTTATCATGAAAACTATGTTTCATCAAAACAGAAAGCATTAAACTATCCATCTGTAACGTCGTGTACACCAATGTTCAGATAATGTGAAAGCCATGACCAAAACAAAAGCGCAGGACGCTACCACTCAATGACAAATTTCGGGAAGGCCTATACAATTACTAGGAAACTCGCTTTCGCGGATAATCCGCATCGCGGATAATCCGCATCGCGGATAATCGAGGTTCTACTGTATTACTTTTGTTACTTTCGAGAACAACGACGAATAACAATATTCACCTTCACCAAATAAAATCATTGCAAGAATATGTTCGTCCTCTACTTAAGGAAATCGTTAATCGGATAAATCATTAACAATCTCTTCTTATTTTCGCATAAGTGGTGACCATCAATTATGCATTAGTCACTTGTCTGACTGCCTCCTCGCCGCATTAGGTTAAATCGCATAAACATGTAGTGATATCTAACGTTATTTACTCCGTTCTGTGTTTGTGTATGTTTTCACTCACGTCGATACCATAAAAACGATAGCAAACGAATAGCGATAGCAAAGATGTGCTTTTGCTTCTAAACAACAATGGGGGGTAATAAATTAATAAAAAGAAAGGGAAATCCCGTGAGCTCTTTCCAGCGCAGAGACTGATACTTACTCTAATGTCGGTTACACAGAGATGTTTGTTATGATTGTTTGACAAATGATAATCATGCCCAGAACTACTATGTCGGATAAGTTGGAAATAATAAAACGATCTCTCAATCACGTGGTCACGTTGATGTTGAGTGTAGATTCGGAAACCATCAAAGCCTGCCCCACCACTCGGAGGCTATTAAAATAATTCTGATCGGCATCGAGCGGATCAACACTCAATCATCGTTTTTTTTTCATTTGCAAATGACGGTGGCAGCCGAGCTACTTCAGGTAGAAACAAATTTGTATCGTTCGACAGGGGTTCACATTGAGATTGTTTATTTTTATAACACGTTCACGTGTGTAGCAGTTCCACAACGTGCCGTTGCGAATGCCCTTGTACGGGATATTTAGGTTGTGAATTTTGAATAACTATGGAGTAAAATTTCATCAATTAAGTGCAATTATAGTTGTCATTATCACCTTCCTTCTCACAGGGTAACGGTCATGTGACGCACAACCGCATGATGTTATGATAACAGATATGATTTCCACGGCTTCTACATTCGAAGGCGAAAACAGTCGCCGTAGCAAATCGCAAAGCAAAGTGTGAACCCGAGACTGATTGGCCTCGCCAGGCGAATGAAACAAATGTGTAGGGAAGACAGAAGCTCCGATAATCGTGTTGGCAAACAGCGATTTGTAGATGTAAGCATAAAATTTGCGCGCGAATCGCGAACACCGTTCTTGGCAGTGTTTGTGATGCTACAGTTCGACTTATTACTTTGCTGGTTTTCAAACGTATAGCCCGTGTGAAGGATCCCGATAGCCCCAACTAGCGATGTCCGAATAATCGTTCGATTGATCGATTAATCGAATACTGACTGCACAAATCGATTATTAATCGAATGATTACAGGTCGGACTCGATTATATACTCACTTGATTATATATGATTCGATGAAAACATGAGGAAAAATATAATATTTCAACGTTAAGGTGAAATTTAATTGGCTATTATGAGTACAGTGGAATAAGAATCGTGATTTTTAAAGATTTTGATTGAGCTCTCATCAGAAGTTATTTGTAACGATATTGCGGCGGAATTAAGAGAGATAGAAGTTGTGTTTCAAAGAACAAATTACAGAGCGGTTTCCGATGTCCGAATAATCGTTCGATTGATCGATTAATCGAATACTGACTGCACAAATCGATTATTAATCGAATGATAACAGGTCGGACTCGATTATATACTGACTTGATTTTATATGATTCGATTATATACAGTTTGATTTTTTTTATGTTTCAAACATGAGGAAAAATATAATATTTCAACGTTAAGGTGAAATTTAATTGGCTATTATTAGTACAGTGGAATAAGAATCGTGATTTTTAAAGATTTTGATTTAGCTCTCATCAGAAGTTATTTGTAGCGATATTGCGGCGGCATTAAGAGAGAAAGAAGTTGTGTTTCAAAGAACAAATTACAGAGCGGTTTGAGATCTTTAATTTGGATGATAGAAACAATCAAGTTTATTACGATTTTTTAGTTAGGATTAATAATAACACCTTCAAAATCACTATCTTTTAAGTTTTTACCTTCCAAAATGTGATTCAAATGGAAAATTAAATCCACTAGTTTAAATGTTTCACAAATATATCTTGTACTACATCTTTCAAATGAAAGCAACATCGTCCTACGTAACATACTTTCCGAAATAGAGCCAGTTTGAGGCAAACAGATGTAGCTGTTGGTTTTTTCTTTTTAGTCAGGGAAAAGACGATATCTAGCGTTCTGACCAACTGCGCACTGCTTCCCGCGCCCGACTGGCTCAGTACTTTTTATTAACAGCTTTTGTTTACTATCACAATTTCTTATTTACTAACTGAATTTTTCGGGTCGCGCTAGAATCGTACGCACACGTTTCCGTGGTGCTGACTCGGCGCGAACCCCTGTTGTACAATCAAACCGCTATGTTGAACTTGTCCCCCGGAAATTTGGCGAATAAACAAAAACTAAAGTGGGGCCGGTTCGACATAAGCGAAACTTATAAATTAAATAAGGGCGCTTCACAGATCCCGGAACCAGAAGTGCAATAACTCTGTCATTGTTGTAATTCGACCATATGGATTTTTTTTGTTTATTTTTTCATGTGAGAAAGGCGATGAATCAAAAACTAAATTCTTCTTTTTTATTCAAAAAACCAAAAATATATGTATAAATAAAAAAAATAGTGTTTTGACTCAATTATATACAGTGAAAAGAAATCGGAGATTGTATATAATCGAGTTCGCCCTGTACTACGCAACCAACCCAAATTCCGGTTTGGTAGCCAAAATTGGGTCGAATATAATGTCGTCAGTGATCGACTCCAAATAGTCCCACCTTGCAATCGTTTCATCGACCTTTTGTATGTGTTTGATCGACAATTTGACGTCACTTTTTTGCCAACATGTGTTTGCACTGCTTGCAGCGATGATTGTTCCATATTATAGTTGTATTTGTAATGTTTCGAAGTAAACAGAAAATAAATGAAACACTATTGATCACCAATGTTGTGGTCAGAACCGCAGGGCATATGAAGATGTCCCTGTCGCAATGTGAGGCAGTTAATTTGTCTTGACAGACGGCGAGAAACAAAGAGAAGGTGTAAATAAAAACATCACAAAGCGAACAGAATCAAAGGTAGAGGTGAAAATACAAGGTACAAGAATTATAAAAAAATAGATTGAATTAGGGATTATTTCCATTGCTATTTGTAAGTAGTAAATGAGTTGATTACTTGAAAATATGTTTAACTGTGAAATTCCCTATAGGAAACATTATAATTGTATCAACAAAACCGAATCATATTTGCAAGAGGTGTCACACGGATTCAGAAACTAAATTTGTAAGGTTTAAAAATAATTCAAGTTTGAACTGTAAAAAAAAAACAAATATAATTTCAGCTTTGATCAGGCTAAAAACTAGCTGATTTGCATCGAATTGATGGAAGAAATCCGAACAAAATCAAAGAAATTTAACCTCAAAAGATGGATTCGGAAAAAAGAGATTGCCTGATGTGCAATGCTCCCAACGAAATCTGCGATATGGTGCAGTGCGATACGTGCGAGCTGTGGGCTCATTACTCGTGTGCTGGCGTTACGGAAGCAGTGAAGGAGAAGGAGTGGAACTGCAGCAAATGCGTTAACACGCTGCAGGCTCCGAAAATTCGGAAAACTACAAGGAGCGATGCCAAAAAGACGACAGGACTGAAAACGAAGAGCGATTGTGGATCGTCCGTTAGGTCTGTTTCGGAGAGCGTCGGAACGCTTGAAGATTCGTTGAGAAAATTGGAGAAGGAGCAGCGTGCGAAAGAAAAAGCCTTAGAGGAGGAAATGATCCTGCGTGAAAAGCGACTCGAAATGGAAAGAGCTCTGCAGGAAAAACGTCGACAAAGAGAGAAAGAGTTTATGGAGAAGCAACTGCAGCAGGACAGGGAACTAAAAGAGCGTCAGCTGCAAGAGGAGCGCGAGATGCTGGAAAATGAATTGGCTGAGGAAAAATCCTTTCAAGATCGACGCAAAAGGATGTTCGACGACTTCTTGAAGGCGAAAAAGGCCGTCTCAGAACCGGCTCTTGACGACGAAAGCGCTGTCGGTGATGCAAAGGAGGAAAATGAAACGTTCACCGAGAAAAAGGTGAAATTTTGGTTGAAAAAACAGTCTGTCACGAAAAACTATCCACCGACTGCATCGAAGCAGGAGGATCAGATAGCTGGTCCGTCCAAACAACAGGATCAGATAGCTGGTCCGTCCAAGAATGTTCCAGTTACACGTGAAGAGAATAAAGAAGATGTAGCCGAAAGTGAGGATGAAGACGATGATGACACCGAAGATGATAGCGAGGAAGAGGTGGGTGAAGCAGAGTTGCAGCTGTCTCGAGAGGAAAGGGAGTTACTTGCTCGTCTGCTGACCGGAAAAAAGCAAAAGCAACCGTCGGTGAAGAAGCAACAATCGTCGACGAAGAAGCAGCAACAAAGGCGTTCGCAGCAAATGGATGTATGTGTCCAGAAGTTGTCCAGAGAACAGATAGCCGCTCGACAAGCCTTCTCCAAAAACCTGCCAGTTTTTAGGGGTGAACCAGAGTTGTGGCCTATTTTTATTAGTAGTTACGAGTACACCACGCAGGCGTGTGGGTTCTCAAATTTGGACAACCTGAAGCGGTTGCAGGATAGTCTGCAGGGGAGTGCATTAGAGGCTGTAAGGAGCCGACTTGTTCTACCCGACTCTGTTCCTGATGTTATCGATGATCTTCGACGTCTTTTCGGCAAACCAGAAATACTTCTCAAGATGTTGTTAACAAAGGTGCGCGGCGCTCAAGCTCCGAAAGCTGATCGTCTGGAGTCGTTCATCCAGTTCGGAATCACGGTGAAGCAACTATGTGATCACCTTGAGGCAGCTCACCTGTCGGACCATCTTAATAATCCGATGTTGGTGAACGAACTAGTCGACAAACTTCCGTCCAATTATAAACTGGAATGGGTCCGGTATAAGAGACAGAATAGAGGAACGCCGCTACGCGTTTTCACTGATTTTATGAACGACATCGTTTCCGATGTGTCGGAAGTGTCCGAGTTCTCGGCGCTCAGTCTGAGCGAAGTTTCGTCTTCCGAGAAAGGAAACCCAAAGAAAAAAGAGTTCCTTCATGTTCACGGTTCAATCCCGAATGAATCCGAGGGTTTGACGATGTCAAAGACGCTCAAGCCTTGTTGGGTTTGCAAGAGAACAGATCACAAGTTGCGATTCTGTGACGATTTTAAAAAACTCAGTGTCATAGATCGACTGAAAACAGTGGAGCAACATAAACTCTGCGCGCTGTGCCTGAATAACCACGGCAAAAGTCGATGCAACTTCAAAGTTCGATGTAATGTCGTCGGATATCAAGGAGAACATCATCCTTTGCTGCATCGAGCCGAGGGAACCGTCCAGCTGCTTAATGTAGAGTGTCATGCCCACGGACTATTAAATCGTGCCGTTATCTTTCGTATGGTGCCAATTACACTCTATTTCGGAAACTACGCGATAGATGTTCTGGCCTTTTTGGACGAAGGTTCATCCACAACACTTGTAGAGGAGTTCGTAATCAACGAATTGAATGCGGAAGGAGTTATTGAACCGTTGGTCGTTACGTGGACGGGCAATGTAAAGCGCTACGAGAATCAGTCGAAGAAGGTGGATCTCAAGCTCTCGGCTAGAGGATCCCGTGAAATATTCCCGTTAAAGAATGTACGTACGGTGGAAGTGTTAAAGATGCCGAATCAAGCGATGCAGTTTGAGAAGATCGGAAGTCGTTATCCACATTTGAAGGGGTTGCCAGTATTGAGTTACGCTTTGGAAGAACCTCGTATTATAATCGGTCTAGACAACTTGTACGTATTCGCTCCTTTAGAAACGCGCGTCGGCGAGCCTGGTCAGCCGATCGCCGTTAGGTCTAAGTTAGGGTGGACCATCTATGGGCCAGAAACTCCTGCAGCAGTTGTCGTTGCGGAAAATTATGTGAACGTTCATTCCATTGAACCGATCAGCAACGAGGATCTCCATGAGATGCTGCGGACCCAGTACTTGCTGGAGGACACCGGTTCTCTTTGCATCGCAGTCCCAGAGTCCATTGACAACCTTCGCGCACGTAAAATTCTCGAATCAACGACGCTACGGATCGGCAATAGATTCGAAACGGGTCTACTGTGGCGTGAAGACAAGAGAAGATTCCCGGACAGTTATCCGATGGCGGTCCGACGGATGAAGGCGCTAGAGAAAAAAATGGAGAGAAATCCGGAGCTTCAACAAAATATCCACCAACAGATAGAGGAGTATGAGGCGAAGGGTTACGCGCATAAAGTAACGAAGAAGGAGTTAGCTGGAACAGAGAAGAATGCGGTGTGGTATCTTCCCTTGAATGTGGTGCTCAACCCACGAAAACCTGGCAAAGTTCGTCTAGTGTGGGACGCAGCAGCCTCGGTGGATGGCATTTCGCTCAACACCGACATACTAAAAGGTCCCGACATGTTGCAGTCTCTGCCGTCGGTGATCAACCAGTTTCGCGAACGGCGAATCGCGTTCGGTGGGGACATACAAGAAATGTACCATCAGATACGCATACGGGCGGAAGATAAACAGGCTCAGCGGTTTCTGTTTCGGTCTAATCCTGCCGATGTTCCGACAGTGTATGTCATGGACGTGGCTACGTTTGGGGCTTCCTGCTCCCCCTGTTCGGCGCAGTTTATCAAAAATTTCAACGCATTGGAATTTGCGACTGAGTTTCCACGAGCCTCGGATGCGATCGTTCAAAAGCACTACGTGGACGATTATTATGATAGTGTGGACACCATCGAAGATGCTATAGATCTAGCGAAACAGGTGAAACATATTCACTCTCAAGGTGGTTTCAGGATCAGGAACTGGGTGTCCAACTCCAAGCAGTTTCTGAAAGCGATGGGTGAACAGAGAGTGAATCCTACTGTCCACTTCAGCCGGGACAAAAACACGCACACTGAGCGAGTTCTGGGAATCGTGTGGGAGCCCAACGAGGATGTTTTTTTGTTTTCGACCGCCGAACGAGAAGAGTATCAACCAGTTCTGCAAGGGGTTAAACGACCAACCAAAAGGATCGTGTTGAGCTGTGTCATGGCGATGTTCGACCCTCAAGGTCTGCTTTCTCCGTTTACCGTATTTGGTCGCATGTTAGTTCAAGACCTGTGGAGAACTGGCTGCGGATGGGATGACGAAATCGACGAGGAGTCATTTCAGAAGTGGGTTCGCTGGACAAAAGTGCTGCCGATGATAGAAGCGATCCGAATTCCCCGAAGTTACTTCGGAGACGTCAGAAGGGACCAACTCGAAGATCTTCAACTGCACGTGGTGTCTGACGCTAGTAAAGGTGCGTACGGGTGTGCGGCCTATTTCCGAGCTGTGATTGGTGGAACGATCCGGTGTGTGTTGGTGACTAGTCGGGTGAAGGTGGCACCATTAAAGCCAATATCCGTTCCTCGACTCGAACTACAAGCGGCAGTATTGGCAGCTAGGGTGGCCTTTGCGGTGAGAAACGGTCATTCATTCAGTATTAGGCAGCAGTTTTTCTGGACGGACTCAACGAACGTGCTTTCGTGGATCAGATCTGATCAACGCAATTACAAGGAGTTTGTTGGTCTTCGCATTGGAGAAATTCTAACCCGGACAAACCTCTCGGAATGGCGTTGGGTTCCTACGAAGATGAACGTCGCAGACCAGCTAACTAAGTGGACGAGAGATCCTGAAGTAAATTCTACGAGCAGTTGGTTTACCGGGCCTAGATTCCTGTATCTGCCAGAAGCAGATTGGCCGAAGCAGAAGCTGCCGCGTCCAGATACCGAGGAAGAATTGAAAGCACATCTACATGTCCATGACGTACAGCTTCCCGCCTCTGTTATAGATGTAAATCGTATTTCGAAGTGGACGGTCCTGGTAAGAACGATGGCTTGCGTGTTTCGGTTTGTATCAAATTGCCGGAAAAAGGTGAAGGGGTTGCCGCTAGAAACGCTGAAACCGACAGAAAAGCAGATGAAGAAGATTATTCCGATTGCCCATGCGGTGTCACGGACGCCACTGAAACAGGAAGAGTTCCAGCAGGCGGAAATTTGGCTAATGCGGATGGCACAATCGGATGAGTTTAGCGACGAACTGAAAATTCTTATAAAAAACTCGAAGCTTCCAATCGAGGCGTGGTTGGAAATCGAGAAAACCAGTTTCCTCTACAAGATAACTCCTCTCATCGATGAAAACAACCTTCTGCGCATGGATGGCCGAGCGGGACCAGCTGATTTCCTGCCGTTCGATCTTCGATTCCCGGTGGTGCTGCCGAAGGACCATGCCGTCACCTGGAAAATCGTGCAGCATTATCACGAACGGTTCGCCCACGGTTACAGAGAAACCGTGAAAAATGAATTGAGACAACGATTTGTGATCCCGCAAATGGGTAGTATTGTGGCGAAAGTAGCCAAAGCTTGTATCCAGTGCAAGGTCACCAAGAGCCGTCCAAGATGTCCTCGGATGGCTGCGTTACCAGTGCAGCGAGTAACTCCCTTCCAACGACCGTTCAGCTTCGTGGGGCTCGACTACTTTGGGCCGATAACAGTGTCGCTCGGTCGCCGAAGTGAGAAAAGGTGGGTCGTTTTGTTCACGTGCTTGGTAATTAGGGCCGTTCACCTCGAAATAGCATATTCTCTGACAACGCAGTCGTGCCTGATGGCCATTACACGCTTCGTCTCTCTTCGAGGGCCGCCGTTGGAAATGTTTTCGGACAATGGCACTTATTTCAAAGGGGCCAGTAGGGAGTTGTTGGACCAATTACACAGCATCAACGAAGAATGTGCAGGAGAATTGACATCGGCTCAGACGAAGTGGAGTTTCAACCCTCCAGCCTCACCCCACATGGGAGGAGTTTGGGAGAGACTCGTCCGTTCAACGAAAACAGTACTCGAAACAATTGCCGATGGAAAGCGATTGACGGATGAAATCCTGGCAACTGTGATAGCCGAAGCGGCGGAAATTATAAACAGCCGCCCGCTTACATATGTTACGCAGAAATCGGAAAACTTGGAAGCCCTTTGTCCCAAACATTTTCTTCGCGGTATGGCTCCAAACGAACCGAGGCTCAATGCACCTCCTGTGAATCCAGCAGTAGCCCTGCGGGATTCATATCAGCGATCACAGGAGATAGTCGAAAACTTATGGAAGAGGTGGATAAAAGAATATATTCCATCTATAAATCAGCGTACCAAGTGGTTTGGTGAAGCAACGAATTTGAAGCGAGGTGACTTGGTGTACATTGTTGAGGGGGAAAAACGAAAATGCTGGGTGCGCGGAATCGTTGAGGAACCGATAGTAGCTGGAGATGGAAGAGTACGTCAGGCCTGGATCCGTACAAACAGTGGTGTACTGAAGCGAGCGACAGCGAAGCTTGCAGTGTTAGAGATTAATGAGGGTGACGCTGGACCGGATGTGGCCATCGGACCAGGTTCACGGGCCGGGGCATGTTGTGGTCAGAACCGCAGGGCAGATGAAGATGTCCCTGTCGCAATGTGAGGCAGTTAATTTGTCTTGACAGACGGCGAGAAACAAAGAGAAGGTGTAAATAAAAACATCACAAAGCGAACAGAATCAAAGGTAGAGGTGAAAATACAAGGTACAAGAATTATAAAAAAAATAGATTGAATTAGGGATTATTTCCATTGCTATTTGTAAGTAGTAAATGAGTTGATTACTTGAAAATATGTTTAACTGTGAAATTCCCTATAGGAAACATTATAATTGTATCAACAAAACCGAATCATATTTGCAAGAGGTGTCACACGGATTCAGAAACTAAGTTTGTAAGGTTTAAAAATAATTCAAGTTTGAACTGTAAAAAAAAAACAAATATAATTTCAGCTTTGATCAGGCTAAAAACTAGCTGATTTGCATCGAATTGGTGGAAGAAATCCGAACAACCAATAATGATTTTGTTTTACATTTATGCAATTATCATAAAAACTGTGCGATCAGCCTAAGTCAAGACTTCCTCCTGTTCTGGAATAGTGAGCAGGAATATTCGCGAAATCATTCACATAAGCAGGGTTATAGCGGCTCTACATCAGCAGCGCCTAGCTCCGACAATTTTATTAGTTCCAGCAATAGGTCTTCCGTTCAATTGACTTCAATTCCCTTCCCCTTAGAAAGGGGGAAGGAGTGTCGAACCACCATAGAACCAATTAATCCTCCACATGCCAAATTTGGTTCCGTTTGTTTGATTAGTTCTTAGGGAGGGCGAAAAGTGCATATTCACTATAGAAACGTTTCGTGCTCCCTAAAACCTTCATACGCCAAATTTGGCTCCATTTGCTTCATTAGTTCTTGAGTTTTTTTTTATAATTTTTTTATATATTTTACAATTCATTCATATCACGAACTGTATCTATGCTATCCAAATATACTTTGAATTCGTTCTCAAGTTTATCATGATTAATTATGTTTTTCGATAGAAGAATCCGGTTGGAGCCAACATTCAACTTGAATTCTGATATGATTGGAGAATGATCACTGAGGTCACTAAAAAGAGTATGATTGCAAAGCCGGTGAGCATCAACCATTTTACAAAGAATATGATCCAAAATATTAGAGCTAACAGATCTCGTAACAAAAACATTGGAACAAATAAACCCATAAGACTGCAGTAAGTACTTGTATTTTGTTACTAAATTATTGTTGGTCAGATTCACAGGTATATTTACCAAAAACAGGTATATCACCAAATATGAAGCAATGTCGATTCGCATTGTTACTCATCAACCAACTTTCCAACTTTCTATCATGGAACATATTAAAATCGTATGAAGGAGGTCGATATAAACCATGAACATCGTACACTGTACCATTTAACGACAACTCAACGAATATATGATGCAAACCATCGGTGCAAATATTTTCAACAATTTTATACTCAATTTAATTTCTTATATATATTGACGGACTATCTCTGTCCTGTTATAACCATCAATTTTGTACAACGATGAGTTTTCTTCTTTTATCCACGTTTCTCCTAAAACGATCACATCAATGGGAGCCACCAAGTGATCAATTGCTATCAAAATATCGTCAAATTTGTGTAAATCATTGATTCCACGGACATTCCACTGTAAAATACGCAGGTGTGTGATTGAGCTTTCCTCATAGGCTGTATTGAAATCATCAATGCTTTCGTGTATGATTTTTCGTGTGTGATTTAATATTGTATCCATTTCTATATTGAGACATTACACAAATATTACATAGGTTAACAAAAACATAATTAATTCTTCTTGCGCTTCGGTGATGGTGATTCTCTGAGCGAAGTAGAATAGTGCGCAATCAACCGATTTAGATCTTCTCTTGTCCTGATCAAATCCGGTTCAGACATATCATCATTCTTAACAAGAATGACTCCACCTCTCCCCGGCCACACATGTTTTATCTTGAAAGATGCAGAAATTTACGCTTCATTGGTATGGCAGACTACCCAATAGTTTGCAAACCCACAGCAGCAGAATACTCACAGAAAGTTGATGAGCGGATCGATGAGCAATTTAGAGGAGACCTGAATGAACAGTGGAACCATATCCACGGTACGATCAGCAGTACAGCGCGAGAAGTGTTGGCCACAACAGTGGCAACCCCGCCCAGTGAGTGGTTTGACGCGGAGTGCCAGCGAGCGACAGATGAGAAGCTACAACGGTCACACGTCTGATCAGAGGAAGATATCGTGATGCTAGAGCTGCTGAAAAGAGACTCCATCGCAGGAAGAAACGTCAACATTCGGAACAAATTCTTGCGGGGGCGGAGGATTGCTTCTACAGGCGCGACGGGAAGCTTTTATAAAAAGATAAACCGTAAAAGGAATGATCAACTACAGGGAAGGGAACCTGATTACCGATAAATCGGAGGTGACCAGGTTTAGGCAGCAACATTTCGATGGGTTGTTGAATGGTGAAGATTGAGTCGTCGAAAGGAATAGGATTGAGCTTGAGGATGATGGACAAGCTGTGGATCCACCAACCATAGATGAAGTGAGGAAAGCAGTGAAAGAGCTGAAGAACGGCAAAGCGGCTGGGAAGGACAGCATACTTGCCGAGCTACTCAAAGTCGGTGGCGAACAGCTAGTTTGTTTTATGCATCGGATTATCGAGCGGAAATGAACAGATGAAGAACTACCAACGGACTGGTTGGAAGGACTCATTTGCCCGATATATAAAAAGGGTCACCGCCTCGACTGTAGCAATTATAGAAGGATAACTCTCCTCAACTCTGCGTATAAAATTCTCTCCCGCATCCTGTTCCATAGACTGAGGCCGTTGCAGGAATCTTTTGTTGGCGAGTACCAATATGGTTTTCGAGAGGGACGATCTACAATGATCCAAATGTTCAAGCTGCGAGAGTACAACCTGCGGACTCACCATCTGTTTGTAGACTACAGGGCTGCGTACGATTCAGTTAAACGAAACGATCTATGGCAGATAATGCCGTAACATGGTTTCCCAACAAAACTAATTAAGCTGATTCGTGCCACCTTTGATGGGTCTGCATCAAGCGTCAGGATAGCGAGTGAAACATCCGACTCGTTCGTAACGTTGGGCGGTCTGAAGCAGGGTGACGGGCTTTCGAATTTACTATTCAACATCGCGTTGGAAGGTGTTGTACGAAGGGCTGGTGTGCAAAGGAGTGGTACCATCATCACGAAGTCTCACATGCTCCCGGGATTTGCGGACGTCGTCTATATTATTGGTGTTTACCATAAAGCCATGGAAGAGGTCTATGGACCTCTTAAGAGGGAAGCTGCGAGGATTGGGCTCATCATAAACTCTGCCAAAACGAAGCAAATGATGGCTGGTAGAGAACGTAGTGACCCGTCTGGTGTTGGTGCTGCGGTTGTGGTAGGTGGGGATACTTTTGAAGTAGTCGACGAATCTATTTACCTGGGTACATTAGTGACATGCGACAACGAGGTGAGCCGTGAAATTAAGAGACGGATAACGGCTGCAAACAGGGCGTTCTACGGATTGCGTAACCAACTGAGGTCCCACTCAAAACTTGCGATCTATAAGACATTGATTCTCCCAGTGACACTCTATGGCCATGGAGCATGGATACTGATCGAGGCTGACAGGCGAGCTCTTGGTGTCTTTGAGCGTTTAATCTTACGGTTCGTCTTCGGCGGCAAACTAGAAGACGGTGTATGGCGCAGGCGCATGTATCTTGAGGTATACCACACATTCAAATAAGCGGATATAGTCGAGCGAATAAAACACGGCGGTTTACAGTGGGCTGAACAGTAGCTAGAATGTCGGATGAGCGGTCAGCAAAGGCTATATTTAGCAAAAATTGCGATAGAGGATGTCGATTTCGTGGCAGGCTTCGCATTCGCTGGACGTGTGCTGTTGACGAGGATGTGGGTGTTAGGGGAGACTGGAGGACAGCAGGCCAAGACTGAGCAACATGGTGATGTATGCTGGATTCGGCCTTGGATCTATAATCGGTCCATCGCCAAAAAACAAACAAAACAACATGTCCAAAATTTACCGAGGAACAATGCATTAACACCTTAGTCTATGATCTTATTCGGTCACGCATCGATTCGTCGATTCAACTCTGCAGAGCGTCCTAGTCCTCATTTGCGGTCGTTTGTCTGCTCTCATCCACCACACCAAGGAATGATATTAAATACTTTATTAAATGATGTAATAGATTACATTTTTCATAAACGAATTTTAATGTCTAGTGACCAAGCAAACAATTTGTCATGCGTACATGCGAAAACAGAATAGAAACATACGGTATGAGGCATGATGTCGATGCCAACCTCTCTCAGTTTCTATTCTGTTTTCGCATTTTCGCATGACAATTGTCATGACAAATGGTTTGCTTGCTAGTGACCTTTTTTCGCGAATGTATATGGAGTTCCCATGATTAATAGGTAACGGTATTCGGTATAAACAAAATATTATTAGCGTGGAAAGACAAGAGGATCTTTTTCAAGGGAAAATAATTCCGACCGCAAGGGGTTAAACAGGTTTAAAAAAAGTATCACAAGAAATACATGTTAATCGAAAAACTAGCCCTTGAACAAATCTCGTATAATTTGCGCCTTTTTCGTTGCTTTGTCGTAAACAGCCAGTTAAGGTTTCTAAGGTTATTGAAGATCCGATGATTGTTGAACTTTTCGATTAACGTGAGTGAAAGCTTGTACTTTCATCCATATTTGCCTTTTTGAAATGTTTCCGGTTCGTTGCAAAGGAATTGTCGAATGAAATCTTGTCTTTCCATGCGCATTTGATGATGCTGACTGCCGAACGAGACCTGATATTGTGTTCCAGCATAATTGTTGGTCCATACATATTTTACATAATCACTCCATAGAACAACCCACCGCTTCCGTTTTCCCTCCAGAAGAATAATTACAAATTAATTCAAATACAGATAATAACGGAAGGAAATTGCTAACGAATTAGTAATATTAGTCATATATAATAACCATTTCTCTGATTGTGGCGATTAATCGATTATTCCAACAAGATTAATCTATCGAATAATAAACAGCTGAAAAATATTCGATTATTTGATGAATGATTCATTTCAAAAATCAGACATCACTAGCCCCAACCATATTGTCCAATCCATAAATCAACACTATGATATCAACAATATTTAACATTCTGTATTTTCCTTTTCACCTAGGGCACCTCCCGGCTGATCAGTACCGACAGCGAAGATGTCCATTCGCCACCGCATGCGGTTAGTGTTCAGCCCCAACCACCGGTAGCATCCCAGCAGCAGCCGGTCCCGGCGGCGGCGGTGGCTGCCGCATCGGCTTCATCCGCAGTTGTCTCCCACGAGGTGGAAGAGCAACCAGAGCCAGCATCCACAGCTGCACCCGCACCCTTAACCACTGCAACAATTCCAACCATTGTGATAAAACCTGTGGTGCCATTGCCTCTCGTAGCTACCACTAGCAGCAGTAGTACCCCGGAGCAACAAGAACAACAACCTCGGAAGGAGGATTTGAAGATCAAAATATCGCTGAGCAAATCGTTGATTAACAACGCCGGGAGCACTAACAGCAGCGGTGGTAAGAGCAAGAAGGAAAGTAAGAAGGAGCTGCGGCATTTTAAGAAGCGTGCGATTGCACGCGAGAAGGGCAAAACAAGCAACAAGAGGGCCAAGCGTGGTGAGGCGGAAGAAACGCCCCCTGAGGTGGCGTACGACGAGGGAAAAGACGAAGAACTATTGGCTGAAGTGGCAGACGATTTGCGGGTGGATCCGATTGTGATACCCGCAATTAGGCCAACCTTCCCACTGCCTGGAACGGACGCGTACGAGCTGTACCGAACGCTAGCGTCTCCCTCCGGTGGAGACGATTTCGATTCTCAGAGTTCGATTCTTGGAAGTGCCTCGTCCAACAATACTCCCAAACATGGCGGCTTAACGGCGGCCGAGGACTGTCGAATCATTCACAGCCGAGGATCGAGCGATTGTGGAAGCGATTTGGAGTTGTCCCAGAACAGCTCGACGGCTGCAGCGCCCCCTTCGGAGATTAATTTCGAAAGTGAAAACACCCAGGATATTAAAGAAGACGAACCAAAAGTGGTCGAAGAGAAAAAGGAGCAACCTCCCCCCAAGGAAGAGCGAGTGGAAGTGCTGAAGTTGAGCTTGAAGAGAGCCCGGGTGACAACCAGAGCTACGCGAAGCAGCGCCATGAAGAACGCTCAAATTGAAGTAATCTCCAAACCGGAACCAGTCCCGATTCCAACGGCGCTGCCTACAGCGGAGCCACCGATCAAAAAGTTTGGTCGTTCAACACGGAATCGTAACAACAACAACGTAGTTCTACCGGAGGAAAAGCAACAGCAGCAGCTTTCCACCGAATCGGAACAACCAGCAATCGATCCGATTCCGATTCGTGAAACAACTCCACCGCTTGCCCCCGTTCAAAAAACTGCCACACGGCAATACAGTCGGCGGAAGAAAAACATCATCCCGCCAGACTACCAGCCGGATCTTATCACCAGCCCACACCGACAGACCGATATGCTAGACTCCGGTCCACCTCCATTCACTCTAGCTTCGGAGAGCGAATCCGCCATAGCTGTTACGAAATCGGCCTGCGATGCGGCAACAGAACTGGATCTCACCATCGCGGTTAGCCGATCAGAGCCGACAAAAGCAGTGCCCGGTTCCGTTCAGGATGAGAACAACCCGGAACCGACAGAGTACAAAATTAAGAACAAGTTCAAACGATCTTACTTCCGCAGCGAGGCACTGGCCAAACAGCAACAACAGCATCAGCAGCAACAGTCGGAATGTAGACCACTCTCGGAAGCGCCCGCTAACAATACCATACCATCGGCAGCGCCAGCCAGCACATTAACGGTTCCTCCCATCACCATTCCAATCGGATCATCCAACACCCAACAGCAACAGGATCAGTCGAATCTCCAGCAGCAACCGGTGAAGCTTGTGATATCAAAAAAGAAGGGTAGCATCTTCAAAAGCAGACCTCTGACCGGGAGTGCAGAAGCGACGGACAAAAAGCGACACGTGTACAAACACAAGTGGGATGACGATGACGATGACGGGAAGGACAAGAGCGCGATGGCTGAAACGGAAGGGGAAAAGAAAACGACGCATGTTTTCGAAGGTGAACCTTCGGGGCTATCGCGGGTGACGAGGGCGCGAAATTCGGGTGGTGGCTCCTGCACCGAGTTCGATGATGATTTTGAATTTGACGCGAAACTAAAGTGCGACCGGGACGCAAAACCGTACTACACGGTGGTGCGGAACGTTAAGAAGGCCCACCAAATCCAAGAGATCGGGGAATCTCAGGAAATGGACGACGACGTTGAGTATATACTGTCCGCTCTCCAGCCGGACAACCCGAACGCTACCCGCTGCCTATCGGCCATGACGCTGGCAACCAAATGTATGACACCTGCCTTCCGAATGCACGTGCGAGCACATGGGGTCGTGACGCGGTTCTTCAAAGCGCTGAGTGACGCCCATCTGGATCAGAGTCTGGGCCTTTGCACCGCCACCATTATGTTCGTCCTCTCGCAGGATACCCTCAATATGGATCTCGATCGGGACTCGCTCGAACTGATGCTTAATCTGCTGGACGCGGACCATCGTTCCAGCGGGGACGAAGATCTCAACCGCGGGCAGCTGGAGAAAAATAAACAAAAGGTCCACGAGCTGTGCGAGGAAATTAAAAATTCCGGCAAGGCAAAGCACATGGATTTGGAGAACATCACGGTTGGATCGCTGGCGATGGAGTCATTGCTTTCGCTCACCTCCAAGCGGGCCGGCGATTGGTTCAAGGATGAGCTGCGGAATCTCGGCGGGTTGGAACATCTCATCAAAACCGTGTCGGACTGTTGTCGACAAATTTCCGATTACGTTGTCGAGTGGACCGATGATCTGCTGTCGAAACTGCGGAAGATCGAACGGTGTCTACGAGTGCTGGAGAATGTGACACTTCTGAACGAGGAAAACCAGAGTTACATCCTGCAGTACGACAATGGAAAGCTGGTGCACACGCTGGCGAAACTTCTCAAGCTGGTGGACGGTGAGGTAGTCCTGTATCCAACCAACGAGCTGACACCGAAAGAAGAACGGGGCGCTGTCCTACGGGAGGTCATAATACCGGTGCTGAAAATTTTCATCAGCTTGACGCATCCCTTCAATGAAAATGGTGAGCGAGTTGGTTCATTTTAAAAACTTGACACAGATTATTCTAATTCCACGATCATGATTCTAGCTTACGGTGCCTCGGTAATCGGACCATTGCCACATGTGATCGCCACAACGCTGCATCTGCTGCTTCGGGTGGGTGAATACGTACCGCAGAAGTTCATCTTCGAAATGAACATTCTGGTGCTGCTGTTCCTTATCAATCTGACGATGTACACCAAAGCGAACCGAAAGCTGCTGATGGCGGCGCACGCGCCGGATGATTTCAGCGACGGTGACGGGCAGCAGATGGCCATCGATGCCCTGGTGGAGTACTTCCACCGGCAGGATGAGCTGGCGAGGTAAGAATTGACCGGGGATTGTAAGAGATTTGAGGTTGGATTTATTCATTCGCGCGTGTTTCCTGTTTTCAGGTATGCGGAGAAGAACACGGATGCCATTTTGGATGCCAAATCCAAGAGGAACGAAGATATTGAGGAGACTGTTACCAAATGTAAGTGTCACCACAAGATTCAAGATTTTTCTTACGTAGGATTACGTCTATCATTTCTGTACCGGGGTGTAAGTTCAAGCTTTCGAGAACGAAAGGAGCACACTTGGAGTGGAAGGTTTTGAGAATTGATATCTCTTTGCTGGCTGATAATGATAATCATTGCATTCGAAAGATAAAATGTCCAAGAGTTATATACTTGTTAATTGAACAGAAAGCTGGGTCCGTGATTGCAACTTTAAGAGCGCTTACCTCAATTTTCGTCCCGGTCGGCATGCAAATTTGCGCAGTAGATTTTGGAGTGTGAGTTCATTCTCCGGATTGCAAGTTAGGATCTATGTAGCGAGTGGCCGATGGACTTAAAATTTTAGTTCGGTGCTTCAATGATCAATATATGTGTACTAGGGTGGTAATGGATGCATGGAAATAATGTCATCGTCGGATTTGAAGAACTGACTATGAACATTTTGTTTATTGACCCAAAAAAATGACCTATGCAAAATTTCAGCTCAATCGGACATGATTATGAGTGCCTCAAAGTTTTGATTTTTGACAACTGACCACTCGATTTTCGGTCAAAACGGATTCAAACTATCGACATATCTAATTGAAGCCAATGAACTAGCCTATTATTAAAAAAAATTGTAAGTGGTTGTATCTAGGACACAACCGCATAATTTCGACGTAGAACTAAGCAATTATATTATGTAATTAACTTGTTTACCATTTCGAATATTATTTTAGAACGCATCGAAATTTTTTGTAATAGATAGACCTTCTTCGTTACAAATAAATTTGATGAACGTCCTTTTACGTTTGATATGATGCCTAGGACTACCAAAATATGTGAACGGAAGATTTGTCAAACGATCAATGTATTTTACATTTCTCTCTGAAATTATTGCACATCTCATGTTTACGTAGTTCTCGAACCGCGAAAGTTCATCCACGTCTAGTATCTGAAATGACAATTTTCCCAGGCTTCTCAGTTTAGAAGTACGTTTTAGGGAAACATATTCCGGTCTGCACAAAGACATGGGAGTACAAATGAAGTCAACACCAAAAATTACCCTCGACTTGCATGTATCTGCAAAGCGGATTTCCCCAGGCACATTAATTTTGAAGTCTGTGTTGGGGAAACCGTAAATCGGGCCAATCAAAACTTGGCAGTTAGGGCGTTTAGATAACGCTTGATATTTTACAGTTAGGGTAGATAGGGTCAATATGGTCCCCCTAAGAACGAAACGTCCTAAAACACGTAGAAACGTTTATAAATTATGCTACATGTTAAAACCTCACGTTTAAAACTTTATTGATCGATGTAAATTGCATGAATATACTTTAAAAAAGATTTATGTGGAAAATTAACAATTTTAAAAATGTGTTCCATTTCCGTCGATCGAAAGTACTACGGGGCAAAATAGTCCACCATGCGGGGCAATATGACCATGTTAGTTGTTTCAATCTTTTGAGAATGTTTTCGCTAGGAAATAACGTAACAAGTTCATAAAAAGGAAGTTCATTCTATTTTGCAACTATCTCGTATATTTCATTGGGTTGTGATCAAAGTGATTGGACTGCAATTTTTCGTTACTCAAAGCAGGAACAGAGAATATCTGTGCCGTTATGTACCCAATGTTGGCATCGATAGCGTTGGATCCATCCATCGCCGCCCGTAGAGGAACTGAATTGTGCCGACAGTAGCAACATAGGGAGTCCTGTGGAAGATTCTATGATTGTTATTCCGTGTTCAGCACTCAGCACTCAGCTGAAGTTATAGCGCTTTTCTGCCTTTTTCCCCGCATTGTTAGAATTTTGGAATTTCTGGTCTGTACCTGTTGAATGAAGATAATAATTTTTAGTGTACTTGCTTCTCCTATTGATAAGAGATAGTTACTGGAATCACTGAATTCTCATCGACGTTGAATTGCCTTGGAATGTTGTACTTCTGTTGTACGTTCTCCAGTGAATCGTAGAATTTCCCGACTGCAATGCGATTGAATTCTTGTGCCCTGGCGACGGAGGTTGCTTCTGATGTTCGAAAAGAGAGTTGTGGGTGGTACTTTCGAAAGCCAGCCAACCAATCTATTCCGGCTAATTGCTTTTGGCTATTGGAAGGGTGAGGAATATCATTTCTTTCGGCCAAATCATACGCCAGCTTCCGGATTTCTCTTGTCGTAACACCGTAGAATCGTTGTCCATAGCGAGAATACTGCTCCGTCGTAAAAATATTACCAAATGATCCGAGCAGCTGGAGCTGCAAAGGATCTGCACAATGTAAATAACGTTCAAGTGTTTTCCGCGGGACACAATGCACTAAGAATGCATGTCGCATTGCCGCGTTCAAGCCGTTCTGTGACCACTTTTTACGATCGGATGTTCTGGTATGCTTCCGCATCATGATTCCACATCTAGCTATTTCCAACTATGTTTACAAATGTTGACAACTGTATTTACAGGTTATGTTGAAAAAATACATGGTCATACTGCCCCAAGCAGGTATGGCCAATCCGCCCCGTTCATTTACGCCCAATAAAAATGAACTGATCTTATACATATGAAACGGCAAAGCAGTACTATAAATCAGTGGAAATTCAGTATGAAGCGTACAGAGCTTATTTTGTTGACTGCTTTTGACGTAGGACTACGTCTAACCGGAAGATATAGGGGGTGAAATGAAGTAGGTAAAAATGCAAGATTTGGAACGCTTATAACTCGAGCATTTCTCAATAGATCGCAAAGGTTTTTGCATCAATTGATAGGAAATATATCTACGCATCTATCATAACGAATAACATTTCATTTTTCTTGAGATAAATAATTGAATAATTGTGAAATATCAAGCATTGTCCAAATGCACTATGTGCCCATTTTTGATTGGTCCATTTTGTGCTCCTCATATCGTACCGACCAAAACGGGCAACCAGAGCAGCAGCGAAATACAATGAACCCGATTGGAAAGGAAAAAGAAAAAATATGAACGAAACATTGGTCGCAGTCTCACACATGCGTAATTCTCGAGCCAGCCAGTCAGCTTAAAAATCCCCGCTCCGCTGCCGTAACGATCATTCTCATCCAAATCATACACCACATCGTTTCGCATCACAACATATCAACAAACCAACACAAGCAGCCATGTCTGGACATGACAAAGGAGGAAAAGTGAAGGGAAAGGCAAAATCCCTATGCCGAGCGCGTTAGTACCAGTGCTCCAGTCCACCTAGTCGGCATTATATAGTTTCGGCCGCCGAAGTGATCGAGTTGGCTGGCAAAGCTGTTCGCGACGATAAGAAAATCCGCATTCAGAACAGACCACATTCGGTTCGGTGGACATCTAGACAAGAATAGGCAGTTTCAGCGAGTGACGAGCAGAAGATAAAAGTTTGTTCTTCATACAAACTGCTTTGGTGGCAAATCCAGAACAAGGCAGCATCGATGGCGTTCGAAATGGTTTTTTTCAAAACCACGAGTACAAAGTTTTCTAAATTGGAACCATTCCATAAAACACGGCGCTTATCAGGGCCATTAAGCCTTTCAAAAAAGAGTTTACGAAATACAGTTCAATGCATTCTAAAATATTATCCAAAATAATAATAAAACACAAATTGATTTTTCATAATTTGTTTGCCAGGATATGAAGAGTATGAGAATTTTGCAGTTGTGCTGAGCTTATTGATGGTTGGGGACTTTCTCGATTATTCAATTTTCACCAATTCTTAAATTGCTTCCAGATTGAAAATACAGTAATTTTAGTTCGATAATTAGCTAATTGGATTTTTGTAAACTCTATGGGGGTCCAAATTACGACCCAATATGTCCCAAGCTGGATGGGAAGAAATTTTCCAACTGTGAAAGCTGTACCACTGTCATCGCAAATGTTCAATTACAGGTTAAAATCACCTCCAATGCGACACTGAGTGGTGCTTCGGCATGTCGCATTAAATGTAATTTACAGTACAACATGTCCCAAGCTGGATGAGAAGAAATTTTCCAACTGTGGCGAGTGGCAAACGCACTCGCTAAACAGGAAGGTTTAACCGAACAAGATGGAGATATCGAGTGATAACAAAACAATAAACTCTTTAGATTAAAGATGATTTTGTGGACCTGAAAAGGACCCTTTTTAGCGTTTGCTTCCTTCTCCTTCTTCTTGTCGGTTTCCGAGATATTCTTCTGCGCCGTGCCGAACTTTTTGGCGGCTTTTCCACTATTCCACTAGTCTTCGGTGCCTTCGTGTTTGTTAGAAACACCTGCATGTGAATCCAACGAGCGAACAAATCGTAATGAATATATTTTTTGCCATTGCTGCCTTTTAACGCTCATTCGTTCGTCTCGTTGGACTCGCTCCTTTGGCTGAGTCTGCTGATTTGTCTCTATCCTGTGATCATTCTCTTTCAAACCGTAAATCAGTGTGGCATCGTTTCACATCACATCGCATCAACGGATTGGTGCCGGAGCACCAGCATACCTAATAGCGGTTATAGAATTTCGGCCGCCGGAGTGCTCGAGTTGGCTTGCAAAGCTGCTCACGACAATAAGAAAACCCGCCTACAGAACAGAGCACATTCGGTTCGGTGGCAACAATCAGTTTCAGCGAGTGGCAAACGCAATCTTAAAACGGCAGCAGGTAGAAGAAGGAAAATGTTTGTTTATACAGACTGCTTTGGTGGCAAAACCAGCCACCGTAAAACACGGCGCCTTTCATGGCCATTAAGCCATTCAAAGAAAAGTTATTAAAAGGTATTCACAATACCAATGCATTCTAAAGTGACAAAATATGGCATATAATATGAACTGAATTATTTTGTTTATGCTTGTTTTTGAACTTATTGGTGGTTGAGGTCTTTTAAATTGATCATTCAGTTTTCACAAACCCATACGTGGTCTCCGAATTAAAAGTGGCTCCAAATTACAACACATTGTATGCAGGATGGCATTAACGAATTTTCTCGGTAGCAAGAACTGCTTTCTTTAGTTGATAACTGATGTTGAAAATTGACTGACGTTACATCCGCATTGTATAGAAACATAACTAAGGAGCAATATGATGAGCTATGCATTTCCTGCTACTCTGTTCTTATTTTAAAGGACTTTAATTCGAAGGTCATCCGTCCCTGTATTCACATTGATTTTTCAGAACGTTTATAGCTCGTCTATTCCTCGACAGATTGTAGAGTTCGTCTCCAAAACCTCAGTTCTTTTTCATTTTTATTTATTTTGTTTGCGGAGACTACAAATATTACAATTCATTCGTGTCCGAAACCACAGTTTAAGGTACGGTAATGTGCTCAATGAACTGACGACCACCTATGCATTCCTTATCACAGCCATCATTTTGATTGTACGATATGTGCATACGCCGAAAAATGCCCGGCGTTGAACATTTAATGAGTACAAAGCCTTCGGAAAAAAAATCAAGAATCTTATAGTTGATTCTTGATTTTTTTGAGAAAAGTGAGAAAAAAATGAGAAATTTTTACAAAAAAAAACGCAAAAACACAACCAAAAGGTTCATTTCAGAACTCCCAACATGTTCATAAAGAGTAAACAGTAAACTAATCCATATTTCAGGTAGAGAGGTAGGTATTCACGTAGGAGAAGATAATAAAACAACATATTTAAAATATATATTTAGAATAAGTTGTCCCCGTTGTATAGTCCTACGTCACTCCGGTTATGTCCCCGACATTACCCACCCGTCTTTTCATATATGTTTTTTGTCATAATCAGTCAGTGTGAGATTCGTTCCAATAACTTTATAAAACAATTGAATTCGAATACGAAATTAGTGCTATTGGTTCAATAATAAGCTCAAACGAAGGGTGGCCCATTTCGTCCCGCCTGGTAATATTGCACCCATCTACCCTATTCAATTGTTCATCTCATGAAAAATAACATTTTATAAATTGTGATAGACGCGTAGAAATAGTTCCTATCAATTGATGCAAATATCTTTCGGACTTGTTCGGAAATGTTCGAGTTATAAGCATTCGAAATACGGATAGGGTTAGCACACAAATCGGCAGAACAAATGTGTGGGAAAAAAGGAAGTTCATCCAGTTTTCATGAATTTAAACCGTTTAGAGATCAGAGAATGTCCGATTCGATTGGCATGCAAATCATGAAAATTCGTTTACAGTGAAACTAGTTATTAACGTTAACTTTATCTCATAAGAACGTGACCTGTTTTCTGATCTGGCACCCTTCCTGAAAGATGTAGTTCTACGTCAAAATATTAAGCTTGCTACAAAAATCGATTTTATTTTCGTAATTATTGATTGTAGTCGTTTTATATTGTTTTCATAGCTTTGGACTAGAGGGCGCTATATTTTTTCTCGAAAGCTGAGGATTTTTTACATAACATATCTCGATATCAGAGATGGTATTTTTTAGTTTTTGAGATATGATTTTTCAAATTTTTCCACTTTCATCAATAAATGGCTTTTTGCAAAAATTCATAACATTTGAACTACTGAACCGAGTTAGATGACCGACATATCAAATTGAAGCCAATAAACTAACCTTCTTTGAAAAAATATCACACTTGCGCGAAGATTGGACTCTAGCCGCATAGGTCTAGTCTAGTGAATCATGAACTGAAACATCTTTAACCATCTAGCATTATTTTGGGGTGAATCAAACAGAATCTCAAGGTGAATGCTCCTAAGCTCCTAAGGGGTGGGGTATTGAGGTTGCGTCATACGGAAGAAGCCGTCCATTTCGGCTAAAGATAAAAAACCATCTGGAATATGCCCGTAAAATGTAGTATAGCCTGTAGAGTTCGTGGACGAGTGGAAATTCAACATTTTTGGGTCCGATGAGTGCTCTCGTCGCTGAGTGGTTAGCGTCCTACATTATCATGGCGGGGGTTCGGGTTCGATTTCCGTTCCAGCCGGGGGAGTTTTCGCCAAAGAAATTCCGTCCCACTTGCACTGAGGTCACGTGTATTCTAGAGCTTGGATTTCCAATGAAAATATACATAAAAAAATCGAAGAGGGGGTGTTTTGAGGAATAAAAGTTTTTAATATCAAATTCAATTTTTTAATAAGATTTTTCAACAGGGCATTTAAAATGTTATAAGTTAAATGTTCTTATAGTTCATTAATTTTCCAACAATTTTCTGAAACATCATATTTTTATCAGACATCTGGATTTTGATTCACGATTTTTTCATATCTTGTTGCACTTATCAAAATTGCCTTGTTTCAACTATCTTATGAGTGCAGAGGCTACTGTCAGAGCAACGCGATTTTTTTTCGCAGCAGAAACTTGGAAAGTTTTATCTTTTTTCACTTCTGCGCAAGTGATCTCGCGCTTCGTTCTGATTGATTGGAGAATATAAGCGAAAATTCGCTCAAATTTTTCTTCGTTGTGAAGAAAACAAGCTTCACTCGGTAAACAATAGGGTTTTTTAAAAGTCCGTTCTAGGGCATATTCTTGAGAATCTGAACTTCAGAAATATGAAGAAAAAAAATCGGCTTTTTTCAAATTTCTAGACTAGGATATTCCCTTAAGGGGGTATTCTAGTGTAGAGACACGAATTTCGGACGTTTTTTCGAACTCCGTAAAAATAAAACAAAGAATATTTTTACTATCCATTATATCATTATTCGTTTATCTATCTTTCAACAATAAAACAAAAATAGGACGGAAAAAAAATATTCATAATTAGAATAGTTACATGCTGGTGAAGTGAGGGTGTTCAAAAAAAAGTTGTGCCATGGCGTACACGATTCCAGTCCTTCTGGTTATCTGAAACAAAAAAATCGAACAGATTCTGAATCAGTAAAGATGTCGCTATGGCATGAACCTCGGACAAGTCAAAAACATGGGTTTTAACAAAATGGCGGCCGTTTGAAAACAAAAATGCTGTTTAAAACGTTTTTTTTTTGCGCTTACCGATTTTTTAAAAATAGTAAAATTAAAAAGTTATAATTTTTTATTGGTTCATGCGATAGAGAGATGTATGCAGATTATTTTCATATAAATTTGACATAAATCGGTTCAGTAGAACTTGAGATATCGTGTACGCCAGTTAGAAAAAAACTAGTTCCGAGAGAAACGCGTTTGAAGTTCATTGTGATGGCCGTAACAGGTTAGATAGCACATCACTAAGATGGCTCTAACTAGGTAAATAATAGGATTTTCGATAAGTCCTTTCTAGAGTATATTCTTGAATGCCTAAACTACAGAAATATGGTAAAAAAAAAATTTCGATTTTTTCAGATTTCTAGACTAGAATACCCCCTTAAGAAAAGGGATACTAATTAAATTATTATCAATCATAATAATTTTGGGAAGAACCAGATTTTTAAAGTAATCTCAGCACAATTCAAGAAAGAATATTCGGCCACTCAAATTCTATAGCTTCTAATTTTCTGTTGTTGCAGTACTTCAAAAAGCGGGTCACCATATGGAGCACACGCTAATGGCCAGTTACGTGTGTCTGCTGATCGGTTGGCTCGTGATGGGCAGCGAGGAGAACGAGGCCACCGTTCGAACCTACCTGAAGGACAACAATTTCGTAATGATGGTCAGTTCGCTGGAAAAGTATTACAACTTCCTGAATCTGACAGCCAATGTGAGTATCTTGCAATAATGCTCCTCCGCAGAATATGGTGTTCAAGAATGATGCTGTTGTTTTTATTTCAGTCCGATGCACTCAGCTTGCAGCACGTGCGCCAAACCAAGAACATTATCGACAATCTGAAACGACTGGATTCGGCGGATCGAGTTGCCAGTAGTCAACCGTCGGATGCATGCTCCAGTCAAGCTTCCGGTACTACATCATCTTCTCAACAACAATCACCTTCCACACCGCACCACCGATACGGATCGCGATCATCCACCAGGGCGCACTACTGACAGAAGGCCTCGCTCTAAAACGGGCGCGCTCCCATGGCCCCCGGACATTTGTGTGCGCGCATAATGTTCCAAACTTTATTCCCCTTGTTGTCGTCGTCGCGTGCTTTTGTTTTTAGTTTCATCAAACCGCACATAAAATTATTAATTTTAACGAGAGCATTCATTTTGGAAGTTGTTTTAACTTGTTGTTCACGACGAGAGCTCTGTTTTGCGGACAGGTACGATCCAATCGAATGCCGCCAAACATTTGTAAAGTAGTGAGAAAAGGGCGGGATATCAAGGGGAACACCGCCCAACCAGGAAGTATAATTACAATTATGCTGTGTTCCATATTGCCCACGCCCACGGCTGGGTCCACTCCCAGCCACAAATACAAAACAGTTTATTTTTTAATTTACCCGTGTTTATTTTTATCTAGGCGGTAAGGTAAGGTTATAAATATATTAACTACTAAACGTGTATTAGTCTCACTGTTGATATACATTGTCCCATGATGGTTAGCATATGTAAGACACCCGCGCTCGAACTGAGACTGAGTTGGATTTAGTTGATTTGATTCGGGCCTCCCTCCTCTTTGCTATATTATCATTAATGATGATGATGATGATGATTCTGCAAAGTAGTCTTCTAGTGAAAACAACAGAGCAACATAGCCTGTGTTGTAAAGTAAAGCAAAATAAACAAAAATCACACAATTGGTGGATAGAATAAAACAAAGAACCAGCAGCGATGCAGCTTTTTTCATCTAAGAGAGAATATTGAAGTATAACAGAAAAAAGTAAGAAATGTAGCTCTAAGTATCTTTTGCGTTAAGTGTGTACATAGTATAATATATTGTTTAAATTATTAAGATGCATTAAAAGAGAAGAATTCTTTGAAAAGAATACATTTTTTAATAAAAAAAAGTGCAGAAAGTTTACGAAAATCTTTAGTATTCACATTCAAAGGATGGTGAACCTGTATGGAATCGTACGTGGGAGTATCACATTCCATATTCTTGCCGACTGACTTTTGAATTTCAAGATTCTCTCTTGTGTAGATTTTGAAAACTCAGGATTGCTCGGGATTGCATTGTAAGGTAAGGATACAGCAAGAATTCTCGTTAAAAATGCTACTTACGCAGCTGCATTATTGTGATATCCAATATACCGCTCAGCTTTTGAGACGTGCAGACGTATATTCCCATTGCGCCTATCACAAGTGAAGCATTAACCGTTGATTTTTCTAATACTATACTGTGCCGCGTCGCGTGATCAGTGTTCCGCGATGAGGCGAGAAAACACGTTTAAAATAGACTATTCTCAATTCGCCGTTAAGCCGTCGGTCGAAAAGCTTGTTGGATTTTGTTCTTCAGTTCTCGGATTGAAGATGGAAGACATCTTCTTCTTCTTTTTTCTTGAGGAACCATCTGTTGACGGTTCGATGTGAGGGCCAGTTACTGCAGACTATATGCCCTGTGTTTTTCTGCTGACCGCATACTGTTGTGTTTGTAAATTCATTCTAATGACTTTGACAAATGATCGCACATGTTGTGTTTATAAATTCATTTCAATGACTTTGACAAATTCCAATATTTCTTTATAAAAGAATTGGTTCCCAGATTCGAATAGTTCAGTAAGCGTAGCAAAATGAGTTTCATATGAGAATTTGGATCGTGATACAGCGTATCTTGGGCAACCCATAATAACATGTTCTGATGTTTCTGGTACGGCGCAAATCTCACAATTTGGATCATCTGTTATTTTCATTTTTGCCAACCAAAATTTTGAGAAGTTATGTTCGGTTATGAGTCTGTTTAGGAGCCTGACTTCATATCCTTTGCATGTGCTTCCAGTGTACCACGGTTTCTCCGAAAATACAGGTTGAATCGAGGAGAAAATTTTGCCCTTGTCTTCTGAATAAACCTGATACCAGTCTAAATTTCTTTTCTGCATCTGTTTTTTAAGCTGTAACATTGCGTCATTGAGTTGTAAACGATTGCTGATTACGCTGGTTGTTGTTAGTCCTCCTTTTGCAAGCTGATCCGCGATCTCGTTTCCTTCTATATTGACGTGGCTGGGAATCCACTGTATCCGAATGTCCCATCTTCTGCAGATGGTAATAATATCTGTAACATTCTTTTCCGCTAATCCAGATTCTTGTGCGTTTTGCAGTATAACACATGCTGCTCGTGAGTCAGTGTATATAACCATTGCACTTTGCTGTTGTTCCTCGATGATATTCGTGGCGATTCGAATCGCGTAAACTTCTGCAGAAGTTATGCTGGTTACATTTTCCAATCGATAACTGATTTTCTGTTTTGAGAACTCTGCATATATACCTACTCCGCACACCGTCCCGTCCTTTGAAGCGTCAGTATATACCTTTCCACGATGCCTATCTCTTCCATTCATCACAAAAAGTGCCAATTGTTTCAACCGCATAGGATTACAATTTTGCTTCGCTGAGTTTAAACCTTCTAGGCAATCGAAGATTTCGATTCCTTCAACTCTACACATCTTGATCAATGGATCAATATTGTCAAAAATCCTTTTGTTACTCCAATATATTTTTTCCATGTACGTATATTTGGACCATTGCTCGCTGTCTTCTGGTAAGTGTACTTTTCGAAGTTGCTTAGCTACTACATTACCTGTAGAAATACACCTTGCAACTTCTCGTGATGCAACGTATTGTTGTCTGATGTCTAATGGACCATGTCCGCTTAGACCTGCCAATGCATTGAGTGGTGTCGTCCTAGTTGCGCCAGTCACCCGGCGTAGGCATTGATTGTTCGTCACAGTTAACATTTTGCGATTTGTTGGTTTGGCGTTGTTGTAAATACCACAGCCGTATTCCATAACACTGCGGAAAACTGCCTTGTATACTTTAAGCATTACGTCTGGATGAGTACCATTCTTCACACCGCTAAGTATCTTAACCATATTTAGGCGATCTTGAATTTTCCTTCGTGTGTCTTTGATATGAATTCCGAAACTCAGAAAGCGGTCTATAGTTACTCCGAGATATTTATGATACGGTACTGTCTCCACTAATGTGCCGTTTATTCTAATGTCTAAAGTCTTGTTGTTGTTCATAAACAGCACCGCTTTGGTTTTGTCTGGATTGATTTCAAAATTTAGAGATGTTGCTGCTTCCAAAAACGTACCGATGAAATTTTTAGCGGCTTCATTCAACTTTTCTAGCGTTTTTGCTCTAACAAGTAGACCAAAATCATCTGCGTATTGCACGAGTGCTCTATCTTCCCGACTTATCTGGTGAAGTTCTAACGTATATACGTTGAAAAGTGTTGGGGACAAAACATCTCCCTGGGGCAAGCCATTCGTGATTCTCCTGCAAATACTCCGATCGCGCAATTGGAGGCTGATTTTCCTCTTCGTAAGAAACGATGATATCCATGACTGTATATCCACAGACACGCCGAGTATAGACATTATATCCACTAATTTTTCTACTTTGACCGCATTGAATGCATTTGAAAGATCGATACATATTAAAGCAGTCACAAAATTTTCTCTTTTGCTTGCTTTTATCCAGTTTATCACAAAGGAAACGCAAGTGGTCGTCGATAGATGTTTACGAAAACCGAAAGAGGTATCCGGAAGCACCCCACCTGATTCGAGGAACTGTTGTAAACGGTGTAGTACTGCTGAATTCGCTACCTTTGCCAACGTTGGTACTAACGAAATCGGTCGCTTTCCTGTGGGTATGCTCTGGTCACGACCATGTTTTGGAATAGCAACCACCTTTATAATTTTCAGAGATTCGCTTACTATTCCGCGCCTCCACATGATATTGATATCTTCGATGATCTTGTCCGTTACCTCTGGGCTTAGACACCTGAGCAGTTCGTAAGTTAATTTATCTTCTCCTGGCGCAGAGACTTTTCGTTTAGAGTTGAGTATCATTGTCCAGTTCTCCCTCGTCAGTAAGTCATCCGTGGCTACTTGAAGTGGATAAAATGGATACTCTATTTCTGGAGCTGAGTATTGTGCACCAAAATGTGTATTAAGGAAACATTCAGCTTCATCTGCATCGTCGTAGATAATGTTATTTTCTTTCCTGCTGATTCGCTTTCCTGTTAGTCTACCTATTTTGAGCCACAGTTCTTTCGATTCGGTAAACGGTCCGACTTCATCCGGAAATTCTTCGAACTTCTTTTTAATTTCTTCTCGTTTTCTTCGTAGAAAAATTGCAGCTTTCCGCTTTAACTCTATGAGGTTCTGCACACTGGATAATCGGTTGAATTCTTTCCTTGCTGAATTTTTCTCCTTCCATGCTGTCTCAACGCTATCTGACCACCAAAATTTCGGTGTGCGAACATCTTTCTTCTTGTTCCTCTTATGAATCGTTATGGAATTTCTTGTTAGATCTTCTATAGTTTGCACACTTGATAGGTTCAGGTTAGAGATTTGTTCAGTAATCCTCTTTCTGTCAAAAAAGAACCCTGATCTAGTCTCATTTTCACTTGTCCAATCAATTTCAATTCCGACATGATGGCTTCCTATGCCGAAATCTAATGTTTTCCAACTCATATTGTTAATCAATTCTCTCGAACATAGTGTAACATCGATTGCAGTAGATCGTGCATTATTACAAATAGGTATGAATGTGTACGAGCCATCATTTAAAAAGAAAAGATCACTGTTGTTGGAAACATCTACCAGAATTTCACCTTTTCTATCACAGATATCGTCACCCCAAACGAAATGATGTGCGTTTAGGTCTCCTCCAATCAGCACTCGTTTAAAACCTTGCAAACCGTGGAAAATTCTTCGTATATCATCTTCAAATACCTTCAATGTAATTGAGGGGCTCGCATACAGTGATACTATTACTAAATCAAGGTGTATGATCCGTACACTAGTCACCTGTGTCAATCTAGAGACGATTGGAGAAGGAATCAGTTTGTAGTTCAACGAATTTTCCAAATATATTCCGGCCCCTCCATACTTATCATCTCTTGAACTAGGAATATAATGGAAACCAGTTATTTTGTATTTGTTAGTGTTTTCCATTGCTTGATATGTCCATGTTTCCGATAAAATCGCTGCTGAATATTCATATCCATTGAGTACACGATGTATTTCATTTTTATTTCTGCTTAAGCTTTGTACGTTGGCTTGGAGTATTTTAAAGGTTTTCTTCGCCATTTGGGATCTCTGGTAGGTGTTCCATTTGATCTGTATCCATAATTATCGTGTTAGTCAGATTGAAATGTTTCATAGTACATCTTCTAAATGTCTCTCTCACGTCCATGTCTTCGTTCACATTTTCGATAAAGTCCGCGTAGAAAGACATAATAAGCTCCTGTTGTCTACGGCTTTCCGTGGCTTGCATCTGGTGGAATTTTTCCATAAGTAGTTCTTCCTTTTTCTTGAATTCTGCTTCCAATCGCTCCTTTTCCGTCGATTTGAGGTTTTTGTTCAATCCAGTTCCATTTTTTGCCTCTGGTATCTCTGCAACAATAAGATTTCTTTGTTCAGTAGTTTTATTAGCAGCTGTTTGCACCAGTGGCTGTTCACTTAAAACTCTCTTTTGCGATTTTTTCTTCGGATCCTCCTTATACGTTTTAACAGCAGCATGTACTGCTTTCCTCTCTTGATTGGTTTTTATCCATTCCTCACGCATTGGGTTCTTCCAAGTGAATTGGCCTTTCGTTAGTTGTGCATATGTTTCTGCTACTGTCGGGAACTCCTCCACATTTCGTAATGGTTCGTACATATTTTGTAATTCAGGCACTTGTTCTCGGGCTTCTGCATACGTCCAGTTTCTCTTTGACATTAGACGTTTAATATCGTGTTGTCTTTTCCGCTCGGGACAAGTTTGATCTACCGAGCTATGTTCGGATGACTTACAGTGAAACGCAGTGGTATGTTTTCGAGCATTTTTGATATTCTTCTTGTTGTTCGTGCCGTTGACTGCAGCGTTGGCATCTCATTGCTCCTTTGCAGTTATCTGTCTTATGTCCAAATCTCAGACACTTCAAGCATATTATTACTTTCGGCCTAAATGGCTGTACACTGCTGGAGCAGCAGAACATCTTGACGTTTCTTGGCAATTCGTTTGCACGGAAATTTATGCTTATTCTGTTTATCGGTACTTTTCCAATGCCTTCCTCATACCTTGTCATCCTAATAACATCCATTATTGGCACTTCGCTCTGGATCTCCGCCTTGAGTTCGTCCACGTTGATATTTGTTGGAACACCTGCGACTACTCCTGCGATACACACCAAATGTTTTGGTACATATGCTCTATATGCGCTGTCTCCTTTGTTAAACATTTCGATCAGTAGATTAGCTTTCACGTAACTATTTACAAAGACCATGATTTTGTACTGTCCCACGTATTTCATATCACTGACGTAGTTCTTCATCCCTAGATCTTTCAGCGTACTTCCGAGCGAAAATTTGTTAATTTTTACGTTTTCTGTTCTCCCCTGAAGTTCGAAAAAGATTCGATACGGTGCCATATCCGTTATGGTGTACTCAAAACTGCTCAGTTTTTCTGCTGTCTTCTGAGTAAAACGGTCCGATTCTGCAACCCATTTAGTTCCTCTATACTCCGTGTTTTTTTCACTGTTTTGCTTGAACTTTTTTGCAATCGCTCCTGTGCTCTTCATTGCACCCGGATCCGGTGGATCCGTCACCTCCTCCTCCATATTCTCCAAGGTTGTTTATGATTTTCTTTTTCTTCTTTTTCTCTTTTTTCCAGTTCACTCAAATATGGTATTTCGTAAACAAAACCAATAACGCTGCCCAATTGTAGAATTGGAAATAATCAACTCCAATTCTTTCTTTTTTTTTTTAAATATTAACACCGATTTGATAGTCAAAAAATGCACAACTGTAATTTTCCGAGAGAAAAACGTAGACGCGTCTGCATGAAACAGAAAATTTTTGCGCCAGCTCTACAAAACACAGTCCTTCAACCAAATGGTGAAACTGGAAGACATCAAACGACTTCAGTGCCACAGAGGTGATGCATGTGCGTTCGTAAAAGTCAGTGAATTGGCGATCGCACAAAAAGTCGTCGATGAACATGACGGAAAGCACGAAGTGGAGTGTGAGGGGAAGAAACACACTCTTCGAATTACGCTGGAAGATGGTAGTGTAGAAGTACGTGTTTACGATCTCCCGGAAGATGTATCCGAAAGGAAGGTCGTCGATTTTCTCACTGCGTTCGGTGAAGTAATCTCGATCAAAGAAGTATCGTGGGGCGAAAACAATGAAGCCCAAGGAATACCGCTCGGCATTTGGTCCGCTCGTATGCTGGTAAAGCGAAATATAGATTCCTGGGTAACAATCGACGGAGAGCAAGCGTTTGTCGTGTATAAGGGACAGCTTCATTCCTGCCGCCACTGCAAAGAGCAAGCACACACTGGCATATCATGTGTCCAAGCAAAAAGCTTATTTACCAGAAAAGCTACGCGAACGTGGCGAAGCAATCTGGACATACTAATAGGTCAACTTCCAATCAACAACATAAGAAATCAGCTGGTGAGAGACCGACACAAACGAAGAAATCTACCGCTCCACCACTGACATCATCACAAGTGTTTCCGGAACTGCCGAGTGTTACGAACCAGAGTGAACCCTCGGGTTCAAAAACGCACACAAGTGGGCAGCCCGAAAGCACCTCATGTCCAAAACCGAATGCAAACAGCCAGCCTGTAGCCCAATCTCAACGAACCAAATTGCTAGCGCCACCGCAAGCTGTCGTAGCTGTGGACGATTTTTTCAAAAAACCAGCGTTACGATCGCAGAGCAAGAGTAGCAATGGTAATGAAACAGATGACTCTACCACATCCAACAGCAGCAAATCGAACCGAAGACGACCGGCTGGTAAAAAACCTCGCCGGGAAGATACCGACGGAGAGAGTTTTGAAGTGATGCTAATCTAAATGGCTCCCACATCGTATAATATTTCGTCCATCAACATCGCTACCATCACGAACCCCACGAAACTGAACGCTTTACGAAACTTCGTCAACAGTCAGAGCCTTGACATCGTGTGTCTGCAAGAAGTAGAGAACGAGCAGCTCTCCTTGCCTGGCTACGTCGTTTTCTTCAATGTAGACCATACGAAAAGGGGCACAGCTATTGCTCTCAAACAACACATACAAGTTACAAACGTTGAGAGAAGTCTGGACAGCCGACTGATTGCGCTGCGAGTGCAAGACACGACGATCTGCAATGTTAACGCTCCCTCCGGTTCTTCACAACGCGCCGTTCGGGAAATTTTTTTCCACGAAACGCTTCCCTACTACCTTCGTCATAACACCACGAATGTAATCTTGACCGGCGATTTCAATTGCGTGCTTCGAACATGCGATTCAAGCAGCCCGAATGCGAGTCCCGCTCTCAAAGCAGCCGTCCAGCAACTACAACTGCACGACGTATGGGAGAAACTATGTCCCAGTGATAATAGTTTCACGTACGTCTGTCGCAACGCCCAGTCGCGCCTAGACCGCATCTACGTCAGCAGCGGTCTGCGCGACCACTTGCGTGTAGCACACACCCATGTCTGCTCGTTCACCGACCACAAAGCGCTCACACTTCGTCTATGTCTTCCCCACCTTGGACAAGAACATGGTCGTGGATTTTGGTCCCTTCGATCATATCTTATGACTAACGAAAACGTTGCGGAATTCCAGTGGCAATACTGGACCCGACAACGCAGAAATTACGGCTCTTGGATTGAGTGGTGGCTCTGTTTCGCGAAACCCAAAATAAAGCGCTTCTTTAAGTGGAAAAGTCGATCCGTTTTCAATGAATTCCATAGTGAACATCAACGTCTGTACGGCGAACTACGACGTGCATACGACGGATACTACCAGCATCCAGAAATGTTGACCACCATCAACCGACTGAAAGGCGAAATGCTAGCGCTCCAAAGGAGATTTTCTCACAATTTCATGAGAATCAACGAAACATACGTGGCGGGAGAACCCATATCGATATTCCAGTTGGGGGAAAGACGGAGAAAGAAAACCATAATCACGCAGCTGCAGACAGAGCGGGAGCAAACAATAACAGAGTCGAGATCGATCGAGGACCACATGGTCACCTACTTTTCGTCACTATACTCAGAGGAGGCGAGAGAGGCCGATGGGAACAGTTTCATATGTGAACGTGTTATTCCGCCAAACGACGAAGTCTGCATGAGCGACATTACGACAGCAGAAATATGGTCTGCGATAACCGAAAGCGCACCACGAAGATCTCCTGGCTGCGATGGAATACCGAGAGAGTTTTACCATCGCATGTTCGACGTCATCCACCGCGAGCTGAAACTTCTGCTGAACGAGGCGCTCAACGGAAATATTCCTGCAGTGTTTGTGGAGGGTATCATCGTGCTGGTCAAGAAGAGGGGAGGCGACCATACGGCCCGATCATACCGTCCGATCTCACTGCTCAACAGCGATTATAAGCTGTTCTCCCGTATCCTCAAAACCAGGTTGGAGCGAGGGAACACCACGTGCTAAGCGAAGGTCAGAAATGCTCGAACTCAGAGCGGAACATTTTCCAAGCCACTCTTGCTCTGAAAGACCGCATAGCGAGTCTCCGTCATGACCGTCGTGCTGGGAAGCTAATTAGCTTCGATCTCGACCATGCGTTTGATCGGGTCCGGCATTCTTTTCTCTTCCAAATCATGCGTTCTCTCGGCTTCAACGACGATTTCATCGCTCTACTCTCGCGCATCGTCAGTCGATCTGCGTCTCGACTGCTTATCAACGGACATCTCTCACGGTCGTTCGAGATTCAACGATCGGTACGACAGGGGGACCCGTTGTCAATGCACCTCTTCGTACTGTATCTCCATCCACTAGTGTGCAGACTCGAAAGTGTATGCGGGAACGATCTGCTGGTAGCGTATGCGGATGATATCAGCGTGATCGTCACATCGACAGCGCAAATTGAAGCGATGCATGAACTCTTTACTCGCTTCGAAAATGCTGCTGGGGCAAAATTGAATTTGAGAAAAACTGTTGCTATCGATGTTGGGTTTTGCGAAAACGACAGTTTCAACACCCAGTGGCTGCAAACAGCCGATGTAGTCAAAATATTGGGTGTAGTTTTCGCAAACTCGATAAAGCACATGACAACACTAAACTGGAATGCACTGGTGGGGAAGTTTTCACAACTAATGTGGCTGCACTCTCTGCGTATGCTGACGCTGCATCAAAAAGTGATCATGCTTAACACGTTCGGTACCTCTAGGATATGGTACCTCGCGTCCATTCTCCCACCGTTGAACGTACATATAGCGAAGATTACATCAACGATGGGAACATTTCTCTGGAGAGGGACTGTTGCCCGCGTCCCGATGATGCAGTTGGCTCGCTGCAAGGAAAAAGGCGGTCTGAAGTTACAATTACCAGCGCTTAAGTGTAAGTTGCTCGCAATTAATCGTCATTTGAAAGAGATCGGATCCGTTCCTTATTACAGTTCCTTTCTTCTCCAAACAAATCCTCGACCACAAATTTCAGTAGATCTTCCTGACCTCAAACAAATCCTACAAAACGTATCCCAAATTCCACACCAAATCCTACAAAACCCCTCCGCCGATCAAATCCACAATCACTTCGTCATTCAAACCGAAACACCAAGGGTGGAACGAAATAATCCAGCAGATGACTGGCCACGCACGTGGCGAAATATTGCATCGAAGCATCTTACTTCAGAACAGCGTTCAAAACTGTACTTATTTGTGAACGAGAAAATTGAACATCGAAAATTATTTTTCGTGATGCGGCGTGTAGATGACGAAAATTGTACACACTGCGACAACCGAGTTGCAGAAACAGTAGATCACAAGTTTTGTACATGTGTTCGCGTCCAACTAGCTTGGACGGTACTTCAACAGATGATATCAGGCATCTTAGGCGGATGGAGGAGGCTTGATTTCGAGGAGCTGAAAAAACCTACCCTACTAGGAATTAACAGAAGGAAAACAGTGAAAAAACTTTTCATTAATTATATTTGCTTTATCAATGATTCCAATGATAGAATTGATATAGATCAATTGAAGTTTCATCTACATATGCAATTTTGACGAATTAAAATGAAACAAGCAACCTTTATAAAATAAACTGACAAATAAAACCATTAAAAAAAAATATCTAGGGTTCCAGCTGTCAAATATCATATTCCGACCGGAGAATTATTGGCGTGCAGAACAACATAATTGCAGTTGAAACTGCTCGACGAAAAGGAATGATTCACCAGAGATGGTGAAAAAGAATAATTCTTCATGTTTGAAAATGAAAAGCCAGATCCGTCAGAATCGTCGTCAACTGTATGCGGCACCGAAGACACCGTATGATTTGTTTACGAATCCCAGTGATCCCATCTAGACTGAGGGACTTTAATCGCACGGAAGAAATTGTTACAATCAATTGCTTGGACTGACGCAGGTAAGATGAATAAGGTCGATAGTAGATGTAGTGTAACATAAGGATTTGCCGATGTTATAGAGTAAACTAACTTAAAAATGGCAGCAAAAGATACAAAAAATGAGAAAAACTTCATCATATTAATAATCATTCAACCGGCAAACTATTTGAACACTAGTTCAGATGTGAATTGCATTTCCGTAAGTGTCTTCAAAAAAATCGGTAGTCGGATTTGATATTTAGACCTGGGTTGGATTATTGTAATATGGTTGTAATATGGTCATAGTAAAGTATAGACCCGATTCTATATGACCGGACGAAGAATTCGCTGGTTTCTTCACAATTTTAGTCCTTTGGGTTCAATTTGAGTTATCGATCATTTCAATCATTAGCTCAAAAGTTATGAATTTTTGAGAAAACATATTTTTGGAAAAATAGCAAATATAATACAGGGTGGGCCATTTAAAGTGGAAGGATTTGTTTTTGCAATAGCAAAGTAAAGAAGTGGAATTTAAATTATTTTTTTTGAAATTCATTTATTTTGGTCCAAGGAGATTTGTTCTAACTACTTTTTGATTATGATATATCGTAAATGATCGCCTCTGGCCTTGACCGCAAAATGTGCCCTTTTTTCGGCATTTTCCATCACATTGCCCAATGTTTCGGCCGATATGGCAGCAATTTCTTGTCGGATATTGTCTTTCAGCGCAGCCAGGGTCCTTGGTTTACCAGTGTATTCCTTGGATTTTTAATATCCCCATAAAAAAAGTCAGGAGGCGTCAAATCAGGTGATCTCGGTGGCCAGTCATAATCGCCGTTTTTCGATATTAATCTTCCGGGGAACATTTCGCGCAATAATTTGGTCGTGGCAGCCGCTGTATGGCATGTAGCGCCGTCCTGTTGGAACCAGTAATTGTCCAATTCATTCTCACGAACAAATGGCAATACAAAATCGGTTATCATTGTCCGATAACGCTCCCCATTCACGGTTACCGTTGCTCCATTTTCGTTTTCAAAGAAGTACGGGCCGATGACTTTATCGGCATAAATGCCACACCACACAGTAACTGTTTGGTCGTAAAGAGGTTGCGTTTCGATGAATTGAGGGTTTTCAGTAGCATAAAACCGACAATTTTGTTTATTCACTTCTCCATTCAAGTTGAAATGCGCCTCATCGGACATTATGATTTTTTGCCAAAAGCCACGTTCATTGTTGGCCATTTCGATGGTCCATTTCGCAAAATCAAGTCGACGTGGTAAGTCAGATGGGTTAAGTTGTTGAGCCATTTAAATTTTATACGGAAACATTTTCAAATCAACACGAATTATGCGTCGGAGAGTGGTTCGATGCCTAACTCTTGCGAACGATGGCGACCTGATGTCGATGGAGTCTCTGCAACACTGGCTCGAACGGCATCAATATTCTCGTCGAAACGTCTTGGTCGTTGTCTGGACAGATGACTGGCATTACCAACACTACCAGACGATATAAATTTGGCATATAATCGACGTATAGTGTTGTCTCCAGGCGTTGTTTTAACTCTATTTTTATTTTTCCACGCACGTTTAGTTAACACAATTGAGAAGTTATTTTGAATGTACAGCTGAACAATTTCAGCGCGTTGTTTAGGTGTGTATTGTTCCATGGTTAAAATTGTACTGAAATGACGCTTCCAACGCGGTATGACATTTGTTAATCTGACATCTCTGTCAAAAGTTATGGGGTTGCCAGATGCTTCCACTTTAAATGGCCCACCCTGTATATTTCGAGCTTTAGGTTGACTTTGAAAAACCATAACTCAAAAACAAAGAAAAAACGCCTCTCTGATTTTCTTGTTATGTAATGTTATGTTATTGAAATGTTATGTAAAAATCTCAGCTTTCATAAATAAATATGAAAAAATATAGCTCCCTCTAGTCAAAAGCCATGAAAACAATAAAAAACAAATACAAGCAATAATTACGAAAACAAAATCCATTTTTTTGTAAGTATAAAATTTTTCGAGAAAGAGTAGTTAAATGTCTTCAATTTGATGTGTCGATCTGATGTCAGATCGGTTCAGTAGTTCAGTTCGAAAGCCATGATTTTTTTTTTTTGAGAAAGTCATTTAAAAAAAATATCTGAGCACTCTAAATAAAAAATAAGGGTCTAGTATTTTGCGTTAATGAACAAAACTATCACTTTTCACAAAAATCTGAAAACCACCCGGCAAACAATAAGTCGCAAATTTGACATATTCAAAGCCGCATATAAAGTGAGATCGAATCAAATCATATATCATGTCGAGCATAGTATACATGGTGTTCCAAAATCGTATAAAATGCAAAAACCTCGATTTCATTTATCACTACGGATTAGGTCGTACTTCGGTATAACAAGCATCGGTCTCATGATAGACGCTATCGTAAAATCGATCTAAACGAAATCATATGACAACATTAAATCGTATCAACAGTCATAATTGAAGGCGATATGCATACATCCAAGAAACATTTGTATGATATATGAGCTCTATTCCAGAAAACTTGGCTTCAGCCACTGTCGAGACGAGCAAAATATGCTATTCCAGTACACGAGTTCCATTGAAATGTTTTATTTGATAGACTGGAGAGACTTTTGTCACTTTTTCTCGATATTTTGTGAAAAACAACAAACATTTCAAAATTGATCAATCGATACTTTTTTCTCAGTGCCAAAATACTAAAATCATAACAAAAAAAAATAAGATTCATATATCTTTCGGTTTCATTGATATTTTTTCTACTAGCATATGGTTTTCACTCGGACATTTTGTTATTATGGATTTATTTAAATCAATGTTTGTTCACCTAATTAACGATTGATCAAGAAAATTTTAAATCTATATGCATGTATTTCCATTTACAGTTATACGATAAAGTAGTCTAGTTTTTTTTCACATTCATAGCAATAAACTTCGAAACATTTAGGTACGAAGAATGAAACACGCATTATTGTAAAATGTGAATCAATAAAAAAACAACATTGGGTTATCAAAAATGCACATTCGAATTATTTTTTTTTATCCAAAATATATATTTTTATTAAGGCTCATATGGCGTCAACCTGACGGAGCCGGGAGTTCAATATTTCGACAATGTTTGCCTTATAACTATGTTAGTAATATGTAACCGATTACTCGTGGTTGGCTAGAGGTTAGTATTACAAGTGTTTTCGTAATTGTGATGTTGCTGTCTCCAATGCTCTATACGTGTGCCCGACACGGAATACTTCCTATTGGGATGCAGCTGACCATTAATCAGCGACGCCCCCCTAGTCTGTACTCCATATCTAGCGTGGTGCGTCTTCTCGACTCGAGGAATCCAGGATAGAATGGTCACTAGCCGGCACAAACATCAGCTCGTGTAGAGTTGTCCTGAGCGGTACAACCTTCAGCTCTTGTTGAATGATCAGTGGACTGCACAACCTTTGGCCCGTGTATCTGTAAAGAGTGTGTGTATGTATTGCCGCGACTAAGTAAAAGTTTATAGATCGGATAGGAGGGATATGAAACAGGGACACAACGAAGGAAACATCATTGAACGTTGACATCGGCGTTTCTGAGGAACAGGTATAGATGATCAGGATCACGGCTACCTAAGATATCCCGGACGGGGATATCCGATTGTCTGCCTTTTGCTCTCAGTGCTCTAGAGAGCTGAGAGCGAGCAACATGGAACCGGATACACGACCAGACAACATGCTCGATGTCGTGGCAGCCATCGCCACAATCACAAAGATTGTTTGCTGCGAGCCCAATGCGATAGAGATGCGCGTTTAGGTTGTAGTGACATAAGCCGAGATATCACGCGAATGAAATCACGACCTACATTCAATCCCTCAAACCAAGCTCTCGTCGAGACCTTAGGGATAATCGTGTGTAACCAGCGACCGAACTCATCTTCACTCCACATGCACTGCCAACTAACGAGTGTGTGCTGACGAGGAATGTGAAAAAATTCGTTTTAAGAAATTTGCCTTTCGAAAAGTGTGCCTTCTGAAGCGCCCACCTTAGCTAGCGAGTCCGCTTTCTCATTCCCCGGAATCGCTATGAGAGGGAACCCGTTATTCCTTTTCGTTCAATATGATGTGAAGACACTTTTCGTGCCGTGTTAATATATTCAAAACAGTCTTCTGGCATCCCTGGATATGAGTTCAATGTTTACATTTGATTGGGTTGTTTGGAAGAGGTCCATTTGAAAATCTGTAAAATTTTGCAATTACTGAATTGAATTTGATGGTTGCAGTTGAAAACATACATTGCTTATGGAATACTAGTTTAGCAGTGACACAATTTTTGCAGGTAATGGTGGAACAGAAGAATACAGATGCTTTAAATCAACAAGCTGAACAAACACATCAAACAAACTAGACGACTCGACTGATTCATCGGCAAGCGACACAACAATGGAAGCCTCATATCAAAAGTCCCGCTGTGTACTGGAGAACATTCGAACAATAGGAATATTCTTACGCCTAAATGGCTACTGTGTAATATACACCAAATTATCGTGAGATAAAAATGTATACGAATTAATTCGGCTCTTTTACAGCTGGATTTGCTAAATGATCCTCATAAAATAAACAGATGGGATGAAAAAATATATATACATGATTCGATCACATACAGTGAAAAGAAATCCGAGACTGTCAGCCCAATTCTGTATTCCGACGGATTTCCATTTCGTTCGGAATCGTTGTTTCGTTCGAGCTATAATTTCGCTTCACCTATTTCGAACGTTTTGCCCCTTTAATGTTCTAAGAGAAACAGATCGAACGAAATGTAAATACAACTCGAACGAAATACAGAATGGAATTTAATCAAGTCGTTCGAAATATTTCGAATCGATCGAAATACAGAATAGGGGTGTGTATAGAATCAGGTTTGCTCTGCATTAGGAATTCTACATATCAATATTCGCGATGTCGTATGTATTTAAGGATGATTTAGGGAGGCAATAAATCTCTACCAGATCTGCAGGCCCGAAAGCAGTTTTAAACTGATAAAATTATCTTATCTTTTTGTTTTAGAGAGGCTTCAAACTTTGCAGTTCATTCGCCTCATTAGTAAAATTAGAATGAACATTTTCACTTCTTGTTATTTGATTACTTAATCCTCCTGTACTCGTGCGCAAAATCGTAACTTATGTACTCACAGACTGTACGTGTCTCTGTAGTATTACTATTGTGTATTTCTAGGCGTTATTGGTATTTATTTAAAGAAAAAGACATAATTGAATGAAAAAACTCCAGAAAACATTTTTTCTTCTACCTTCATTCAGTTTTAATAGTCATTTGATTCAGCCACCTCATAGATTCTCGGTCTGTCAGACCGTATGCGCGAGTATAGGAGGGTTGAAACACGTAGCACTGAATCTTACTTGACCATTTCTATATAAATTTCAAGACATTTCCACTAAAATACAGTAGACAGCCAGGGATGACGTATCCGATTACATCTTTTCCGTATTATATGTACAAGTTTGAACTGCTTTAGAATTATATTCCAGATAGCCGTGAGAGATGGCTGTCGAATCACATCGGCACAAATATTCCTCACCATTATCGCCACTCATTTCAAATATTTCCACTCCCTCTCACTAAAAGTCAATAGAATAATTCCTATTTTTGGAAACATAAATGTTGTCATGAAGCAGTTCGTGAGGTTTAAAAAAATAATCATAACCTCACGAACATATTCCGCCTGTTTGCCTGTAGTGAATTGTATATACGTATGACAATAATCGTACTAAATGCATATGCAACTCGTTTATTCATCCAAACTAATTCACAAGTAGATGATATGTATGTATATCGCTTCCTTTTTTGTACGTATATGCCAGCTAGGCGCATTTTATGCCATCCAAAATTTGGGATATATACTGCTGTATATACGCTTATTATACGATTTGTTTGCTGGGTAATAAAATGGGAGCATACACATTATCAAGCAAACATCAAATGGTATAATTTTTGCAAATGCTAGGTCGTACATAAATTCGCATCAAACTACAATTTCATTGATGTTTTTACAATTTAAAACAGCTCTCGTGCATCCTAATCTGATAGAGATTAATTTGTCTCCCAAGCACGAAGGTTACCATCAAACGTCGCGGAGAGGAACACTTTCGAAAATAAATCAACAAGGAATGCCAGATGTGCAGGTTTTTCGCAATGGTGCAAATTTTATATTAAAGCTTTCTCTTTTTATTTTCATTGTAAAGTTTTCGAAGTCGCGCAAACTATCAATTTGATGAAATTTGCGAAATTGGGTAGTTCTGTTTTTGACGTAGGACGTCTTACATCAGAAAACAGGTCACGTTTTTATGAAATAAAGTTATCGTTAATAACTATTTTTGCTGCGAACGTATTTTAACGATTTTCATACTAATCGAATCGAAAATATTCTAAGATTTGTTTGATATGCTATACATTACGATTCCATAGTCTGTATATGGTTTAAATTGATGAAAATTGGAAGCATTCCCATTTCCCCATACATTTGTTCTGGCCATTTGTGTACTTTCCCGAAGAGAGCTGTCAATATTGGGCAACTTATACAGCCGCTAGAATAAAAACAACGGAGAGGGATAGCGAAAAGAGAATATTTGCGAAGAAAACTCCACCCTTGCATAGTAAGTATTGATATAAAGAAACAAATTGCGACATATGACCAATTAGTGTATTGTTCTCGCAAAGATAATAAATGATCGTTATTTATCGAAACAACTCTACAAAACCACGCAGGCCATGAAACCTTCTCAGGGTCCCCGGAACTTTTTACTAAAGAATTATTTATAAAATTTCAACATATTGACAAATGATATCCGAAATAATAAACCATCAAATTTCAAAAAAAAGATTGCGTAGTCCTATGTCCTAAGCGGTCGTGTCTCATACACAACCCCCACGATTTTTTTTTTCTTTCTGCTCGAGCTAAGAAAAATCTCAGTTGAAGAAGATCGCCATTATAAAACTTTCTTCTTCAGTTAAAAAAATGGCATCTCTGCCAGCGATAATACAGTTTACAATGCCAGATGAAAATTTGACTATTTCATTACTTTTGGGTTAGAGGCTTGCAGTTCAGCTCATCATGATGAACAGCTCAGCTCATCTAAAAGAGCTGTTCTTTATGAACAGGTCTTCAGCTCAGTTGTCAGACGTCTGGTGGCGATCTTTAGCAAATTAGAAGACACGAAGCCAGTTTTAAAATGTTAAAATCTAAATGAAATTGTTCACACCATGTTATTAAATTACTTGAAACACGTATTCCTGACCCTTTTTTTTATTCATTTGTCTATAGATTTCCGACATTTCTACTGAGATTTTTCATTATAATATAAAGTTGTCTTAAAAACAATTTTCTTATGAGACTTTTTCACGTTGCAGGCGGTGAACAAAGTGTTTTTCATTGAAATAGAATACTAATTTGATACACAGAAGTTAATTTTCTTTCATAATTATAATTTTGAAAACGTGTTCATTCTACCTGAAAGGCAATTATTATTTTTAGCGCCCCTTAAACTGTTAAACAAAACTCAAAGCCGTCAACGCGAATATAACAGTTGAAAAGACAAGAAACAAATGAAACTGAACTGATGTCATAACATGAAGAGCGAAAAGTGGTCAATTCATTTGAATCTTACAGCTCACACACTCTGCAATTCTACAGCTCTTTTCCCTCCTGCATCATTATCAAAGTGAGCTGAAGAGCTGCTTGTTTTTTTTTGCGAGCTTTTCCGTGTCAACTCACTTCAAATAGTCGATTCTTCGGGACAGCTCATGAGCGGATGGCTTGAGTTGCCTCAATGTGCAAAGCTGGAGATCCGATTGACATCGCCAACAAAGATCGAGTTGCGGTTCCCTACTGTGTGAAAGGCCTTAAGGTGAAGGTGGAAGCTAGCCACAAATGGCTGCCACAATGGCGCTCATTTCATTCATCTCCCTCCCTCACCTCTCGCCCGAAAATCATAATTTTGCGAAACAGTGTGAAGAAAATGATCGTTTTCGCACACTTCCCATCAAATAATATCAACCAAATTCTAATCGATTACTTACAAGATGTTGAATTTTCATCTGCTGTCGCACTGTATAGTGAAAAACGTCGGAAAACTCTAGCAAGTGCTCTGAAAGTTAAATTTTCGTTTTTCAATCTTCGGCATTGGTTTTGTTTGTATTGGTGAAAACATCGTTATTTTTTCGACACTGATGCCAGACAACATCATAGAAACAGCTATAAAAACCACTCAATAAAATGTTATTTGTGAGTCATAGCGTTTCATGTCATGAAAATCAATAGAATGAAATTGTGTTGATATCAATACAATTATTATTTTTACGTTTAATGGGTCTATAATGTATGTTTTAGCAACTTTAACATTGGGTAAGAAAATTGTATCGCAGAGCTCGGAACACTGCCACGGCTGCCTATGGTCTCAAAAACAGTAAACGGAAAAGTATTACATTCAATCAAAATTAAGGCTCTTCAACGTGAATATGTGAAAACAATACGATCAACGAAGGAAAATATTAAGGAATTATCCACATCGAGTTACTATGCGGAAGAACCAAATTAATACCAAAAGACCCCTAATTCGCATGTGTTATAAATTTGCTCATGTTACGCTCGCGTATAATCAGAATTTTGCTTCATATGCAAATGCACCTTCTATATATATTTATATTTGCAATTGTTCATCGGAACATATCGTTCATACATTTAACTTTAGTATTGAATTGTTATTTTTTTTCAAATGTATTCAAAGACTCGTGTCAATGAAGCGCCACACAGTCTGATAAGTAAATTGATCTATTTACGTGTGCTTTGCTCTTCTCTCACAAATACTATTACCCCATTTTTACTCGTGGGTTTACCTATACTACTACAATGGCTAGCTTCCACCTTCACCTTAATGTACGCTGGGATTCCTCTCTGTTAATCTAGTACTGCACTCTTTACAACCCCATTTTTCTATGGCAACATCGCGTTCGATTTTGTAAACATTATTTTCTATTGCTGTGTGAGTGTGTCATCGAACAAATATTTTCCACATCACAGCTGGTCATTATCCATCAAATCTAGGCAGACCAAAACAAAGAAAAGTTCGTCGCAGTAATCTTCCGAGTGAAATAATTCGAAATTTGGCTATTTTTCTCATCCGAATCGTACGCAAAATTACCCCGAACAATGGGTAAAATATTCCTCGACCATATCGGCGGTCCAAAGTTGTTTTCGTGCGCCGCCTGCGAAACCAATCTGACCAACAAACGGGAGCTCATCAGCACCCGCTTCACGGGAGCCACTGGGAGGGCGTATCTGTTCAAACGTGTCGTCAACCTGACCTTCTCGCAGGTGCAGGATCGGGTAATGCTGACCGGACGGCACATGGTGCGGGATGTGATGTGCAAGAACTGCAAGGCAAAGCTCGGATGGATGTACGAGTTCGCTACGGAGGAGTCTCAGAAGTAAGTGGTGTTCCGAATGCTGCGCCTTGCGCTGCAAGATTTTCCAATTATATTCTTTCTTTTTGTCACTTGGTCTTTCCAAAGGTACAAGGAAGGTCGCGTGATTCTGGAACACGCTCTAATTACGGAGTCGGATGGTTTCGCGGAGGCATGACCCTTCCTGTTCGATCCGATTGAATTCTAGACAGTGGAATGAAAATCGGACAACACAATAATCACTTTGATCTTCAACAAAATCATTTAATAATATTGATAATAATTATAACATCCGGTATAAGGAATATATTTCATCGTGAAATGATAAATAATTAAGTGTTAGAATAAGCGATCCCACGGTAATATTTCGGCTATCAATGCGCTGTATCTTATTCATAGTATAAGGAATTCAATTTTATTGCGAAAATAAGAATAGATTTAACATTAAACGAAACATTCCGTCTTCGCGCTACTATTTTACGAAGGAAATTACTTCCCACTGAGCTTCTGCATCGCAGCTATGGCATTTTCGTTCGCCAGCATCTGGAACTCCTGGAAGCGCTGGGAAATCCGCTGGTTCATTTTGAGGAACTTCTCCATACAATTGAGTGAGCATTTGTCTTCCTTGTCGGAAATGGTACGACCAGTAAATTCATTCACACAGTCGCTAAAGCATAGCTCTGACAGTTTGTTGTATGATAAGAGAAAATCGGAGAACTATTTAGGGGCGACAAATTTGTTGAGGTTAAGAAATTGTATGAGGGTTTTAATTACGCCGAAACTCACCGATTTTATTTGATCCTTGTCCAGCTGATCTATGGTTACTTGCGTGCTCATGGTGGGTTACTTTCGGTGGACTGCAGCGGTGGTTTTATTACAACTTTGTGTAATCTTTGAAGCGAATATTATTCGTCGATGATAATATATCTGTGTTTGACTTTTTGAAGGTGTTACGTCACGACCAGTGTTGCTGATTTGAAATCTTATTCTCGTGGTAGAAAATATATATCGTGGTAATCTTTTCTATTTGTCAAGGGACTTAACCCAAAGGTCATTCGTTCCTGTAAGGGGCTGTCCACATACCACGTGGACAGAAAAGGCACGGTTTTAGACTCCACCCTCATGGACATTTTCATACCCCTACCCCCCTTTGTCCACGAGGACATTTTTCCTTTTTAAATGAAAATAATTAGGGAATTAACTGATTTGCGCCTAAACTCCATTGTAATTCCATTTAAGTTGTTTTTATTTCAAATTTTACTATCTGTACCCTGTACCTGCTTTGTTGTGGCCCATTGTTCTTGTATGGTAGAGGAATGAGGAGCATAACAAAGCACATCCTTCATATGAGTTTAATTTTGAAATACTTGTGAGTATACAATAATTTTTGTTTTTCCTTTATCAGCGAAGACAAAAAAGCTACCTGGTTTGCAATGGCTATCTGTACAATGGCAGAAAGTAAGTGTTTCTTCTACGATCCATATAACTTCATAAGTAAATTTTATCATATTCTTTCAATTACTATCAACCGAATTTCCTACTTAAAAATTGCTTATTCTTGCTAGCGTACATTGGGCCCTATTATAGAAATCGAATCGAGGATTCGATACAATCACTATCACTATCACACCGAGTAAAATCTGGAATTATAGAAATCGAGGAATACTGCCCGATTCGTTAGCAAGCTCGAATGTCAGCGGTTGTGATGAAATATTTTGAAACAAGCTTGAAATGTTTCAAGAAGCACTATAGAAAGGATTCCAAATCTTTTTTTGAGGCATCTGCTATGAAAATGTCTTTCCAAAAGTTTTAATATGGTTATGTTTTGGAGAAAACTGATATTTCCTCTACGAATGAAGCTTAATAGGCGTAATGCATGCATGGATGTGTAATAAAAACGATATCATGGAACAATTTGCTTTACAAAAAATATAATTATTAGAAAATGAATCTTTTCATTTATTTTCACAACTGCAATCTATGGAATTCCGTAAGGAGTCCCACATAAATTCTACTTTTTTAAGGAAAACATTTTTTTTTTATGTAATTCTCTTTTAACGTCGATTTCTTGTTGTAGCTGTGTCAATAGCTTTATTGTTTGGGCCGCCACCATTGTTTGGGTTTTCTTTACCTTTCACCTCAAGTCAATCCAAATCTGTAATTTAAAAAAATCACTATTGTTTTGCAAGACATTTCAGCTTTAGCATATGGTATAGAAAGTTTGGTATAGTATAGCAATAAAAATGAAAATTGCTGACAAAAGTAACACGTACTAACATACGCTAGCAGGAATAAGACATTTTTAGGTAGGAAATTCGGTTGATAGTAATTCAAACAATATGATAAAATTTACTTATGAATTTATATGTATCATAGAAGAAACACGCACTTTCTGGCATTCTGAACCAAGACGCATTGATGGTCTCAGCGCATTAAGCTCCTCACTGAATTCCTCCCAGGTTTCCTTAACCGGGATTCTATTTGAACTGCCTCCACAAATACCTCGAGCAATGTTTACATTCGCTTTCATTGGTTCAACGAGTCGCTCAAACAGATGGTGATTTGTCTGTCCACTCGTTCTCAGCCACTGAAATATGCACTGGAAGTAAGTTCTGCATTGTAAATTATAACATGATTAATATGAATAATGTTGGATTGAACACTTACCTTGAATAGACTATTCTGACAGCACCGTAAAACAAATACTGATCAAAACAAACGAACGTGTGTTGAAAATTGCAGAAATCGAGGTGATAAGAATTTTGCTCGTTAGCTCTGTTTTACTATTATAGAAATCGAGCAATTCGATAGCATCGAGCGAGTGATAGCTATCGATGCAAGTGTCAGAATTTTTCGAGTTGTTTGGTTCGCTTGTTGCATATCTTCAGAGAATTATTCTGTTTTGGTTTGCGTCCCTGATATTTCCCTTTGGGAAACATTTCAGAAACGCTTAGATATATGCAATTTTCAACACAAGTTCGTTTGTTTTGATCAGTATTTGTTTTACGGTGCTGCCAGAATAGGCTATACAAGGTAAGTGTACAATCCAGCATTATTTATATAAATCATGTTACAATTTATAATGCAGAACCTACTTCCAGCGTATATTTCAGTGGTTGAAAACGAATGGACAGACAAATCACCAGCAGTTTGAACGACTCGTTGAACCAATAGAAGCGAGTGTAAACATTGCTCGAGGTTTTTGTGGAGGCAGTTCAAATAGAATGGGAGAAGTGGGAGAAATTCAGTGAGGAGCTTAATGCACTGAGACCATCAATGCGTGTTGGTTCAGAATCGCAGAAAGTAAGTGTTTCTTCTACGGTACATATAACTTCATAAGTAAATTTTATCATATTCATTGAATTACTATCAACCGAATTTCCTACCTAAAAAATGATTATTCCTGCTAGCGTACATTATTACGGGCTACTTCTGTCAGAAATTTTCTTTTTTATTGCTATACTATACCAAACTTTCTATACCATATGCTAAAGCTGAAATGTCTTGCAATACAATAATGATTTTTTTTTGACGTGGGACTACGTCTAACCAGAGTATATGGGGGTAAAATGAAAACCTAAACATAGAACATGCAAGTAAAAATGAAAGATTCCGAATGCTCGTAACTCGATCATTTCTTATTGGATCGGAAGGATGTTTGCATCAGTTGATACGGAATATTTCTACGCTTCTATCGCAATTAATAAAATGTTTTTTTTATTAGATAATCAACTGAATAACTGTCAAATGTTAAGCGCTATCTAAACGCCCTAACTAGCTCGTTTTGATTGGCCTGATTTACGGTTTCCCCAACACAGCCATCAAAACCAAGCAGCCTTGGGGAAATCGGCATTGCAAACACATGAAAGTATGGGGACTTTCGCTCGCACTGAAATGTGTTCCCTAACACAGACTTCAAAACCAAGCAGCGCTAGAGAAATCGGCATTGCAAATACATGAAAGTCGGAGGTATTTTTGTTCCGACTGAAATGTGTTTCCTCTGTGTTAGGGATCAAATCCATGGAGCGTGGGGAAATTGGCATTGTAAATACATGCAAGTCGGGGGCATTTTTGTTCCGACTGAAATATATTTCCCCAAATTCAGAACCAAGGTGTCTGAGGAAATTGGCATTGCAAATTAATGCAGCTCAGGGGTATTTTTGTTCCGACTGAAATGTGTTTACCTAATAAAGACTTCTAAACCAAGGTGTCTGGGAAAATCGGCATTGCAAATACATGCAAATCGGGAGTATTTTTGTTCTGACTGAAATGTTTGCCTAACACATACATCAAAACCAAGATGTCATCATACCAAACGTAATAGACTGTCATTAAATTTACTTGTAACGAAGAACATAATCTATTGCATGAATTGACCTCACATGGCATTGTACAATCTTTTTACTCACAAAGCAAATATATTGAATTCAATTGAATCCGGAAATTGTTTCATTCAATCAAAATTTGAATCAATAAAAACAAATGATTGCTAAGCTAAGGAAGTCCCACGTCAACCTTGCGGTTATATCATAGATATAACCCACCCATTTTTTAAATTACAGATTTGGATTGACATGATGTGAAGGGTAAAGGAAACACTAGCACACAATAAGAATTTAGGGTCACAGGTGGTGGCCCAATACAATAAAGCTATTGACGCCGCTACAAGAAATCGACGCTAAAAGAGAATTATATGCAAAAAAATTGTTTTGCTAAAAAAGTGGAATTCATGCTTGACTCCTTACGGAATTCCAAAGATTGCAGTTGTGAGAATACATGAAAAAGTTCATTTTCTAATAACTGTATCTTTTTGTAAAGCAAATTGTTCCATGATGTCGTTTTTCATACACATCCATGTATGCATTATGCTTACTAAGCTTCATTCGTTAAGGGAATATCAGTTTTCGCCAAAACATAACCATATTAGCACTTTTGGAAATATAGATATTTATAATTTTCATAACAGATGTCTCAAAAAAAGATTTGGCTTCCTTTCTATCCCAGATTCAAATATTTTCGAGTGGTTATAAACACCATGTCGACCGAGCGACGGAAAAAGCTACAAAAGTGCTAGATTCTAACCCCGCCTTGCCCCCCGCAGGCTGCTCTGCCTATAGTTCTAGCTATAATCGTACGCGATTACATGTCCGAGGGAAACGGCATCACTGCTTTTTCTCTTTCTTTATGATCTGTCAGCAAACGGACGGGAGCATCAAAGTTCTAAACAAACAGTCTCAAATATCAGCTCGTTGTTGTGTACTGTAATTCCATCCAAAATACTTCTCGGTACGGTAAAAATGAGCATGGATTTTGTTTTTCGGAGACGAGCAAATAAAAAAAAGTCACAGGCGGGTTGTGTCCGAGACACGACCGCATAGTTGACGTAGGATTCCGTTAGGCTATATGTTGATTTTAGATATGTTTGATGAATTCCATCGTTGAACACTTCGATAATGATTTGGTGGCTCTGAAAAGGGCCGTTTTGTTTTGTTGTTGGGTATTGTTTGTTCACTCCACCAGTGTTTACCGAGTGATGATGACAGAAGGATGGTAAACAGTCGTTGGGTTGTGCGTATCAGATAAAACATACCGAAATGGAACGAGATATGATGAAAACCGCCCTCTGTGATCCGAGACGAGATGCCTCCTGTATTATGTATGGATGAATAAAGAAAAAAAACTCACGAATGTCATATAAGACAATTTCCAATACCGAACACATTTAACAATTTTTCTCATCGGTAAAAACATGTTACTTTAATATGAAGAAAACATATTGACAATGGAAAAGATTTTCTTTTTCTTTTTTCTATTATAATTTTTACTTTCTGAGTGTTTATTCAACCCGATGTAAATTCTAATTGGACTAACAACACCTAATACTATATGTAGAGCATATGAGAAATCACTTTTTCTAATATTTCTTCACTTTTCCATTTTTTCGCGCCGTATAAACTTTCCTTGGATGGAAATGAACACAACTAAACAGACAGCTTTAACCAAACGACCCGTTCTCGAGCGGGACAACACGTTGGTTTTCATTTATGAAAATTGAAATAAATCGTTTCATATATCCAGTCATTTTTAACACAACTACTACCATATACAATTTTACACTTACACTTGTGTTAAATTTTCCACAATACACGATCGGTCATTGCTATAAAATTTCACAAAGCAACCAACATTTTAACGAGCTAAATTTAAATTTTATTTGCTAGAAAAAATCGTATCACTCACCATACTTGCAGTATAAAAATTCCCCCGACTTGCATATATTTGCAATGCCGATTTCTCCCCGGAAGCTTGGTTTTGATGTCTCTTTTAGGGAACACTTTTCGGTGGGAACAAAATATCCCCCTACTTTTATGTATTTGCAATGCCGATTTCCCCCAGGAAGCTTGGTTTTGATGTCTCTGTTAGGGACCCGCCGCATGTGTCGTCAATTCCGACCAATCAGAAGTGGGTATCAGTGTTAGGATAGGGGTTGAGATTCTTCAATTGTTCGATAGTTAGTTCCATGAAAAAAGTCACAGGAGGGTTGTGTCCGAGACACGACCGCATAATTGACGTAGGATTCCGTTAGGTTATCTGTTGATTTTGGATAATTACATCGTTAAACTCTTTGATAATGATTAGGTGGACCTGAAAAGGGCCGTTTTGTTTGGTTGTTGGGTATTGTTTGTTCATTCCACCAGTGTTTAACGGGTGATGATGACAGAAGGATGATAAACAGTCGTTGGATGGTGCGTATCAGATAAAGGATACCGAAGTGGAACGAGATATGATGAGAACCGCCCTCTATGATCCTAGACGAGATGCCTCTTGTGATATGTATTGATGAAATAAAGAAAAAAAAAAGACGGGTGGGTAATGTCGGGGACATAACCGGAGTGACGTAGGACTATACAAAGGGGACAGGTTTTGTTAAATATATATTTTATATTGTTAATATATTGTTTTATTTTCTTCTCCTACGTGAATACCTACCTATCTACCTGAAAAATGGATTAGTTTACTGTTTACTCTTTATGAATATGTTGATGGTTCTGAAAAGAACCTTTGGTGTTGTGTTTTTGTTGTCACTCGATATTCCCATCTTGTTCGGTTAAACCTTCCTGTTTAGCTATTGCGTTTGCCACTCGCCACAGCTTTCACAGTTGGAAAATTTCTTCCCATCCAGCTTGTGACATGTTGTTCAGTAAATTACATTTAATGCGACGTGCCGGAGAAACACTTTGCCACTCACTGAAACTAATTGTTGCCTTGATGAGCGCCGAACCGAAGCTGCTCTGTTCTTGATGCGGGTTTTCTGATTGTCGTGAGCAGCTTTGCAAGCCAACTTGAGCACTCCGACGGCCGAAACTCTATAATCCCTGTTAGGTATACTGGTGCTCCGGCACCAATCCGTTCGGCCTAGTTACCCTTGCGGAGCAATCAGTGAATGCGACCAACAGGGAACTGCACACTTGCACGGTTCGAGTGGGACTTTGCCTTTCCCTTAACTTGTCCTCCTTTGTTACGTCCACGATGCCGATGCCGTACAACCACACGGGTTTACGGTTTGAAAGAAAATAATATATTGTTTTGGGGTCCGCGTGTTTTATACTCTAGCGGTACACACTCACAGGATAGAGACAAATCGGCAGACTCAGCCAGAGGGGCGAGTCCAACGAGACGAACGAATGAGCGTTAAAAGGGAGCGATGGCAAAAAAATACATTCATTACGATTTGTTCGCTCGTTGGATTCACATGCAGGTTAAAAAGGGTCCTTTTCAGGATCACAAAATTATCTTTAACCTAAAGAGTTTATTGTTTTGTTATTACTCGATATCCCCATCTTGTTCGGCTAAACCTTTCTGTTTAGCGATTGCATTTGCCACTCGCCACAGCTTTCACAGTTGGAAAATTTCTTCCCATCCCGCTTTGTGACATGTTGTACAGTAAATTACATTCAATGCGACGTGCCGAAGCGCCACTCAGTGTCGCATTGGAGGCGATTTTAACCTGTAATTGAACATTTGCGATGACAGTGGTACAGTGTCGACTTTCAATGTGGGGTCATAATTTGGATCTCTATGTTTACAAAAATGTCCAACTAAATAAGTCGCATTACATGTCCGTCCAATTAGCTAAATGTCGAACTAATTGTAAATTACTTTACTTTCAATCTGGAAACAATTTAAGAATTGGTGAAAATTGAATAATCAGGAAAGTCCCCAACTATCAATAAACTCAGAACAACTGCCAAATTCACATACTCATCAGATCCTGGCAAACAAATTATGAAAAAAATCAATTTGTGTTTTATTATTATTTTGGATAATGTTTTAGAAAGCATTGAACTTTATTTCCTAAACTCTCTTTTGGAAGCTTTAATGGCCCTGAAAAGCGCCTTGTTTTATGGAATGGTTCCAATTTAGAAAACTTAGTACTCGTGGTTTTGAAAAAAACTATTTTGAACGCCCTCGATGCCGCCTTGTTCTGGATTTACCTCCAAAGCAGTTTGTATAAAGAACAAACTTTTTTCTTCTGCTACCTGATGCCGTTTTGCGATTGCGTTTGCCACTCGCCACTCGCTGCAACTGCCTGTTGTCTTGATGTCCACCGAACCGAATGTGTTCTGTTCCGAATGCGGGTTTTCTTATCGTCGCGAGCAGCTTTGCCAGCTAACTCGATCACTTCGGCGGCCGAAACTATATAACGCCGGCTAGGTGGACTGGTGCACTGGTACTGACGCGCTCGGCCTAGCTACCCTTGCGGGGAACTCCAGATCAACACGGTTCGAGCGGGATTTTTCCTTTCCCTTCATTTTCCTCCTTTACCATGTCCAGACATGGCTGCTTGGGTTGGTTTGTTGATGTGTTGTGATGCGAACCGATGTGGTGTACGGTTTGAATGAGAATGATCGTTACGGAAGGAAGGAAGGAAGGAAGGTATTGTATTATAGAGACTTTAAACTTTTGCAGTTCATTCGTCTCTAGCCTTGAGAAAGGCCCTTTGAAAACTCTACTCTACTTACTCCAGCGCTACCACCTCCACCCTCTTGCCTTGAGAAAGGCACTCGATCCCTCGCCGTCCAGCTCGTCCAGCAACGATGTTGTCCAGTCGGTGTCCACACAAAGAATGATCGTTACGGCAGCGGAGCGGGGATTTTTAAGCTGACTGGCTGGCTCGAGAATTACGCATGTGTGAGACTGCGACCAATGTTTCGTTCATTTTTTCTTTTTCCTTTCCAATCGTGCTTCATTCTATTTCGCTGCTGCTCTGGTTGCCCGTTTTGGTCGGTACGATTTGAGGAGCACAAAATGAACCAATCAAAAATGGGCACATAGTGCATTTTGACAATGCTTGATATTTCACAATTATTCAATTATTTATCTCAAGAAAAATGAAATGTTATTCGTTATGATAGATGCGTAGATATATTTCCTATCAATTGATGCAAAAACCTTTGCGATCTATTGAGAAATGCTCGAGTTATAAGCGTTCCAAATCTTGCATTTTTTCCTACTTGTTCAGTGCCTAGATTTCCATTTCACCCCCTATATCTTCCGGTTAGACGTAGTCCTACGTCAAAAAATTCACTAATGTAATTTAAGATAATTATTAATACCGAACACAATTATCAGTTTTTCTTATCAGTAAAAACATGTTACTATAATATAGCGAAAATATATTCGAAATGGGAAAGGTAATTTTCTTTTATAATTTTTACTTTCTGATTGTTTATTCAACCCAATGCGAATTTTAATTGGACTAACAATACCTAATACTATATGTACTATATGTAGTGAGAATCTATGTTGTACGGGAAAGGGTTAACACAACGGCTATCGTATACAATTTTACACCTACCCTTGTGCTAAATTTTTCACAATACGCGATCGGACATTGATATGGAGTTTCACGAAGCAACCAACATTAAAGTTCCAAATTTAAATTTTATTTGCTAGAATTATTCGTATCACTCTTCTTACTTGCAATATAAAAATGCCCCCGACTTTTATGTATTTGCAATGCCGATTTCCATCAGGCAGCTTGATTTTGATGTCTCTGTTTGGGAACACATCTCGGCGGGAGCAAAAGCTCCCCCTACTTTCATGTATTTGCAATGCCGATTTCCCCTAGGCAGCTTGGTTTTGATGTCTCTGTTAGGGAACCGCCGCATGTGTCGTCAATTTCGACCAATCAGAAGTGGGTATTTCCGTTAGGATAGGGGTTGAGATTTTTCAATTGTTTGATAGTTATTTTAATGTCATATATTATTTTATTCAATATAAAAAAATTGTTATGGAGTACCGAAGTCGATTGACGTAAAAATTTCATCAATCCATCATGAAATGACTGAGCAATAAGCGTTTGAAATTGGACAATTTTCGCGATGTGCTCGATTCTCGATTTTCAATTTGTACCCCAATATGTTCCCGAAAGACGTAATCCTACGTCAAAAAACAGTACAAAGAAAATCGGACAGGTTACAGAAACTCTATTTCATTATGTTCAATTTACGTAAAACTATCTGTTTATTTTAGGTAACGAATTCATCTGGACAACGGCAGAAAATATTGAAAAAAAATGCGCAAGTTCTACGAACATTCAAATGCATATGCGTATTTTCATGTAGAACAATCTTACGAAAGTCGGACGTAATTGAGAAGCGGTTGAAGGAATAAATAGCGGTGCCTGAATAAAACAAAATCGAAAAAATTGAGCGTCTATTTTCGTTCGACTGTTTGATGGAGAAGATGGGTAAAAGAGGTAAAAACTCAATCTATTTCAATAATTATTGCAGTTATTATACATTGATGTAGCGGCTATTGATTACCGTTCACTACATTGTCTACAGGAATATTCGAGACAACACTCGCTGGACTTCCATCTTCAGCCTCCATCTTCGGTGGAAGGATTGCCGATTAAACCGGACAAATGAACACATCTCAACGCAATCACCAACAACGAACGTATATAACGTTTGTTCAGCTTACCCATGATAATGAATTAAATTTGATAATCATCACTTCACACACTTGAATGATCATCGTGAAATTAATGGTAAGTTTAGTTATTCTGATAAGTAGTCATACTTTTAATCGTAAAGTTCTTCTATGCAATTGTATCTCATCCCTCAAGATACCACCACAGGTGATGGAGGAAATCAGTTGCCACTAGACTCGGTATAAGCTGCTGTACATCTGGATGATCTAGTGGAACTGCCAGGCACTCGACAATCTCAGCTGAGGTTATGAGGATGTGTTACCTTCAATAAATCCAAATCCCAACAAAATTTCTTTCTCTCGAAAAAAAAAGTCACAGGCAGCTATTACTATTGTTTATTTCATTTTATTGGTGATATTCACTATTTTTACACATTTTGAATTCCAGGTAATCTAATACACTGAACGCCTCTTTAGTAGCCGGAGCCGGAGAAGAGATTGGTTACGATATTGATGATAATGATCAGCAAATTAATTTCGTAACTGCATTGAAGACCACATTTTTGATACTGAATGCTGCGGCTGCACAAATCTTGTAGAGCACGAATACGACGAAGACAATTGACACTATTGTATTTATTTTTTAGTTTATATTCAAAATTGAAAAAAAAACAGAAGAATTTTAAAATATTATAATAAAGTGATTATTAGTGAACCATGACTTTTCTTTATTTTTTGACGTAGGACTACGTCTAACCGGAAGATATAGGGGGTGAAATGGAAATCTAGGCACTGAACAAGTAGGAAAAAATGCAAGATTTGGAACGCTTATAACTCGAGCATTTCTCAATAGATCGCAAAGGTTTTTGCATCAATTGATAGGAAATATATCTACGCGTCTATCATAACGAATAACATTTCATTTTTCTTGAGATAAATAATTGAATAATTGTGAAATATCAAGCATTGTCCAAATGCATTATGTGCCCATTTTTGATTGGTCCATTTTGTGCTCCTCAAATCGTACCGACCGAAACGGGCAACCAGAGCAGCAGCGAAACAGAATGTTGTTAGAGGCGAATGAACTGCAAAGTTTAAAGCCTCTTAAAAACAAAGAAAGAAGAAGAACAGAATGAAGCACGATTGGAAAGGAAAAAGAAAAAAAAATTAACGAAACATTGGTCGCTGTCTCACACATGCGTAATTCTCGAGCCAGCCAGTCAGCTTAAAAATCCCCGCTCCGCTGCCGTAACGATCATTCTTTGTGTGGACACCGACTGGACAACATCGTTGCTGGACGGGCTGGACGGCGAGGGATCGAGTGCCTTTCTCAAGGCAAGAGGGTGGAGGTGGTAGCGCTGTGTAAACGTGAAGAAGGAACTTACGCCATTCAGTGGCGTCGACTTTCGGATTTGGTAAATTAATAAACACAAACGCTATTCGTACAAGCGTCGCCTCTATACTGTATACTGTCAACTGACATCTGTATTCAAAGAAAAGACTCTCGGGGCTTAAATACTAGTTTACAAAAATAGGCTTAAACTCTACACAGAATATTTACAAATTATGCTGGGCGGAGCATCGCACCAGCAGTTAGAGTGGGCTGTGATGGCCTTGGTCAGACGCGTTCTTCGGAGAGAGAGAGAAAGCACTTCTTTGTGGGTCAAAGTAAATAGGAAAAGAAAGTGCTGAAACATGTGTGCCGGATGCGCGCCACATGTTTGGTTAAATTTCTGCTGCTAGCTAAACTCGCAGCGGGGCGGAAGGAAGACAAACTCGCCGCTGCCGTTGGTGCGCGTCGAGTTATACAATCATAAATAGTAAACGAACCCTTGGGCCAGATTGCTGGCTCGGGTATCGTATCACATTTTATGTTTATATCGCCCAGCGCCCTCGGGGGTGGTTTATTGCCTTAGAGGTCTTGAATATTGATGAGTTGGGTTTAAGCGTGATCATATTACACCTTTCCCCTTTCGGAGAATGACGTAACATTGAGAAGTCATTCAAGTTAAATTAGGTGGAAAGATTCGTCTGACCTTACAATTTTAGTGTTTATTCAATGTTTGTGATATGTACATTTTTCGTGTATTCAGGTAAAAATTAAGTTTGTTTATAAAGATTATCCTTATAATATGATTATACGGGTTGTCTTCGTTGGGTGTTCTATTTGCTTATAAATATATTTATTTTTAATATTTGTTTAATATATACATTTTACATTTGATAATAACTGTCGGAAGGATTAACTGCTAACTAGGTATCCCTTTCCCCTTAGGGTGGGGTTGCTCATATGGTATTATTCTGTTTTTATGTACAGTCTGGACTTTATTGGTTTGATCATCTCTTATTGTTACGTTAGGGTGTTTAATGTCAATTATTATATATGGTCCTACGTATACTTTGTCTAATTTGGATCTGTTTTCGTTTGATAGGAATACTAGATCATTAATGGCTACTTTTGATGGTCTAGCCATGGTTTTCTGTGTCTCATTTCTGGCTTTTCTTACCTTATCAATTATTTCCCTAGCGGTATTTGATGCTATTTGTAGTTTATATTTAAGTTCTTTGTAATATAAATCCATGTTGTAAATTGGTTCTACATATGTGCTTGTTGTGAGGTTTTGTGGTAATTTAGCATTCGTTCCAAAAACTAACTCGAATGGAGTGTATGAGAAATCTGTGTGTGGTGTTGTGTTGTAGCAGAATGTGTAGTAAGGCAACCATTCATCCCAGTCACTCTGTGCTTGGTTGACGAATTGCCTTACGTACTCGTTAAGACAACGATGGTTCCTTTCCAGGCTTCCTATTGATTGAGAGTGATATGGAGTGGAAAAATTTTGTTTAAGCTTCAGTAATGAAGCTATGTTTTCGAATAACTCGTTCTTATATTCAGTTCCTTGGTTTGTTTGGATGAGTTTTGGAATTCCATAGACCAGAATTAAGTTTTCTATGAAGGCTTTGGCTATGGTGGATGCTTGTTTGTCTATTGTGGGTTTAATAATGATGTATTTTGTTAAGTTGCATTGAATGGTCAGTGCGTATCGGTTTCCATTATTGGATCTGTTAAATGGTCCAATTGTGTCAATCGATACGCAGTCGAATGCTTTTTGGGGTGTTTTAATTTCGACGAAATTTTCGTTTGTTCGTATTGTGTGTTTATTTTGCTGGCATTTTATGCACTTCTTGATGTAGCTACTGATATCTTTTTTCATGCCACTCCAAGAATAGAGTCTGCTTAACTTTTTGTATAGTCTGGTGACTCCTGTATGTCCACCAGTGGGTGTATCGTGATTGTTTTTTATAATTTCGAACCTTTCGTTTTGGCTTTCTATCACACGCTTGGGTGTGTAGAGCACTATTTGCAAGTCTTTGAGCGTGTCATTACAAATCTTCTTAAAGGTTTGCACGCTGCATATTTGGAAAATTACGCTTGATAACGCTAGAGCTATCATGCTAATTTTCAAGTTTTTGGCCATATTTTCAACTTTCTTTACTAGTTTTCCCAGGGATTCTTTTGTGTTGCTTGCATTTTCAATTATTGTCGACGACTTTTCTTCGGTTCTTTTTTTATTCATTATTGCGCATTTCAAATTTTTGTTTCCGCTAGCGTTTGTTTCTTTATTCATTTCTAATGCGCGTCCGCATAGAAGTTTAGGTAGGTTTTGCCATTCTCGGGGTTCAATAGCCTCGTACGCTCTGAGCTGATCAGACTCAGTATCGTCGGGGTTTGAATTATTGTCTGTAATTTCTGTGTCGTTATTCGTTTCGTTTAGTTTTCTAGTCATTGCTCTGGTTTGTATACCCAGGACTTTTATAGTTTTAAGTGCCTCGGAATTAATTGCTATTCGTGATAGCGCATCTGCAGTCACATTTAGCTTACCTTGAACGTATTTTACATCAAAATGGAATTCTTCAAGATCCAACCTCATTCTTGTGAGTTTTGATGAGGGATCTTTCATTGAAAATAAATATACTAACGGTCTGTGATCCGTTTTTACTGTGAATTTCCTCCCGTAGAGGTATGGTCTAAAGTACGTAATTGCCCAGTGAATTGCTGTCAATTCCTGTTCAATTGTCGATTTATTGGCTTCACCTTTTGTGAAGGCTTTGCTTGCGTATGCAATGGGTAGTTCTATACCGTCGTTTTCTTGGGCTAAGACGGCGCCGCATGCTATTTTTGAAGCATCGGTTATTAGGGTGAATTCTTGTGTGAAATCGGGGAATTTGAGAACTTTTGGTGAGATAAGTTCGTTTTTCAATTTATTGAATGCATTTTGGCATTCGGGAGACCAATCAAATTTTGCGTTTTTTCTGAGCAATTTGTTTAATGGGTACGCTATTTCTGCGAAATTTTGTATGAACCTCCGGTAATAGTTGCAAAAGGCAACAAAACGCCTCACTTCATCTGCTGATGATGGTGTGGGGTAGTTTGTTACCGCTGAAAACTTTGATTGGTCGGGCTGTATACCTGCCGCTGAAATGTTGTGACCTAGATATGTTACGTCTGGTCTGAAGAAGGAGCATTTTTTGGGATTTAATTTTAAGTTGTAGTTTTGTAATTGTTTGAAAACGTTTTCCAAGTTAATAAGGTGATGGTTTATTGAGCAGCCGACGACGATGATGTCGTCGATGTAAAGGAATGCACATTCAGGTGGGAGTCCGCTAAGTGTTATGGACATCATTCTCTGAAAGCTATTTGGTGATATATTTAGACCGAATGGTAACCTATTGAATTCGTAGTGACCGTTAGAGGTCGAAAATGCTGTGTACTTTTTTGATTTTTCGTCAAGTTCGATTTGGTGGAAACCTGACATTAAGTCTAGGGTTGTAAAATATTTGGCTCTGCCCAAATGATCGAGGATTTCGTCGATTCTTGGTAGGGGGAATTTATCTGGGGTTATCTTTTTATTTAGTTGTCGAAAGTCAACCACTAATCGCCATTTTTTATCTTGAGTATTTGATTTCTTTGGGACTAAGAGGATGGGAGAATTGTATGGTGAGGTGGAATTTTGGATTATTTTGTTATTTAGCATGTGGCTGATTTGGTTATTTATTTCTGAAATTTGTGCTTCCGGGGTTCGATAATTCTTTATGTAAACGGGTGTCTTGTCTTGAAGGTGAATGGTTTGCTTGTAGAAGTTGTTGGTTGTCAATATGTCGTCTTCTAGTGCAAAAATGTCGTTGTATTTAGTGCATAATTCTGTTAATTTCTCCTGGGCATGTTGGGGTGTATGATTCAAATTGAGTTCCTTAATCAGTTTCTCGTGTCTACCTTTTGGGTTTTCTCCTAATTCCGTTGTAATGTGATTTATGGTGTATTCTTTAAGGGGGATAGTGGTGGGGGCGAAGGTTTTTGGGATTGATGTTGGTGTGGTATTTGTGTTAATTATTGTAATGAATTGTGAGTTTGGGTTTATTATTGTGTTTGCGCAAAAAATACCTGGTTTGATTTCTTGTGCGATCACAAGGGCATCATCGTTTAGGTTGAGTGACGGGAAGTGTTTTATAATTTGGCATCTAGGGGGAATAATGTAATTGTTTTCCCAGCTATCTTGAATCGGAATTTCAATTTTGGTGTTTTCATAGTTGAAGGTCATTAGCCATGTTTTGAGGCATAGGTTACATTCATATTTGGTGAGGAAATCTCTGCCTAAAATGCCATCTGCAATTATAGGAAACTTGTTGTTGACGATTTGAAATTGGTGTGGAATTTGGATATCGTCAAAAATGATATTTGTATTTGTGCTCGCTATGGATTCGGTCTTTCCCTCCGTAACTCCATTAATAATGCATCTATTTCCGGGGTGTATTAATTGTTTTCCGTTAATTTTTTCTTCTTTTACTATTGAGATGTCAGCGCCTGTATCAATTATTAATATACATGGTTTGCTTGACATTTGTAAGTATAGTGTAACGAACATTGAACAATTCACATCGCATTTAAAAATATTTAATGTTGGTTTCCGTAATGTTTGTTTTCCTCCAATGTCAATGCCGGTTCGGACTGGAGGGCATCCGTCGGTTGTGACTCGTTTCCCGTTAGGCGGATGTATTGCTGAGGGCGGTTAAAATTTGTATTCCGCCTATTGTTGTTGTTGTTATTTCGCTGTGGGTTTATGTTTGAGAATTGGTCTCGAACTTGGTTTTGCTGGCCAAAACGGTTATAGTTATTACGCGGTTGGTTTTGAAAATTATTTTGGTTGAAATTGTTTTGGTTTCTACCGCGGTTATGGAAGTCGTTTGGCCTGCGCCTGTAATTATTATAATGTGTGTCAACGTTGTTGTTGAAACGGTTGGCGTTTCTGTTGGTTTGCGAGTATGCAAATACTGATGCGCTCGCATTATTTAAGTTTTCCTCCAACGCTTTAGTCATCGCGTCGGAGTATGAATTGAAATTCCCTGCTCTTATGATGAGCGAGGTTTTTTCGTTTTTTAACCCTCCGGCTAAATGTTTGACGCCTTCTTTGTTTGCCATAGATTTGGCAACTTGGGGCGGAATTTCTTTAGCGGTGTACGCTGTTTCCAAACTGAACACCAATTTTTCTAAATCCAGGCAAAATTGTTCGATTCCACCGTTTTGTTTCAAGTTAGCCATTTTAGCTAGAACTTGTTCCGGTGGGCTGGTCGTTATTTTAGCTTTTAAAATTTTGCTTATCTCGCTCACCGATGTCGGTGTTTCAGTGAATGCATTTCTCGCCCGTCCCTCTAGTTTGGTTAGTATGACGTTAATTATGGTTGCTTTGTTTTCCGGTGTTTCAAATGTTTTCACCAAGTTTAAAGCGTCAGCGAAGGCTTTCAGTTTGTCTATGTTTCCGTCGAATTGCGGAACTATAGACGATGTAGTCTTGATTATTTCGAGTATGCTAGCCATTTTCGGTTTTCTTTGTAACCTGAGGCAAAATAGGACGGCTAGCGCAATTTCCTTGAGTGTTCTTGGTCTACCCTTTTCGATTGACGCCTTAATTGCGTTCAAAAGTTGGTCCGCCTTTTCGGTTATTTTTATGATTTCTGAGCCGTGGGTTGTGTCTAGTAACGTAGACGACAATTTTTTAATCTGTTTCACGAGCGCTTCCGCTTCCGTGAGGCGTTTGGCTAAGGTACTTTTCCTTAGTTTTCTGACCAGTTCCTGTTGTATAGTCAGGTGTATATGTTTTAGTTTTTGTATATTCAATTGGATGAGCTTTGTTACTTCGTCCATTCAAGGAGACAAGAAAAAATGGTTATCGGTAAAGAATTTATTATGCTGAGGCTGCGTTCGAACGCATGTTTTAAAATTTTCGAATTCTTTTAGACGGTGTCGACTACGGCTGCGTGAGCTTTTGCCGCTTGCATAGCATGTGCATTCATGCATGCCTTATATGCTTTGTATATTTTCGAAATTAGTAGTATGGATATGAGGGCAAGTGTGACGCAGATAATCGCTCCTTGAGCTTCGTGCATTACACTGTGGTTCTCTAGGTGATTTAAAATTTGGATTTGAGCGTCGCCCGTGTTACTAACGGGTTTGGTATTAAATAACCCCATGTTCAACGGTACATATGTAAAACCAATTTTGTGGGTATTGTAATTGCTTTTTTTTTTTTCTAATTCCTACTACCTATTCCTACTGCCGCGTGGGTATTACGATAAAAAATATTTTGTGCCTCGACTATAAATTTATTACATGATATCCGTATATAAAAGGATTAGACTAACTCGAGTCTGACTTACGCCACGTTTTCTCCGCAAGTGTCCTCTTCTCGGGGGTGGGGGGGGGCGTGGGTGCCTCTGCTTCCGTCAGATCTCAGGGGTGTCCAGTTGGATCCAAATCGATGTTCATTTTTTTTTTTTTTTGAAATACTGCTTGACTTGCGAATGTTATTTATCCAGGTGGCTACTGTCAGCTTCACGATTTCACTTGTGTCTGCGATTCTAATTTTTCGTAAACGGCTTCAATAGTTTCCGCTGGGGTCCAATTTCTTCCCCGCTTTGCCGATTTTCACTTTCACCATCTTTTCGCTGAATGTTTCGTTACTCAATTTATTCACACTTGCACTGCGTCCGGTTGGTTTAAAAGTTCATTTAGCGAATTTTTCTTAGCTTAAATGATTCATATTCACACCGTACCCGGTTGGTTGGGACCTAACACACACAACACAACACAACAGTAGGCTTCTTCTTCTTCTTGTTTTTAAAAGGCTTTAAACTTTGCAGTTCACCATTGCCTCTGCTCAGTAGGCTCTAAACTCTGCGTTTAAATTCACTTTAATACGCGATAACAGCATCGGATCTGTCGGTTCACTCGTGACTCGGTGTCACTGGTCGCCATGTAAACGTGAAGAAGGAACTTACGCCATTCAGTGGCGTCGACTTTCGGATTTGGTAAATTAATAAACACAAACGCTATTCGTACAAGCGTCGCCTCTATACTGTATACTGTCAACTGACATCTGTATTCAAAGAAAAGACTCTCGGGGCTTAAATACTAGTTTACAAAAATAGGCTTAAACTCTACACAGAATATTTACAAATTATGCTGGGCGGAGCATCGCACCAGCAGTTAGAGTGGGCTGTGATGGCCTTGGTCAGACGCGTTCTTCGGAGAGAGAGAGAAAGCACTTCTTTGTGGGTCAAAGTAAATAGGAAAAGAAAGTGCTGAAACATGTGTGCCGGATGCGCGCCACATGTTTGGTTAAATTTCTGCTGCTAGCTAAACTCGCAGCGGGGCGGAAGGAAGACAAACTCGCCGCTGCCGTTGGTGCGCGTCGAGTTATACAATCATAAATAGTAAACGAACCCTTGGGCCAGATTGCTGGCTCGGGTATCGTATCACATTTTATGTTTATATCGCCCAGCGCCCTCGGGGGTGGTTTATTGCCTTAGAGGTCTTGAATATTGATGAGTTGGGTTTAAGCGTGATCATATTACAGCTGGAGTAAATAGAGTAGAGTTTTCAAAGGGCCTTTCTCAAGGCTAGGGACGAATGAAATGCAAAAGTTTAAAGTCTCTAAAATACAAGACCTTCCTTCCTTCCGTAACGATCATTCTCATTCAAACCGTACACCACATCAGTTCGCATCACAACACATCAACAAACCAACCCAAGCAGCAATGTCTGGACATGGCAAAGGAGGAAAAATGTTGATCTGGAGTTCCCCGCAAGGGTAGCTAGGCCGAGCGCGTTAGTACCAGTGCACCAGTCCACCTAGCCGGCGTTATATAGTTTCGGCCGCCGAAGTTATCGAGTTAGCTGGCAAAGCTGCTCGCGACGATAAGAAACCCCGCATTCGGAACAGAACACATTCGGTTCGGTGGACATCACGACAACAGGCAGTTGCAGCGAGTGGCGAGTGGCAAACGCAATCGCAAAACGGCATCATGTAGCAGAAGAAAAAAGTTTGTTCTTTCTACAAACTGCTTTGGTGGCAAATCCAGAACAAGGCGGCATCGAGGGCGTTCGAAATGGTTTTTTTCAAAACCACGAGTACTAACTTTTCTAAATTGGAACCATTCCATAAACCAAGGCGCTTTTCAGGGCCATTAAATATTCAAAAAAAGAGTTTAGGAAATACAGTTCAATGCTTTCTAAAACAATATCCAAAATAATAATAAAACACAAATTGATTTTTTCATAATTTGTTTGCCAGGATCTGATCTTCTTCTTCTTCAATGACACTAACGTTCCTAGAGGAACTTCGCCGTCTCAACGTAGTATTACTTGCGTCATTTTTATTAGTACTTAGTTGAGATTTCTATGCCAAATAACACGCCTTGAATGCATTCTGAGTGGCAAGCTCTAGAATACGCGTGATCACAGTGCAAGTCGGAGGAAATTTCTTTGACGAAAAATTCCCCCGACCAGAACGGGAATCGAACCCGAACACCCGGCATGTTAGTTATGACGCTAACCACTCGGCCACGGGAGCACTGGATCTGATGAGTATGTGAATTTGGCAGTTGTTCTGAGCTTATTGATAGTTGGGGACTATCCTGATTATACAATTTTCACCAATTCTTAAATTGTTTCCAGATTGAAAGTACAGTAATTTACAATTAGTTCGACATTTAGATAATTGGACGGACATGTAATGCGACTTATTTAGTTGGACATTTTTGTAAACATAGAGATCCAAATTATGACCCCACATTGAAAGTCGACACTGTACCACTGTCATCGCAAATGTTCAATTACAGGTTAAAATCGCCTCCAATGCGACACTGAGTGGCGCTTCGGCACGTCGCATTGAATGTAATTCACTGTACAACATGTCACAAAGCTGGATGGGACATCTTGTTGGAATTTTCCAACTGTGAAAGCTGTGGCGAGTGGCAAACGCAATCGCTAAACAGAAAGGTTTAGCCGAACAAGATGGGGATATCGAGTGATAACAAAACAATAAACTCTTTAGATTGAAGATAATTTTGTGATCCTGAAAAGGACCCTTTTTAGCCTGCATGTGAATCCAACGAGCGAACAAATCGTAATGAATATATTTTTCTGCCATCGCTGGCTTTTAACGCTCTTTCGTTCGTCTCGTTGGACTCGCCCCTTTGGCTGAGTCTGCCGATTTGTCTCTATCCTGTGAGCGTGTATCGCTAAAGTACAAAACGCGCAAATCCGCTGAAAAATATCTCATTCTCTTTCAAACCGTAAATCAGTGTGGTTGTATGGCATCGTTTCATATCACATCGCATCAACGGATTGGTTCCGGAGCACCAGTATACCTAATAGCGGTTATAGAATTTCGGCCGCCGGAGTGCTCGAGTTGGCTTGCAAAGTTGCTCACGACAATAAGAAAACCCGCCTACAGAACAGAGCACATTCGGTTCGATGGCAACAACTAGTTTCAGCGAGTGGCAAACGCAATCGCAAAACGGCAGCAGGTAGAAGAAGGAATAAGTTTGTTTATACAGACTGTTTTGGTGGCAAAACCAGCCACCGTAAAACACGGCGCTTTTCAGGGCCATTAAACCTTTCAAAGAAGAGTTATTAAAAGTTTTTCACAATACCAATGCATTCTAAAGTGACATAATATGACATATAATATAAACTGATTTATTTTGTTTATGCTTGTTCTTGAATTTATTGGTTTGGGGTCTTTTAAATTGATCATTCAGTTTTCACAAACCCATGCATGGTTTCCGAATTAAAAGTGGCTTCAAATTACAACACATTGTATGCAGGATGGCATTAACGAATTTTCTCGGTAGCAAGAACTGCTTTCTTTGGTTGATAACTGATGTTGAAAATTGACTGACGTTACATCAGCATTGTATAGAAACATAACTAAGGAGCAACATGATGAGCTATGTATTTCCTGCTGCTCTGTTCTTATTTTAAAGGACTTTAATCCTGTGTTAATTTACTGTTGGTTTTTCAGAACGCTTATAGCTCGTTTAATTCTCGACAGATCGTAGAGTTCGTCTCCAAAACCTCAGTTCTTTTTCATTTCTATTTACTTTGTTTGCGGAGATACAAATCTTACAATTCATTCGTCTCCGAAACCACAGTTTAAGGTACGGTAATGTGCTCAATAGTGAAATATATGATAGTGAATGAGCTGATGACCACCTATGCATTCCCTATCACAGCCATCATTTTGATTGTACGATATGTGCATACGCCAAAAGATGCCCGGCGTTGAACATTTAATAAGTACAAAGCCTTCAGAAAAAAATCAAGAATCAACTATGAGAGAGCGAGAAAAAATTGAGAAAGTTTGTAAAAAAAAGCAAAAACACAACACAAAAGGTTCTTTTCAGAACCCCCAACATGTTCAAAAAGAGTAAACAGTAAACTAATCCATTTTTCAGGTAGATAGGTAGGTATTCACGTAGGAGAAGAAAATAAAACAATATATTTAGCAAAAGCTGTCCCCTTTGTATAGTCCTACGTCACTCCGGTTATGTCCCCGACATTATCCACCCGTCTTTTTTGTTTCATATTTATTGAATACGAATATAGCCATAATAAGGGTCGAGCAGTTTTTCGTTCGGTCGACGCGGTGCCAGATTGGCACAGTGTTGGCCCGTATTTGATTGTCGAACATCAGTACCGTTGTCGATACCATATTTTGGAACCAATCCGGTACAACAAAGTAGACTGGGATAGTGCTTTGTGAAACATTTCAAACTCGTTTCAAAATATTTCAGCACCAGCACTGACATTCGAGCAGAGTAACGAATCGAGCTGTTTTCCTCGATTTCTATAATTCCAGATTTTACTCGGTGTGATAGTAATGATTCAAGCCTCCGTAAATTAAATTGGCTTCGGAATGCTTTGGCATCCATTATTTCGTGTTTATGACTTTAACAAGTAAATGCACTAACATTAGATCAAAAATATATTATGAATATATTATTCCAACTGTAACAGACCACCTACAAATTTTCAAATAAACGGTACCTAGCAAATAAAATAAAACCATGATTTAGATTTTCCCATTTGTTTTCTTTATTTCAATAATCAAAATTTCCCCTCCAACAGTCCTCACTTAAGCCTTCAGACGGTTAAGCTCATGCTGTTCCCATTTCGTCAATGGTCCGTGATCATTGTAGAACTTAACACCGCAACCATCCGGAACCAGACGGCCAGCATCATTGTGCACATGGTATTCATCCCGATCGTACTTGGTGAAGCCCCATTTCTTCGAGACGAAAATCTACGGAAAACGGGTTAAAGAAACCAACCGTGGATTAGTTATTATCCAAGAAATAAGCTGTTTCAGCGAATGATTTAATGATTTTCAGTTAAAAGTCAACGTGATTATGGGTAAATTAATCATATTTATCGCGAACGCAAAATCAGAGCCCTGTGCTCTGAAAAGCTTTATCATCATTTTGATGGGGGAAAATGAATAGGGTAACAAAAAACATACCTTCTGACGACCTGGGAACTTGAACTTGGCACGACGCAAGGCCTCAATAACCTGAGCCTTGAAACGGTCGCTAGAGCGGACCGACATGATTGGTTGTCCGATACGCACACGGGCAACGGTTCCCTGGGGCTTACCGAAAGCACCACGCATTCCAGTTTGGAGTCTGTGAAACGGGATAATACCAGCCATTAGTTTAAGATAAGACTAGTAAGAACTATCCTGATTGCATCTTTCGAAATAATCAGTATGTGTCAACGTGTAAAGGGTAATCACGGTTTGTTCATAACCCAATGCTCTGAAAAAGCGTTATCATCAGGGAGAGGGAAGAAGCAATGCAATATACTGCTTGGAACAGGATTCCGAAAACTCACCTATCGGCTCCGGCACACGACAACATCTTGTTGATGCGGATAACGTGGAATGGATGCAGCCGCATGCGGATGTGGAACTGATCCTTGCCGCAGAACTTGACGAGGTACTTGTTGCAGCAAATGCGACCCGCCTCCAGGGCTTCCGAGCTCAGCTGTTCGTACTCATCCGACACCAGATGGACGCAGAGAGGGAAATCCTCCACCGAAGCCTTCTTACGACCGAGATCGAAAATACGGATCTTCGGATCTGGGACACCACGACAGAACCGGGACTTTGGGTACGGTTTGTTTTTACAGTAGCGATAACTGAAAACGGAACAGATATTTAATTAAGCTTTCCATAAGCGAGATACAAAGAAATCCGACCAATATATGTCACATTTGTAACAAACAACATTGAGAAGCGATTCAATGGAATGTGACATCTTTCTCACCCTATTGTTTGTGTAATTATTCTGCCTTTCAAAAGTTGCAAATCTCACAGTGATTCATTTGAAGACTTGCGTGTATTTAGAGTTTAGAAAGGCACACTCGCGATCAAGGTCGAATTCCAGAAAACACTCAAAATATACTCACCATCTTGCGGGACGTCTTCCCATTTTGAACTGTAACGAAAAGAACGGTGAAAACCGTGTTAATCACGATCGAACTAAAACAAAATGTTGTTTCAATGGTGGCGAAATGCAGCACTGTTTCACCATGTTTATGAATGCTGCCACTGTTTCTCTTCCAGTGTTGACAAGTTAAGCGCACAAAAAACTGAAATATCCTCGCTCAAAACACGATAATTTGTACATTTTCGCTTTCGCCACGATTGAAATAATCATTTTCACAAGCTAGTGCACCTGGAACACTACTTTTCGAGAAACTTACGCGGTATTTGTTTTACTAGTGCCCACAGAAATGTGTGCTCACTAGCAGAGACTCAATGCCGGAAAGAGTGAAGCAAACGACAGCAGTGAATATCGTTGACGTTTAAGGGGAGTTTCCGGTTGCGTAGGGCTGTGCCTGCTGTCAGCGGCGTCAAACATATTGGACAACTCTACACAGTCTACACGAATCTCGGGTGAGGGGATTGCACAACGTTTAAATCTTTATGATGCTTCATATCACATATGCAAAGCTGCAAGAATATTTCTCTCGTTGCATTTGCAATATTATTTCAATGTTCTACATAACCATAAACTTTTGAAGGTATCTGGAAATACTGCATTTTTTGGGCTGCTAAAAATATACGATATTAATTTGGGAGTCATTTTTGTGTAACAAATCCACGATTTTAAAGCACCGGCAGGACAATTGGTTGAATTCGTTGAAAACGCAACAAGTTGATGAGTTTTTCATTGTAAACGTACTATTGAGGATCTATTGTGTAAGATCATGCAGTTTCTTTAAAATAAAATGGTGTATTTGAAGAAAAATTCAAATTTAATTTTTTTTTGTAAGTCCATATATAATTCTTTTTCCGCTGCACTAGAAATGTTGTTTCGATTTTTACATAGCAAAAGGCGCAATGAAGTGAATTTACGAGGCAGCGCCAGACAGTGATTTTGGGGTCAACGAGTAGTGGCAACTATATTGCCACCTTTTTTTTCAATTGTCTCAATAGATATTTTTTTATCAATGATAAATATTAGGCTGTCAAAAAAGTCCTGCGGTATTTCCGCGAGGTGTCGTTGTAAGCGCGTAGTTCTAGTTGTATTCATTGTATCGAGTCATACTATAGCTTGTTGGAAAGGTATTTTTGCGCTATAATATAGTCCTTGACAGTGTTTTGTTTGGTTAAGTCGTTCGTGAGTTATAGTGTCGCAAATATGGAGCAAAATAAAGAGAAAATCCGACATATTTTACAGTACTACTATGACAAAGGCAAAAATGCATCTCAAGCTGCCAATAAAATTTGTGCAGTTTATGGACCCGATACAGTTTCCATTTCCACCGCACAACGATGGTTTCAACGTTTTCGTTCTGGTGTAGAGGTCGTCGAAGATGCGCCACGCTGCGGAAGGCCTGTCGTCGAAAATTGCGACAAAATCGCTGAATTAGCCGAGAAAGACCGGCATAGTAGCAGCCGTAGCATCGGCCAAGAGCTGGGGATAAGTCATTAAACCGTTATTAATCATTTGAAGAAGCTTGGATTCACAAAGAAGCTCAATGTATGGGTGCCACACACGTTGACGCAAAAAACATCTTTGACCGTATCGACGCATGTGAATCGCTGCTGAATCGCAACAAAATCGACCCGTTTCTGAAGCGGATGGTGACTGGCGATGAAAAGTGGGTCACTTACGACTACGTGAAGCGCAAACGGTCGTGGTCGAAGCCCGCTAAAGCGGCTCAGACGGTGGCCAAGCCCTCATTAACGGCCAGGAAGATTCTGCTGTGTGTTTGGTGGGATTGTCAAGGAATAATCTATTATGAGCTGCTTCACTATGGCCAAACGCTCAATTCGGACCTGTACTGCCAACAACTGGACCCCTTGAAGGTAGCACTCATGAAGAAGAGGCCATCTTTGATAAACAGAGGCCGCATTGTCTTCCATCAGGACAACGCCAGGCCACACCCTTCTTTGGTGACGCGCCAGAAGCTCCGGGAGCTCGGATGGGAGGTTCTTTTGCATCCGCCGTATAGTCCGGACCTTGCACCAAGTGACTACCACCTGTTTTTGTCCATGGCGAACGAGCTAGGTAGTCAGAAGTTAGCCACAAAAGAGGCCTGTGAAAATTGGCTATCCGAGTTTTTTTGCCAATAAGGAAGCGAGCTTCTATAACAGGGGTATTATGAAGTTGGGATCTCGTTGGGAACAAGTCATCGAACAAAACGGCGCATATTTGACTTAAAACAGATGATTGTAACTAATTTTATGAACAAATGAAAATTCAAAAAAAAATACCACAGGACTTTTTTGACAGCCTAATATGTGTTATTTCTCACGTAAGGATTATGTTCTCTAAAGTTGGAGTCGATTCATTGCCTAATTTCCACTGCCTTATAAAGGGTTAAATCACAGCAGTGGAACTCCATAAATTCACTGACTAAAAAGTGTCCAGATTTTCAAACCTTGTTTACATGAAGGATAAAATTTTTCCAGGCATACTTAATTTGAGGGTGTATCGATTTCTAGCTGTCTTGACGCAAGGTTTTTAATGAAGATGTTAAGATGGGAAGGCTTATATAAACATGTTCATAATTACATAAGTTTATTCAAATATTAATATTGCTCTTATATTAATTATTTTATCAAAATTTGAAAGAGAAATTAAAAAAGGAATGTGTTTTTTCAGTAATTTTTCTGATATGGTTTTTAAAAGTCCATGATTACCTTTGCTTTATCATTCACCCCCCCTCATTATTTGTCAATTTCTCCTGCTCTTCATTATTTGGCCATATTTTGACAGTTCAATTGGAGAAGTTTAAAATTGCGAAAGAATTTAGAAATAGAAACTTGTTTTGAAAGATCGAATATCTGGCAAGTTCAGCGCATATAACGAAAATCGCGGATAACGCTATAAAGGACTAAAAACTAGTTGTAAACATGGAAAAAAATGTTTAGCATGAAAACTATGTTTCATCGATACAGAAATCATTCAACAATCCATCTTTAGGGTCGTGTACACCAGTGATCGGATAATTTGAAAAACATGACCGAAACAAAAGAGCATGAGCAAATTATACAAATGAGCATAATAACCGAGGACCACCACTCAGTGTCGCATTAGAGGCGTTTGTAACACGTAATTGAACATTCGCGATGGCAGTGGTCATGGGTCTCAAACGCGGTGTTTACAAAAATGTCCAATTATTCGTATCGCATTACATGTCTGTCCAATTAGATAGATGTCGAATTAGAGGTAACTTACTGTATTAGATATAAGGGAAGAGATGATAAAATGAACACCCTAAGGCCGAGGTCATAGGGCGCGGGCTCATTTGCGGGAAAGCTCTTTCGTTCACGAATGCGGAAATCAAATGCAAACCGCCTGGACCTGACATAGTAAACGCGATGCGAAGGCGATTTCAAGGCGGCGAAACTGTGTGTGATGGTTGCCAGACGATTTATCTATCAATATCTTCACAACTGAACTAATCGAAAAAAAATAAAAATTGAGTTGTTGAGAGAAAAAGTTAGCAAATGCTACTGAAAAAAATGATTCATTTTCTGTACCTTCAATTTAGATTTTCACTTGAAGCTTTTTTGAGAAAAAAAAATATTATCAAATTTAATATCTCACAATTCAACTGTTTACAGAATGAAGATGTGTTATCATATCTGGCATCCTTGGGTTGGGTTGTTTATATGTGGAATGGAGTGGAATGAAACATCAAAAAACGCGCGATCTGAAGCGATCAGTATGTCAGACCACGCGATGAGCTCCAATTCACCGATCCGTATTGCATCACATCGCACCGCACCGCGTTTACTATGTCCTCAGCCTAAGGCGGCGGTGACACTGGATGCAGAGAAGGGATCGTACGAATTGTATGCAATAGTGAAAGTAAACAACCACATTGAGTTGTATTGGTGTGGTTACATTGCTTCCCCCTTGCTTCGTTCGAATTCGTCTGTTTCTATCGTACAAAATTGTTTGTTTCTATTCGTACAATCAAATTTTCGTGCGTACTCCTATCCAAAGTAACCTTAGCCTAAGGCGGCGGTGACACTGGATGCAGAAAAGTGGTCGTACGAATTGTATGCAATAGTGAAGCTAAACAACCACATTGAGTTGTATTGGTGTGGTTACATTGCTTCCCCCTTGCTTCGTTCGTATTCGTCAGCTTCTATCGAACAAAATTGTTTGTTTCTATTCGTACAATCAAATTTTCGTGCGTACTCCTATCCAAAGTAACCTTATGCGGGCGTTACACGAATCGTCCAACGTTTCACTCGAATGTTGGACTCAAGCATTTGACTCGATGAATCGACAAATGTTGTGACGAATGTGCTGCTACACGGTGAAGTGAATGTTCGATTCAATGCAATCGGTCCAAACAATCGGCGAGTATTTGGATCGAATGTTTATTGTTTTTTATTTACCAATTGCTGCCGTAGCAATATCGGCATGTGAATTAAAAATGCTTCAAAGAAATAAACGCAAAAGACGTGCTACGAGCTGGTGGATGTTATTCTTTAAATAAAAGTAGAGAAAAGTGAGATGAAAGAAAAATTTTGTTCAAAACCGTAATTAGATATATATAAACTTTTAGGTACGACGGATCGGATATATTGATGGATTTATGGTTGATGGTCAGGAAAATTTTATAACTTCTACGGAATGTCAGTTGAGATTTTAAATATTTGCTGAACTAAATTAGACAGGAAATAACAAGACAAGACACCAATATGAGACTTGGTATTCCAATAAAAGTCAATCTAGCGGTTGCTTTACGGTTCTTAGCAGTTGGTGATACTTTTATCATCCTTGGGTATCTATATAAAATATCTCACCATTCTATAAGCAAAATCGTCCTTGTGGTTTGTCAGGCACCTACTGGAGGACTGAAAGATGAAATGCAGATAAATAAAATACAATATAATTTTATAAATATCTATTGTTACAATCAAAAAACATATAGTAAAGAAAAGTATAGTGTATTTTGTCATTATTTACTAACTCTAAAATATTAGATGCTGTTTTATAACAAAAAGTTACTCCTTACTCAAAATACACAGTTCATTCTGAATCAACATTCGAGTAAACACTTGGTTTTAATAACATTTCAAAGCTCTAGCGCTAGTTGGATGCTGCACAAGTTACACTTCGCACGTCGCTTTGCCCTTCTGGAGATTTTTGAAGTTAACCATAAAGCCGTTGGAATTTTTGTTGGGTGTAGTAGCAGAAATGTTTCCCGTATTGTTCAGCTGCGGGTAACTATCGGCAAGAAGTCGCTCTTTCATAGATGCCACTTGCACGCTGTGAGGAATCTGTGAGATATACACGAATGATATTATTCTCATAACAAAAAGAATGTGTGCGATTATATCGTTTTTTGATTGGATGCTGTAACGTTAGGACTTCCAGATAGTTTGCTTAGGTCGGTTTTCTGAGAAGTTTTAACGCCATCTACGATGTCTTTTATCTCTGCCTGTTGCCCAACTTTCAGATAAAGTTTCTTCAATCGCCTTACTTTTTTTACAGTACGCGCAGATTCCATCAATCGTTTAAATGCAGCAGTTAATGATCTCGCCTTTGAATGTTTTCGTTTTTTCTACACACGCTGTAGCTCAACAGTTCTAACCAATCCGCCTGAGGTAGTAAAAACAGCTGGCGAGGCACTTCCTGGTGAATTTCCCGTATTCATCGGAAAAAAATGGCTCGCTCGTGAATCACATGTTCTGAAACTCGGAGAAAGCTCATTCCATACAAATTGTAATCTATAACAAATTGCAGTATATAGGGAAAGTGCGTCTGGAATATTTGAAAAACGATGACGCCGTTCATCAGTAAATTTGTTAAATAAATTGTCGGTTTCCTGGTGAAATATGGATTGCAGAGGCAAATTTTGAAAAATCGATACTGCTTTCATTGATATCTATAGACAGGTCTGACAAAAGCAAGCTTGTGTAAACAGGTGATATACGATAAAATATTTTAACGTACACTCCCTTGACTAGCGCTATCCGAAAGACTTGACATTCGGAGGAATTTGCATTGCCTAGCGATATGTTGATAACTTTGTCCAGGCTGGTCGCGATTTGATACATCAACACGCCCACGGCCGAATCTCTAAACTCGGAGAAGCAAGCGTCGAACTGGGGCTTCGGTTTGTGCATACAATGGCCAACACTCTCAATCCGGATCGACGTGACACTATCGGTTTGCGCCATCCTGGCTTATCACGACTTAAGCATTCGTTTATTTTTTGACCCAACACAAGCATTACCTAGAAGCGGAAAAAAACTGTTTCATGCCGCGCGGACACAAAATCGTCGGAAGAGTAACACACCAACCTTCCACTGATTAAAAACATTTTATTGAAACACAAAGAATAGTGTTTTTTATACAACAAACCAATCAATCAACAAGAGCACTTTCGGCACCGCATATTTTGAATTTTACGAATTAATTCCATAGCTCTTACACCTACAACTTGTAAACAAACATATCTGTCAAGAATATACTCGGACGAATTGTGTAGCAGTGTATCGAATGTCATCGAGTGTCGAATCGAGCGAATGACAAAAATCCTTCGACTCGTGCCACTCGCGTTGGAAGGTAATCCATAACGAACGGATTACCTTCCAACGCGAATATTCGACACTCGACATTGGGGGTTCGTAGCTCGTAAGTCGGCTACACGATGCGTCGAATCATCGAGCGTCCAGCATTCGAGGGTGTTCGTAGCATCGTGTAGCGCTGGCTTTAGCCTAAGGAATATACCTTTTACTGCGTCCACATACCGCTACAATCCCCGTTTTTCGAAGAACATTCTAGTCCAACTCAAGATGTGTGGAATAAAGGTGTGACCGTGTCGTCAATAAGTGCGCGAGGGGAAACGGTATAATATACAGAGGATTGTGGGAAGGGATTTGGCTGCAAATAGAGATGTCTAAATTTCTCGTTTATTCGATTAATCGTGGGGTCATTTTTAAATTTCAATTTTTAATTGTCTTTCGGTTTTCGATTAATCGAGCGAATATTTATTTCTTGTAATCAAAACGAACAGTCATTTATAATAATAAATGATGTCATAATTTTAAAAGTTACATTAAATATAATTTTGAACGATTGAAACGATTGAAAAAAGAGCACACCATGAAAATGATGCACAATATTTTTATTAAACCAACATGAAATTTTTTCTGTTCAAAAATACCTATTCTCCGAATGTTGTTGAAATAGCTGATTTGTGTGTATATTTCTGCTTGGTCCCTATAACTACTAGTTCACAAGAAGTATATTTATAAAATCATTGACCACTAGTATGGTATATTTTCCTTGGCACCCGGAGTTTGAATATTACTATTTTAGAACGGGAGCTGAGACCACCTTCTTCAAGTCCGCATTTTACTCCTGCAGACTCTGAATTCTTCTTCCCAGTATTCTCCACCACCAGGGAATCATTTTTATGCTCCAACCGTAAATGGTTTAGCATATTCGATGAATTTCGACGAAACACCATGACGGTTAAACAAATTTTGCACTGTATTTTTTGAAAAAAATGTTCCTTTTTTAATTAATCGCGATTACTTTAATTATTATTTGGTGTATTCATATTTTGATTTTTCATTATTTGATACAAAATTACTTGATTAAAATTTCAGATATTCGATTATTTGAATTAATCGAACAATTAACCAACGTCTCTTACTGTAAAATGCGGGAAAGATATCTCCATAACCGACCGACATCGAGAGTCGATTTATTCTCTTGAGCTGAAACATATAATAAGATAGAGTCTATTACAAACCTAACTTTAACCGTAAAAAACTTACCTATCAACTTTTCAATGCTCTTATTGCCACCAAAACAATTCCACACACAAGAAGCAATAAAAACATATTGCAAAATATTTCAGATTGTTTACATATAAAATTGAAGATAGCTGGAAGGCCTTTCTCATAAGTTGCGGTACCGTATTGTATCTATCGTGGTCTAACTAAGTGTTGTTCTGGATATCAAACGACTTTTACTATAAAAAATAAAAATAGTACATTTTCCATTAAAAGAAAATATGTCGTCAAATTCAGCATATTTTTAGTGTGCGGTTAAACTGATCACATGGTGGTCGTTTTGATATCATATCCGATTTATGTTTAATGCTGCTATCTAGTGCTTAAAGTTGAACAAGTTAACATGTAACATGACGCGCCAAACATTCCGTTACCAATAGATTGTGGCATCGATCCTGAATTTGATAAAAAACGAATTACCAAGCTTACAAACTACGGAGATTTTACGAGAGGAAGATGACGACAATTCTAAGCAGTTGTACAGGTTTAGTCGCGGAAATATATTTTTACAACATGAACCTTTCTACTCAACTACGGTGAATCCAGAGATGAAGCGTGGCAAAATGTGCTAAAAATGAAATGTACCTCGATGTTTTTATCGTCAAAAATCATCATAATTGCAATTGTCCAAAAAAAAAAAAAAAAAATTAACGCATCACAAAACGGGCAAGTAAAGCGTTGTTTTGAAACCAAACCTATACAATCAGTTGACAGATGTTTGACAAAGTAAAAACTAAGTTCAAACTTCGAACATGCGTAAAAATGAAATTAGTAAAGTAAACTTTTATTCATACGGATTCAAGTTAAGACCAGGAAAGTTTACTTTACTTGGAAACGGGAAACGGGAACTAAATACTTTTGTGTAACTTGAAACCGCCGCTGGAAATCACCCAATGCGCCCGCAACACGAATACACGTCTCACCTCATTGGCTGTTTGACTCTGTCTGGCGGGAGCTGCGGTTGTGATAGTTGATCGAGTTCGAGACGGCATATAATGTAGGGTGATATATGAGACGGCACGTCTTGCCTCACACATCCCCCTTCCTCTCCGGAAAAATAATTCTAATATAAAAAAATAACGAAAATGCGAAGTAACCAAGTTAACACAGGGTGGTATGGGAACTGTTTCGATATATTATCTCTATTAGAAGTTCATTACAGTTTAACCTTCCGCCTAATATTCATCAAGGTTATCTTCTAATTCTTCTGCTCAAACGCGTCGTGCTGAATTAACTGTCGTTTTTGCTTTGAGATCGCCCAGTTTCATCTTATTCGTTACAAATTATACTTAGCATAACTTTCACCCTTAAATGGCGACCATTTTCATACTTCATTGTTCTTGGGAAGCTCATCCAACACTATACTGGTGCTCAAACTTTGTAGGTTTGCTAAAACTTTGTGGATTTGCTCAAACTTTGAAGATTTAACAGGTCCTGCTATGGTGTACTTGATTGGACGATCTATTATATTGGCTATCGACATTCTGATGTTCCGATATTCATCCAAGCTCAAGTCTTGTTATGTCAATAGCAACGGTTTCCATACGCATTATGGAGCAAACTTTCTTTACATGGGAGGTAACCTTTCCGGTCGTTCATTACGAAATAAATTGCACATTATTTTACTCACTTTTTTGCGTCAAAAGCCATTGCAAGCCACACCTCTCAACGGAGAAAACTTTTCAACTTTATGTGGATGTTTGCGTGAGCTATCCCCAATGTTTATCCTTGAAGCTGTTGGGGGATGACGGCGCATCCATTTTCCGCTATGCTTGTTCTTGTGAAATCCAGATCGCCGCTGTGGATTTGAATTTCATCAAGCTCATTGGCCACGTTTGAGTTGTCATGGCATGGTTAGCATATATCATCGTTTCGTCTCGCTTCGTGCATTCAAAATTTCTTGAATCTAAGTAGCAAAGTTCATACGGACTTATTTCTTTGCAAAATACACTGTCCTACAATAAAATTACTACACTGTCTACACTGCACTCAGTTCTCTCAGTTGCTGTGTATGATTTTGAGCATACATATATTCTCTCAGTTGCTGTGTATGATTTTGATGCAAAACTTTTTATTAGTGGTGTATCTTCGTTGTTTACTTGGAACAATACAGTGCCCAATGCCATCTGTAAACAAAATAGTTTTGTTCGACTCCGAACAAAATCACAAAGATATCACCGAAATAATCATGCGTTGCTTAACGAGCTTGAAAGCGATTTTATGTTCTTTGTCACAGCTTCATTTCAGCGCTTTTATAACTGACCACAAGGGAGCATACATTCTCGCAAAATTCTCGACGTAAGCTCAGATAAAGTGGATGACTGTCGGAAGCTTTATTTATATTTTATCTTTGACGCTTCAATATTAAAACCATTTTCACTAAACTCGTTTCTCAAGAATACATTACGCGCCTGATTCAACGTGCACTTAGAGAAAGGTGATTGGATTTGCAGGACTTGAGGAACTGTCTTTCTCAGCTAATTTCTGCGTTTTTATTATACAATATTATTATCTGGAGCCTCGAGGATACGCACGATTTCGCGATGAACATTCCGGTGCTCTAACGATGCCGAATATCATTCAAGTAAAACGACACATTCGGATTGCTCCGTAGAATGTGGTAAGGTCACGTTATTCATCACTCTATGCGTCTGATAGATAGATCTTGGCAGAGCAGAGTTTGCATTTTACAACTTCACCTTCATCTAATCGATGAGGGGTACGGAAAGTATTCTCACTTAATTGCTTTTTTCGGTGCTCTCATAAACATCACTCAACTGAGTTCGTTTCACTCATACTCATCTGCGCCTTTTTCCTTCTTCCCCTTCAAACCATTTTGATAGGCACTTCAAAGATGTGTTTGTATTTCTTCTGCATGCATACATCAAGCGAGCGGCCTTCTTAACTGGCTATGTACGTATGCGTTTCACCCTTCGTTTCTTTTATGTAGCTCTCCCAGGGAACATAGAATTTTGCTGTTCTCAATACACACTTTGCTCTTACACGATTCTTGTATAATCATGTTTTATCTCATTCAGCTCTCTCAGTGTACATTTCAATTGGCGTTTCTCACAGCCCGACTTCTCGTTAATATATGCGGTTCTCACAACACGCATTTTATCCCAGCTGTACTCTCAACATGCGGTTTATCATAATTGCATCTATTTCATGTGGCTCTCCCGGCATTTATTCAATTCGGCGATCCTCACAACACGCCTTTTTAACTATTGTTTGCGATCATCACCACACGCCCTTTTTCATTAGTGTTTGCGGTTCTCACAACACGCATTTTATTCCAGCTGTCCTCTCAACACGCTGCTTATCATAATTGTATCTATTTCTTATGGCTCTCCCAGCACACATTTAATTCGGCGATCCTCACAACACGCCTTTTTCCATCAGTGTCTGCGGTTCTCACAACACGCATTTTATTCCAGCTATCCTCTCAACACGCTGTTTCTTTCATAATTGTTACTATTTTGTGTAGCTCTTCCAGGGCACACTTTAATCGGCGGTTCTCACATCTTGCCTAATGTTCGCGCTGCTCACAACTGCTCACTGCGTACTTATCATACGCCTCTCTATTTCACATCGCACATAGAAAATTGCGGCTCAACTCACTTTTCCTTGAGCACAACAAATCCATTACTTTGGATTTACTTCCTCAAAGGTCGCACCAAATTATTTAATGGACGCCAATGGGTGATTTCGAAGAAATTTAGTTTGTTTTGATAGTTGTATTACGCGATAACACAACAAAACCTGTCTCGGTCGCCAACTGTGTAACTTGAAACCGCCGCTGGAAATCACCCAATGCGCCCGCAACACGAATACACGTCTCACCTCGTTGGCTGTTTGACTCTGTCTGGCGGGAGCTGCGGTTGTGATAGTTGATCGAGTTCGAGACGGCATATAATGTAGGGTGATATATGAGACGGCACGTCTTGCCTCACACAACTTTGATACTTTTTTTTTCATTCATACGCCCATTGTATCAACAATTTAGCCAACGCAAAATAGTATACAGTATTGTGCTGTCATCTAATGGGAAAACATTGTTTTATTTTTGTATGTGTACGTCTAGTAGGCTTGAAAGGTTCTCGGTTAAATCTAATGATCTATAATAATAAATCTTATATGAAGGCTACTGTTTACAAACTGATTCTTTCTGGCAACAATTCAATGTAAAGATGACATGATTTACTGCTCAGCAATACGTCCGGCTTTCAAAATTAGTTTCATATGTTCTTGCTCCTTCTTTATATGTCTTCTACAGGATTTTAATCTACATTGATTCACTATACACACAAATATTGAGCGAACTACTTGTTGTTCAGGACGAATCCAATTTTATTCAAGTTCATCAGGCTAGCTCCCGTTCTGATATTATTCATTCTTCCAGCTGATCCCGAATCACGTCTGGATTCGGATTTCGAACGTGACGAACTCTTGCTGGACGACGATTCACTGAGTGTGTTGTGTACCGGTTTGCTCGTTATGGACAAATTAAGAGCAAATTTCAGCTCAGCTTTCAAAGCCTCCCATGGTGTTACCTTGAAGAGTAATAATATTGAGCTTATGCTCAGCAAAATAGATTGATTCAGTTAGATACCTTCTCATCAACTGCCACCTTGCGAACGTTCCACAAGAACTCCAGAATCCCTATTATGAAAGCACAGACGCAGCCAAAAATGAGAATCACGAAAACACCGCCCACGTTATCAATGCCCAACTCGGCAGCACTGTCGGCAGCGGATGTCGTTGCACTCTCATCACATCGACCACCTCCGTGCATCTCCTTCCACCATCTGGTCTTCAGCTGATGTAACTTACCTTCTTCCTGCATTTTCAGCACCGCTCCCGAAATAGCGGTACGATAGGGAGAGTCTACAGTGATACATGATCGATCGTGATTATTTCGTCGCAACATTTAAAAGGTTTTAAACACTTACTGACAGGCATGGCAATTCCGTAACCTTTCGAGTCAAGTAACCCACCGATTTGGGTCAGCTCGCAGTACCGTTCCGTAATGTACTCCAGCGATGTTGACTCCATAAGGAACGCATACATCCCACGTCCCTTCAGCACTCGGTCCCTTCCCTCGTCGTTATCTTTGGTGAAAACCGACGGTCTGGTGGACTCCATCGCGGCCCACATCCTCTGGTAGGTGGAAAAGTTAGAGCTACGGAAGAAGCTCAACGTACTTCCACCCGACACCGCTCCGTACTTGATCTTGCTCTGCTGGGCCAAATCTTCCGCACTCTCGATGGTCGCATCCATACGTTCCATCGTCAAGAACGCAGCCAGATTGGCGGTGTACGAGGAGAGCATGATGAGGGCGAAGAACCACCACATTCCGGCGACCACTCGCGTCGAAACGGCCTTCGGCAGAATATCACAACCTTGACCCATGATGGAACCCATGGTAAGCCAGAGAGCGTTCAGCATATCCCAGATGTTTTCCACCTCTTCGACTTCATCCTGTTTGCAGGGATGTGGGTTTTCCCAATCGGCCGGAGCCATACGGGACAGCACGAACAGCAGAACCGAAACTCCGAGGTAAGCGGTGGCCATATAGATCCACACGTCGAGTGACAGCGGTGACAAGAACGAGAAGAGATCCTTCGGTTGGGGCACTGGTTTGGCATAGAGAATACTAATTCCTGGAATTATTTGGAAATTAAGTTCTTAGTGTAAGGAGCGAGAGAAACGCAGCGACAACCTAAGGTCATGAATGGCATGGTAAAGTCTACAGCTGTTCGTCGTTCGTAAGTGATGGTTAGATCGCATATAGCCAAGTCAGCTTTCTGGAAGAACCAAAAAATTCGTTTAGATTTTACGATCGAATGTAAAAACTTACCCGATCCAACAAATGCTTCACCAGTCCATCCCACTTTTTTGTATTCTTATTGTAGGACCCATACTTCCCATCCGGAACGAGCTCCATCCGATATTGGAAACCCAAAATTTTGGAAATTCCGTCGATCAACTCCAGAGAGTAACCCTCGAAACGATTGTTTCCTTCGAGGAACTCGCCTTCCTTCTTCTCTCTGTGAAAATGAGTCAGTTTAAAAACATATCCCAAGAATTACTCTACAGCAATCACAAACTTCCAAGTCAGAAACGGGGCTCCGATACGTGAGGCCACGACGAATGTTTTGTTCTGCAGTGATTCCACGATCTGCATATGAACATCCTCCTGGCTACGAGTATAGTTGATACCATGCTGTGGATCCCAGATAGCGATCTTTTTGAAGCCTTCCTGCGGGTTCAACTCGATGATGTCCAGATGAAAATGCGTCCTACGGCCATTGTCGTCAAAAATTATCGGTCCCGTAATGCCGTGTTCCGTTTTCTGGAAGTTATCTCAACTCAAAAAGGACGCTCTTTCCCATGTGTATCGGTATACTCACAACTTTCATATAGTTAACAATCCGGAGACCAAACGGCCATTGTCTTAAATTCTTGCTACCACAGGACAACTTCGATGGGGTGATCTCCTCGGTGGCGTCCAACTCTCTGATCGCCGTTGCGAAAATTTTAACCGCATCGTTGTACAGCGCCGATTCGGTCTGAACGTGTTCCGGTGAAACTCGGAACACTCGCTTCTTCCTGGCTTCCCCCTGCTCCCAGTCATGGACCGCATTCTTGATGTCAAAACTCTTCGTATCCATCAACCGCAGCGTAGTGATGTTCGATCTGGAGTTTTTAATCTCTTCGAAATCTAGGGTATGAGCATCCAGCGCGGTAATTATGTAGCTTTGATACTCTTCTAGCATTTTAACCTCCTTTGCCTGGCGTAGAATCTCAACGATCTTGCTCGGATCAACCTCCAGTATGATGTGACTCTCCCCGGACGCCTGGATGTCCTTCAACAGTGGTCTGTAATCCGGATTGTCGTCAATTTGTCGCACCGTGATTGGACTATCGGCGGGTCCGTGAATTTGCAGCACATCCTTCAGCCTCATCAACCCCTCGTCGATATCGTAGATGATTGTGAAACTCTTCCAGCTGTAGTCCACGATCAGGTCGCGCAAAGCGTGCGACAAGACGTCCGCCTCCGGATAGAGATTGATCGTCATCGCCTGCAGCTCCGGATCGATTCCACCCAGCGGTTCCGGATCCCAGTGGGTGATAATGTGCGGAATTTCGATCGTCTTGCAGATCGAACTAACGATGCCCGAGGTTAGCATCGAGCTGGGACCGAAGATCGCCGTGACGCCCTCCGACGCCAGTTCGCATGCCTTCCGTTCCGTTTTGTAGCTGTCCTCGGGTGAAACGTACTTGACCAAGGGAACCAGCTCGAAGTGTTTCTCGTGCATGTTGACCCGCTCGATGGCATACCGGAAGGCGATCTCCGCCTCGTAGTTGTCCCCGTGGAAGATGGCACCTGGTGGATTGAAATGGGGTCAAATCGTTTTTATTTCTTTGAAACAATTTTTCTAATCAACAGAAGTGAAAAGGTGTATTTGAAATCTTTGCTGTCAAGAGATTTCAGATAGATTGTTTGCAAAATCTGTATCTTTCGACAGTAAAATCTACACCTTGTACCGTTTTGATTTGAAAAACTTGTGTAGAATGGAAGCCGAGAAAGAAATTTGATTTTAAACACCCACATTAAAAATCTGGCGTTGACAGGTACCAAAATCGTGAAATCACTTAAAGTAGCTAAATCGACCGTGTACGATGTTCTGGAACGTTTTCATAAACGTACAATTGTTGTTCGAATGTATCAGAGGTTGCGTCTCGTTGGAACTTACGATTGGAAGCTGAAGTTAAAGGTATTGAGAACAATTAAGACATATCCGGGACACATAAAACATATCTCTATCACATTTACCATCCAGATAATCCGTATGCGATAAGGTTATTGTACTTTCCGTGCCTGCAAGCAATTAAACAGGACGCTGAAGAAAAATTTAGTGGCCAAAAGACGTGCTCGAAAGTTGTATAGCACGAAGGTCACGAAGGCCACTGCCAGAGGTGATGTCCCCAGCAAATTTTAGTTCGTTTTCGCTGATAAAGGGTCTGGCCGGGTAAGGGAGTTAAAAGTGCCCCCAAACCAAATCACAAGCTGTATGGCAAATATTGTATAGGATATTAAATAAGAAATTTTGGCAGTTTATTTGAACCCCTATGTGGTTTGACGTAGGATCTATAGTGAAAAACGTACTTTTTCGTTTATTTCACGCCATCCTCAAAAGATTCGAGATAAAAATTTGAAAAAATACTGAATGTGCATCTTACTACGGTGTATCAAGAAAAAATATCAAAAAAAAATTTCATCAAAAATTTTAGTACTAAAAAAAATATTGAAATTTTGACAAATTTTTTTTTGGGATTTAGAGACTCAGTACTACTCTAATTCATATTTAAATATGTTTCTACGGCTTTTGTACATATGTGTGATTTTTTTCAGATTTTTTTCAGTGTTGCGCGTTACAAAAAAACATTTTTTTATATATTTCCAAATAATCTGGCTATGTAAGGGAGTAAAAAGTCCCCCAAACCAAATCACCAGCTGTATGGAAAATATTGTATAGGGTACTAAATAAAACATTTTGGCAATAGTACCATATATTTGAGTCCTTATATGGTACACCATATGATCTATGGTGAAAAAGGCACCTTTTCGTTTTTTTTCACGTCATTCTCAATAGCTTTGAGACAACAATATGAAAAAAAACTGAAAGTACATCTTCCTTAGGTGTATCGATCAATATTTTCAAACAATTTTTTCATCAGAAAATCTAACACTAAAAATCTAACACTGAGCTCTCGCCTCCATCAGGTTAACACCATACGAACCTAAATAAAAATATATGTTTAAAAAAATACGAAGCTTTATTGAATATTGTTTTCTGTATTTAATTCTAATTGAACTGAATAATTTTTATTTTATTTTTTCAATTAAAATATTCATCAATGCATATGCATTTCTGTTTGACCAAATTGTGATCGTAACATCCTTTAATGTGGGGTCGAATTCAACCTTGCAATTTTGACGTAGGATTACGTCTTTCGGCAAAAGTGCCAAAACAGAAAACAGGTAATGTTTTTATAGAATACTTAAAATGTTAATAACTATTTTTGCAGCGAATTGATTTTGATGATTTACGAAACGAATGACCTGAAGAGTCATGCACAACATTTGCTTTATCTCTCATTCCCATTTTGAAGTAATAAACTGCCAAATTTGCAACGATTTACCATAGACGCTTTAAATGCAAATGTAGAGAACAAACCCTGCAACATGTAGAGAGAGAGGAAATCTTGCAATTTAAGCTCCGCCCGTAAAAGCAGAGCACTTGTTATTTCTGTTACTCAGTCTCGTTTCAGCGAGTAGCCACAGCGTTTTCTGATTGATTCGAGGTGGACGAGCAATACCAACTCGGAGGAACTCGATGTAGGTTGTAACCTTTTTCAAAGCTTACAAGCTGAGATCACTCGCTTGGTGATAGTTTTGATATCAGTGAAAAGCAAAATATTGTTTGTAAATATAAATAACCGCACAAGAAATAATTGAATTATATAAAACAAATTAAATAAAAGAGAAACAGAAACGAATTTCGCAAATCAAATTAAAATTGGATTCAAATTTCTGGCAACCTACTATGAGTTTCGTCGTCACGCAACGTATTCCAAAAAAACGGGGAACATGCAGCACGGCAAAAAGAATGATGTGCCGTTAAGTGAGACGGAACTCATTTCGGTTAGCCAATCAGGAGGTAGCACAGTGTATTTTTTTTTTATATAAATCGTTTATTTTTACAGGCTCAGTTACATTAGTTTAAAGGAGCCGAATTCTTAAGTATATGTTTTAAAACTATACATAAATAATTTTCCTAACACTATGGTTAGTAAGGTGGAAAACCGATTACTCGCGGTTTACTCGAGTTTAGAGGGTGACATCTTTCAGGAAAGGGATGGGATATAAGGGAATTGTTACAATGTTGATGATCACACTCGATTCTTAAATCTATTGTATATTTACATTTCAACTTATTTTACTGTTTATACCATGGGGGCCAATCGCTCGCAATGGATGAAAAGGAGGGTATAAGGACATAGGTACAATCACACACGAAGATCGATAGCTTTAAGGAAAACATATATTTGGGTCATGTAATCAAGGTCTAACCGAGCCAACACATCTCTCACCGGCACATTGGGCTGTCTTCCTCGGGCCCGAAGGGAGTTTTCTAAATTCGATCTGGCGACAAGATACATCTCGCACGACCAAACAACATGCTCGATGTCGTGATAACCTTGACCACAGACGCAGAGATTGTTGCTGGAAAGATTGAAACGAAAGAGAAGCGCATCTAACGAACAGTGATTGGACATGAGTCGGGAGAAGGTGCGAATAAAGTCCCGACTCAAGTCCAGACTTTTGAACCACGGTTTGAGGCTAACCTTAGGGATAATCGAGTGAAACCACCGGCCCAATTCATCTTCGTTCCATTTGCGTTGCCAGTTAGCGATGGTATTTTTACGGACTAAAGAAAAAAATTCATTGAAGGCGATTTGTAGCACAGTGTAGAGTTATTTGAAAATTCGAACCTAGTTAGCGCAGGGATAACAGGCGGATTTCACTGCTCACATCTCTGCTAAACTCATCAGTGGAGCCGATACCAATACAAGCACAGCATCTAACTGAGCACAAAGCGCGCAATCCACAATTGATGCGTGATGACGCCACGCATCGTACGATCCTTTGTAAGGACGGGATCCGGAATGCTATATAAGGCCCTCTAGCCCACTCGACGCTCTCTTATTCCTGGATTAGCGAAGCAAAAAGTGGTGTTAATTTCGGCAAGTCCAATTTCTTAGTGAATCTAGTGTTAGCATCAATTTAATTGCTTTAGCAAACAGTGGTTTTGTTCAATAAAACATTAACAGTGCGCGAAGATAGTGAGCCTTGCTAGTAAGGCTATTTTCATATAGCCCTGGTCCTCCTCATAGCTAACGTCGAGGCCAGCTAATAGGTGAAGAGGTCGCATCCGGTCGAAGAGTTAGTTAGTCGACACATTTACGTTATTTTCCGACCGTGAATGCAAGGTGTCGCGAGTGAACAAAGCCGAGATAATTCCTCTCGGAGTGCACATACCGCTATCCAGGTCGCCGAAGGTCGTCCACCAACATACGACCAACCACCATCATCTAATCTTCCGACCAGAGTCGGAATTATAAGACGTAGCAGTCGAAGACGTCCATCTTGCCGGTTGGGAACCGGAAAACGCAGCGCAGCAGTTCTCTGAAAGCCGGCACAGCCGCCGGTAATAACTACGTGGTGACGGTATCACAACAGCGACGGAAGCAGATATGAGCAGAGCGAGTGAGTTCGTTTAGATCTTTTCAATAAATAAATTGTCATTGGATTCTGGAATAAAGTGTTATTTGATTCGTTTCTATACATTTTGCTTGCGATATTTTCTTGTGTGCACCAAAGAAATTGATTTCAGCTTGATTAGCTCCAGCATAGAGAAGGGACAGGTGAGTTTCCACTAGCGCGTTTTAGTCGATCCTGAGAATAATTGAGTGAGAGTTAGCTTGGCTGGCTTAAGAAGACGTCCGCATCGGAGACGAGTGGAAGTCTTCGTGAGTTACAAGGTGTAGGGGAAAAATTACCATAAGCTCAATAATACGTCTAAACTCAGATCTCCCCAAGCAAACAAAAATCAGTTTATATACTACACGGGCTGAAAAGTCCCGGTATTTCAAATGAAAACGATCGCTGTATTTGTATTGTAAGCTGTATTTATTCCTCAACCTAGCTTCCTTCGAGGGCAATACACATAGTATAGCGAGTTACAACATTTCAATTCCTTCTCTGTAGTACGAAACGTCTAAATCTTCAAAATATGCCTCAGTATCATTCTGTAGACTGCCTATCGCCTCAGCTAACTCGCGTAACTTGACATTACGATCGTTCAAAACGAGTCGATGCACTTGTTTAACGATTTCTGGATTCGTAGCCTTTTTTGGCTTTCCAGAGCGATGTGCATTTGCGGTGATTGTACGGCCCATTTTAAATTCACTAATTTCACAGAATTGGAATAACATTTCGTCAACCGCCAACAATTGATTGTTTAGAGTGTTTTCCCCAGCAAAAACCAATATTTGAACAAGATAAGATATTCTTTTTTTTCCATTTTCTATACGAATCCTCAGGTAGTGACACTATAACAACTGTAGTTTGTGAACAAACGGAATGTCATGAGACTTCACACATAAGCTAGTGACAGATGCACCTCTCGGAATGAATCTGGTAATTTTTTATTGGCGCCATCTGTTGAAAATTCCCGGGACTTTTCAGCCCATCTAGTATGTAGCGGGTAGATACAAATGATATGCAACAAATCAAATTAGTTCCGTGAATGTAATCAAACAAAGCTATCTGTTCACTGATATTGCTGATGTTTAAACTAAATTTGCTGTAATGAATGACTAATGCATTGAGAAGGGTTCAAAGCTTCGCAAAATTTTATTGTAACAATTTGAGATTCATCACAATCGATTCGAATGTCATTTCTGGCAGTTGGTTTAAGGGGGTATTCTAGTGTAGAGACACGAATTTCGGACGTCTTTCGAGCTCCATAAGAATAAAACAAAAAATATATTTAATATCCATTATATCATTATTTGTTCATCTTTCTTTTAACAATAAAACAACAATTGAACGGAGAAAAAATATTCATAACTAGAATAGTTAAGAGCTGTTGAAGTGAGAGGGTTGAAAAGAAAGTTGTGCCATGGCGTACACGATTCCAACCCTTCTGGTTATCTGAATCAAAAAATCGAACAGGTTCTGAATCAGTAAAGATGCCGCTATCGCATGAACTTCGGACAAGTCAAAAACATCTTTTTTGACAAAATGGCGGCCGTTTGAAAAACAAAATGCGGTTTAAAACGTTTTTTCTTACGTTTCCCGATTTTTCAAAAAATAATAAAATTATAAAAATATTATTTTTAGAGGTTCATGCGATAGAGAGAGATGTCAGCAGATTGTATCCATATTAATTCAACATGAATCGGTTCAGTAGAACTTCAGATATCGTGTACGCCAGTTTGAATAAACTAGTTTCGAGAAAAACGTGTTTCAAGTTCATTGTTATGGCCGTACTAGAGCAGATACCGCATCACTAAAAAGGCTCTAGCTCGGTAAATAACAGGATTTTCGATAAGCCCTTTTTTGGGTATATTCTTGAATGCCTAAACTACAGAAATATGAAGGAAATTTTTTTGGATTTTTTTCAAATTTCTAGACTAGAATACTGCCTTAGGTTAATTTAAAAAAAAAATTAATAAAGAGTTATGCAAGAGGATAAAAACGCCAGAATTGTATTAAACGAGCTCTGAAAGAACTTGCACCTTATTTTATTCAACGAGATGGTAATAACGGCATATACAGAACTTCAGGAAATCCACAAGGCACTAACAGCTCATTTCGCCAAAATGAAATTCTATTTTTAAGTTATCGCTTAAAGGGGTATTCTAGTGTAGAGGCACGAATTTCGGTCGTTTTTAGAGCTCCGAAAAAATAAAACAAAGAATAATTTCACTATTCATATACACCATTATTTGTTTACCTATTTTTTTTAGCAATAAAACAAAAATTTAACGGAAAAAAATATTCATAATTAGTATAGTTACAAGCTGATAAAGTGAGGGGATTGAAAAAAAAGTTGTGTCATGGCGTACATGATTCCAGTCCTTCTGGTTGTCTGAAACAAAAAAATCGAACATATTTTGAATCAGTAACCATGCCGCTATCACGTGAACCTCGGACGAGTCCAAAAGATGTTTTTTGACAAAATGGCGGCCGTTTAAAAATAAAACATTGCTTTTTAGCACGTTTTTTGTGACGATTTCAATTTTTTTTAAATAATAATATTAAAAAGTAATATTTTTGACGTGGGACTACGTCTAACCGGAATATATGGAGGGTAAAATGAAAACCTAAACACAGAACATGCAGGAAAAAATGAAAGATTTCGAATGCTTATAGCTCGAACATTTCGTACTGGATAGGAGAGATGTTTGCATCACTTGATAGGAAATATTTCTACGCATCTATCGCAACTAACAAAATGTTGTTTTTCATTAGATAAACAATTGAATAACTGTAAAATATTAGGCGTTATCTAAACGCCCTAACTGCATCGTTTTGATTGGCCCGATTTACGGTTTCCCTAACACAGCCATCAAAACCAAGCAGCCTTGGGGAAATCGGCATTGCAAATACTTGAAAGTAGGGGGACTTTTGTTCTCATCGAAAAATGTTCCCTAACACAGACTTTAAAACCAAGCAGTGAAATCGGCATTGCAAACACACGAAAGAGCCTAGAGGCGAGTGAACTGAAAAGTTTAAACCCTCTTGAAGTCAAAAAGAAGAAAAAGAACACACGAAAGTAGGGGGAGCTTTTGTTCCTACCGAAATGTGTTCCCTAATAGAGATTTCTAAACCAAGGTGCCTGGAGAAATCGGTATTTCAAATTCATGCAAGTCGGGGGTATTTTTGTTCCGACTGGAATGTGTTTCCCTAACACAGACTTCAAATCCATGAAGCGTGGGGAAATCGGCATTGCGAATTCATACAAATCGGGGGTATTTTTGTTCCGATTGAAATGTGTTTCCCTAACACAGACTTCAAAACCGAGGTTTCTGGGGAATTCGGCTCTGCAAATAAATGCAAACTGCGAGTACTTTTGTCCTCGCTTGCCTTTGTGCAGAGTGGAATATGTCTGTCCTAACATGATCTTCTAAACTTAGGAACCTGGGAAAATCGTGCAGCCACTAGAAGCGAATAAACTTCCCAGTTTCAAGCAAATTCGAGATTCGAGAAGTATGTACACTTTTGGGATGTAAACTTCAGAGGGAAATGTAAAATAAAATAATCGTTTGATAATTTTTTTTGTCTTTATTGGAAAGATTTTCAGCCTTAGGCTGGTTCATCAAACGTTTGATAATTCTTCCGTACATATATTTTGTTCTAGTCATCATACCAAACGTAAAAGGTTCGTCATTAAATTTACTTGTAACGAAGAACAATCAATCACAATAAATGAATTGACTTTACACGGCATTTGTTCATTTTTTTCACTCACAGAGCAAATATATTGAACTCAATTGAGTTTGGAAACTGTTTCATTCAATCAAGAATTTAATCAATACAAACGAATGATTGCTAAGCTAAGGTAGTTCCACGTGAACCTTGCGGTTATATCATAGATATAACCCACTCATTTTTTTTATTGGTTCATGCGATAGAGAGATGCATTATGACTAATTTGCAACAAATTTGGAATGGATCGGTTCAGTAGAACTTAAGTTATAGTGTACGCAGCTTGAAAAAAATAGTTTCGAGAGAAACGCGTTTGTAGTTCTGAGCCATGGCCGTACTAGATTAGATACCGCATCACAAAAATGGCCCCCTTAAACATTTTGGCAACAAAAATTCATCTGCTCATTTTCACTTGTTGCTTTGATCTGTCAATTTCGGTTTTCGTCTGGAATATAGGTATTTTCAATGAAACGTTGTCCAAAAATCAAAGCATTTCAGCTTATCGATCATGTTTTATGTCAACATTGTTATAATAGGTTATGTGCAGGGTTGCCACATTTAATTCTGTAAAATTTTCTGAAAAAATCTGTATATCTGTATTTTAGCAAAAAAAAAATCTGTACCAAAAAACTGATGGAAAAAATGAAAAGAAAGGATTATTTTCATTTCAAATTCATTTTTCTTATTTATGGGTTGTTAAAGTCGTATCAATACAACAAAATAAAACGCTCTAAATTGGATGATGTTTATACATGGTTTAGTTGAAATCAATTAATTTCATCTTTGATGCTTCTCCTTGAGCCGATACATGGTTCTTTGCTATCAAAATAGAGCCCATCATTGTGGAAGCGAACCGATTTCTAGACTTTCTTTTGTTGCGTTGTGAAGTGAAAATATTCGCTCAACACACGCAGATGAATGTGGAGTTATAAAAAATACAGCATTGGATAGAATCACGCCCATCACGACTTGCATGTATTTGTAAAGCGTATTCCCCAGAAACACTGATTTTGAAGTCCGTGTTAGGGAAACACAGCTCGGTGGGAACAAAAATACCCCCGACTAGTGGTCCCCGGATTTTGAAATTAATCGTTCATCAGCTAATCGAATACTTTTCATCAGTTTGTTACTCGATACGATTAATCGTCCCAAATAGTCGATTAATCGATTAATCGCCACACTGAATCAATCATCTGGAATCAAAAAAGTGTTCATTCCGCCTGAAAATCAATTATTATCTTTTACGCTTCTCTAAACTCGTAAACGAAGTTCAATGCCGTCAACGCGAATTGAGCATTGTTTGGGAGTTTTGGGGAGCGTAAAAGATAATGGTTGAATTTCAGGATAAAACAGCAGCGGCCGTACGTTTTTTTCTCTCTGGGTTTGGTTCGATTAATCGACGCAAATTATTCGTTCGCTTTGATTATTGGTTGCGCAGTATTTGTTCGATTAATAATCGATTTCTGTAGGAAATATTCGAATAATCGAACGATTATCGGGGATCACTACCCCCGACTTGTATGTATATTTGCAAAGCGGATTTCCACAGGTACATCGATTTAGAAGTCTGTGTTGGGGAAACCGTAAATCGGGCCAATCAAAACTTGGCAGTTAGGGCCTTTAGACGACGCTTGACATTTTACAGTTATTCAATTGTTCATCTCATGAAAAATAAAATTTTATAAATTGTGATAGACGCGTAGAAATATTTCCTATCATTTGATGCAAACATCTTTCCGATCTGTTAAAAAATGTTCGAGTTATAAGCGATCGAAATTCGGGTAGGGTTAGGACACAAATCGGCAGAACAAATGTATGGGAAAAAAAGGAAGTTCTTCCAGTTTTCATGTATTTAAACCGTTTAGAGATTAGTTAATTGTAATGTATAGCATATCAAACAAATCTTAGAGAATTTCCGATTCGATTGGTATGCAAATCATGAGAATTCGTTCACAGTGAAAATAGTTATTAACGTTAACTTTATTTCATAAAAACGTGATCTGTTTTCTTATTTGGCACCCTTCCTGAAAGACGTAGTTCTACGTCAGAAAAATACTGTAAATTCTGTATCTTTGCTGAACAGCTGTAATTCTGTATGTATAGATTCTGTATTCGAAATTGTGAGAAATTTGCGAAAAATCTGTGAAATACAGAATATTTTGTTTATGTGGCAACCCTTGTTATGTGCCTGTGCAACATTTTTATTTTTCTGATGGTCGAACATTTCAAACTACGCAAGCTGGCGCATTAAGATGGAGAACGAAAGAAGCTGCAAATTGGAACGTCGGAGGTACCGTCATCCGGGGGTAAATTGATCACCGGGGTGAAATTGATCAAAAGTATTACTGAAAACAAACATAAATTTTCAGTGGTATTATGCAATTTAATTTCAAACTTTTTTAACCTGACATGTTCAATAACCGCTGAAGCTTCTTTTTGTCAATGGTTCTCAACGAATCACTTATTAAATTGCATGAAAATTAACATTTTTCTGAATAGCATCTTCGTTTCCATTTTTTATTATGGTAAAGAAAGATATGGTGCTCCCGTGGCCGAGTGGTTAGCGTCATAACTAACATGCCGGGTTTTCGGGTTCGATTCCCGTTCTGGTCGGGGGAATTTTTCGTCAAAGAAATTTCCTCCGACTTGCACTGTGATCACGCGTATTCTAGAGCTTGCCACTCAGAATGCATTCAAGGCGTGTTATTTGGCATAGAAATCTCAACTAAGTACTAATAAAAATGACGCAAGTAATACTACGTTGAGACGGCGAAGTTCCTCTAGGAACGTTAGTGCCATTGAAGAAGAAGAAGAAAGAAAGATATTTTCAACACATCAAAGCAATATTTATAGTCGTTAAACATATCAATTCACTTCTAGCCGATACTTGATGAGTTGAATAAGTAATCAAATACTTGTAATTACTATTCAATCAAGTTTAGGTTTTAGGAAGTTATGGAAAGACATGACCACACCTTTAGGTGGATTCAATCAGGTTAAACCCTTGAATTATCATTTAAATGACCGTAGGTGAAGAAATAATTGATTTTCTATGCATATTTGTACATATTACACTAGAAAATCCTGAAAAACATAGATTGACCAATTTCACCCCAAAGCTACATTTTTGGAATTTTTAGTCTCAAATTTTCCAAATTAACGCTGAGGGATTTTTTTGAACAAATATTCCATAACATTTTGTAGCCTTAGCACCAGTACTGATTTTAGAAATAATTGGGTATTAATCTAACTAAAACAATCGAAAATATTCACATTTTTCTGAAAATAGTGATCAATTTGCCCCCGGTTTACGGTACCAATACCGACTATCGGGTTGTTAATAGAAGACAATCGGTACGTTTTGATCCACCCGTGTCGAAAACCGTGAAGCTAGTTAGAACGGCGCTCCTTACGCTTTACCGCAACTAAAAGAAAGTCTCATGGTCCGACGATCTTGAGGAGTCTCCCAAGTGCGCTCAACACCTTGGCTGCCGCCGGTGTTCCGGTCGTACAGTGATAGACATTCGTTTAGCCGCACTTGGAAAAAACTTGAAACACTTACAAAACAACTAGGAATATTCTTTTCATCGGGATACTTATTTGCTGTAGTGATAGTATATTTAAGTCAATTTTATTGAAAGGACGCGCGTCACAATCGCACACACATAAGGCGGCATCGGTGGATGTAGTAATGCTTCGAAATCCGGACGCTTAAGCGCTTACGAATATAACTTCAACCACTAAAAAATATTGACATATCATAGCATGAAAAATTAGCGTTCCTATAGAATTAGTCTAAGTTATGAATCACAGAACTTCACAAAATCATGTTATATTTGTTAAAAATTTGAAATTTCTTTCATCGTGTCGTGATTTTAAATCCGGACACTTTTGCTTTTAAATCCGGACACTTGTTTTCTTTGCAATTCTTTGGGAGAAATTATTTATTGATTCTTGTAGAACTTATTAACGGGTGCGTCATAAGTAGCGGGACTAAATAGAAACACGTTTGGTCAAACGAAAAGGATTGACTAGTAGACAGTTATTCATGAAAAATGGAAATCCAAAATGGCCGCCACTACAAGATAGCGTCATTTTTTTTTTCAAAACTCCATAAATATGGGTATTAAGAGACTCAAATAAAATCGAGGGACATGTAATGAAACATCTAACTGTAGAAAATGGAAATCTGACGTGGCTCATTTTGAATTTGTGTTCAAATAGTCAACCCCTTCATTTGACTCACATATTAATGCAGTTTTAAAAAAAAATTTTTTTTCAAAACATTTTGTGGTGGCGGCCATTTTGAATTTGCTTTTTTCATGAACAGCTGTGTTCTACTAGTCAATCTCTTTCGTTTGGTACGCATATTGATGGGGTTCTGAGAAAATATGTTATCCACAATTTTGTAGCGACCGCCATCTTGGATTTACATTTTTCATCAATAATTGTATTCTACCAGCCAAGCCCCTTTCAATTGATACTCATATTGATGGGATTTTGAGAAAATATGTAATCCAACATTTTGTAGCGACCGCCATCTTGGATCTACATTTTTCATCAATAATTGTATTCTACTAATCAAGACCTTTCATTTGATACCCATATTGATGGGGATTAGAGAAAATATGAAATCCGTCATTTAGTAGTGGCCGCCATTTTGGATTATGGAGATCCTGATATACGCACCTTTATGATGACTGCAAAGATAAAGATGTGTTCCAAACTTCAGATCAATCGGTCAACAGGAAGGGGGATAAATATCTATTAATGTGGTACAGCGCTACAGACAAAGTTACAAAGTTACCCACGTACATACAAACGGGTCATATAATCGACCCCGTGCTGTATGCCGAAGAGTTTTGGGGTTTCCCGGGTCGAAAATCTTTGCTCCACACTCCATACTCCATACTAAGTGTTCTAACATACCCTTATGCAACTCCTTCAATGAGAAATTTAATCGTCAACTTTTGACCGTCCGGATTTAAAAGCATTTTCTGAATGTGCTTTTTATTCCGGAAATGGGTTTGTGAAATTCATATTGATTTTTGATTTTTTACATTTTTTTTCGTTAACAGCTAGGTACTATGTTTGACACTAAACTAAATTGACACAATAATAACTATCAGTCACTTTAATTCAACATGCAAAAATTGTCATGATATTGAATGTAATGAAAAAGTGTCCGGATTCAGAAGCATCACTGTATAAACATTCAAACGTCGTTTTTTCCCGAGACATATGTTTAGCCGCAGGGCATAAAAATCAGGTTTTCGCATAATCACCAAGCCTTTATCTGTGTTTTTTGAAAAAAATGCTTGGGAATGTTCAGTTTACAAGATAAATATTAGATGTGCAACGTAAGAAGTTGGTCAGATTAGTGATTTACGTAGAATTTAAAGAAATGACGAAAGGTATTCTATTCACGGAAGAGGGGCGGAAAATAATAAAAAGATATTCAGTGAACAAAAGTTTTCTAATCGCTCGATCGTAACAAAAATTGGTCGATCTGAGAAAGTGGTACGGAATTTCATTAAATAGTGCCAGAAATAGCAAGCAATCGAAGGCGTGGTTTGCTGGGAAGGACATTCCGCTTCTTGAATGACCTGCTTGCAGTCGATTGCAATCCCATAGAGAATCTATGGAGGATCTTGGCCGAGATGGTCTATGCAAACGGATGGCAATTTGACAACATTTCCAGCCTCAAGGCAGTAATTCAGGAGTGTTGGGCTATAATCAATATGACAACACTTTAAAAGCTGTCTGACTCGATGCCAAAATTAGTTTTCAAAGTGATCCGAAATGGAGGTGGACATACTAAATATTAGCTACCGATTGGACTCGAAATTTGGCGCACAAATTTTCTTTTATTGACATTTTAGGATGCGGCTAAACGAATGTCCACCCTGATTCCACATATTTTAATTACTTAGAAAACAAAAAGTGAATTTATACTTTTTTTTTAGAATGAATTTGATGAAAATAAACAATAATAGTCTTTTATGACCAAAACTGTACAAATAATTGACTTGTTTTTATAAATATTGAGAAAAAATAGGGTGCAGCTAAACTAATGTCTATCACTGTATAATGATCTGACCCTCAACTTGTTGAGCGGAAATTCCTAGACGAAGTAAACCAATCAGTTTACTTAGTTTGTACTTTTATTACAAGATTATGGACGTACCGTACTTCAAGGATAAAATCACGTAGAAGATTGAGAAAGATTGAGGTATCCGCAAAAGACGAAATAATTAATTTTATTGAATGAATCGGACACAACGCGTCCGAAAAACATGACAACAATTAGTATTGAAACGGCGTGCCGATTTGCGCATGCGGATCCGGCATATTTTCGTACCCAAACAAACCGATCGGTACTCTCGGTTTGGGACACACCATGTGCTTCCTCGTATTTCTTCGGGCCAGCGTCGGTTGAAAGCTGCGCGCGCAAATCTCTTATGCAAAAATGGCGATCATTAAAATCTTTACTTCAAAATTGTGAACTGAACTTTAATGTCACGGTATTTCCCGGAAAATTTTTATTAGCATTCGTCAATATGTACACCCAAAGAAGTAACAACTTGTTCCAACATGTGCAATACAGCAAATTAACTTTGCACTCCATCACCCAGTGTTTTTCACTCCGCCATTTTCATAACGAATAGAATCAACAGCACCAATCGATTTCCAGCTAATAAAAACCAATCCCAGCCCGATTTTATCGATAAACAATCAAATTCGAACTCACCCACCGGAATTTCCCGCTTGCTCTCAGCGAATGCAAGCAGGAAACCGATCAAAATGTGATAAAATCGGACCATTCTGGCCGATTTTCCAATATGGCGTCCGCTAGGATATTTCTTCTTCGTCGTAGTCTTCGTGCACCGAATCACAGTTTGTCACCCGCGTTTGTGTACTCCGTTTGAATGCTGTCCGCTCGACGATCGCCACCCGACTGACTGACTGGGGAGTGATCGTGAAAAGCGTGAAAATGTTTGTGTACACAACACACGCTCGACCTGGGGACGGCTATTTAATGGCGCCATTCGTGACAAACGTGAGGTGCAGCGACAGACCGGTCGAGACTTTGACCGAGTGACTGACTGAGCTGTTGCTCTGCTTGTGATGCTGTCTCCGTTTGCCGGCCACCAGCTGATGAACGAAAAACATGATTTTATTTTCGATTCAGATGTTGTTGGTAAACAGTCGGTAAACGATAGCTGTGTGTGCGAGCGTGTGAATGGGAATAGATGCACGATGTGAATTTTCTTGGGGGTGGGCGATGCATCTTTACAGAATGGAAAGCGAGAGCTTATCAGAGAGAAACCTAATTTTCAGGCTATTTCCGCTTTGAAAGTGGGGGGGGGGGGGGGGTTCAGAGCTTGTCGTGTTCTAAATAGTGTAGCAATTAGGTCACTGGAATATTTATCAACGAGAAATTTGGAATCATGCCTAATGTCACAATGTGACATTCATCAACAATCAATCAATGAACGAAACAAAGCATTAGACTAGTAAATGACTGACACAGTAGCTATGTAATGCAATGAAAAACTTATCAAAGATCGAAAAATAAACAAAATAAAGGGTGTGTCACATCAAATTGCATCACGGAAAAAACGCTGTAGAAATTTAATTTTTAGGAATTATATCTTCAGCTTTCGCTTATAATCAGATACGAGTGTATAGATCACGTTGGCCATGCTTCACTGTCAATTTTTCGTAAATTTGGAAAAATGTCGTCGAACGAAAAAGAGCCTCGTGAATTAATCCTGCGCACTCATTTCGAGAATCCGGAGTTGTCACATCGGGACATCGGTAAGATGCTGGGAATCGTCCAATCCACGGTCAGCAGAGTACTAAAACGATACTTCGACAACCTAACCATCGACCAGAAGGTGAAGAACGGCAAAAATGGATGCTCCGTCAGTGAAAAAGATCACAAGCGCGTAGTTAAGCAGTTTAGACGTGATCCGAGAAGTTCGGTCCGGGATGTCGCCAATAAGCTGAATTTGTCAAGTTCATTCGTCCAGCGGACCAAGCAGCGGGCGGGCCTGTGTACATACAAGGTTCAGAAGGCTCCTAACCGCGACGAAAGGCAAAACATGGTGGGGAAGACGCGAGCCCGGAAGTTGTACACCGAAATGCTGACGAAGCCGCATTGCCTGGTAATGGACGACGAAACCTACGTCAAAGCGGACTTCCGTCAGCTGCCGGGCCTGTTGTTCTTCTCCGCAGAGGACAGAGCGTTCCGGAGGAGATTCGCAAGCAGAAACTATCCAAGTTTTCCAAAAAGTACATGGTGTGGCAAGCGATCTGCTCTTGCGGAAAGCGGAGCGCCCCCTTCGTGATGACCGGCACGGTAAACGGGCAGGTTTACCTTAAGGAGTGCCTAGAGAAGCGCTTACTACCACTATTGAAGCAGCACGAGGGCCCGACCATCTTCTGGCCGGATCTCGCTTCGTGCCACTTTTCAAAGGCCGTGTTGGAGTGGTACGAAGCCAACGGGATCACCTTCGTGCCAAAGGAAATGAACCCGCCCAACGCGCCGGAGCTTCGCCCAATAGAGAAATATTGGGCGATTATGAAGCAGGCCCTCCGGAAGAACCCAAAAGTTGTCAAATCGGAGGCGGACTTCAAGAGAAAATGGATTTCTGTTCAAAAAAACTACAACCTGACGTTGTACAGAACCTTATGGACGGGGTAAAGAGGAAGGTGCGAGCATACGGGCTTGGGCTCGAAGTATGAATAAAAAGAAAATGCCAAAAGTTGTTTAATAGTTTTTATTTTACTGTCTAAAATTTTCGAAAGGATCGGTCTACTGGGCGAATTTCTACAGCGTTTTTTCCGTGATGTAATTTGATGTGACACACCCTTTAGTTGGTGGCTGCTTCATAAATGATCTTTTTTACAAAAAGTCGCACAAAAAAAGGAAATGTGACAAAAACAAATCGCAGAAAAAAGATTTCACAAAAACAGGTTTGCCTTTATTTAGGAAACACAATGGTTTGCTAGTTTTTGAGCTGTTTGGTAGCAAAGGATTACTGGAACTGGAACATTAAGCGACAATGAGTATTCGAAAAAACTTCCACGGGAAAAATATACGCTGAAGTTCAAAATATGCTCATATTCTGGCGTATTAAATATTTGAATTTTTGAATATATTTGAATTTATTTGGCGGAAGTTGCCATTAAATTATGGGAGATGTGAACATGTGCAACACGATGAAGAACTAACGTGATAATACACGATCCAGTCGTTTTCGATTCCGTATACACTGCGGAGTCGCAAGCACTCCAGAAGATCAAAATAAAACTGCCGTTTAATTGTTTGACAAATACGGTTGGCATCAGCGCCGATTCAGGGTCATTCTTGAGTCTCCTTTCCCAGTAAAAGAAACGTGTTTGCGAGAGGGACTTATCTTCGTACACATCCCGTAATGTTCAGGAAGATTGCCGCCAAATTTACCGAAGACTGGATCACGAAACGATGCTTGTGAAATGAGTAACTCTTTCGATCTATGAAATATAAACAGAAGCTGAACTGAAGGTTCCTCTTCCCTAGAGACATGCCAACTATAAGTTTCAAAAATCTGTATAAACTAAAGCACGGGGGCTGCTGGACCCATGAGTGTGCGCTTAGTAAGAAACCGTGGTGATAATAATGTGATAACGAAATATAACTTTTGGGCGAGACTAAGTTTGCCGGGTCAGCTAGTCCGCAATAAACATCCAAAATAAGTTTTAATTTCACTTCTTCAACTCTAACTCAAAAAAGGGATTATTTGGGTCGTGGCTGTACTTAAATAGAAGTATTCCGGGTTTCGATTTTACCACACAAAACATTTTTACTTTCTGGTTCTGAAATGTTCTGAAAATTCAAAAAATTTTCAGCCATATGAACCATGTTAAGAAAAATGTCACCTAGAGTAAAATCCTAAATATCGGATTTCATAACCAAGTCTTTCGCAATAACATAACACTCCCTTTCATGCAATGATCACACATCTTCGTCTAGTTTGGATTCAGAATCTTTATGAAAATGAAAAGAACAAAATTAGCTGCTGGACACGCAAAACTTCGTTCTCTTTGCAGCCAGAGCGAACCAGGTACATGCAAACTATTTACATAATATTATTACCCAGCACATTAGTATTTTGTGATGGCTCTTGACCAATTTCATGAATAGTATATATATTAACTCACTTTTTCTGTTTTTGATAAAATAATATCTTGATAATGAAAATAAAATGATTAAAAAATGCATTACACTTGTTGCTGAACTTAAATTCGAAAAAAGCAGATAATCTCGATGAAAACTGTTCCCAAGAGCTGTCCGAAACAGAAAAATATTTTAAAGATACGGATAAACGAAAAAAACTGCCCTTTTGGAGAAAACCATCACTAGGGTAAAAGTACCAATAGTGGCGCAAATAGTCATTAGTCTGAAGAAATTTAATACAATTCAATTGTGATTTCGTAAAATGTGCATGCATGTCATTTCATTGAAAAATTAATTGTTTTGTTAATAGTTACCACGTAGTGCATTTAAAAAATGAAGATTTTGAAGAAAATCAACCTTTGTTACTGTGTGGCTCCTAAAACCGAGGAATCACCCACCTCTGTGCCACTATGTCGCTGCGAGCCCGGAGATAGTAACGCACCAATATCCTGGAAAAAAGGTAATGAAGATGGTAGAGTTTCGAGCGACATAGTATGCGCTGCCATAACTATTTCCGTTGAGTTTATCTTTGATTGCCCGCCGCATCCATGTGAAAATGCTATTTTCAGGAAGTAATTTATCAACTAAAAACGTTTTTCTTTTAGTTCCCGCTGAATATGAGGCTGATGTGATAGCGTGCAGTGAATTGCGAAATCACGTCGAAAAAGACGGATAAAAGTGATATTTTCATGTGCCATTTTCACTCCTCCACGTTTATAGAAACAATAGAAACAAAAAGTCTCATTATTTTAACGTTGCGAAGAATGTTTCGAAGCCTCTTTCTCGGTGTGTATGTTGTGAGAGAATAATCGCCAATCATTCAAAATTTCACTGAAAATGTTACTGCTTTCGAACACTTAGCATATGACTGCTCTCTGGCCCTTTTTACCACATAAATAATCGAAATAAGCCACAATACAGTTGTCATCTGTTGAAAACAAACAATTGAAAGATTTCATGAGAGTTTTGGCTCAAATCATCATAAAAACGTGAGCATGGCTTTGTTTCTTCCATATATATATATTCCATATTGCAAATAATGCAAATAATTACGACTAGATATTTTGCTTGCCAATACAGATATACTTCGCCTACTGATCCACCTCAATATGTACCTAATTGGTAACGCACCAAGTATGTGCCTACAAGGTGAGATGCTTCAATAAAGCATAACGGCAGAGAAGAGAAGTGGAACTTGAGAGAAAAAAGTAGCAACGATTTGTGGCAAGAAAATGTAAACAGTGAAAAAATTGACAGATAGTTTACGCTCTAAAAATTGAACATAATGTTAAGATGTGTCTAAAAGGGTGGGAGACATCATATATAAGGTGGGAGGTTCGTATATAATGTTCATAATGTTAGCATCATCATGATAAACACGGCAAATGGGATAGAAATTACGAACCGAAATTGAATAAAATATACATATAGACGCTAAAACGCTGTGGATAGATATTATAATGCATTTTTATCGGTTTATGTTTAATGCATTATCAAAATAAATCCATATGTATTTTAATCATAACTTGCTGTGCTATTCATAACAACATTTATGATCGTATTCCACCAATGATGACAAAATTGTAATTTACGAATGAAGCTTCGCCATAGAAACTGAACATTGAATAAAAAAAATTAAAATGTGGTAAGAGCATCAGTTGAAATATTTTAAAGCATTCTCATCGGAATAAATTGAATGATACAATAATTATACGACTAAATAATGTAGGTATGCTTAAAAACAACATAAAAATATGATTTCTGATTATTTTTTTTTCAGTTTTGAACACAGCCCATAAAAAGCTATTTTTATTTTTTTAAATACCCTCTGTTGGTATTGTATCTAGAATTTACAAGGTAATAAAACGTTAACGACAATTAGTTTCTAGTAATCAGTTTTTTAGTTGCAGGGGAAATTAACACTAAACTATATTTTTTTAGTATTATATATAGATTCTATGCCAAACTGACATAGTGGTTCTCAGATTTTCGTGTAAATTGGTAGTTTTGTTCCTTTTTCGTTAAATATTAGATCCCATTCCATTTTAGGGTGGTTCGAAAAATCTAGTTTTCTCCTTTTTTCCAAAAATATTTTTTTTTACGTAGGACTACGTCTTTCATTTCTATACCGGGGTGTAAAATCAAAGTTTCGAAAACGAAAGCGTTACGCCGGAGACCGAGATTTTGAGCGTTAATAGCTCCCAAACAACTGAACGAAATGGTATGATAAACACTTCATTCGAAGGATAAAATGTCTACGCGTTATATACTTGTTACTTTTTGATCCAAAAACTTGTTTCAATAGTCTTAAAATTGCTTTCAAAACAGGCTATTGAAATCACCAATCGGTATATAAGCGAGCGGCGCTCGGAAATCCATTCAGTTCTAATTGAACAGCGATTGGAGCATGTTGTCGCTGTTGCGGTGAAGCTCTTCATTTATCATGAAAGCGCGGATGAACGGTGTCACCAAGAGCCTGTTTGTGCACCCTAGGCCAGAAGGGAATCTATCAGGAGGAGAGTGATGCCACAAACGGTTCCCTGGGAAGACATCGCTACACACACATACACGCGCGGCTATTAACAGGTGGTTATCGAGTTGGCATTAACCACTGGTGGGCTTCCAGTATCGAGGAAAATGTGGAAATATCTAATCGTTACTGAAAATAATCTGCCAGTTCCTTTGGGAATTTTCAAAATATATTCATGTGAAAGAGTTTAATTGAATGTTTTCTATCCATGTAACACTGTGACCAAATACATTTGGTTTTGTGGTTTTTCAATCAATCGCAATTAACAGAATAGTTTCAGAAGATTATTCTTCCCCATCAGTAGGATATTTCCGTATCCAATATTTTATGCGCCCGCAATCGATTATTGCTCAGTCACCGAAAGTTCCGAGCTCAGAGAGTTCATTCCCCTCTAGTTTGCCTTCCAAATTGCCATCGTAAACCACACCTTCTCTCGATTCAATCACACACAAAAAGCATACTTAAGCGATATTCTGGTGGTGAGACACATTCATTTTTCGTGAGAACATCGACAAGACAACATCGTTGCCTAACGTGCTGGAGGAGGTGGACGGCGAAGGATCGACACATACACGCACAGAACTCTTTCCGTTATGATGCCATTCAGCATCGGGAAAGTTCCGGAAAGATCTAATCATTGCTGGAAAATAATCTGCCAGTTCCTCTGGGAATTTTCAAAATATATTCATGTGAAAGAGTTTAATTGAATGTTTTCTATCCATGTAACACTGTGATCAAATACATTTGGGTTTGTGATTTGTCAATCAAGTACAGTTAGCATGTTAGCTTCTGAAGATTATTCTTCAGAACAAGGTTTTTCGTATCCTATATTGGATGCATAAAACCTTGTGTCTCCAACGTAACGCTCTCGTTTTCGAAGTCTCCCAAATATTCATTCATTCATTCATTCAGAATGGATTTAGATTCAACTTCACATAATGATCTCTAAATCAACGATAGTCCTACGTCACCCTTGCGATTATACCATAGATATAACCCACTTCCTGTTTTTTTAAATTCATATCTTTTGAACTACTAAACCGATTCAGATGATCGACATATCAAATTGGCCAGTTGGCCAGTATTTTTTTAAATACTATACTTGCAAAAAAAATTGTTTTCTTGATTATTGATCGTAATTGTTCTTTATAGTTTTCATTCAAGGGCGCTATATTTTTTATATTTTTTCTCGAAAGCTGAGGATTTTTTAGATAACATATCCAAAAATGTGTTCTTCGTTTTTAAATTATGATTTTTCAAAATTAACCGATGGTTCAAAAAATAATTTTTCTCCTTTTTTCCAAGAATAAAGTTTTTTAAAAATTCATAACTTTTGATCTACTGAATCGATTCATATTATCGACATAGTTAATTTAAGTCAATAATTTCACACTTGCAAAAAAAATTTTTTTTATTTATGAAAAACAGATACAATTATTAATCACGAAAACTAAATTAATTTTCACGCAAGTGCAATATTTTTTTTTCAAAAAATTCTTGGCTTTAATTTGATATATCGATCATCTGAATCGCTCTAGCAGTTCAAATGTTATGAATTTTTGAGAATAGGAAAAAGGGGAAGAAATTAGTATTCCGAACTATCGGTTAACTCTAAAAAATCATAACTCAAAAAAGAAACAAGAATATATCTAATTTTGAGTAAAAAATATGAATGTGTAAAAAAATCCTCAGTTTTCAAGAAAAAATATAGAAAAATATAGCGCCATTGGTCCCGAAACCATGTAAACTATAAAAACGGATACAATCAAGAATTACGGAAACAAAAGTCAAATTTCTTGGAAGTTTGATATTTTTCCAAAAAGACTAGCTAATGCTGTATCGATCATCTGAATCGGCTTAGTGGTTCAAAAGTTATGAGTTTTTGATAAATGTCATTTTGGGAAAAAGTGAAAAAATCGAACCACCCAAAAAAATAATAATACAGGTTCAATGTTTTACCATAACGAAAACAAGCTACCAATTTTCCAAAAATCTGAAAACCACTATATCAGTTTGGCATGGAATGGCTGAAGTAATACTGCAATAGTTCACAAATTTCGAAGTTCGCGTTTTTCTTATTGTTTTTCATGTCTTTTAGTGCGGCCATAATAATAATTAGAATTACTGCATGTGGATTGATGCTAGAAAATATCATTAACTTCCTTGAATAGTGGATGTGATATAATTCACTTTATATATGTATATATTTTAATAAATGTTTTCAAACGAATACATTTGTCGAACAAACTGCAAAACTAAATACTTTTATACTGTGCCTTCTTTTTTTGAGTTTAACGTTCAAAGACCCTTAAATAAAAATGGCATTGGAACAACAGAGTAAAACTGACATACAATTATGACAGATGATTGCTTTTTGATTGGCGCGTGCTCCAACTGGTGAACCGCCAATTTAAGGCACTCCAACTAAAAAAACGCCAATAAGCAAATGGTACTGTAGAACTGTGAAAAATCTATAAAAAATATACAATCTAAGACTCTTTTTGTCGTTTATGAGTTTGTTTTTTTTAAGTTACTGCTTGGCATGTTTGCGGATAACGGAAAGATATGATATGTTGGTTTGAAAGTTAAGAATTCGAAAAAATATAAAATTCATGTGAATGGAGACAACTTTTGTGTACAGCACATGCCACTAGGGCCTTTTGCTGATTAAGTAAGTAGGATTTCTTACAAAACGTCATAACTTTACAACCATTGAGTCGATTTCAAAAATCGTCATATCAAATGAAATCTTATTCTTTTATGAATCAACTTTAATTTGTCATTCACACAAACTCAAAATTAAATACTACAAAAAAACTTTAATTATAACGCTTAGAGAATTTGCGACTTAATTTTCCACAATTCGCTCTTTCACACCAAATTTTTATCTTGTCGCAATTTTAAACCTCTCAAATTGAATTGTTAAAATGATAGGTCAAAGAACGAGAAGCAGGAGAAATTAACAAATATTGGAGGGTAAATAATAAAGCAATATTAATCATGGATTTTTAATAACCATCTCAGAAAAATATTGAAAAAAACATTCCTTTTTTAATTTATCTTTCAAATTTTGATAAAATTGCACTGAATAGTTAAATAAGAGCAATATTAATATTTGAATAAACTTATGTAATTATAAACATGTTTATATAAACCTTCCCATCTTCTCATTCTTCATTAAAGACCTTGCGTCAAGACAGCTAGAAATCCATACACTCTCAAATCATGTGTGCCTGAAAAAATTATATTCTTCACGTAAACAAGCGATGAAAATGTGGACACTTTTTAGTCAGTGAATTGTATGGAGTTCCACTGCTGTGATAACGGGTATTATCGACAAGGTTATCGATTTAATCTAGAAGCGCCACACAGTTACCATTGCTGTTGTACCTTTAAAGGGAGGTTAGGATCCTGTAAGTTTTATCAAGTACCTATAGTGGAGATTTGTTTGAAATTTCTCTGAATAAAAAGTACCTTTTAAGTTTGTTGAATAGTAATAAGAAGAAAAAAATGTTGAGTTAAAAACATCATAGAAATAAATGTGACTGTCACAAACATTAACCTTCCATTAACCCTATAATCTACAGTCCACTCTCTTCTTCTTCTTCTTCTTCTTCTTCAATGGCACTAACGTTCCTAGAGGAACTTCGCCGTCTCAACGTAGTATTACTTGCGTCATTTTTATTAGTACTTAGTTGAGATTTCTATGCCAAGTAACACGCCTTGAATGCATTCTGAGTGGCAAACTCTAGAATACGCGTGATCACAGTGCAAGTCGGAGGAAATTTCTTTGACGAAAAATTCCCCCGACCAGAACGGGAATCGAACCCGAACACCCGGCATGTTAGTTGTGACGCTAACCACTCGGCCAAGGGAGCACAGTCCACTCTCTATAGTTCGGTTAAACTTTCTATATATAATTGTAAGAGAATCTGAGAAAAAGAGTCTCTTAGATTATTATATAATAAGTGTAGCTTAAATACCGATTAAACTAGGTAGAAAATTGAATTGATTGAAGTCATTTTTATTGTAGGTGATTTTTTGTTAATTGCACATTGTTAATTGTAAATATAAACAACATTTAACGAAAACAAGAGATTTATTTAATAATCGTGGATCATTTCCATTTGAATACAAAGTCAACGTTTTCAGAAGACAACTACTGATATTTTAAATTCAGTTGAAATAAAACAACAAATAAAAAATACTTCATGACAGAATCAAGCTCATACTTCTTGTTTTCGCTCACGGTTTTTTTTCTCTTTATTCAGTTCTTCATTTCTTATTTTAGCTAGCTCTCTTTGCTATACTTTCTGGAGGCTTCATTTCCCCCCCCCCCCCCCTCAAGTCGATGGATTTCTAAAGCCGCTCTGAAGCCAACAGTACTGGGTGGAATTCCCTTTTACAGTTTATGTGAATGTTGCTCCGACGAGAAGTTGGTGGAGTTTTAAGCAATTCAGACATGCTCATTTTGCGGCTTGGAACATTATGTCCAGTCTTGTCATTTATGACACTGAGCGGTATTCGTATACTGTCACCTGACATGAAACTATCTTCACCTATCTCCTCAACAAATGTTGGATCATCCTCAGATATGTAGGGGTAGTGGGGGCAAATTGGTCACCTGCTTGTTCGGTAGTATAACTATTGACTATAGATGCCGTATTGATAGTCACCTTATATTTGAAGAATTTAATGACTTTCGAGTCACTTTGTACTTCAGTAGAGCTGTCGCATGTCGCATTTCTAAAATTTCAAACTAACGCTTATTTTTTCATAACCTTTTGAGACCTTAGCGCCTTAGTTTTAAAAATAACTGAGTATAAATTAAACAAACAAAATCAGAAATATTCACATTTTTCTGAAAATCGTGATCAATTTGTCCCCGGTTTACGGTAGCGCAAATTATGGCATGAAAGGTGGAAAGATCATGTCACGGTTGTTTGACGACAGGGTAAAATTCGGAGTCTGATAGTAGATTTCCAATCGAATGTCGAGGTCTGGAAAAGCCATCCTCGTGTAGGCGAACTTGTCTTTGATAGCCATCGTAACCGCTTCATTATTGTGGAATAATCAATATTTTCAAACTTCTAAACAATTGGAGCAAACGTATCTATACATAATCGGACAGTTTGGTAGTAACAATATTCGGCCTATGATGGTACATCATATGTTTCGGAAACTTTGTGAAATATCCAAACGTGAAGATAACACCAGCAGCGCTCAACAAATACAATATATGCTGATTCAGTGTCATCTTCAACTGTGCAGAATTCGATGGACTCGATTTGGAAAAGATTTATGCTCTTGACTCATCCGTAAAAATGGAATATTCTGTGTCCTTCGGGACTTGCGATGAAGTGTAGATGAACAGTACGCAGTGCCTGTCCGGAGCTACCGCCTTTATCGAGAAGTATTACGCGAAGAAGGATGTGTTATTTTAGCCGGAATTCGCCTGAACCTAATATTCTAAGAGATCACTGGAGGAGAAGGTCCAGCTGAAAATAAACGTTGGATCTAAGAACGCGAAACCCTCCAACGTCCCTTAGTAACCTGTTTGAGATAACCTCAAACGGAAAACTCACTCCAATAATTTCGTAGCCAAAGCGAAGAAGCAGCTGATCTATAAAGCAACGAAAGAGTTGAAGAACATATCGACATCCATCTTTTCATTGGCTATGGCTAAGGTTTATGGCGATTGTCGTAAGACCGCAATTTCGCAGAAGGTTCAATAAACGTAGGATTTATGTAAAATTTCCATTGATTTATCTCTTGTATTTTTTTAAATGCTATCCGAAATAGGCTATTTGAAAAAATGCATGCGTTAGAGTAACAGGAAAAGTTTATAACAGCATTAAATTGCGTAATTGGAAAGCGTCCGGAAGATATATTCTGTTTCTGTGTCCACTTCAACTGTGCAAAATACCATGAACTCGATTGAGATAAAATCGTGGTCTTGTTGTAACCGGAGAAGTATAATCTTGTAGTCAACCTAACGTCTCCACCGAACAACCAACAATTTACTGGGCTTTCTCCATTCCCTTAAACCATTCCGGTATTCAAACAGCAAGCTTTTATAGCAGAAAAGCTCCCTGATTGTAATTCGAAGTGTACGCCACCATTCACGGATAACAAATAACCATTCGTTCCGCAGTCTCACCAATATACCACCAAACACCCCCGTGGCGCCTCGAAAGTACAATCGGCATAGTATCCATCATGATAACTTGTGAACCCACCCACACACTCATCGAGCACCGAGCCAAGCTCCGCGGATAAACATCCTCTTATCAGTGCCCAACGTGTGTTCATGGGCTCGAAAAGCACATGGAGCTGCCAGGTTGCGCATGTCCTTTCGCAGCGGCTGGGAGAGAACGTAAACAGAGAGCCACCGATTGGGGCCTTGTGGCAGTGTGTGCGTGTGTGGCCGTCTCGCGTTGCGAAGGACTTTTGTCAACAGGGACTACTCGCAGCATCCTCAGTCAGAGATAAACGGTCGCGGTAAGAGATTCGCTTTTGGGGAACCATATCTCGTCGGCTGGTCCCGGTCCTTACCATCCACCGAGCGCCATTTTTCCGGGGGATAGACACAGTGCCACTGCCTGGGCGTACTTGTGTTCGTGGTTCTGGACCGTTTCGGGTTGCGAGTGTTGGTGGAAGAGTGCTTTTGGTTCTGATTTTTTCTCACTCTGTCGTTGTTGCTCTGTCGGATGAACAGATCTTCACGGGTAAAAAGTGGCAAAGTGTCAAAAGTTCGTATGATTTTTCACTCCTCCTGACGATTTTTGGTGAGGGGGACTCGGGAATCGGATTCTGGCTCGCGAAAATTACGGAATCCTGACACAGGAAGTGAAGATTTTGAAGCAGACGTTCGGTGCTGCTATCGTTGCGGATGTTGGAAGGAAAAAAACCATGTAGTGAAAGTGTGTCGAGATTTTGGGGCCCCCAGAGTGAAGTGCTAGAGGAAAAAGGGAAAAGCGAGCAAAAGTGTGTCTCGCGGGTGTGTTTGTGTCCTGTTTAGGTAAACATTTCATCAGATCCGGCAGAGGAAACCGAATCATGAGGCAGTTTTCTTCATTGCTGGGACTCCTGGCATTCGGTTGGATCTCGCTGTTACCGGAGCCAAGTAGAGCCCTGCCCGATATTATACGTATCGGTAAGTATTCCCTTCCATTTCCTTCACTGGAACTACCCTTCGCGTACGAGAGAGATCAGACGAGGATGTAAAGCTTTAAATGTCATGTATTTATTGACAGCTATTCAGGGCATGAAAGCGACCCGCATCCAGTCAGACACACGCACCCGATATATGTAGGTGCGACGCCAGGTTCCGAATGGGAACGAAATGACAATACGAGACATGAACTAAGCGATATTTGTTTTGTGTAGAACAAGGCACAGATTTGCTTCATCGTTCCGTTTGCTCTCCCTGCGGCAGCCACCAGTCTCCAGCATCCTTTGTTCTGTGTTTTAATTTTTGATATCATGTAACATGAAAAATTATTCCGTTGGCGGAACGAAGCAAATCGTTCGGAATGATGGATTGATGGATGGTGACAGATGGGACAGTATAACAAAATGAGTGATATCCGATATGATGTAAAAGTGTGCAGAATTCTATGCGGGAAACCAGCCAACCAGCTATGTTTCATGTGCACCATGTGCATGGCGTCTGCATGATTTGGTTGGATGGCATGTATGCTCAGCATTCTATTTCGTATACCGCATGGAATCTATTTCCATTTCAAGCGCCCGGCTTAATGTCAGGCAAGTTGAATTATTATGATTGATGGACTATACTCAGACTGAGAATGAGAATCGTCTCAATAATCAGTTGGGATTTCTTGACTAGGGGGCTGTGCGATGGAGTTGAATAATATTTGAAACTGGAAGTATTGTCCGCTAATAATATCCCCATATTTCCGACAACATTCGAATTCACGTCGTAGAAAACCACACACTTTCTGAGACGATCCTAGGATCGACCGATTTTACGTTGCGAGATGGCTTCTTATCTCCAACATAAAAAGAAACATGATTTCTGACTTTTGATTACGTTTTCGATTGTATCCTTAATGAAAAACGTAGCCAAAAGTTAGAAAGATATCCAAAATTCTTCAGAAAATATGCTACGTTATTAAAAGATACTTTTAATGTTAATAACTCTTTTTGCTTTTTTCCCGATTCATTTTCTATATTTCTTAGTCTCCAAATAGTTTGAATTGACAAATGGTGAAAACATTCCCATTTTTCACTCCATTTTTTTTGTGTTTTTCTGTGTTTCCTAAACCAAGTCGTTATGGCGAGGCATAATTGAAATAATAATAAATCGAAAGATTTACCGTATGCGTGATAATGTTTGCACCATCGTGCAAATAAGTTTCCCGTTTCACCTGTGAAATGAGTCTTAGATCAAAAACAGGAATAACAACTAATTTCCATTAAAAAAATGGACTTTTTTCGAATGGTGATAAAAAAAACTAAGATAGATAATAGAGTTTGATAAATTCCCCATCGAAGGTATTTATATTAGCTTACTTGCCGTCCGGAGCTAAAGAAGAGCGGCTTTGACATCCCCTTCTCGCTGATTGTCAGCCACAGCAGCACCTTCTTGGAGAACTTGATGTGTGGAACGAACTTCACTTCGGAGCTCACTTTCTTCCTGGGGGAATTAAAATACGAAGTGCCCTGCCAGTCGTTGCCATCCAGGGTGAGATCGGGAATCGGGAAAATCGACTTGACCATCTTATTCAGTCGCTGCCCTTGCGTCATTGTCTGTAGCTCCGAGACCAGTGGATGGGACTTCCGCTTCCTGACATGTAACATGTCCATGTTCGCCAGGTACTTTTTCGCTGTTTGGCCGATTGCATCGACCTCCCGGCCGAGCACACGTAGCGATGTAGCCACTTTTCCCTCGATTTTCCTCTTCAGCATTCTTTGGAGTTTCTTGTCGCTCAGGGTCCAATAGTGCCAAGATGTTGTAGATGCCGGAACGGATGTATCCGGCATCCCAACAGTGCCGCACGATGTGCGTTTTCGACGCAACGGAGTACCGTTCCTTGAACGCGCACACTTCTAAACGAAGGAGCTTCACTGTTTTCGCCATCACGGTTAGAGTTCGATTTATAGAGCTGTCAAATTTTTTCTGTTGACTCATGGGTTACTATGATTGATGCTGCATAGGTAGTTACGTCAGTGCGTGTGAAGGTAAACCCTTCAAAAATTGGCAAATTCTGTTCATTTTTTTAAATGCAAACGTTATCAATTTTTTCCCGGTAAAAGACGTTGTCTACAAGCATAAAAACGTGTAACTGACCAAGCATCCTGTTAGCGTTATGGAGTTTAGATTGGTGGCTTCCGATGGCAAAAAATGAACTCGGGGTTCATTCCAGAAGGAGACACAGTAAACACGGAGGTCTACATCGGAATGTTAAGTACGAGAGAGTGGTAAAAAACGCACCCGTTAATCAAATCAGTCATTTTCTGCGTTTGTTGTTATTGCTTCATGCTCTTTAATATCTACAATACTCATTCCATCATTGCCAATTATTTCCCTGATGTAATTTGAAATAATTTCATTCAAATTCAGCTACAACAGAGCCGAATTTATCGTGTACATTTTTTCTCATGTTGAATATTACACAGTAGCCATTTTAGGTGTAAGAGTATTCCTATCTTATCGATACACATTTTTATCTATTACACAGTAGCCATTTAGGCCACTGGTACTGTGAGCCATGACAATATCACCTTGGTATCTCTGAAATAATGATTTTTTTTTCTATGGAATTGCAGTCATCTCACTAACCCCCTCCACCATCTACATCACCCTTATTCATGCACATTGACTAGTTGTTTAATTTATTTGATAGAACGAATTTTGGCACACAATTTTGTGTTGCATACAACATTCACGGGAACCAAACTTAAAGAATGATGCATAATACATGAATCAGCTTCGCATTCGCTCGCAAAACATGCCATGCGGGACGAAGTTTGCCGGGTCAGCTAATATGTGCATTGTCGGACAAAACATTAAGACCACTGCTCATCCAAAAACAAAAAGTAACAAAACTTTGAGAAAAAAAAAATAATCCATTTATATTAATTTGTTTGTATTATTCGAAGAATTTTATAACATCTCTAGTTAAAACAATAGTGATTCTTTAAAAATGCGTTTTAAGCATAGTAAACTACTAAAATGCAAATTGATTACATTATAAAGAATACATATTTGATACGAACAGTTGGATTTTTGTTCATACTTTTCAAAGTTTGCTCAATCCACCTGAAATTCATTACCATTATCACTTCCCAAAAGCGAAGCACGAAGTCGAATCCCGTCAATGTGAATTGAGCAAGAGTGCTTTCCGGTATGTTATATATAAAGGCTTAAGTAATGACGCAGTCGTCCTTTAGGTAGCTGTACCCTGTTTATCCGGAGGTCAAACATTTGACGCTTTTTGACAGATGAAGTTAGGCTTGAAATTTGTACAAACACTATTTTGTTTGCTACTCTCGAATTATCAACAGTGGCAGACAATGTCAAACATCGAAACTGGAAAAAAATCGACTGAAATATTCAACACAAGGGTACCAAAAAAAAAAGGAGTGGATTATATCTGTGATATAACCGCAAGATGGACGTAGGACTAACGTGGGAATGGTAACCGTTTGATTGAAGATACATCTGAATCAATGATGTTATGTTCTTGTTTTTAACGAACTTTAACCCGAAGGTCATTCATCCCGAAATTCTCAATGATTGAATTAATGGATATTTTGAAAGAACGCTTTTAAGGGGAGTTTAAAGCTCCCTAAAGAAGAAGACGAAGAAGCAGTCACTCTGTTCTACAGACAATTTTGAACCCCGATCATTATAGTAATAAGTTGGTAGTGTCAAATTAAGTTTTTATATTCAAGTAACATCAGTCAAGAAGTCATGCAAGTTTATATTCAAGTCGTCGTGTTTCGTTCATATCCTTTATAACAGTATATGAAGCCACGCCTCATCTTCTTGTGTAATGCATTCAATGAATGTTGGGTCGGACTTAGCAGTGGAAATTCTGTGATCAACGCTGTTCCTTTTCATTTTCTAATTCAAGACATTTCGGAACCTATTATGCTACGAAACGTCGGGAACCCAGAGCAACGACCCTTTACGAATAACGATAACATTAAAAAAAAACCTATAACACATTGAAGAATAAGGCGGAGACACACTTTCCGCCAGTTGTAGCTCTGCTTTCGAGCAGATTCATCTACAAGTCACGTCCCTGCCAGCGACTATTCAAAAGCTTTTCTCAAAACTAAATATATTTAACAATTTTCAAATGATCAAGGCTTCGTGAAAATAAGAGTTGTTTCTTATTTTCTGATTGGGATTTCTCAAACTTAAAATTCAAACATGAAACAATGGAAGAAAAGTGATCACAAGCATCTTAGCTTGTAAGGACATAAAGTGTTTGAAATCCGCCTACTTCTCCGGGACCGATGGAGCTTTGACTAAAAAAGGCTACCCTACATTAAAAAAACAGCTGATAAAGCAATGCTCAGCTTGTTATGAGTTCCAATTCATGTTAGCATTTCCAAATGAAATTGACGAATGACAAAACATGAGTATTTTTGATTCGAATGAAATTCCGTTTGGGTTGGAGGAAATATGAGTTTTCCACAGCAATTGGGAATTTTTTGACTCAAGTGTAACTTTTGAAAAGGGCGTATAGATTTTAATAAGAGAAATCTTTGATAATTTAGATCTCAAAAACTATGAGTCGTACCGAAATAGTGTCTTAGAAAGAGTTATAGAGTATTGATGTCCAAATGTGAAAAATAATATACACTGAGAAAAAATAGTACTTTTTCTATTTACAAAAAAATCAATTTGCAATATCTGAAATATATATTTCTTAATATTTTTAAAAATTTCTTCACATGAATTAGAAGTCATGAAGAAAATTTTAAAAATGGGTATAAGATGGTAAAACTATTTTTGACGAACATCGGATTCTTATGAATTTTTGACACTTCGAACTTTTGTATGTAAACGGTCATTTTTAGCCATAAATTATGTATCCTTATGTGATTTAAAATAAAAAAAGCCCATTATCAATCTCATTCTAAATTCAGCCATTCTCGAGATATTTTAAAAAAAACGTTTCTAAATTATTGTCTTTTTCAATTTATTTTTAAGTTTATAAATGTATTTTTTATTTTTTTTTCAACTTTTTCATATAAAATATAAGTCATGTAGAAAATTAAAAAAATGAGTCCAAGATGGTAAAACTATATTTAGCGAACTTTGTGGAAATTTATGAATTTTGAAACTTCGAATTTTTGTGTGTTGACAATTATTTTTAGTCACACAGTATGAATCCAGATGTGATTTAAAACATGGAAGCTCTTTATCAATTTCCTTCTAAATGCAGCCATTCTCGAGATATTAAAAAAAAACATTTCTAATTTATTGTCTTTTTCTTTCGATGTTCCACAAAGTTCGTCAAAAATAGTTTTACCATCTTGTACCCATTTTTTGATTTTTTTCATGACTCTTAATGTACATGAAAAAAAATATATATATATATATTTTAAATATTGCAAATTAAAGTTTTTTTTTGTAAACAAAAAAAGAGTACTAATTTTGTTTTCTCAGTGTATATTTTTTTCACGTTTTAATATCGTTTTAATTTTGTTTTCTCAGTGTATATTTTTTTCACGTTTTAATATCAATAGTGTATAACTCTTTCTGAGACAATATTTTGATACAACTCATAGTTTCTGAGGTATAAATTATCAAAGATTTCTCTTACTTACTTTTAAAATCGATACGCCCCTTTCAAAAATTCCAAAATGCTGAAGAGGCAAACTGTCCCATCGCAAAGCAGGGAAACAAAAGAGCAATTCCAAATGAAATCGACAAATGACAAAACATGAGTATTTTTGATTCGAATGAAAGTGTGTATTCCGTTTGGGTTAGAGGAAATATGAGTTTTCCACAGCAATTGGGAATTTTTTGACTCAAGCGTAACGTTTTGGGCGTATCGATTTGAGTAAGAGAAATCTTTGATAATTTATATCTCAAAATCTATGAGTCGTGCCGAAATAGTGACTTAGAATGAGTTATAGAGTATTGATGGTTGAATATGAAAAAATGTACATTGAGAAAAAAAAATAAGTACTCTTTTTTTTTTTATTTACAAAATAAAAATTCAATTTGCTATATCTAAAATACATATTTTTAAATTTTTTTTAAATTTTTTCATGCAAAATAGAAGTCATGCAGAAAATTTAAAAAATGGGCTGGTAAAACTATTTTTGACGAACTTTGTGGAACATCGATTTTTTAGGAATTTTCGAAACTTCGAATTTCTGTATGTTAACAATCATTTTTAGCCACAAATTATGAATCTTGATGTGATTTTAAACAAAAAAGGTTATTATCAATGTCCTTCCAAATGTAGCCATTCTCGAAATATTAAAAAAAATTTTTTTTTGTAATTTATTGTCTTTCCTATAGTGAATAATCCCTTTTAAGATGTTTGTCGTGTTATACCGTCATGTTCATGAAATTTTATGAATTTTCTTATAATTTCCAACAACTTTTCTCAAAACATCATCATGGTTCATTTTTTGACTCAAGCGTAACTTTTGAAAAGGGCGTATCGATTTGATTGAGAGAAATCTTTGATAATTTATACCTCAAAAAATATAAGTCGTACTGAAATAGTGTGTTAGAAAGAGTTATAGAGTATTGTTGGTTTAATTTCAATCTCCTTTTAAATGCAACCATTCTCGATATATAAAAAAAAATATTTCTAATTTATAATCTTTTTTATAGTAAATAATCTCTTTTAATATGTTTGTCGTCTTATACCGTCATGTTTATGAAATTTTATGAATTTTCTTATAATTTCAAACAATTTGTTTGATTGATTGAAGTTTGTATTAAAATAAAAAAAAAAGATTTTTCAGTTTCGCTACGTTTTGTATTAACCCACATATCTTCGAATGTTTCGTAACGTAACTCCTAAACATATGTCTTTACCATAACGATGTATTTGGAAAAGTTGTTGGAAATTATAAGCGAATTCATAAAATCTCATGAACATGATGGTATAACACGACAAACATATTTAAAGGGCCTATTTACTATTAAAAAGACAATAAATTACAAATATTTTTTTAAATATCTCGAGAATGGCTACATTTAGAAGGAGATTGATACTAACTTTTTTTTGTTTTAAATCACATCAGAATTCATAATTTGTAGCTAAGATTGATTGCTAACATACAAAAATTCGAAGTTTCGAAAATTCCTAAAAATTCGATGTTTCGAAAATTTCGTCAAAAATAGTTTTACCATCTTGGGCCCATTTTTTAAATTTTCTACATGACTTCTATTTTGTATGAAAAAATTGAAAAAAAATAAAAAATACATATTTTTTGATATCGAAAATTCAAATTTTATTTTGTAAATATAAAAAAAGAGTACTAATTTTTCTTCTCAGTATATATTTTTTTCTAATTATGCCAACAATACTCTATAACTTTTTCTCACACACTATTTCGGTACGACTAATATTTTTTGAGATATGAATTATCAAAGATTTCTCTAACTAAAATCGATGCTACCTTTTCAAAAGTTACACTTGAGTCAAAAAATGAACCATAATGATGTATTCGGACGAGTTGTTGGAAATCATAAGCCAATTTATAAAATTTCATGAATATGACGGTATAACTGACAAAAATATTAAAATGGATTATTTACTATAAAAAAAAACAATAAATTAGATTTTTTTTTTTAAATATCTCGAGAATGGTTGCATTTAGAAGGAGATTGATAATAACCTTTTGTGTTTTAAATAACATCAGGATTCATAATTTGTGATTAAAAATGACTGCTAACATACAAAAATTCGAAGTTTCGAAAATTTCTAAAAATTCGATGTTCCACAAAGTTGGTCAAAAATAGTTTTACCGTCTAGGGCTCTTTTTCTGAATTTCCTACATGACTTCTATTTTGTATGAAAAAATAAAAAAATATGTATTTTGGATATTGCAAATTGAAATTTTATAAATAAAACAAAGAGTACTTTTTTTTCTCAGTGTACATTTTTTTCATATTCAACCATCAATACTCTATAACTCTTTCTAAGACACTATTTCGGTACGACTCATAGTTTTTGAGATATAAATCATCAAAGATTTCTCTTACTTAAATCGATACGCTTGAGTCAAAAAATTCATAATTGCTGTGAAAAACTCATATTTCCTTCAACCCAAACGGAATACACACTTTCATTGGAATCAAAAATACAAGTTTTTAAAATCTGCATTTTTAGGACGATTTCATTTGGAATTGCGGAAAAGGAAATTGAACGGTGAACGGCGTGGATTTTTTATGCGGTCCCTATCTACCGCACAAAAAAGTTTTTTTTCGATATGTGTACCGAACACGGTTTTTTAAAGCTACTGGTGAAGTTTTGCACGATTTTTTTTATGCGGTCCCTATTCCCCGCACAAAAAAGGTTTGCCTGTACAAATTTTCATTCGAATCAAAAATACAAGTTTTTAAAATCTGCATTTTTAGTTCGATTAGTTTTCATTCACAATTTAAGACGATTACAGGGATGATACGATCTTCAGTTTCTTCTGCAAAATCAATTTTTGTAGAAAAATTTTCTACTAAAACGTAACGCTTTAGTTCGGTTTCATTCTAAAACAATAAACAAATGAACTGGATAAAATATGCGTATATTCCACATATTTTAAATAAATCGATTAAAATTATTTCATTGTCGTACGTCAACAATGTAGTTGTGGTCTTCACAATTTTTCAAGATAAGTTTTAATTTTCAAAGATTTCATCAGCCAACTTAACAGCGTATTCTAAATTGTATTCTCCACTTTTTACTATTAAAGGGTGTGTCACATCAAATTGCATCACGGAAAAAACGCTGTAGAAATTCGCCCAGTAGACCGATCCTTTTGAAAATTTCAGACAGTAAAATAAAAACTATTAAACAACTTTTGGCATTTTCTTTTTATTCATACTTCGAGCCCAAGCCCGTATGCTCGCACCTTTCTCTTTTCCCCGTCCATAAGGTTCTGTACAACGTCAGGTTGTAGTTTTTTTTGAACAGAAATCCATTTTCTCTTGAAGTCCGCCTCCGATTTGACAACTTTTGGGTTCTTCCGGAGGGCCTGCTCCATAAAAATAGAGAAATATTGGGCGAAGCTCCGGCGCATTGGGCGGGTTCATTTCCTTTGGCACGAAGGTGACCCCGTTGGCTTCGTACCACTCCAACACGTCCTTTGAAAAGTGGCACGAAGCGAGATCCGGCCAGAAGATGGTCGGGCCCTCGTGCTGCTTCAATAGTGGTAGTAAGCGCTTCTCTAGGCACTCCTTAAGGTAAACCTGCCCGTTTACCGTGCCGGTCATCACGAAGGGGGCGCTCCGCTTTCCGCAAGAGCAGATCGCTTGCCACACCATGTACTTTTTGGAAAACTTGGATAGTTTCTGCTTGCGAATCTCCTCCGGAACGCTCTGTCCTCTGCGGAGAAGAACAACAGGCCCGGCAGCTGACGGAAGTCCGCTTTGACGTAGGTTTCGTCGTCCATTACCAGGCAATGCGGCTTCGTCAGCATTTCGGTGTACAGCTTCCGGGCTCGCGTCTTCCCCACCATGTTTTGCCTTTCGTCGCGGTTAGGAGCCTTCTGAACCTTGTATGTACGCAGGCCCGGCCGCTGCTTGGTCCGCTGGACGAATGAACTTGACAAATTCAGCTTATTGGCGACATCCCGGACCGAACTTCTCGGATCACGTCTAAACTGCTTAACTACGCGCTTGTGATCTTTTTCATTGACGGGGCATCCATTTTTGCCGTTCTTCACCTTCCGGTCGATGGTTAGGTTCTCGAAGTATCGTTTTAGTACTCTGCTGACCGTGGATTGGACGATTCCCAGCATCTTACCGATGTCCCGATGTGACAACTCCGGATTCTCGAAATAAGTGCACAGGATTAATTCACGACGCTCTTTTTCGTTCGACGACATTTTTCCAAATTTACGAAAAATTGACAGTGAAGCATGGCCAACGTGATCTATACACTCTTATCTGATTATAAGCGAAAGCTGAAGATATAATTCCTAAAAATTAAATTTCTACAGCGTTTTTTCCGTGATGCAATTTGATGTGACACACCCTTTAGTTTCTATTTTTCATATCTTTTTTTTCCATTTTAATATACATTTTAGATAGAACACAAGAAAAAAAACAAGAACAAAATATTTCAACTAAAACTAGACGTATGAGACAGAAAAACGGCATTTTTGGCTGCCGTTTTTATCTAAACAAAGTATCACTAAAATCAGGAGTGGCTGGGGCAGCAAATGAAAGATCCTGTAAGTGGTTACTTCTTCATAAAGAGGTCGTATAACGATCAAAACTTGATGTACTGGAATCCGTACAGAATCACCCTCTACATTGGTATGATGGTGTAGCGTTGCCTGAATGGTCTTGGCTTTCTTTCATACAACTAAAACTCGACCAATCGGTTTAGCGTGCAACTCTCGACTCTTTTATTTTTCCGAAATTAATTCTACAAACTAATTCTTCTACCTTCGAATTTCTGGGGAGGCGCTTGGAGTTACCCCGCTATATCTGCCGATAAATAATTATGCGCCGAGTAATCAAAAAATGTCCCGTGTGTGTTGAACTGCCACGAACCGAATGGAAACTTGAGATTTGTTTCACTCGCACAAAAATAACAAAATTGATGTACGAAAAAAAAAAATGTAGACTCGGTAACAACATAATGTAATTAGAGAAGTGTTCGATTTTCGACAAGGGTGATGCACTTTTGGATCTTGACGACAAAGCGCAAGTGTGCTTCAATGAAATATGGAAAAATGGAGCGAAGCATTCTCCAAGCGTCTCTACATACATATATGGAGGAATTAGGGTCGCTTCATCCCCCCTTACTTACAGAGCTTGTAAAAATCTTGAAGAGGTAATTGCAAGCAGATTATACAATAATGTAATAATTAGATAAATGTATTTGATTTTTGATTTTTACTTTTCAGTCATAGGAACTTAAATGATTTTTTTTTCGGTTGTAATTAAAATAAAACATACTCCCCCAACTCTGTAATTCCCCAATTCTAAATGGAAACAAAAATGGTCATATCTCCTTAAAGCTTCCCCGAAAGTCTTATCGATCATTGTTGATGAGCTTGTACAGCTTCATTTAAAAATTTCTTGGTGCAATATGTTTATTTTCATCATTCTTGCTGAATATATCTCCCTCTCATTAATTCTTTAATCTTTAATCTTTCATATTCTTTTAATCTTTAATCTTTTTTTTTTTTTTTTATTTAAATCGTTTATTTTTACAGGCTCAGTTACATAGGTTTAAAGGAGCCGAACTCCTTACTGTATTGTTACTAGTATATATACATTTTTCCTTAATTAATCTTTAATCTTTCATCTTCTTCAATATTTAGTTTTCTTCATTTCAATCTTTATTGTTGGAGGTAAATTCATCTCCCATGATTCTTCTTCGCTTTTATAGCGCTACTTTGTTTACATTTTTATTCTCGATAATCCCACATTTCAGTTACTCATCAACTGTTAAGTAAGTATTGGGACATACATGTCCTTACAGGAATTCATTCCTGGTTTTCCAGCCCTTCGGTACATTCAAAAGCTATTATTGCGATTGATGGACACATTTTTGTTATAAATTGGCTGTAGACAAATATGCCTCAACATTTTACATTTTGTTAAAATCCCACTTCAAAGTGTGTATGTAAAGTTTAGAATCACACCTATTCAAATTATCGATAAGTACATTTCCCCATTTTTCCCTGTCCATACAATTAAAGTACGGGAGATATGATTGTGTCTTTCTAAACAGAATAAGCAGTCTTCCCAGAATTGACGGAATATTGTTAAATAATAATTATCCCTTCTTTGATTCATATTTTGATGCCGGGTTCAAATTTCTCTGCTAAATTAATTCAGTCTGTGTATTACATTCTTGAAGCATTAGAAGAATTAAATCGTACAACTTTCTTCTAGGTGCATAGTTTCCTTTCACACACACTTTATCGCTCTTATTCTAAAAATCTCCTAATTTATTTAAAGATTGATTATCCTTCCAACAGTTGATTTGAATTGCTTTTAGCTAAAGATTTTTCTTTTCACTTTTTTAAAATTTGGTTGTTTTGAGAGGAAAAAAAAATAATTGGTCCTTTTCACTTTCTCACTGCTGTCCTAATTTGTTACAATGAAATAGTTTGCAGTCGCCAACAATTGTTTTTTCGTTTATAGTAGTCTAGCTTTTATATAATTTTTTCATATATTACATCTGTTTTTTTACACTTTGAACCAACGATTTGCAAGGTTTAAATCGGTCTCACATTATTTGTTTTACATAATTTACTAGAATTCTTTATCCACACATGGTTGCTATTCTATTTATTTTAGTGTTGGATTCTCAGTACATAATAAAAGATCATGGAACGCGGAATCCGATTTAGATACTTCATGTTAACTTTGAATATTTTCCAAATATGACAATCGTCTAAATATTGACACAAAAATAACTGCCTCGCATCTAATACGATTATTTCCCTTGATGAATTAATTGGCTTTTAATTTTATTTTGATAATTTTTTTTAACTTTAATGCTTTATGGGAAAGTTGATGGAATATCATATAGCTCCTATGTCTAGTATTACCGAAATTAGTGCTCCTCTAGATTGTCACCTTGTTAGATCCGTATCGCAGTGAGATTACTGTCTGTCCGACTCACATTTGCTCCTCCGAGAACTGACGTTTGTTCCTGTCTTCCTCCTTTGACCAACGGATAGTTTACCACATTTGATCCGATGTAGATAGACATCTCGGGACCACAGTCCAGCAAAAACATCGATCGTGAATCAAACTTTTCAGCAGACATCAGGTCATCATCATCATCATCATCATCAACATCAATCCTTTGTTCACTACCGTGAAACATTTGATTGGAACACGTTAGAAGCTTGAAAGCAATAAAGAAAAGAATCATTCAAAGCAGAAATTTTAATTGGCAATACAGTTATGCTGACACGGCTGACACAATTTCCCTACCCATTATCTTTTCACACACAGTAGTTCCCCGTGTCCTTCGTGTCCTGTTGGGTGAAAGCAATCCAACGGATTCCCGAAGGTGCTGTTGGGTCGATCCGATATCACACACACACACACACACACACACCTCATGGTCGCATGGTGACGTGTGCAGAGCTTGAAGAACTCGGCACGCAGAGAACAAAAATCAGAATGATGAGAAAGATTACCGGCAAAAGACACCCAAGTCCACACGAGTTTCCCGCATCTCGTTTTCGAGCTCAAGTCGGCGTCAGGGATGGATTTTGAAAACAGTGACATCTCTCGCCCGAGCACAAGGATATGAGTGGATGGCATCTGGTTATATTCAAAACAACTAGGAAGCGATGGAACCATAATTACCGCTTGCAGCTCTACCAACTAACATGTTTATCCAATTAGTTGGCGTTTCCTAGTGCGGCGCGCGTGTCCACCCCTGCAGATTATCAGCGGTGAAGGATATCACGGCGGAGCGTAGTCTAACTTTATTTAGAGCATGTCGATGTTATTGCAAGAATGATACGAACTTGTCCTTTGTACGTGACATAACTGAAACTATGCGCCCTCCACTCGCTGCCATTCAGTTCTATGTTTATTAGTGCTTCTGCTGGTGGTTCTATTCGAGTTCGAACAGACACCCATAAGTCACGCATCATCTGTATATCCTCATATTTTACAGCGCTTATATGCGGCGTCGGTCTGAGAAAAGTTCTGCATCACCCAACAACGTGTCCTTGTGGTTCTTTATTTTTTGGGGGTGTCGAATATGAATATTTGCCACTCTTCTGGAGTGGAATATTGAAATTTGATTGCCTTTGGCACGTTTTCCGCTGCCAATGCATCAATACATGCTGTTGATTATTTGCGGTGAACACATTGTACACATCACGTCATCACTTTTCCCGTCGCTCTGAGATATGATCATTTTCCGAGTATTTGATATGAGCACTGTGACACCAACTTTTCATGCTGGTTTGGAACGCATTTCATTATTAGAGTTTGCCGTACGCAGGACATCGAGTCGTCATTTAATTGGCAAATGTTGCTACCCCACATGCTGCACCCAATTAGCGGAACTGGGAGTTGAGTTTCGTGCGTTCGACCTGTTCCTGGTTACTGGTAATTGGATCAATTGGGTACGACAATTTAGTTATAATTTAGTAACAATGGAGGACGGAGGAAACCAACATCACCAACCTGCCCTTCGGGGTCAGTTGTTGGCTGGTCGGATTTCACCGTTAATTAGCGTTTTTACAGCATTTAAACATTTTCATTAAAATTTCACCGCCTCGGGGTGTGAAACCATTTATTTTGCTCCAACGGTGGGTCTCTACAGGTGGACTTCTCTATTTAGCCATCCAAGAAAGGAACTCATGAAAGTTATAATGTTCTTTATCTGAATGTGGCTGGATTACGGACACACTTCGATGAAATAGAAATATTGTTCTCAAGCCAAAAAACCCAAACTACTAACTATGGTTGAAACATATTTGACAGAATCAACTGATTTGGATGGATTTAATGTAGTAGGATATACAATGATAAGTTGCTTATCGAGATCTGTTCACACCTAGGTAGTGCGGACTGAATCAAAACGGCTGTCAAAAAAGATCCAATTGAAATGCCAAAAAAGATCCAATGATCAGGAGTGTTATTTTTCTTTTGATAATCAACACTGTGAAAAATTATAGGAGGTTGTGTCCAAGATACGACCGCATTGTTGACGTAGAACAACGCTGTTATTTTATATAAGTCGTTTATTTATACCTTCGGATATTATTCTATAATGCTATGAAATTTTAGAAACAACTGTTGCGTTGTTGTTGAAAGTTGCATTACTTTTTCATGGTCGAGAGAAGCGCAGCTGTCACCCTTAGTGGAGGAAGTTTTGCTACTGGCAAGCGAAACCTAATCACATACAAAATTCCAGAACGACATTTACTTTCTTGGTGACTATACAAGCGAAATAAACTCTTTTTGTTAATAACCTCGAAAACAGTAGCAATGCTTCATTATGATCAATATTAGCGCAAACGCAATCCTAGTTGAAGGCAGTTTTGCGACTGGGACGCGAACCTAAATAACTTATAACATTCCAATAAGACATTCAAGATGCTTGGTATTCCCTAAATATTTTTTGGCACACAACCTCAACGCCTGCTTCGCCATAACGTCAGTTTAATGCATTGATGCATTCTCAAATGCACCAACGAAGCCCTTATGATGACGGAGAACAAACAATGTTAACTGCTTGGAAAAAAACTGAATTATGTACACAGCTTGTACTCTGCCCATCGATGCGAATTCGCTGATGAGTTTGTCAAGAGCGGCCGCCTTCACCACCAGCGGGAGGAGCTTGATTTTGGTTGCTGCCTGGGTAACGACGTTTACATTTTCGACCAACGCGCCGAAATCGCCTACTTCGCTGTTGTTCGATGCGGTGTCACACTCGCGAAGGCTCGGTTCAATGCGAGCGCTTTTCACTGCACCAACATCGCGTGCATCATTAGATGACGCTTGCCTCGAAATTTTATTGCTCCTGGCAATGCGTTCGTTTTTTGCAGGGCTCGAGCCTGCCTTCCTCTTCTTCGTGCTCATCACACACTACACGAAGCGCCCAATTTATGAGCTTGAGCTTGAGCTTGGGTAGACTGTACAATTCGTAGTTGCTCTCCGTGATTGACCTGAACCAACCAAATTGCACGAAGAACACGCAGAATGACGCTTGGGACTAGCAAATCATTCCTGTTGTGCAATTTTCGGTGATTCGAGCTTCACATGGTCAATAACGACGCCGGCCACGTCCTTACAGTCACCAGGGGAAGGGAAGGAATGTTAGTATGATATTCGCCGCCCGAAGGCCAGAAGGGTCGCCTCTATAGCGTGGTTCCCTAGCGTTTATCATGGAAGGGATAGTTGTTAGTGGGAATGGTTAAGAAAAATCAGGATTCACTGCGGTAAGTGATGTGATTATGTAAACACGAGCTATTGGCTACTCGACGAAAAAAAAACTTCATGTGTTACAACGCGCAGCAGATATTATCTTTATGTAGCCTGAGAAGGAAAACCCAAACAATTAATTGGCCCAGCTATTGTTATTTAATTATTTAACGCATCTTTTTTGCCGAAATTTCATCGCAGAAAAATAACTTTGGGGAACCTGAGAAGGTAACCGGAACGCTTCATAGAAATTAATAGATATCTAATAGGAACGGCGAAAATAAACTTTAGGAAACCTTAGAAGGTAACCTAGAGAACTTATCTAAAATTATTCAAAAATATATATAAATAATTTATAACCTGTTAATTATCGAGCGTATTCTGTTTCGATGTTTTTTTTAAAAAAAGATGAAAGAATTATAAAAAGTCGACAGAATCGATGACCGCGAATGAAATCTATAAATAGAAAGTAATTATTTTAGAGGTTACAAATGCGTGGGAAGAAAGTAGAATCCTATGTTCCTGGAAGTCAGCTATTCTGCAGTGTGTGGATTCTTTCCTCAGTGTGGTATCACCGCAACATTTTTTTCTTTCTTCGTTCCCTCACTGTATAAAAAAAAAGTCACAGGAGGGTTGTGTCCAAGACACGACCGCATAGTTGACGTAGGATTCCGTTAGGCTATCTGCTGCATGCTGACTTTGGATATGTTTGAAGAATTACATTGTTAAACTCTTCGATAATGATCTGGTTGTTAGGTTTTGTTTGTTCACTCCACCAGTGCCCATAACCGAGTGATAATGATAGAAGGATGGTGTTTAGTCATTAGATGGTGCGTATCACGTACCAAAGCCGCCCTCTGTGGTCCTGGACGAGGTGGCTCCTGTGTTATGCGTGTTATGTGTCATCAATGTAAAATAAGATAATTATCATTATCGAACACAAGTTTTCTCACCAGAAATAAGTGTTACTTTAGTATACAGAAAATATATTTGAAATGGAAAAGGTAATTTTATTTATAATTTTTTATATTCAGAGTGTTCATTCGACCCATTTCCTTTTCGCTTTAAACCCTACGGAAAACGATGCTACATGCTTCAATGCGAATTTCAATTGGGCTAACAGCACCCAATATGATATGTAGAGCATAGGTGAAATCACCTTTTCGAATATTCCTTCATATTTCCAATTTTGCTCGTCGCATGAACTTTCCTTGGGAGAAAAAAAAAACATTCATATTTCAAGTCATTTTAACACAATAGCTACCATGTACAATTTTACACTTACAGTTGTGCTAAAAGTTTTACAATACATGATCATTGAAACATCATACTTCAATCAACCCATCGAAAGATTCTTATTGGAACGAAAAAACACTCGTTCATCGCTCCCAACTTATTCGCCAGCTCGTATGCAATCAGCAATGCCCACGCTAGTTACAATGAGCACTATCCATTTGTGCGCGTCGTTAGTTAAACTATCGACCACAAGGGTCCTTACATGCTGATTTCCCCTAGACACCTTGGATTTGAAATCTCTGTTAGGGAATACATGTCGGTGGGGAAAAAATCTCCACCTACTTTCATGTATCTGCAATGCCAATTTCCCCCAGGCAGCTTGGTTTTGATGTCTCTGTTAGAGAACACATTTCGATGGAACCCCCTACTTTCATGTGTTTGTAATGCCGATTTCCCCCAAGCAGCTTGGTTCTGATGTCTCTGTTAGGGACCCGCCGCATGTGTCTTCAGTTTCGACCAATCAGAAATGGGTATTTCAGTTAGGATAAGGGTTGAGATTTTTCATTTGTTTGATAGTTAGTTTCATGACGTATATTATTTTATTCAATGTAAAAAATTGTTATGGAGTGCCGAAATTTATTGACGCAAAAATCTCATCAATCCATCATGAAATGACTGAGCAATAAGCATTTGAAATTGGACAATTTTCACGGTGCGCTCGATTTTCGATTTTCAATTTGTACCCCAATATGTTCCCGAAAGACGTAATCCTACGTCAAAATTCCTGCTGCTCTAAAACGATAAGAACTTTGTCTCCGGCATGAGAGCGGCAAATAAATAAATCTCCGCTGATTCACTGCTTGTAATAATCACCAGGGATGCCAGGTTTGAAGACATTTCTTCATTGTGAAGACATTTGACCTACTATGAAGACATTGGATTATGTGAAAACATTTTGAAGACATTACGAAGTATGTGAAGACACTTCAGTATGCTAGCGTATGTGGATTTTTGAGAGATTTTATTTCCATAAAATTCCAACTATTGGGAGAAAATATTATCAAAAGATGTAGGGGTTTTGTCTCAGTGACATTCGCTCGCCTTTATATAAGTGTCACCCGTCTACCTTTGCTCCCAGCAATCAACGGAGACTTTTGTCTCGGGGTCATTCATTGGCCTTTTTCAAACCTTTCCAAGCAGAAAATCCAGTAGCATAGAGAATGAATTCAACAAACGAGCGATATCCACTTCAAATTCCGGAAAACTTCATGCGGTCTGAATATACATTGTCTCTAAAAGACACCAGTTCATCGAGCGCGGATGCGAGAATTCGAATGATTGTGACACTGTATTATTATTACACTATACTATACAACAGGCTAATCCAGATCCCTCAAACGAACACTTCACAAATCGAAGGCTTTTCGGCTACATACCATCTCAACAATAAGTCCCATGTATATGGTCTAAGTTACAAACCTCGATACTGAAACATACAAATCTAGCTATCGAAGCTCCGTCCCTATGGAAGAACGGGGGCTACATTCACTCATTCAACGGCCCATCAAGCCAACCATCACTTCTAAACTCACAAAATCTAGAGTTCGTTCATTTGGACATCGGATTTTACATCTGAGGGCTGGAATTCCGAGCCAGTTATTCATATTCCAGGAGGCAACTGAAATCGCAATTTAAAGATGTTTTGTTTCACGGGTCATTTGCTCCGATATTAATGCAGCGGAACTACATGTCCATTCATGTCAAGCTCTTGAGGCGTGGCTTCATCAGGAAGCAACCGCAAGAAGCCACAGAAATGCAAGGTGAACACAGTTTGTTTACATGTTTTTTGGTTGCAGAATGTATCCCCACAAATTGAATTCAGTTCCACTTTCTCCAAATCACCCAAAATCCACGGATGAATGAGGCTAAAGAAAGTGGGACAGTTCATTCATTTCTGTTCCCGAATCACTGCGTTGACCATGAATTCCCGTGATCTCCCAGTATCTCCCAACCGAAACGCACATCTATGTTGACTTCCAGACAATTACTGCAAACATGATAATAGTGTTATTAATTCTCGCGTAACTCTTGAAAACGTCCTAAGTAACAAATGTAAACAAATCGAGTTAATGGATGCACACTATTAGTTATCAATCATTTAATGCATTGAGAAAACAATCGTTCAAGTATCTATCCTTTTCACCTTTTTATCGCCGATACAAAAAATGACCAATGTACAGATTCGAATTTTAAGCACTCGACTGTTACTTCGGACACCACTTTCCTCTGACGCTCGATACATCCGAAGTAACAAAGCAACCAATACAACACGAAATCGCACTTCGGTCATTTTAAGTTTTTTTATTTTCGGGTGTTGATATCGTTTTTAGTTCAATTCAATGAGTTATAACAATAATGATCTGCTTTTAGCACGAAGTGCAAGTATTTGGATCGTTGTTTAGTAGTTATTTTCAGATTCTCATCGTGCAACGTTATTTGTCCAATGTACAAAGCGGGCAGTCAAAACGTCCAATGTAACATTTTTCGCTCGAAGGCTTGAATTTCTAACTAAAATCACATGTCAACAGTTACGATTGGTTTTTCAGAGTTATTATTGACTGCTAGTGGTAAAAGTAGTGATAAAGATCGATTCCTTTTGAAACAATTCGCGGAACAATATTCCGATCTTCAACTCCGTTTTTCTCGAGTTGATGTGAATGTTACATAGGACCCTTTCAAATGTTACGCGAGAATTCTTCCCCGTCATTTTTCAGAGTTGTCGCCCTGCTGTTGGTATATCTTTCCTAGCTGAAAAAGCTGGAAAATTAGTTCTGCTGAAAAGAGCGTATAAGTCGAGATTATACTAGGAATATAGGAAGGAGAAAGAGAGGAATTGAGAGAAAGAGAGTAATGTGAGAGGACTTAGCTTTGTTTATCTCTCCGTGTTTCCAGCGTGTGTGCGGGTCTCATTCTGCAGCCCTATATTTTCTCCGGAATCTGCTCCGCACTACAAACACAACCGCGACGATGAACGACAAAGGGGGAAATGAACTCTTCTCCAAACTAAACATAACCAAACGAAAAACTTAAACGTAACACTTTTTTCACTTTCTAAATTACCCAAGAAAACATTATAGAAAACATTCATAATCCTTGGTAATCTCTTCTATAAACTGTTTCGGACATTTTTTGAAACACCACTTTTTCTATCACCACGGACGGTTGAGAAACAAAAGCTAGCAAGAAATAAAAACGGAGTGACTGAAAAACACATCTGTACTCAATGGCTGCTTCCGTGAGACTCTACACGAAGCGTCCAATTTATGACGCGGAAAGAAAAACACAATACGAATAACGCGAAAAACTAACAGAAAAACCAAACGACGATATCCAAGTTGGATTACCACTGGTGGGGTCCAATCTTCGATCGAAGCGCAGCGAAAGCAAAGTGAACTGGATTGCTCAACAGTCCGATGCCGAATGAAAGTTTTCCTCAGCGAGATCCACTGTTTATACTCTAGGCAAGTATTCCCCTTCATTCTTCTACTTTTCCTTCGTTCACGGAGACTTGCAATCCTACGATTCCCCCTCCGTTAGTCGTCGATAAGTTGCTCGTTATTGACATCTCTGTTCGGGAATGCACACAAATGGACAGAACAAATGTATGGGGAAATGGAAACGCTTAAAGTTTTCATGAATTTTAACCATTTTAACAAGCCAGGGGATTCCAATGTATAGCATAAAGTGTGTAAATCGTCAAAATCCGTTCGCGGCAAAAATAGTTATTAACGTTAACTTTATTTCCTAAAAACGTGACCTGTTTTCTGATTTGGCACCCTTAATGAAAGACGTAGTTCTACGTCAAAAGGTATTGTTATCAAAGGCAAAAATAATTAAACTTATAAAATGAACAAACTACATTTTTCTGTCAATTTTTTAATTGACCATTGCATCTCTGAAAGAGCATCTTATATTGCAAGGTATCAGAACCTGACAGAATATTAACAACCTATGAATAACGCTTAGTTCACTCCAAGATTTTCATGTGGGAGCAAAATTCGATATTGGCGAATTTCGATACGTACATACAGGGTGGGCCATTTAAAGTGAAAGCATCTGGCAACCCCATAACTTTTGACAGAGATGTCAGATTAACAAATGTCATACCGCGTTTGAAGCGTCATTTCAGTACAATTTTAACCATGGAACAATACACACCTAAACAACGCGCTGAAATTGTTCAGCTGTACATTCAAAATAACTTCTCAATTGTGTTAACTAAACGTGCGTGGAAAAATAAAAATAAAGTTAAAACATCGCCTGGAGACAACACTATACGTCGATTATATGCCAAATTTATATCGTCTGGTAGTGTTGGTAATGCCAGTCATCTGTCCAGACAACGACCAAGACGTTTCGACGAGAATATTGATGCCGTTCGAGCCAGTGTTGCAGAGACTCCATCGACATCAGGTCGCCATCGTTCGCAAGAGTTAGGCATCGCTCGAACCACTCTCCGACGCATAATTCGTGTTGATTTGAAAATGTTTCCGTATAAAATTCAAATGGCTCAACAACTTAACCCATCTGACTTACCACGTCGACTTGATTTTGCGAAATGGACCATCGAAATGGCCAAAAATGAACGTGGCTTTTGGCAAAAAATCATAATGTCTGATGAGGCGCATTTCAACTTGAATGGAGAAGTGAATAAACAAAATTGTCGGTTTTATGCTACTGAAAACCCTCAATTCATCGAAACGCAACCTCTTTACGGCCAAAAAGTTACTGTGTGGTGTGGCATTTATGCCGATAAAGTCATCGGCCCGTACTTCTTTGAAAACGAAAATGGAGCAACGGTAACCGTGAATGGGGAGCGTTATCGGACAATGATAACCGATTTTTTATTGCCATTTGTTCGTGAGAATGAATTGGACAATTACTGGTTCCAACAGGACGGCGCTACATGCCATACAGCGGCTGCCACGACCAAATTATTGCGCGAAATGTTCCCCGGAAGATTAATATCGAAAAACGGCGATTATGACTGGCCACCGAGATCACCTGATTTGACGCCTCCTGACTTTTTTTATGGGGATATTTAAAATCCAAGGTATACACTGGTAAACCAAGGACCCTGGCTGCGCTGAAAGACAATATCCGACAAGAAATTGCTGCCATATCGGCCGAAACATTGGGCAAAGTGATGGAAAATGCCGAAAAAAGGGCACATTTTGCGGTCAAGGCCAGAGGCGGTCATTTACGAGATATCATAATCAAAAAGTAGTTAGAACAAATCTCCTTGGACCAAAATAAATGAATTTAAATTTTTTTTTTTAAAATTCCACTTCTTTACTTTGCTATTGCAAAAACAAATCCTTCCACTTTAAATGGCCCACCCTGTACATAGCAACAGTTGAATGTTTTAGAGACGTTTTTCTAACGTCGGTGAAAACAGCTTTGCTGGTGAAGCTGACCGAATGAAATCCGCTTAATTATGATCCGCTAGTCCTGGTGATGAACATAATGGTAAAGCAAGCTGCGCTTCGTGTTGATGATGGACGTAATCTTCTGAGTCAACTACCGGCTACCGGTCTGAGTTTCTGAAGGGATGCTCGTTAATATCGAGTGAAGTCGGAACGCTGTGATTCGATAATGAAATTCTCGGTTCATTCTTTTTCTTACTATGCACTGATGGTTTTGTAGGGCTTCGAAGGAGTTTTTCTAAACAAGTTATATGAAGTTTTGGTGATTGCAAGTGTTGAAGTCGACAGTGGTTTTTGGATTTCTCGCTATTTGATCGCCTTTGTCTACCATCTTGTGTTGACTTTGAGTCACTCACGAAATCGTCTGTCAACTTACAATCCACAAATGTTCACGCGTTCTGGAAACAACAAAATACCACACACTCAAACAGTGCAAACAATGGGTAAAAACAAAATACCATTACCAGTGTCTGCGGATGTAAATAAAACGTTGATGACCGTGCCCATGGACGAACAAACAGTTGGCCCAGTGGAATCACTGAACGAGCTTTGGAATAGGATGAGAAAAATGTTTGACGAGACCAACGATAAGATTGAGCAGTATCGAGAGCTGTAAACGCGAACTACAGACGGAGATGGGAGCGTTGCGGGATGAAATGCAGCAGATCAAAAAAGAGTGTTCATCGGAAGTCAGACGACTAGCTGATTCGGTCGTTAGTGTTCGTGACGATGTCGAGATAAACACGGAACGCATATTGGTTGCTGAAAAAAGAAACGACTTGCTACTTTCTGGTGTGCCTTTCCAGTCTTCGGAAGATCTACAATATTATTTCGCGAAGATTGCGAATAACCTCGGATACGACGATAGAAATATTCCGCTCATCTATGCTAAATGAGTGCATAGATGAGCGGAATAGTGCTCCCGTGGCCGAGTGGTTAGCGTCAAACCTAACATGCCGGGGGTTCGGGTTCGATTCCCGTTCTGGTCGGGGAAATTTTTCTTCAAAGAAATTTCCTCTGACTTGCACTGTGGTCACGCGTATTCTAGAGCTTGCCACTCAGAATGCATTCAAGGCGTGTTATTTGGTATAGAAATCTCAACGGAGTTCCTCTAGGAACGTTAGTGCCATATAAGAAGAAAGAAGAAGATGCTAAACGACTAGCTAAACATCCAATCGCTGTCGGTGCTACTCCTCTGATAGTGTTTCAGTTTTGTTTGAAATTTGCTCGTGATGACTTTTACAACCGTTACCTATCTTCTCGCAACCTCTCGTTGCCGCACTTGGGATTTTCTGTCAATAAAAGGATTTTCATTAACGAAAACTTAACAATGGAGGCACGTAGGATCAAGGCGCTGGCAGTTAAAATGAAGAAGGCAGGCAAGCTGTATTCTGTCTTTACAAGGGACGGTACAGTTTTCGTGACATCTACTGCGAATGTTGCTGCAAATCAAATAAATTCCGTGGATCAACTGAAGTAAAATCGAACCTTTCCTTATTTATTTATCATTTCCTTCCCTGACGTCCATGTATCCATTCATGTTAATCCTTGTTTATTCCACTCCTGAAAGTCGAATTAAATTTAACCTTATCCGATAAGTTTCTGTATATTCCTCCCAAGTTTTTTCCTTGACTCCCTTCCTCATTTCTCCTTTGAATCATTCCTTCCTGAAAGTCATGATGCCATCGTTTGGACCTGGATTGCTGCCTTCTGGTTGATGTTGCTGGTGCTGTTGCTGTATCTGCTGCTGTTGTTCGAAACTCGCAGCGACTGATATTCAAAATGAGTGAACTTTTTTCTTCTCGCTACACAATGAACGAATCACATATATAGATAAAATTATAAACAAATTGTATCGAAATAATTGTAATACGAGGGTCACTATTTATATTTCTGGAATAGGAACAAAACCAAATAGTTAAGCTGCGAATATATTTTTATTGTTTTTCAAAGTACTCGCCACGATGATCGATACACTTTTGCATGCGCTTAAACCAATTTTCAAAGCGTTTATTCCAACCGACACGAGCCTTTTTTTTAGCGATTGTCAAATTATGTGGGATCTAACGTGAACATAATTTTCGCACAACTAAGTGTTCATGTAAAATCGCATATATGCTGGTGGAACTAATGCTTAGGGATGCCTCAATCTCACAATAGGTTACATGACGATCTTGCTTAATCATTTCGTGCACAGCATCGATGTTTTCTGGCACTACAGTCGATTTCAGAAAATCAGAAAAAAAATATCGAAAAAATTTTTCCTTCACACTTTGGAAATGTGTACGTTATATCGAGGTAAAATGTACGTTATATCGAGTGACGTTATATCGAGGGTACGTTATAACGAGGGTACGTTATATCGAAGTTTCCCTGTACTATTTACAACCCTCCCAGAAACGACAGCTCTGAAATATTATTCAATCAACTTGGTACTTTATCTCTAAATTACACAAATATTGTTGTAGTTGGAGATTTTAATACTGATTTGAGGTCTTCTTCACCTCTAGCGATGAGAGTAGATAGCAATTTGAATTCTTTAGGTATAGCATGTGTCAACTGCTCATTCCTATCCCGGAGGATGCTCGTTGATTGATCTAATGCTAACCAATAGAAAATATTGCGTATCGCTTATGGATTACCACCAGAGATCCTTTGAATTTCATTCAATACAAGCGTTTACGTAACAAAGTAACACAGCTGATTCACGTTGCAAAGATGAATTATATTTCATCTCGATTGAATGGATCCAGTTCTAGTAGGGATTTGAGGAAAAAGTTGAAAAATATACAAGTTACAAAGTCTGTCAAAAATAATGATCAGTTTGGATATTCGTGTGAAACAATCAACGAATATTTCGGTTCTAATTTAATTTCGGATAATACTACTTTACCAGTTGCTCCTAGAAATGAAAACGGTTTCAAATTTTCCCATTTATCTGAATATGAAGTAATTACAGCTATAACTTCTATTAAATCCAATGCCAGTGGATTGGATGGAATTCCGCTTAGGTTTATCAAAATGATTTTGCCATTAGTTTCCCAACACATTTGTTTCATAATGAATTTATGCATAACATTTTCGAAGTTTCCTCAAACATGGAAATGTGCTAAGATTATACCGATAAAAAAGAAACAAAACAATCTAAACATGAACAATTTGCGTCCTATTAGCATTCTGTGTAGTTTGTCAAAGGTATTGGAAAAAGTTCTTAAAAATCAAATTCATGAGTACATAAACTCTTCTAATTTACTCAGTGAATTTCAATCTGGTTTCCGATCAGGCCATAGTACAACCACAGCTCTTCTCAAAGTACATGATGATATTAGTAGAACCGTTGACAATAAAGGTGTCGCAATTCTTTTACTCGTAGATTTTTCTGAAGCATTTGACCGCGTGTCACATAACAAGTTATTGATAAAATTGTCCGAGCAGTTCTGTTTTTCAAGTAATTCGGTTCGTCTTGTACAATCGTACTTATCTAACAGATTTCAAATTGTTTCGATAAATGGAGAAAAATATAATTTAGTGCCTATAGTATCTGGTGTGTCTCAGGGCTCCATTATAGGCCCTTTACTATTTTCACTATATATAAATGATCTTACAACTATTTTGAAAGCGTGCCAAATTCATATGTTTGCTGACGATGTCCAAATAAAGGGTGTGTCACATCAAATTGCATCACGGAAAAAACGCTGTAGAAATTCGCCCAGTAGACCGATCCTTTTGAAAATTTTAGACATTAAAATAAAAACTATTAAACAACTTTTGGCATTTTCTTTTTATTCATACTTCGAGCCCAAGCCCGTATGCTCGCACCTTCCTCTTTACCCCGTCCATAAGGTTCTGTACAACGTCATGTTGTAGTTTTTTTTTAACAGAAATCCATTTTCTCTTGAAGTCCGCCTCCGATTTGACAACTTTTGGGTTCTTCCGGAGGGCCTGCTCCATAAAAATAGAGAAATATTGGGCGAAGCTCCGGCGCGTTGGGCGGGTTCATTTCCTTTGGTACGAAGGTGACCCCGTTGGCTTCGTACCACTCCAACACGTCCTTTGAATAGTGGCACGAAGCGAGATCCGGCCAGAAGATGGTCGGGCCCTCGTGCTGCTTCAATAGTGGTAGTAAGCGCTTCTGTAGGCACTCCTTAAGGTAAACCTGCCCGTTTACCGTGCCGGTCATCACGAAGGGGGCGCTCCGCTTTCCGCAAGAGCAGATCGCTTGCCACACCATGTACTTTTTGGCAAACTTGGATAGTTTCTGCTTGCGAATCACCTCCGGAACGCTGAATTTGTCCTCTGCGGAGAAGAACAACAGGCCCGGCAGCTGACGAAAGTCCGCTTTGACGTAGGTTTCGTCGTCCATTACCAGGCAATGCGGCTTCGTCAGCATTTCGGTGTACAGCTTCCAGGCTCGCGTCTTCCCCACCATGTTTTGCCTTTCGTCGCGGTTAGGAGTCTTCTGAACCTTGTATGTACGCAGGCCCTCCCGCTGCTTGGTCCGCTGGACGAATGAACTTGACAAATTCAGCTTATTGGCGACATCCCGGACCGAACTTCTCGGATCACGTCTAAACTGCTTAACTACACGCTTGTGATCTTTTTCACAGACGGAGCATCCATTTTTGCCGTTCTTCACCTTCCGGTCGATGGTTAGGTTCTCGAAGTATCGTTTTAGTACTCTGCTGACCGTGGATTGGACGATTCCCAGCATCTTACCGATGTCCCGATGTGACAACTCCGGATTCTCGAAATAATGCACAGGATTAATTCACGACGCTCTTTTTCGTTCGACGACATTTTTCCAAATTTACGAAAAATTGACAGTGAAGCATGGCCAACGTGATCTATACACTCTTATCTGATTATAAGCGAAAGCTGAAGATATAATTCCTAAAAATTAAATTTCTACAGCGTTTTTTCCGTGATGCAATATCTACGCTCTACTAATCTGTCTATTGAAGTGATGGTTAACATTCTAAATGATGATTTAAGAAGAGTTCACATTTGGTCTTGTCGAAACCTTCTTCCTGTTAACATTGAGAAAACTAAGGCGATGCTCATATCTCGAAATCGAAGTCGTTTGCCATTTCCGCATGTTCTCCTTGGTCGGAATGTAATCGAATATTTTGACCATTGTACCAATCTTGGTTTTATTATTACATCTGATCTTGATCCTGATAGACATGTATACTTTATGTGTTCAAAAATATACAACGTACTTCGACATCTTTGGCTAACATCTAACATGATGAGAACTGAAGTTAAAATAAATCTTTTCGAATCGCTAGTATTACCTCATTTCTTATGTGGCGCAGAGTTTATACTGAATGCTTCAGTCAGAGCTTTAGATAGATTGCGAATTGCTTTAAATTGTTGTGTCAGGTACGTTTTCAACCTTAATAGATATTCCAGAGTCAGCCACCTTCAAAAGCAATTTCTGGGATGTCCATTCAATGAATTTTTGAAGTTGCGTGCATGCTTAATAATGTTTAAGATACATAACTATTCATCTCCTCGAATTCAAAACAAAAATTGCAAAGTTTCCGAAGTTCTAGAATGAGAAATTTTATAATCCCTCAGTTCAACACGTCGCATTATGGCAACACTCTGTTTGTCAGGGGCATAACTTATTGAAATCCCCTTCCTAATTTCGTAAAAAACAATCATTCAATCAGTGGATTTCGGCGAGATAGCATGGCTTGGCTTAATGGGGAAAATCAGCAACTATAAAAAAATAATCAAATTAGTAAATAGATAAATTAGAAAAATTGATAATTGTTGTGATTAAGGATATGTACTATTGAATTCGAATTAGTAACTGGTTGCAGAAAATTAAAAGGTTCCACCTTACACTGTAATGATTAATAAAAATAAAATAAAATAATTGTGGAGAAGGCATTACGGTTTCTCACGAGGTTTCTTTTCCGGTTGAAATGTAACGATGTATTTGTAACCTGTAAATGTGTTTGAAAGGTTTGCTACACTTTTGGTTTTCAATAATTGAAACATCGTACTTACTCCACCGATACGGGAACCCTTATTCGGAACTAGTTTGTCGTTTCCGCAAAAATCGACCCAGCGCGTCTGTAAATACGTTTCCGAGGGTATACGATAAAAGCTAACGCGAACATTTTCACTCGTATTCGGGCAGCCTTTCACTGAGCAACGCATTTTTAATGTCCACTTTCCTCGATATAACATTTCTCCGAACGAAACAAAAACAAACGAAGTCACAGTCACGTAAATGTTTACTATTGCGATTTGACAACATTTGATGAAAAATAGAACGAAGAGTTGCCAGATGATTTTTGAAAAAAAGTCTGTAAAAATATGTGAAAGTCTGTTAAAAATGTGGAAATGTCTGTAAAAGTGTGCGGATCTGTAGAAATGTCTTTTAACGTTAATTTTCATAGATTCATTAATATTTTGTACATTGCGATGCACGTAAGATTGTCTTTTGTATATTATTGTATATTTTGTATTGTATATTTTGTATATAAGTTAAGGAAACATCTGTGCAACTGGCTGTTAACAAAGAATGGGAACATTAGAAGATGCATGCTCTCAACGCATTCATGACAAGGATCATGAGATAGGCCAAAGATTGCAGATAGCCAACAACAATCTAAGCAGCAGCGATAAGGACTCCGACGACGAAAGCGAGAATGCAGGAATCCTAGGAAAGGTTGAACGTTGTAGCAAATCTGTAAATAAATTAGTCTTAGTCTTAATGTCGTAGAGTAGAGTACTCTTTAAATCCGAAAGCCCGGATCGGGTCTTTAACTTATATACAGTCATTCCATGCCAAACCGATATAGTGGTTCTCAGTGGTAGTTTAATGTTTTCGTTAGGGTGACCATTTCCATTTCAGGGTGGTCCCTTTTCCAAAAACTGACTTTTTTCAAATTCATAACTTAAGAACCACTGAACCGGTTTATATGAGCGACATATCTAAATGAAGCCAATGAGCTAGCTTTTTATTAAAAAATATTGAACTTGCAAAAAAATGGATTTTATTTTCGTAATTATCGATTGTATTTGTTTTTATCGTATTCATGGCTTTTGACTAGAGGGCGCTATATTTTTAATATTTTTCTTGAAAGATGAGGATGTTTCACTTAACATATCTCGATTTCAGAGATGCATTTTTTTTCGTTTTTGAGATATGATTTTTCAAAAATCATTTTTCCCCTTGAGAACGCATGGAATGGCTGTATACTAGCTGACCCGGCGAACTTCGTCCCGCCCAAAATTATTGTTTTGATATGAATTCTTTAGAACGAATTTCTAAACTTTTTCTCAATATAACATTGTTCTATGGGCAGAATACAACAAATACAGCGAAATGAAGATGGCTCAAAAGGGACCTTTTCTTCAACGGATTTTGCGATTAACAACACATTTGGTTTTCCATTTTTACCATTCTTATTTATATAGATAGACAGATAGAGGATAGAGGAATGCATTGTTCTGCCTGAAAATGAATTTCCACTTTCGAACAAAGATCAACTTCGCTAGCACAAATATCGAATGGCCTAACAACGCTTATCATGATGTAATTTTTGATCATATGCGAATTCAATTTTCCAAATTTTCCGACATTCCTTCAGAGTTTTCCGAAAATTCTCCGATTTTGCTCTCCACTATGTTGATCTACGGGAAGAGATGAATACAACAAAATAAAGAAGGCTCCCTTCTTCGGGTTTTCCGCTCACGAACAGATTCGGCTTTCCATTTATATATATATATATATATATATATATATATATATATATATATATATATATATATATATATATATATATATATATATATATATATATATACAGGGTGGGCCATTTAAAGTGGAAGGATTTGTTTTTGCAATAGCAAAGTAAAGAAGTGGAATTTTAATTTTTTTTTGAAATTCATTTATTTTGGTCCAAGGAGATTTGTTCTAACTACTTTTTGATTATGATATCTCGTAAATGACCGCCTCTGGCCTTGACCGCAAAATGTGCCCTTTTTTCGGCATTTTCCATCACTTTGCCCAATGTTTCGGCCGATATGGCAGCAATTTCTTGTCGGATATTGTCTTTCAGCGCAGCCAGGGTCCTTGGTTTACCAGTGTATACCTTGGATTTTAAATATCCCCATAAAAAAAAAATTAGGAGGCGTCAAATCAGGTGATCTCGGTGGCTCATAATCGCCGTTTTTCGATATTAATCTTCCGGGGAACATTTCGCGCAATAATTTGGTCGTGGCAGCCGCTGTATGGCATGTAGCGCCGTCCTGTTCGAACCAGTAATTGTCCAATTCATTCTCACGAACAAATGGCAATAAAAAATCGGTTATCATTGTCCGATAACGCTCCCCATTCACGGTTACTGTTCTGTCTGCGAAGCGTACGGAAGGGGAAAATAAATGACGTCTTTAGCACTGTCCCTTCTCTTTCGACAAGGAGGTACGAGGGTATAAAATGAGCCACCCGACTATGCGGAGGACGACAGTTTTCATTCAACCATCGCCCAGCAAACAAGTGAGCAACCAGAGCAACAATCAGTGAATGCAGTAACAGCGAAGGAAATAACCACGGAGGAAGCAGCAGCGGCATTGCAAGAGGAGCAATGACTGTACCATCAATATCAGAAGACTAACAACATCAACAACAGCAGCCGCTTATCGAGCGCATCAGTAGCGAGAGAATCACAAGCAGCAAAAGTGGCGCATTCACATGCGTATCAATGCAATGAGACTATTACCAGTGTAAAAATAGAAAATTTAGTGAATTCAAGAATAAAATGAGGAAAGTGTAAATAGTTACACATCATGTTTCATTCTGCGCTACTCGAATCCCGAATCCACGAAGAGTTTTCTGAAACACATTCCAAAAGAGTTACATGCTCTTTTCAGAGCATTGGAGCGGAGCCACAAGGGGCTCCCACCCATTGAACAAGGCGTGAGGAACACAAGGGTTCCTTCCACGCACCGGTTGTCTCCACGAGGGGAGCAACCTTCTAAATACACCCCTAGTTCCCAGCAGACGGAACAGTTACCGTTGCTCCTTTTTCGTTTTCAAAGAAGTACGGGCCGATGACTTTATCGGCATAAATGCCACACCACACAGTAACTTTTGACGTAGGATTACGTCTTTCGGGAACATATTGGGGTGCAAATTGAAAGTCGACAATCGAGCACATCGTGAAAATTGTCCAATTTCAAACGCTTATTGCTCAGTCATTTCATGATGGATTGATGAAATTTTCGCGTCAATCGATTTCGGCACTCCATAACAATTTTTTATATTGAAGAAAAAAATATATGTCATGAAACTAATCATCGATCAATTGAAAAATCTCAACCCCTATCCTAACGGAAATACCCACTTCTGATTGGTCGAAATTGACGACACATGCGACGGATCCCTAACAGAGACATCAAAATCAAGCTGCCTGGGGGAAATCGTCATTGCAAATACATGAAAGTAGGGGGAACTTTTGTTCCTACCGAAATGTATTCAATAACAGAGACATTAAAACAAATCTGCCTGGGGGAAATCGACATTGCAAGTATATGCAAGTCGGGGGCATTTTTATATTACAAGTAAGGTGAGTGATACGATTAATTCTAGTAAATAAAATTTAAATTTGGAACTTTAATGTTGGTCGCTTCGTGAAATTTCATATCGATAACCGGTCGTGTACTGTATAAAATTTAGCACAAGTGTAAGCGTAAAATTGTATATGGTAGCAGTTGTGTTAAAAATGACTTGATATATGAAACGATTTATTTCAATTTTCATAAGTAAAAACCAAGGTGTGTTTCGGCTCGAGAACGAGTCGCTTGGTTTGAGCCGTCTGTTTTGTTGTGTTCATTTTCACCCAAGGAAAGTTTATACGGCGAGAAATAATGGAAAAGTGAAGAAAATTAGGGGAGGGTAGTGATTTCCTATATACTCTACATATAGTATTAAGTGTTGTTAGTCCCATTAAAATTCGCATTGAGTTTAATAAACACTCAGAAAGTTAAAATTATAAAATAAAATTACCTTTTCTATTTCAATTTTTTTTTTCTCTATATTAAAGTATTATGTTTTTAATGATGAGAAAAAAAAATTATTGTGTTCGGTATTGGTGATTATTTCATATCACATTGGTGAGTTTTTCTTTCTTTATTTCATCCATACATAACACTGGAGGCATCTCGTCTAGGATCACAGAGGGCGATTTTCATCATATCTCGTTCCACTTCGGTATCTTTTATCTGATACGCGACATCCAACGACTATTTACCATCCTTCTGTCATCATCACTCGGTAAACACTGGTGGAGTGAACAAACAATACTCAACAACCAAACAAAAAGGCTCTTTTCAGGACCACCAAATCATTATCAGAGGGTTTAACGATGTAATTCTTCAAACATATCCAAAACCAACAGATAGCCCAACGGAATCCTACGTCAACTATGCGGTCGTGTCTTGGACACAACCCTCCTGTGACTTTTTGGTCGTAAAGAGGTTGCGTTTCGATGGATTGAGGGTTTTCAGTAGCATAAAACCGACAATTTTGTTTATTCACTCCTCCATTCAAGTTGAAATACGCCTCATCAGACATTATGATTTTTTGTACAGCTAAACAATTTCAGCGCGTTGTTTAGGTGTGTATTGTTCCATGGTTAAAATTGTACTGAAATGACGCTTCCAACGCGGTAGGACATTTGTTAATCTGACATCTCTGTCAAAAGTTATGGGGTTGCCAGATGCTTCCACTTTAAATGGCCCACCCTGTATATATATATATATATATATATATATATATATATATATATATATATATATATATATATATATATATATATATATATATATAAATATATATATATATATATATATATATATATATATATATAGATAGATAGATAGATAAATGCTATTGGTTGTAGTCAATCTTAATATTACTCAAAGATGTTCAGTCAGGGCTTTCAGAATCAACTGATTGTCGTTTACTCAAAAGAGACCCCTCTAGGAGAGTCATTTTTAAGGAAATTAGCGACTCACATTTTGCCGTCCACACGTTTGCTAAAAAATGATTCGCTTGGCGCCGGAGGGCTAATTCGGTTTATTTGGTTTGTCGCCGGCCGTTCTTGACATTATCGGGAAATTACAATCTGTTAAGTTTTACCAATCTCACCGATAGTTCTCATAAGTTCTCGACTCTGTTCCCTCACTGTCATGAAATTTCGAAGAGTAGTATAGTAAATGTATAGTATGTATAGTAAATTAATGCAATTTTTCATTCATCGCGAAGAATCGTATTGTCTTTTTCGTCTGCAATGATGTCAGGGCAAAAGTACTTATGAAATCATAAAAAACGTTGACGTGTACAAGTTATTGTTACCAAACAAAACACCAACAGAATGCAAAAGATCTAATACGAAGTGCCTGCCGGAAGTTCATCGTCGTTCATCAAGAAATATCATAAGGTCGAAGACGCGGTGTTCTGGCCGGATCGGGCGTCGGTCCATTATTCGAAGCGATCGTTAGAGGAGATGGAGCAGCTGAATATCGATGTGGTACCCAAGTTGGCGAACCCACCCAACGTTCCCCAGCTGCCCACCGAGAATTTCTGGGCAAACATGAAGCGTAAAATCTACTTTAACAGTTTTGTCGCGAAAACTGAGAAGGAATTGATAAATAAAACGAAAAAAGAACTCAAAAACATGCCTACACGCATGTTTTCGTCCGACATGGCGAATGTTCCGGTTAACTGCCGGAAGGCCACTCGCAATAGTGTACAATTTTTTTGCAAGTAAGCTAATATAATTACCTTCCATGGGAAATTTATCAAACTCAATTATCTTTCTTAGTTTTTTTTCATCACCATCCGAAAAGTAAATTCTTTTTTTTTAAAAGCAAACGTTAAATCCACTTTTCATCGCCATTCACAATCCGATGGAGGAAAGACTTTCTTTTGTACCTGACGAGCAGCATTTCACATGTGATTTTCCGGATTTCCTGCCGTTTATTGTTCAGCTTATGTGGAACCCATTCTCCCATCTCCTAGATCTTTGCTACAAACTACGAATGTTTTGTGTGAACCGGACGTGAACTACAATACAAGATCAACAGCGATGTACTACGTAAAGAGGGCTGAAATTTCTGAAGGAATTCAAGTTCGACTCATGTTATCAGCGTTTGACAGCGAACTAAAAACGTAGATTCCAAAACTGGCAAACTGGCAAAACTGACGAAATTTCGAGAAACAAACAAACACAATTTTGTGATTTATTGTTCATATTGATTAAATTTATTTTTAATTATTTTTTAAAAGACAAAAACAAAGACTTGAAAACAAGGGTTGATTGTAGGAGTGACACTCAACACATCCGCCTCGGGTGTCACCCGTTCAAGCTACACCACTGTTTGTGTAGATTTTGACTCCAATGTCTTAAAAACTGCTTTTAAATTCGGTGTTAAACAAGGTGTAATTTATGCGATATCAATTCGAAGACGAAATTGAATAAATAAATCGCAAATAATAATAAATCGTCAAAAACGCATGGTTTTGTCTCTCCAAGTCGGAGTCCTCCTTCAATTGAATGTCGAATTTGATCTATTCATTTGCGTGAATACTCTATCTTCAGTTAGTTTTAAATTTGACACGCATACGATACCTTGAAAGGTATCTATCCTGCGTCATGATTGGTTTCGACCAATGATTGCCGAAAAATGGTTTCGTTTCAGTGACTCCTTGATGCCGATAATGGTTTTTCACTTCTTCAGTACAGCTGAAAACATTGCATGAAAATATGCGGCAATATTGGGTTTCATCGTGAAGTGCACATGAGATGGATTAATATTTGTACAATTCAGACGCTGTCCAAATGCAGATCGTTTGGACGCTGTCCTAACAGATTAACGTTGGTAAAGTTTGCTATGATTTTTCGCTCCATATTTTCAGTACCAAATGAGAGACGTAAAACCATTCTCGTTGAACTTCCGAGAACGAATTTTCCACATCTCTTTCTCTCTGAAAAAGAATTTTCGGTGAAAACGAAGAGACGAAAATATCAACAATACACGGTTCATCGAAAACTAGATTGATTGATTGAATATTTATCGTGCATCCGAGCGAGTATTTCGTTATGGGAATTCGGGCAGTGGTAACGGAATCGAACAAGAAAAACAACTATTTAGTTTAATAAACGAGTTTTAATAAAACGTATGTTTTCTCTTTGAGGTACAGTTCTAGAATGAAAAGAATTATATAAGCTTCCGCTGTGATGACAGCTAACTTTTGAGGGGTCCTTCGATTAGGTTGAGGTTAATATAAGGGATAGGAAATTGATATTCCCAACACCCCCACTCAATTTACAGAACCCATCAACCCTAAATTCGTTCGATGTTTCTGAAAAACCGCAGTTGGTAGACCCTTGGTCATCACATCCGCCAACTGCTCGGTCGTCGGCACGTACTGCAGCACAACACGTTTCTGCTGTATCTCGTTCCGCACGAACATGTGTTTCACGTCAACGTGCTTCAATCGTCCCACGCCACGTTCATCCTCTGCTACACGGATCGTCGATTGGTTGTCCTCGTGATACATGATTGGATCATTGATTTTGAATCCCAAATCTCCCAACAAACGCACTAACCATGTCCCATGGCATACCGCTGTACTCAACGAAACTAGTTCCGCCTCAGTGGAAGACAAGGATATCGTAGACTGTTTCCGCGTAAGCCAACAAACTGTACTGCCATAAATACGGAAAACGTATCCGGACAATGACTTCCTGTCTATCAAGTCATTCGCCCAATCTGCGTCTGCATATGCTTCGAGAATTGATGCTTCATCATTTCCAATCCGAGATCGAGTGTTCCACGAACATATCGCAAAACTCTTTTCAAGTGTACCCAGTGTTCCTCAGTTGGGCAACTTTGAAACTGGCTGAAATAATTTGCAGCCACACAAAGGTCCGGTCGCGACGTGAATGCTACATACATCAAGCATCCCACCAATTCACGATAGGGCTTGTCCGTCTGTTCAGCTTGCTTTCCTCGTTCCAGCTGAAGGCGCACTTCCATCGGCGTCGAAGCAGGTTTGCAATCTTGCATATTAAAACGACAAAGAAGACTTTCTAAGAATCCACGCTGGCTGATTCTCAAGACTCGTTTACCAATGTCTCGCTCCACCTTCATTCCAAGAAAACTCTTTATTTCGCCAACATCTGACATTTCAAATTCATCGACAAAGCGATTCTTCAATTTCTTCACCAGTACTACGTTCGAAGACGCAATCAGAATATCGTCGACGTACAGAATAAGAATAATAAATGAGGTAGCCGCTCCCTTCATGTACAAACATGGATCGTTAACACTCCTCCTGAATCCTAACTCCTGCATAAATCGATCGAACCGCAAATTCCATGCTCTCGATGACTGCTTCAAACCATACAGGGCACGATGGAGTCGACATACTAAACCATCGCTTTGTTCGTATCCCTCTGGTGGTACCATAAAGATCTCCTCGGTAATCTTTCCGTTTAAAAATGCAGTTCGTACATCCATTTGATGAACCTGCCATTTTTCCTGGTTCGCTATCGCCAAAACTGCTCGGATTGTATCCAGTTTGGCTACCGGTGAATAAGTCTCTGAATAGTCGAATCCATGCTTTTGCGAAAAACCACGCGCCACTAAACGCGCCTTATAACGGTCGCTTAGGCCATCATCAGACCTTTTAATCTTAAATACCCACTTACATGAAATCGGTTTCCTACCTTTTGGTAACTTTACCAATGTCCAAGTGTTATTCTTAATCAGCGAATCCATTTCCTCGCGAACAGCTTCTTCCCACATCGGCCAATCTTCTCGCTTCTTCATTTCAGTTAATGAACCTGGCAGATTTTCGACGAAACTCGTAGCGTTCAGAGCAAATCCGGTGTAGTCTAGCTCATAATCATTCATCCAACTCGGAGTACTGCGTTTTCTCTGAGACCGTTGACTATTATCAACCAATTCCTCGCTATCTTCTGGATCAATCATTGTCTGCTCAGCTGCACTATCAAAATCATCTTCTTCAGATCTTTCAGCATCAGAATCCTCCTCTATTTGGTCATCGTTAACACTTTTATCGTCTGCATCAAACTGCTCTTCGATACGATCTGTCGGAATCCTAAAATGATCGCTTCCCGAATTTTCATTCACTCGCTGGACACCATGGTTTCTTTCTTCCACGAATATCACGTCACGCGCCGAAACGATTTCTTTTCGCACAGGATTCCAAATCCGATAACCGTTAACAGTATACCCGACGAACGTTCCGCGCCACGATTTCGCGTCAAGTTTCTTCCGACACTCTTTCGGAATGTGAACGTACACATCCGCACCGAACACACGAAGTCTCTTCACATTCGGCTTTTCACCGTTCCAAATCTCAAACGGAGTCTTTTTCGAGTCAATAGCACTTGCTGGGCTACGGTTAGCTAAAAACGCCGCAGTTTGAATTGCTGCACCCCACAGTCTTTTGTCAACACCACTGTCTTCCAGCATTGAACGCGTTTTCTCGACCAACGTTCTATTCATACGTTCACTTGTGCCGTTTTGTTCAGGCGTGTATGGCACCGTCCACTCGATCACAACTCCCTTTTGTTTACAGAAATCAGTGAACGCACGGTTTTTATACTCTCCTCCATTATCGCAACGGAGCCGAGAGATGCCTCTTCCAAACTTAGCACTCGCGATTGCCTCGTATTCTCGAAATTTTTCAACGACTTGATCTTTTGAACGCATCAAAAAGATAATAGTAAACCGGCTCCAGTCGTCAATAAACGAAACAAAATACTTCTCACCGTAAACTCCCACTGGGGATACTGGTCCACAGACGTCCGAATGAACCAATTCCAAAATTCTCCTGGAATGTCTACCTTCGCGCGCGGAGAACGGTTCACGAGTCTGTTTACCGGCGATGCACGACTCACATACGGTTGCAGTATCACTCTTTTTCTTTCCAAAATCCATTCCAACGACCATATCATTACGTACAAGCAGTGATAAATTCTTTGCACTTAAGTGTCCGTACCGACGGTGCCAAAGTTCGAGCTCCTTCGGAATGCGACCGCAAAAATACGACTTCACTGTATTCTCACTTTCTCGGCGAAAGTTCATTTCATACAATTTTCCGCGTCGTGAACCAACCGCGATCAACCTCGAACTTTTCTCGACACGCACTTTTCCATCAGCAAACACTATCTTCAGCCCTGCTGTTTCCATCTTACGCACAGAGAGCAAATTCACTCTTGCCTCCGGGATGTATAAAACATTCTCAAGAGTAATTGGAATAGATTCACCATTTACAATGGATACACATTTCACCTTTCCGTGGTGCTTCGCGGTAATGCACTCTCCTTCCTTTGCCACGGCTATCAACATCGGTTTTTCCATCGGCGATAAACACTCAAACAAACTCCGATCGTTTGTCAAGTGTTCGGACGATCCCGAATCAATGATCCAGCTCACTTTCTGCGCGGGCGGAGTTTCTCGCAATCCACTCATGAAACTAACACCATCTTCACCATTTCCGTAATGTGCATTATTTTTCACTGCACCACTGCTCTTCTTGTTTTTCTTCTCGGGGCAGTCGGAAATTTTATGGCCTTCTTTATGGCAGCCGAAACACTTCCACTTCTTCTTTTGCTGTTGTTGTTGCTTCCCGGCGCTCGAACCGGTAAAAGCTGCTTCGTCACTTTTAGACACAGAAATGTCAACACCGGTACTCTTCCGCTTTATTTCTTCATCCAATAAGCGGCACCGCACAAAATCAAGAGATAAATTTTCTTCCGGCATTGTTTCTATTGCCGTCACTACCGTCGCGTATTCTGACCCAAGTGTCAGTAGCAAATGACAAACAATGTCAATATCTTCGAGCACTGCGCCCGTTGCCTTGTAATCTCGCACAACACGATCAAACATAAGAAAATGTTCTTGAAGAGAACCACCATTTTGTCGCAACGACAGCAATTTCTTTTTCAGATGCAGTCGACTCGCGATACTTTTGCGCTCAAAAATTCGCCCCAGCGCAAGCCAGATCGCTCTCGGTGTCGGTTTATCTTGAATGTACTCAAGCTGACTGTCATGAATCCGCGAAATCAGGAGGGACTTGCAACGACGATCTTTCTTCCGTCGTTTTTCCGCAGCTTTCTCCTTTGTCTCCTTCACGACATTTGTGTCTTCCTGCTTCACGACATACTCATCTAACTCCTCCAGCTCCGCCTGTATGCATTCGGTGAGTTCGTGCTCTTCCAGCACCACCTGCATACGGAACTTCCACGAGGGAAAGTTAGTACCGTCGAATTGCGGAACACGCGCATTTTCAGCTTCTCTTTCCATTTCTACAAACACTCTTTTCGACGCGACAATTCAATTAACGAACTATTCCGACACTCGCGAATTCACTGGGCCCATAACCTTATGGGAATTCGGGCAGTGGTAACGGAATCGAACAAGAAAAACAACTATTTAGTTTAATAAACGAGTTTTAATAAAACGTATGTTTTCTCTTTGAGGTACAGTTCTAGAATGAAAAGAATTATATAAGCTTCCGCTGTGATGACAGCTAACTGTTGAGGGGTCCTTCGATTAGGTTGAGGTTAATATAAGGGATAGGAAATTGATATTCCCAACATTTCGATCTCTGGTTTCAACCTTAAAAAAATATAGGAGGTTGTGTCCAAGACACGACCATTTTGTTGACGTAGAATTACACTGTTATTTCGTTCAAATCGCTTGTTAATAACTTCGGATATTATTTTACACACACACACTTCTCTCCGCTTTGCGCTCTTCTCAACAGAAGCCCTTTCTATTAATATTTCCAGGCTCGATTAGCTGATGAATTTCCTGAACATTTATTTCCTTGGTGAGCCGATGATACCCTAGCCTACACAATTGAGTAGCTCAGAACGTTAATGGCATAGCGTCAGTTTGATGTAATGATTGCAATACCAAAGACATCAGCGAATAAGTAATTTGATCGCGTCCACAGCTCAATCCGAAACGAAGACATGTGATGACGCAAAACAAGGAAGAACAAGCGATGTTCATTGCTTCCTATCTAGAACGATACTGAAAGTTTGCCCTAGCGAGATCCAATGTTTATGCTCCAGGAAAATATTAACCTTCGTTCTTCTTCTTCATATATTCTTTGTTCACTGTGACTTTAAGTCATTTCCCTTCGTTGATTGCCGATAAGTTGCTCGTATCGACGGCATGCGTAGGGAATGAGCAGAACAAATGTATGGGAAAATAGAAATGCTTCTAGTTTTCATCAATTTAAGCCGTTTACACATCAGGGTATTGTAATATATAGCTTAAAAAACAAAACTTAGGGAGTTTTCGAGTATGTAAATCGTGTAAATCCGTTTGCGGTAAAATTAGTTATTAACGTTAACTTTATTTCATAAAAACGTGACCAGTTTTCTGATTAAGTATGCCATTAATGAAAGACATAGTTCTACGCCAAAAATGGGTGGGTTATATCCATGATATAACCGCAAGGTTGACGTGAGACTACCGTTGGCTTAGTAAGCATTTCTATTGTATTGATTAAATTATCGATTGATTGAACTAACTTTCGAATTCAATTGAATTCAACATATTTGCTTTGTAAGTAAACAGTTTGAACAGCTGCCACGTAAGACCAATTTACGAAATGTAATAGATTTTGTTCTTCATTACAAGTAAATTTGATGATCGTCCTTTTACGTTTGGTATGGTGCCTAGGATTACCAAAATATGTGAACGGAAGAATTGTCAAACGATCATTGTATTTTACATTTCCCTTTGGATTTTTTTGCATCTCTCATATTTACGTAGTTCTCGAACCGCGAAAGTTCATTCACCTCTAGTATCTGAAATGACGATTTTCCAGGCTTCTCAGTTTAGAAGTACGTTTTAGGGGAACATATTCCGGTCTGCACAGACACATACAGGTCGGACTCGATTATATGTGATTCGATTATACACAATTTTGGACTCGATTACATACAGTTTGGAAAAAAATATTTTTTTTATATTTCAAATATGGCTTATTTCAAGAAGAAATGTAACCTTTCAACGTTAAGGTGAAGTTTTAGTGGCTATTACTTGTGCAGTGGGGTAAAATCGTGATTTTTGAAGATTTTGCTTGAATTTTCACCAGAAATTGTTTATATCGATATTGCGGCCAAATTAAGAAAGATAGAAGTTGGGCGTCAAAGAACCAATTGTAGAGCGGTTAAAGAACTTCAATTCAATTGATAGAAACAATCTAGTTTAATATGATAAATTTATTAATAACACATTAACTTTGAAGTTTCTCACTTCTAAAATGTTAATTAAATCCACTAACTTTGTTGTTCTACTAATATATCCTGTATTAAATTTTCTAATCTTTCAAATGAAAGCGTCAGAATCGTCTTCTGTAGCGTACTTTTTAATGTAGAGCCAGTTTGAGGCAACAGAGTCCGAAACAAAAAAAAAAGTTCTATAGTTCTGTCCTTGTTGAAATTCGAACATATGCGTAGGAGGATTTTTTTTCATCAAATATTCGTCGTCTATCACCTCCTGAGAGAATCTGGATGAATTAATTTTTTTCATGTGAGAAAGGTGTTTTCTGGCTTTAAGGGGATGAATCAAAAATTAAATTCCTCTATTATTTTCAAAAAACGAAAAATACATGCAAAAAAAATTTAAAAAAAAAAATTGTTCACTCGATTATATACAGTGAAAAGAAATCAAAAACTGTATATAATTGAGTCCGCGCTGTATTTGCAAAGCTTGCATGTATTTGCAAAATAAATTCTCTTAGGCACATTGATTTTGAAGTCTGTGTTGGGGAAACCGCAAATCGGGCCAATCAAAACTTGACAGTTAGGACGTATAGATAACACTTGATACTTCACAGTTATTCAATCGTTTATCTGATGAAAACGATTGTATTTAATTAATTGTGATAAACCCGTAGAAATATTTCTTATCAATTGATGCAAACATCTTTCCGATATATTAAGAAATGTTTGAGATATAAACATTCGAAATCTTTCATTATTTCCTGCAAGTGCTGTGTTTAGGTTTTCATTTCACCCTCATATACTTCGGTTAGTCGTAGTCCCACGTAAAAATGTTTTTTCTTTCGTTCTAATCCGCGTTGACGGCATTGAGCTTCGTATTACGAAATGGGGGAGTAGGCATGACAATATGGGTTTGCAGAAGAAATGAACCCGCTTTTAAAATAAAAATTATGAATGAAAATTATTTTTACCCAACCAAATTAGTACTCTGTGTAAATGAAAATCACTTTTGCTTGCAAGTAGTGAAAAAATATCATACACAAACTGTGTCTAAAGGTAATTTTGTATTATAATGGTAAGTTTTGATGAGAATATCTGAAAATTCATAAAAAATATTTTAAATTAGGGTCAGAACAACGTACTTCTAGTAGGTAAATAACGCCAAGAAAAAAATTTCATACAAATTTTAGCAATATAAAACTGCCTTAGGGTCGACTAATCTGATGGAGAATAGTTGGCCTCATACAAATTGATATCGTATCCAGATGTCGACACCATTCCGGCGTCAACGCCAATAGGTCTCCATCGCGCCTTTGACAACTGGCAACCCTTCACACACACATTTGCACACGCCGATTGACATTTAACTCGTGTCGTTTGTTGTTTTCTATTCGAGCAACCTTTCGATCCAACTGGACCAACATTTTCCCGCCTCTTCCCATCATCAAATTATGGAAATGTTACCGTAAGCTTAATTCGATTTCCGAAAAGTCCACACTCCGGGAGAGAATGAAACAAAATCACAGGATGCTGTAGAGCAGAGAGCAAAAAATAAGTTGAAGGCTCACGAGAGCATGAAATATTCAAAACAGGGATGGGGGACATAGCGGCAAACGTAATCATCCGATTCGCAGAAAACCGAATCAAAAATATGTCTGCCGCCTGTCTTTTTTCCCGAGAACTTCCATCAGTTTTGATTAATTTCAAATCGACCTCTTGGCAGGGTTGCTTTTTCCCGGGAAGATGAAAAACTATTTTGCTGCGTGCGTGTTTGTGTGTCTTTATCGATATTAATGACTTGGCTCAATCCTGTGAGCATTTCTCAGTTCTTGGGAATTAAATCTCGGATCGGGGAGGAAGATGAAGACGGAACACACCAGGAAGAATGAAATCTTAAGAAACTGGACAAAAGTTTCGGGGTAAAAGTTGAGCCCTAATTCAATTACTCATGTCAGCTGATTTGTAGGATTCCCTTCCCCCAAACGGAGCAGAGGGGATGTGTAAAACTTAGTTTATATTCTCTGACCAATGGTTTCATGATTGTCGAGGGCTGAGAGGAACGGACCGCCGATAGAAGGGCAATTGTGGCAAGCAAAGTTTTCAGGTAGATAGTCCCACTTCGGCCTGGTGGCATTAGCATTAATTATAGCTCTGAATCGATATTATCTTTTACTGTGGAAATCGCAAAGCTCCACGCTGTGATTAAGAGGCAGCTCGAGCCCATTTACCTGTTCCAGTTCATCTGGGATGATTTCTATTACAATTTTCTTTGAAGGTTCATTTGCATACGAGGATGCTGCAATATATTTTTAACCAGATGACATTTTTGATGAGAAAAGTTCGTCGCATATGTCAGTTCTTGGCACGGTCTTCGAGTGTTCGGCAAGAACCAGACAGTCGTTAGCAGAAGAACATGATGGGGAAACTCTTGGCAATAATGTGCCCATTCATCAAACCATACATATATTTTGTTCGTCCCACTCTCTACTGAAGCACCTGCGAAGTTTCCGATGTGAAAATGAAGAGAACTGAGCTCTACAAGTTGATGATGGGTGTAATTCCTACTATCATGATGTGAACCAGAAAAAAATGAATCTGAAAGCACCGAGAGGATTTTCTTCCCTCTGTTCCGATAAGCACTTACGGACCACTAGAGATAAATCGTTCGCAGGCAAAACCCTACAGTCTATGTTGCGTTTGTCAGAGATGCTCCGGATTGTCTCGACAGCACACATCCTCTTCCCGAACACGGTGGGTGTGAGAGAGGGGACGCAACAGAGATTGGACACTTCACTGGCGGGTGTCGGATGCGAGTGGAAAATATTAAAGCTCCTCTCTGATGAGACGTTGCCACGGAATCGGCCGGTCGGCTTGAATCTCGAATGATGGACAATCAACATCCGCTCTGCTCCGCCCATCCACATCCTTCTTAACCTTTGACACTATTTAAAAACATAAAATTTCATCCAACCGAAAAACCACCACCAACCCAACATGTGACATTTGAGGTTTCGGTAAACAACTTGTCAGTTCGAGCGGTCGCAAATTGTGCGCTACGAAATGGACGGAATGTCCGTAAAATATATGTAAATAAATGTGTGTCTGTGTGTGGCACCATGGGCTCGGGACCTTTTCGCCTAATAAAACAAAGCCCTTGTAATTGAATTTCCCAGAGGATGGTCCGGGCGCGGACGGTTGGAATGAAACGTATAAAGTGCGATTCACATACAATATCCACGTCACGTTACGTCAATGATTCTACCATGCAATTCTCATGAAAACATTCACATACACCAGCAACGAAACGACCCGTCAGCATACGTTCAACGAAAACGACCGGCAGGATTTGTAGAAAAGAATAAAGTGCGATTCACATACAACATCCACGTCACGTCTACGTTCCGTCACGTCACGTTACGTCAGTTATTCTACCATGCATTTCTTATGGAAACATTCCCATACACCGGCAACGTAACGACCCGTCAGCATTCGTTCAACGAAAACGACCGGCAGGGTTTGTAGAAAAGAATAATTGACGGAGACAGACGGCTCGTTTGGTTTTTGTCTGGGCTTTGTGTCTCGGCTTTTGTTTTGATTTGGTTGTACAGTAATTTACATCTACATCGACATTAAGCTAATTGAACAGATCTGTGATGCAACACGTTTCATTAGACATTTTTACCTCTAGTTGGACATTTTTGTAAACATTGAGTTCGGGGCCCAAATTATGGCCCCACATTGAAAGTGGCCACCAGTCGCAAATGTTCAATTACTGGTCAAAACCGACTCCAATGCGACACTGAGTGGTGCCTCAACATATCGCTTTATAAGTAACTTACTGTACTTTTTATGCCAACATATCTCTTAGCTCCAAATTTCGGAGTGAAAATCATTCGCGACTAGTTGGAAGAATTATTCTATTTATTATTATTGTTGCATAAGGGTCGGACTACGGGGAGCATTTAAATAATTGAATTCAATGATTCTCATTGATTTTTTCAAAATTTAGAACCGATTCTAGGCATGCTGATTTGAAAGAGGGCATTGCAATTTAAAATTGTTGTAGGTGGCGACACCATGAATAACATTACATAAATAATTCGTTTGACATTTGACGTGACGGTGCTGGTGGAAGCATTGACTGCATGTGTGAATTGTTGGAGACGTTGACGGAACGTAGACGTTCTTCTCCGTAACGTTCTATGTGAATCGCACATAATTGACGGAGACGGACGGCTCGTTTGGTTTTTGTCTGGGCTTTGTGTCTCGGCTTTTGTTTTGATTTTGGTTGTACAGTAATTTACATCTAATTCAATATTTAGCTAATTGAACAGACCTGTGATGCAACACGTTTAATTGGACATGTTTACCTCTAATCGGACATTTTTGTAAACATTGAGTTCGGGGTCCAAATTATGGCCCCACATTGAAAGTCGCCACCAGTCGCGAATGTCCAATTACTGGTCAAAATCGCCTCCAATGCGACATTAATTGGTGCCTCGGCATGTCGCATTATAAGTAACTTACTGTACTTTGTACGTATGTTCCAAATATAGGAGTGAAAATCATTCGCGACTAGCTGAAAGAAACAGTCTATATATTATTATTGAATAACGGTCGGACTACGGGGTTCAAGCATTAAAATTCAATGATTTTCATTCAATTTTTCCAAAATTTAGAACTGTTTCTAGGCATGCTGATTCGGAAGAGGGCATTTGCAATTGAAAATTTTTGTAGGTGGCGACACCATTCAATAAATCATTCGTTTGACATTTGACGGGTCGGGCTGGTGGAAGCATTGACTGCTTGTGTGAACTGGTGGACACGTTGACTGAACGTAGACGTTCTTTTCCGTAACGTTCTATGTGAATCGCACATAAAGGTGGATTTGGTTCCGCACAGAACGTAATGTAAAATCCAGTGTAGAACTGAGGCCAGAAGGACTTTTTGAGTGATGGAAGGGATGGCCAATGAGAGTGCTGTTTCAATGTAGAGATAGCGGATTACGTGGTATTAACATATTGGAAAATGTGAAGCCTTCTGACTGAATGTATGAAAAGAGCTGTTAATATTCATTATAGAAGTTTGACCATAGATTAAATGACAGGTCTCGTTCGATTGCTCGTAAAAACGAAATGAACGAAGCTTAAACCATTTAGAAATAGGATTGATTCAAATGTAATAGATTCCTGTAAGTTTCTTCGTTTTTTTTTCAAAACCTAATGCTTTATTCTGCAAAATTGGCTACAAATTCAATTTTCAAAGTATTGCCCATCGCTAGTCACAACTTTTTCTCATCTTTGTAGCAATTCACGCAATTTCGGAAAGAATCGGCCGGTTTGTCAATTCATACGGCACCCAAATCCTATCTTTCGGATCATTTCCATTGCTTTCAAACGATCGGATATGGTTTGCTGAGCTACTCCAAGTGTATCTGCAAGTTCTTGTTGCGTTTGTGACGGATCTTGATCGAGTAAAGCCTCCAAATCTTCATCTTAAAACTTTTTCGGCGGTCCGGACCGTTCTTCATCTTCCAAGTCGAAATTACCACTTTCAAACCGTGCAAACCACGTCTGACCTTTCGCTCAGTTGGAGCATGGTCACCACAAACTTCCACCAAAATGCGAGGACTTTCCACAGCTTTTTTCTTTATATTGAAGTAATGAATTAACACTCCCCGCAAAAACACTCTCGTTGGTACGAAATTCGACATATTCGAAGTGGCAAAAAACTATGTTGTTTACGCTTCAACTTTTTGACATATACTGAAAAAGATACGCAATGACTGTAGCTTTCCAACAAATGTGTGGAAATTTGATTAACTGGAATAACAAACTTCGTTCAATTTTCAATGAATCGGGAAACTTTCATGGAATGACAGATCAATGACAGATCTTTACGAAGAACATAACACTATCCACAGGATCCAATTCTGACAATTAACGGCGATGGAATCGCCAAATGTGGGTGTACCATCCCATCCAACTAGAGCAACCCTGAACGAACGATGATCATCAATTGTCAGAATTGTCAACGCAATACAAATTTCAGCTCAACCGGACTTTATTTACTAAAGGGTGTGTCACATCAAATTGCATCACGGAAAAAACGCTGTAGAAATTCGCCCAGTGGACCGATCCTTTTGAAAATTTTAGACAGTAAAATAAAAACTATTAAACAACTTTTGGCATTTTCTTTTTATTCATACTTCGAGCCCAAGCCCGTATGCTCGCACCTTCCTCTTTACCCCGTCCATAAGGTTCTGTACAACGTCAGGTTGTAGTTTTTTTGAACAGAAATCCATTTTCTCTTGAAGTCCGCCTCCGATTTGACAACTTTTGGGTTCTTTCGGAGGGCCTGCTTCATAATCGCCCAATATTTCTCTATTGGGCGAAGCTCCGGCACGTTGGGCGGGTTCATTTCCTTTGGCACGAAGGTGACCCCGTTGGCTTCGTACCACTCCAACACGTCCTTTGAATAGTGGCACGAAGCGAGATCCGGCCAGAAGATGGTCGGGCCCTCGTGCTGCTTCAATAGTGGTAGTAAGCGCTTCTGTAGGCACTCCTTAAGGTAAACCTGCCCGTTTACCGTGCCGGTCATCACGAAGGTTTCTGCTTGCGAATCTCCTTCGGAACGCTGAATTTATCCTCTGCGGAGAAGAACAACAGGCTCGGCAGCTGACGAAAGTCCGCTTTGACGTAGGTTTCGTCGTCCATTACCAGGCAATACGGCTTCGTCAGCATTTCGGTGTACAGCTACCGGGCTCGCGTCTTCCCCACCATGTTTTGCCTTTCGTCGCGGTTAGGTGCCTTCTGAACCTTGTATGTACGCAGGCCCTCCCGCTGCTTGGTCCGCTGGACGAATGAACTTGACAAATTCAGCTTATTGGCGACATCCCGGACCGAACTTCTCGGATCACGTCTAAACTGCTTAACTACGCGCTTGTGATCTTTTTCACTGACGGAGCATCCATTTTTGCCGTTCTTCACCTTCCGGTCGATGGTTAGGTTCTCGAGTATCGTTTTAGTACTCTGCTGACCGCGGATTGGACGATTCCCAGCATCTTACCCATGTCCCGATGTGACAACTCCGGATTCTCGAAATGAGTGTGCAGGATTAATTCACGACGCTCTTTTTCGTTCGACGACATTTTTCCAAATTTACGAAAAATTGACAGTGAAGCATGGCCAACGTGATCTATACACTCTTATCTGATTATAAGCGAAAGCTGAAGATATAATTCCTAAAAATTAAATTTCTACAGCGTTTTTTCCGTGATGCAATTTGATGTGACACACCCTTTAAATCCGATAGCGAACCCCAAATTATCGCTTCACTTGTACGAAATCGAGAATGGGACAGTTCAGCAAGTGTTAAAATGCGCGTTCATATGTGAAAAACACGCATTAATTAAATATAATAACAATGATGGAGTCACCCCTTCCAAAGGGACCGGAATCGGTGATGGTCCGAGAAAACGAGAAAAGGATAACAACGTTTCGAAAAACGGTATCACGTTTGGCGCAAAACTTTTCTCTTTCTCTTCCCATCCCAGATGCATGTCACGCCTGGTGTTTATGCCTCGTAGAAGGGCCTCCTCCCTTTCGAGGCCGCTGGTAAACGACTCGTCCAGCGGAACCGAACCGAAATTGACAGAACAATGCACCCGTTGGGCATTAATTAAAAACTGGCAACTGGAACACGTCGTATTCGTAGTCGGTCATTATTTGTGTAACTCGAAATGTGCCGTAGGCGGCACCATTCGAAGGGATGGAAATAACCGAAATGAGGTTATGTTTGTATTCATTCCGCTGTCGGTTGGCGTTGCATCACTGCCCGACCACACCTTTTGGCATATCTGTTGGGACCGTAAGAGAGTGATCTGTTCACGCGAATACCATTTTTTTTCGCCAACTGATAATTCCATGGAGTTATAAATAAGCGGCCATTAACGAGAGCTCGCCCGAAGATTAAGTTGCAATCGAAGACTGCTATCCCATAAATAACCCCATTCGGCGCGCAAATTGATTCTCGTGTTTTGTCAGCTGAGTTTTCCCACGACCGGACTCCGGCGGCATCGGCCAGCAGTGCACCGGGACCCATCAAATCAAATTAATGGCCGAACAAATTAAGTTTTCTCCTCTCCGTCTGATTGGGACTGAGCAGTGAGTGTGGGAAAGAAACCTCATCAATAAGAGGGATTAACTGGGATGGCGGCGAAAAAAAGCGCCGCAAATGGGAAGAAAATAGCACAAACGTGTGAATAGCGTCACACTTTCTTGGTAAACGTTCGCCAGAAGTAAGCGAGCCGAAGTATAGGAGAAGTGTGTAATACGCACCCTCTAAGCGAGGATGGATTTATCTCGACCTAAGAGCATAATAGGAACATATAGCAGCTCTGCTTTTCAGTTTTGCAGTGATTTCCTACAACCATAATAGGAACATGCATCTTTCGATATTGCGATAATTGGCACGTAGATGTGTAATTGTACCAATCATGATAATACAAAAAATACATTTCTATTTCGATAAAATCGTATAAGTTGGCCGAATCACAACATCAAGAAGGTTGTGATGTTTACGTCAACACTGTGTTTGCATCAAAACTGCCACTTCACAGCATTAAAATCTCATTATTTTGATTGTATATTCCTTAGCAAAATGCTAAGAAGCAAGCATCAATGTGACACACTATTTTCAAACTAAATTTTTGCAACGAAGGAACAATGTTTCGCATGGAATCAAATACCAGAATCGACCAAGAAGAGATTTCTGATAGTTAAAAATCGTATTAGAGCCTTCAAAAATAAAATATGCCTTCTTAACTAACAAAAAACTCACTCGTATTACCATAATTGGTACTATTGCGATGATAGGTACTTCTACCCTATACGAATTGATTTAAGAATTGAGTTTGATCATCAACATTGTTACAATGTCCTTATATCCCATCTTTTCCTGAGAAAATATGTCACTATTCTAAACTCGAGTCGACAGCGAGTTATTTGTTTTCTACCTTTATAACCATGGAATTAAGAAAATTGTTTATATATAGTTATTGTAAAAAATCTAAGGGAATTACTCCCCTAGATGCTTGCCTGGCAAGACTTTTTTGCTTTAATGGGACAAGCCCCTTGAGCGAACAAATCCCGGCTAGGGCAGCCACAAAACTTCGAATTCAGCCGGCTCCAGTGCGGTCCGTCGAATCGAAGCAAGTAGTCTGCTTTCGGATATGGGACTTGTTCGGTGGTTTCTGTATACCTTTACTTTTTGAGCTCCTTCTTTGTTAGGAGCTCCGGTCTGATGCGTGGCGCCTGGTTGCCAACGCTGGTAGGTGGTTTCGGATCAGAAATTAGACTTGCTGAATTGAACTAACTTTATTTAACAAAACTTAGACTATATATACACAATTCTAAGCCTAGCTGAATGCTAAAAGAGAGAAAAAACGATCTCTCTTTCCTACTCTTTCAGATAACCAACCACGTGGTTATCTGCCTCCTACTCCCAGCGTGGGATTTTTCCCAGCTGTTTCCTATTCAGTTAACCAAAACATATCGGTTATCTGTATTTACCGCATGGAACTTTTCCATTTGTTTGCGGTCCTATGCTTCTCCCATCATTCGCGCTTATCTCTGGTGCGCCGAAGAGGACGGGCCTAAACAAATTAGTGCGCTTTGCGCATGTTTACGCCTGTCGTAAAACATCCCTTGGTGGTCCTTATCGAGTACTCTCGCCTCGTGTTTCATATGTAAATATTATTGACACCCGAAAGGCGGGTTCAAGTAGATAAGATTGCCTTTCATGATCTTTATGGCTTCTCTTGCCTGATTCTATTTTCGTGAGCGTCATAAATTATGCGCTTGCACTTATCTCATACAGACCCTGGCTGAGTCAAAACATATGCTCGCCTGAATCTGTTTACAAACAAATTTGTTTTCGTCTATAATTGCCCTAGCTTGCTTTGGTCTCGTTATCATGGTCCCTTTGGCTGGCATCAAGTAATTTTATTCTTTTAATTGCGCCAAATGCGCTACTATATCAAAATTTACATTGCGCCTGGAAGCGCTCCTATCATTTGATAATTTTCAATTTTACTGGGTCCGTAACAGTTATAAAAAATAAGAGTTAAGAATTCGTCTCCTCAGAACTTATGTAACTGAGCCCGTAAAAATAAACGAATAATAAGAAAACAAGCTCAAGCAGGAGAAAAATATCACTGAGTTGAGGTAACTACTTCGATTGATCGAACGATAAATGTCAAAAAACTAAACTGATCATGAGATAGGAAGGAGGATATTTATACATCCTGAGTTTATTTTACATAAAACGGGTAAAACTGAACCATACATATAAAAACCTGGATAAAACTGGATAAAATTTCAAAAAACTGAAAGATTTTAGAACTTATCTGTTTGACTGGATCGAGGAAAAAAACTGTAAAAATCCAGTTTAAACTGGAACATTGGCAACGCTGCACAGTGCGTTGAATATATGGGGATGCGGGACAAAAATCAAAACAACCCTTATAGTAATTTTTTCGGATAGGTGTAATGGAAAAAATGTTAGTTATAATGAAATCTACTATTTGCATTAAAGACTTATGTATTATACGTAATCGCAAAAGTGTCTTAAGCGTCAAATTAATAGTGTATAGTATAATAATAGTGACATAAAATTAAATTGTTCTCTGGAATGCTTCTCCTGTTCAAATAAAAGGCTAATAACACACAATCTTTCATATCTCATCCAACGACACAGTGACCTAAACGCCACCGTGGTGATTTTTAATTTTTTTTATACATTTTTTCTTCTAAGTTGCTAATGCTTCATTTTTAACAATTAAATACATTTTACTCTAGGGCAATGTTTGATTTATATATTCTTACTGTTGCATAAAAGATTAATGCTTTATACGATTTTGTTTGCATAAAACAGCCTGCGATGTATTCATCTCTTTCGGGAAAAATCCACAAATCAAGCATTTTGCAGAAGCTTCATTTCCGGAAAGCACATTTGCCACCTTTCCATCTATCATAGTACGATGGAATTCAAAACTTACAACGATCTGAGCGCTATCGTTGATGATGATGAAAATCTGTAACGCTTTAATTTTCTTCTCCATTTCTGACTGAATGCCAAGAATAGCTTGTGAGTCTTCCTTCGTGAACACAAATTTAAGCGGTCTACAGTACGATGTTGAATTTGGCCGAGAATTCATCCAGATGATAGCGTTATTTGCGGAGTCGATCAGTTTTAAGGGAACCAGTGCAACGACTAATAAACTTTCGTCTGACCTTCCTGCTTCCGTAAACATTTGCTTGTATGCACTATGCCCTGAACTGCCGTCAAAACCCCATTTACAGACGAGATTGACTGAAGTTGAAGACATTAGCGAAATTTCTTTCACGATACTATCGGAGGTGCAATTCATAAGATCTTGTAAATCTACTTCAGCAGACGTCTCGGTCGCAGAGATCAATTTAGGAGTTATTTATGCTTTTTCTTGTTTCAATGCATAAAGACTTGGTAGCAAATTTGGATGTATTTCATTCAAAGTACTTCGAAGTACATTGTACTTTCTTTCAGAGAGATCTAAATCAACATATAGAGCCAGTGCTTGTGCCTCTGTCAGCGTTTTCTTCCTTTACCAATTTGAGGAGCAGACTGCATATCGACTTTAGTTTTACCTTTCTGATATGCCGGAAGCTTAACTGGTTTTGACAACCAGTCAGAATTTTGCTTTACGAATTTTGAATATGATCTGCAGCATTTCGACCATCTCTGGTTAATTTTGTAGCAATAAACTTTGCAAAATTTCAAAAGCTCTTCTTTAAATTCTTTAGAGAAATCATCCGTATCAAAAAAAACTCAACAAAAAGGTGAACAAACGATCTTATCTTTGGGAGGGGTCAACTGGGAGCCATTGTTCGAAAATTAGCTTATTCTAGATTGTAGAAATATCATCTAAAAAACGTAAACTGTGGTCAGAAGAGCAGACTTGAGCAACAAGAATCACTTGCAGAATATCAAGGGTATAATGACTGAAAAGTTGAGGGGTGTTTTGGAGCGGAACTCCGCGGAACTTTTTTTGCCGAAGGATTTGAAATTTTAGTATCTTTTTCCTTACGGAACAAAACAAAACAAAAAGCAAAAGCGTTTTTTTTTCACATTGATTGCGGCATGTCCCAATAATAGTTAAGGAAACGGATTATACTTACGTGTTGCTTCCGTCGCCATTTGGGGTTTCACTTTAAAAGATATCGAACGTAAACGAAAACTCATTGTAAAACTGTGATGAATCACTGAACATTAATTTGCCACGTGCTTAGATTAAACTTCTTGACTGCACATGCTTGTTCTGACAATTTGGGTGGGCTAAGAAGGCTACTGAGATCGTTTCAGCATGCCTGAAACATGTATAAAACACACCGCCTACTTAGTTTGGGTGAATATAAAAGTGAATTTTTTGACTTTTGTCTATCGGACGCCGCACTGTGCGCTGTGCCCACCAGCGAAGAGAAGAAACCGTTTCTCCGGTGAGCGTGTTCTCCCAGTGTTCGTGCATTAATTCTCCAGTCCGCGCTCTTTTTTTCCTACATTCTCTGAGCACATAATATAGATGCCAGATGTGAAGACATATTTTCGTTTTGAGGACATTTAATTTTGAAAACATACTGAGGTCATTCAAAGGGTGTGAAAACAATTGTTTGTGTGATTTATCGAACATGATTTAGAAATATCGTGATGGTTGGCTCACTTTATTCGTGTCATGCAGAGATATTTGAAAAATTCATCTGGCATCCCTCACATACAAGCTATTTCTGTCGTGAGAATGTTATCCAGCCGAAAGCGAGCAAATTGCCCCGATCGAGGGTATGTCATACTGCCCGATGGTTAGCTGATGTGGAAAATATCAAATTGAGAAGGAAATGAATCGTTTCTTACCATTTTCTTCATCTGAGGAACTAGACTCAATAAATATGACTCACAGTTATCGCCTCTGAATCAGTTGCAAGCAACAAAAACTTTATAGAAATGAGGTAGAAAATTACATCGAAAATCGCTTCCAAAGAAAATTATTTTTCCTACTTTTGACGTGGGACTACGTCTAACCGGAATATATGGAGGGTAAAATGAAAACCTAAACACAGAACATGCATGAAAAAATGAAAGATTTCGAATGCTTATAGCTCGAACATTTCGTACTGGATAGGAGAGATGTTTGCATCACTTGATAGGGAATATTTCTACGCATCTATCGCAACTAACAAAATGTTGTTTTTCATTAGATAAACAATTGAATAACTGTAAAATATTAGGCGTTATCTAAACGCCCTAACTGCATCGTTTTGATTGGCCCGATTTACGGTTTCCCTAACACAGCCATCAAAACCAAGCAGCCTTGGGGAAATCGGCATTGCAAATACTTGAAAGTAGGGGGACTTTTGTTCTCATCGAAAAATGTTCCCTAACACAGACTTTAAAACCAAGCAGCGAAATCGGCATTGCAAACACACGAAAGAGCCTAGAGGCGAGTAAACTGAAAAGTTTAAACCCTCTTAAAGCCAAAAAGAAGAAAAAGAACACACGAAAGTAGGGGGAGCTTTTGTTCCCACCGAAATGTGTTCTCTAATAGAGATTTCTAAACCAAGGTGCCTGGAGAAATCGGTATTTCAAATTCATGCAAGTCGGGGGTATTTTTGTTCCGACTGGAATGTGTTTCCCTAACACAGACTTCAAATCCATGAAGCGTGGGGAAATCGACATTGCGAATTCATACAAATCGGGGGTATTTTTGTTCCGATTGAAATGTGTTTCCCTAACACAGACTTCAAAACCGAGGTTTCTGGGGAATTCGGCTCTGAAAATAAATGCAAACTGCGAGTACTTTTGTCCTCGCTTGCCTTTGTGCAGAGTGGAATATGTCTGTCCTAACATGATCTTCTAAACTTAGGAACCTGGGAAAATCGTGCAGCCACTAGAAGCGAATGAACTTCCCAGTTTCAAGCAAATTCGAGATTCGAGAAGTATGTACACTTTTGGGATGTAAACTTCAGAGGGAAATGTAAAATAAAATAATCGTTTGATAATTTTTTTTTGTCTTTATTGGAAAGATTTTCAGCCTTAGGCTGGTTCATCAAACGTTTGATAATTCTTCCGTACATATATTTTGTTCTAGTCATCATACCAAACGTAAAAGGTCCGTCATTAAATTTACTTGTAACGAAGAACAATCAATCACAATAAATGAATTGACTTTACACGGCATTTGTTCATTTTTTTCACTCACAGAGCAAATATATTGAACTCAATTGAATTTGGAAACTGTTTCATTCAATCAAGAATTTAATCAATACAAACGAATGATTGCTAAGCTAAGGTAGTTCCACGTGAACCTTGCGGTTATATCACAGATATAACCCACTCATTTTTTTAAAGCATGTTACAAATGTAAATCATGCATGGTAGGATTCCATCATTGACTAGCACGATTGCCTATAACCATTTCATTTCTATTCTTGCTGGTTTACGAGATAATCAGGCGGATCAAATTGCCCGGCAGACGCGTTTTAGACACATCTCCTCTATATTGGAAGGAACCTTCCATCGGTAGGTCTTTTTTTCGTGCTTTTTTACGTACGCCCACCAAGACAAAAAACGGAACATCATCCCATCCCAGACAAAAGGATCTCCGCCCCCGACAATACCGACGACGATGTGTTCGCAAGGAAAGGATCGGTTAGGGAAAGAAAAGGAAAACTTAACTATTTTTCACCCAGTTTCCTCGCTTATTGTCCCATTGACAGAAGAATGGCGGAAAAATTCCAACCGTTCGCCGGGTGGCGAAAATTGCTCGGGGTTTGTTCCAGCAAATAGTACCCTATTTTGCAGCACTTTTCTTGTGGCATGTTCAATTTTTTGTGCAGCTTTTCACACTTCTCCCCCCCTTCTGGTGGGCGGGGCGGAGTGGGTTTTCCTAAGACGGAGAAATAATATGGCTCCGGAAAACAAAAGCATTTTGAAGGCTCGCCTCGCTTTTTCTCACGTATCGCGCGAATCGCGGGTTGTGAAAGTATTGTAGTCGCGTTGTGTGTTGTAGTTCTTAGTTCAAAATTCCGAAACGCTGAGGAGACGCCGTCTGCTCAAAAGCGAAAGCTAATGCAGGAGTCGTTGGAGTCCTCTCGAGTGGTAGAGAATCGCTTTGTAAGTTGCATTAGCGTGAATCGACTTGACCCCACGACGAACGATTCCTCGAGAGGGAAAGGAACGTTAGGCGAAATGAGTGCCACTTTCCCCATTCAAGGGTTTTCCGGTTGCCCCGATTTCAACCCGCACTCTTTCGTCTCTGGCAATCATAACTATACAGCTGTTCAGGAAGAAATAGTTTAGAGTGAAATGGCAGCAGCAGAACCAGCAGCAGCGGTTGCAGCGATAAACATAATTGGAGCTTTAGCTCGAGAACATTTGTACTCACATACCTTTTACGTACCCGGTTCACAGAACCAACAATCCGGTAATGGCAACAGCGTAAAAGCTGGGAAAATGGTTCAGCAGTTGCAGTCAAGTGGATGTCAGCCCATTTCCCTAGGTTTTCCGCCCTCCCTCTGCTTCCCATCGGTACACGCCACGCCACGCCACGCCACGGTTTGGTTGGAAGGTCCGCAAAATATCTACGCTAATCGTAAAATGCGATACAAATGGGTATAAAAGTTTAAGAGCGGACCTCTTACGAGTGTAGCTGACTCAGTGGGGGCCTGGAAACCGTTTTACAAGTGCCATGTAATGTCGCAAACGTCTGTGCGTCTCTAACACGATGCTGCCGCTTGTTGTTTCGGTTGGGTCACCCTACCGCCCCCTTCCTCGAATTGTGGCTTTTTTGGATCTCGAAATCCCGCCCCATTATGGAGGCCACACATGCATGAAGGAGCCAAATCACAGCCCGAATGTCAGCGGTGAAATCCACTTTCGATGGTGGAATAAACAAGCAGCACTGGCTGACGATTGCGTTGGAATGCGAAAAGTTCTCGAGGAAACGTATTAAAATTCCCATCTAATTGAAGCGGATTCCTTCCAGAGCAATGCGATTAAAATCACCAAAGGGTTTGCTGAACTTTGGGGATATGTAATTCATGCGGAAATTTATGGGAGAATCAAGGGATTGGCTCCGGGGAATCTAAAGTGTTTTCTAGTGGAGAAGTTTTCCAATTCTTGTTTACCGCTATTGTCCTTCGGTTCATAAAGTAGCCACATCGTTCTGATTTCACATGCCTTATTAGAACAAGTTTGTTGTTTCTGAATATGAGCATCTCTTAATAGTTGTGAAAGGCCCCGATTACTAATCAGGGGCAGCAAAACACATTCGCTAGGACTCATGTTGTTTGTTCTTTGTTTGAACATTATTGAGATAGTTTTGAATTTCACCCAAAAATAATGGATTACTTTTTCCCCAACCTAATTATCACTCTGGAAATTTTGCATTGCAAGAAAAAGGTGGTAATCACTTGGTGCCAGGTCCGGACTATATGGTGGATGCATTAAAACATCCCAATCAAGCTCTCGTAATTGTGTGGCCTTAAGTTGTCCTGATTAGTGACGAAAATATTCACGTTCACGCCATTCAAATACGGCGAATTTCAGCCTGCTTTGTATTGATAAGGGGCTGTCCACATACCACGTGGACAGAAAAAAGCGTGATTTTGGACACCCCCTCCCCCTCCGTGGACAAGCGTGGACATTCTTTATACCTCTCCCCTTGTTGTCCACGTGGACATTTCTTCAGTTATTGGATAACAAACAAACAAGGAAATTCAATTTTTATCTCAAACTGCATTTTAAGTTTGTTTGTTTTTCTATTCTACTGTATGGATTATTATTTTTAACGAAAGCGTAATTGTGTAATTTTGCGAAAGTGTGATTTTGACTGTTGGCGTTACAGAAACCCCAATTTCCAAGAATTACTTTATCCATTCTTCCGTTTTCCGGAAAATGACAAAAAAACCAAAAATCGCCAAACAAAACAATTTTGCAAACCCTACATTTTTGTTCCTGTAGGAGGTTCGATCCAATGGGGTTTTCCTACATCACAATGTGTGTTCTTTTATCAAAGTAATACTGTAGAAAAGTTTACATATTTTTGCATGTTATTAGGTTTTGTTTTTTGTTAGGTTATGTTAGGTTATGTACTTTCCGCACATAACTGCTTTAAACCGAATTTATTGCTAAAGTTGCACAAAATTGAATGAAATACCTACTATCAAGTGGTAGCTAACAAACTAAGCTATCATTTGAAACCTTACCATATGGTTGCTTTTCAAAGCCATGAAAAATTATCAAAGTTGCTGTTCGATTCATCGTACGCTTGGCCTAATATGGATTAAGCTTTGTGCTCTGCTTCTGGAGAGTAATAATGACAAAGGATTGGTGGATTAAACATACTTTGAAAATAAAAATGAATAATTAAAATTTATTTAAAATTGTCGAGCCTGCTAATCTAATAGAGACTATTTTGCCTCGAAATCCGAATGACACAACTAAATATCAACATTGTACATTCGTGATTGCGGATGCACTAAATATTTTCTCTTCTAAGCAGCAATGTACCCCTGCTTTTACAGGTTGGGTAGTGCCTTGCGGCTACAATGATTCTAGACAAAACAAAACATCCCAAGTATAATCGTGAACGATGATTTCATCTACCTATCATTCTTTATACTTAAATCATGGTAAATAGTGTCCAATAGAATTAGTGCCGACTGTATTCTATTTATTCGTTTTGTTCCACAATATGTCAGTCCGATTGAGTTCTGGAATATAGGAGTTCTGAAATTGGGAATTCTCGAAAAATAGAAACGAAGCAATTTCGTCGTCAAGAGCGAAAGCTGAGTCGAAACCGACATCCAAGTCATGATATTTACAAAATTTCAAAATCTTTGCCATACAAATGAAGCACAAATTTCTGCATAACTTGGGAATTAATCAAGCATATGAAACCAAATTTGGCATATGGAGGTTTTAGGGTGCAATTACTGTTTTTACGGTATTTAGACATCTAAGGGGGGGGGGGGGGGGGGTTTGGTTTCTGCCAAACAAATGAAACACAAATTTCTGCATTATTCGAGAATTAATCAAGCAAATGAAACCAAATTTGGCATGTGACGATTAAAGGGTGCAATAAATGTTTTTACGTTGGTTAGACCCTCCACCCTCTTCTCTAAGGAAGAGGCTGCCATACAAATGAAAGACAAATTTCTGCATTACTCGAGAATTAATCAAGCAAATGAAACCAAATTAGGCATATGGAGGTTGTAGGGTGCAATAAATCTTTCTATGGCGATTAGACACTGTCTGCCATACAAATGGAACACAAATTTCTGCATAACTCGGGAATTAATGAAGCATATGAAACCAAATTTGGCATGCGGAGGTTTCAGGGTGTAATTACTGTTTTTACGGTAGTTAGACACATCACCCCCCCTCTCTACAAATGAAAGGCAAATTTCTGCATAACTAGAAAACTAATCAAGCTAATGGAGCCAAATTTGGCATGGGAAGGTTTTAGGCGTCACGGAAAGTTTCTATGGTGAATAGACACTCCACCTCTCTCTGAGGGAGGGGGGCTGGCATACAAATGAAGCATACATTTCTGCATTATTCAAGAACTAATCAAGCAAACGGAACCAAATTTGGCATGTGGACATTTTAGGGGCAAGAAACTTTTTAAGGTGGTTCAACACTCCTCCCACCTTTCTACGGGGGGACTGCCATAGAAATGAAACACAAATTTCTGCATAACTCGAGAACTAATCAAGCAAATGGAACCAAATTTGGCAAATTAAGGTTTTTCGGGAGCAATAATTTTTTTATGGTGGTTTGACACTAATTTGCCTTGGGGAGAGTGCTGAACAACTCGAGAACTAATCAAACAAATGGAATTAAACTTAGCATGTAGAGGTTTTAGGGATCGATAAACGTTTCTATGGTAGTTCGGCACATCTACCCCTCTCTAAAGGGTGGCTCCCATACAAATGAAACACAAACTTTCGCATAACTCGAGAACTAATCAAGCAAATGGAGCCAAATTTTGGATGTGAGGATTTTTGGGTACGAGAAATGTTTCTATGCGCGTTGTTAGTCCGTTTGATGTTTGCTGTAACGAAATTGATCTTCGTTCGAAAGTGGAAACGCACTCCTATATCGTCTTCTATCTATAAAAATAAAAATGGATCGCCGAATGTGTTGATAAGAGCAAAACTCGAGAAAAGAGTTGTCCAATTTAGGACTGTCTTCATTCTATCATATTTTCTGTATCAAACATTTATTCCATGTAACGGATGTCGTATTCAGGGTTTCAATTCCATTTTAAACACGACTATTCGATCCAACAATAATCCAGAGACTCACTCTAATTTCCATGAACTCATTATTAGAGGGATATTAACATCTTGCTTTTTGCTTCATTCTCAGCTCTCCATATTCTGTACATAAGAGAATGAGATCGATTTTTTATTTCCGATTTCCTCTCTCTGCAATGTTCTCATGTTAAGAAGTATGATGCAAGTTCCTTTCTCTCATTGCTATCCATAGAGTTCTATATCCATGATTCCTTAAACTCAGGTTCGTCAAGTATCTTATCAAAGCTACAGAACAGACGAATCACTAATTATTTATATTCCTAAAAAATTTCTGAACCTATAAACTTAGCTAGTTTTTTTTATTCATATCGCTTCTCCCACATTACTCTCCGTCTCTATTCTTACGACTTCATTTTGCTGCCCATTCATCTTTCTTTTATCGTATGAGAATTTACTGAAAGATTCCCAAAAATATTTAATGGGATCACGCTCTATTACATGAGTGATATTTTGACATTAATCACAGTTCATCATATTTTTTTCCAGTCCGTGTGTGGACTAGCTTCATTGTCTAATATAAAGTTCCTAGATTACACCAAAATATTACTATATTTTTGAACAAACTTTTACAGCATTCATTTCCGAATTTGATGTGAAGATTTCATGTGTCAAATTACTCATGGCTATTTTTCTTTGTTATATTAGATCATATTTTATTATGTATCCTTCCTTAAATTTCTATTATTTACGATCACCTTCTAAGTTTCCAAAAATACAAAATACTCCCACAAATTTAGGAGTACAGGGAAACTTCGATATAACGTACCCTCGATATAACGTACATTTTACCTCGATATAACGTACACCTTTTCAAAGTGTAAAGGAATTTTTTTTTCAATATTTTTTTTCTGATAGGACAATGAATTATCTGTATTGTTATGCTAAAACAAGTTTTGTACCTTCAATCAATCTCGAAATACAGCTGGTTTTGTGATTCCAGATTTTAAATGAATCAAGCTTTAATCAACAGTACGAAGGGAAACATCATGAGAAAGGCTGGCTTCGTCTTCTGATTGAAGTTATTCATTAACTTGACTAAAACAGCAACACCATAATGTATTATAGACTACGTTTGTGAGTACTTTATTATGCTTCGATATAACGTACAATTCGATACAACGTACAATTTTGAAAGTGAAATGTACGTTATATCGAAGTTTACCTGTATCCAGAGAAAAATATCGATTTTCCCACTTACCGTATTATTTTTATTATCATTGTCAATGTATTTTTCTGTTTTCTTCAATTTTCTCGAAATATAACTTCATTTATAATATATTTCGCATTTCATAAAATCATAATTCCGTGCATTGACAAGAGGAAGTCTAGCTAATTCTAACATCGTATTCGAAGTTCATATTCATTGGTCTCACTTTTTGCGACCGACACAACAAATTTCAACGGTATTTTTTCATTTTTTGTTACCAATTAAAAAATAAAGTTTTGAAGTATAATTATTATTTGTTCACGTCCCATGACTTAAATCCAGCGAACGAAACAAAACCTGTTTTTGGTTTTCTAGCTCAATCTCTCATTCCACATATGTTCGTTCTACGTATGATTAATGTCTAACGTTTCCTCTACAAGCCTTATGAGCTTTTTAAATGAAAATAATACAACTGAATTGACTCCATCAAATTAAATTTCATCGAAGTAGTACCAAAATCGTGCAGGTAAAATGGTTGACATTCTCTTTCTTTCTTGTTCTGCAGTAAGCCTGAGCTCAGCCTGAGCACTTTCATGACCGACGATTCTATCTTTGTGTCACCTTTATTTCTTCCACGAATCTTCATGCCTGACGATTCCTTTTCTTTTTATTTTTTTTTGGCCGAAAAATCTAAGCTTAGTCTGAGTTTGTCCCACGAATCTTCATGGCCGACATTTTATTTTTTTTTATTTTGCATGGCCGACGAAATCATCTTCGTCCCACGTCTTTCTGTCTCACGAATCTTCATGGCCGACATTTCCGTTTTTATTTTGCATGGCCGACGAAATTATCTTCGTCCCACGTCTTTCTGTCCCACGAATCTTCATGGCCGACAATTCCTTCTTTATATTTTGCATGGCCGACGAAATCATCTTCGTCCCACATCTTTCTGTCCCGCGAATCTTCATGGCCGACATTTCCTTTTTTATTTTGCATGGCCGACGAAATCATCTTCATCCCACGTCTTTCTGTCCCACGAATCTTCATGGCCGACATTTCCGTTTTTATTTTGCATGGCCGACGAAATCATCCCACGTCTTTCTGTCCCACGAATCTTCATGGCCGACATTTCCTTTTTATATTGTGCATGGCTGACGAAATCATCTTCGTCCCACGTCTTTTGTCTCACGAACGTTCATGGCCGACGAAATCATCTTCGTCCCACGAATCCTCATGACCGACTTCTCCCATTTTTTCTGCGTCCCTGATAAATCGGAGCGTATTCCGCAATTTTCATGGGCAAATAAATCACTTTTGTTCTACATGCTTAACACATTTTTCATAACACATAATATGACCGACAAGAGCATTTCACATCTTGATTTTAGAGTCCAATTTTCTTCAGAAATAAGACATTTGTACAATAGCACTTTCCACAAAATGCGTTTAACTAGATTATTCCGCTATTTTCTTTCACGTTCAACTTTTTCAAAATATAATGCTTAAAATATGTCACTACCAACTGCGCCATTGTATTCAGGGTTTCAATTCAATTTTAAACACGACTATTCGATCCAACAATAATCCAGAGACTCACTCTAATTTCCATGAACTCATTATTAGAGGGATATTAACATCTTGCTTTTTGCTTCATTCTCAGCTCTCCATATTCTGTACATAAGAGAATGAGATCGATTTTTTATTTCCGATTTCCTCTCTCTGCAATGTTCTCATGTTAAGAAGTATTATGCAAGTTCCTTTCTCTCATTGCTATCCATAGAGTTCTATATCCATGATTCCTTAAACTCAGGTTCGTCAAGTATCTTATCAAAGCTACAGAACAGACGAATCACTAATTATTTATATTCTTAAAAAATTTCTGAACCGATAAACTTAGCTAGTATTTTTTATTCATATCGCTTCTCCCACAACGGAAAAATATGTTATTTGCAAGTTGATGAAAAATCATGCACGAGAATTGTGTCTGAAAATAATCTGATATTATAATGTCGAGTTTTGGTAGAAGTACTGAAATTTTATAGTAAAAAATAATTTTAAAGGGTAGATTAGAAGATCAATCAATGAACAGTTCTGCGATTGGACCCATGAACGTGGGTTTAGTAGGAAAACGTGGATGTGATGACAAAAAATTAATTTTGGGCGGGATGAAGTTCCCCGGGTCAGCTGGTGTGTTATAAATATAACAATCAGAAAATCTGTACCTATCTGTATTTTATAACAAAAATCTATCATCTCTTCCGTACAGAATGTAGACCGAAAAATTTTTTTTAAAAATCTGTACCTTTCCAGATATATCTGTACATGTGGCAACACTGCTCGGTAGTTGTTTCAGCCATGTTTCCGGAACCTGCGGAAATGGTTTGTATAATAATTGAGGACCGTGGATCCATTTATTATACAAAAAAAAACAATATACATAGCTGAAAATATGATTAACTCTGACCTTTTTCGAACGAATTTCCATCTGTTAGTAGCGACGACATTATGGCAGAATATACAGTCGATCGCAAAATTGAGTATATAACTCGTGCTGGTTTGTTATTGTTGAGTTTTTTGGGGTTGAAAAATAAATAATTAAATGCGACTTAAATTCATCTTAAAATCGATCCATTTTACTCTAATGTGATAAGAAAAATATTAAAATGGTCACATTCCTACTTCAGGTTTAAAATACAAACAAAAAATCTCCAATTAAGACGTTGCAAAATTGAAATCAGTTCAGAAATGTTAATAGATAACAAAAATCAATCCCTCAGTGTATGGCCCCCATTTGGCGTCAAGTACTTCCTGCAAGCACCAAGGCGATATTTTTGGTCACGGTAGACGGAAGTACCTCCCAGATCTCCGTAATCGTCGTATTGAGTTCCGCTTCGTTCCCTGGATTTTGATGGATGGATGGTTCTTGATTTCCGACCATATATACTCAATAGTGTTCAAGTTCGGTGATTTCGGAGGTGTTTTGAGTTTATTGGGACATAAAAGAGCAGGCATTCCAGCACCACGAAGTCAGTTTGCTTCGGGCCATTATTCTGTTGAGAGTAGTAATCACGTACCATGCATCATCTGACTACCGCCCCCGTGTTTTACTGTGGTAACCAAATGCTGAATCTGAAGCACCGATCCTGGTTTCCTCCACGCCATCTGTCTTCCATTCGATTCAAAGATATTGGTTTTCGACTCATCCGTATAAAAGACCTTGTTCCGTAACTCCTTTGGTATGTTTACATATGTGTTAGCAAACTGTAGTCGTTTTTTTTCATACTCACCTTTGAGATGTAATACTTTTCACGGCCAACACGACCTCTCAGATAGGACGGCGCCAGTGGTAGTGTGGTTAGCGTAACAACCTCATAATCCGATCGGCATGGGTTCTATCCCAGCTGGCGTCGTTGGGATTTTCTGAGGCGAAAAATCTCTGGTTACGTCTTCCTTCGGAGGGGAAGTAAAAGAAGTTGGCCCGGCTCATGAGTTGTTGAGTCTGATAGGTAGGGACAGGTGGAGTCGCCTCCCTGATGTCGGTGATTGGCACTGAAGTGGCGGAAATAGGCCGACGAAAAATAAGCGAAGATAAAAAAAAAAAACAAAAATATGACCTCTCAGATTGTTCCTGTATGCTGCTCTCCGAACAGTTTCTGCGCAGACAGGTCTCCCAGTTATGCCGGCCACTTCGGTAGTCAATTTTGAGAATGTCTCTCTACCGGGAGATTTTCCATGGTTCCTTCGTATTTCCACTTGTTTATGGTTTTCTTCACTGTAGAGTGGGTTCTTCCGACAGTAGCTGCTATTTCCTGCAATATCTTTCCACAACAATTCATACTTATTATCATTGTACGTGTAACAATATCTATTTCTTTCCTCTGACTTACCATTTTGATAAAAAAAAATTTATACATCAATAAAAAACAAAAACCGACACTGCTCAAGCATACCATGTTTACACGTTTGACGTATGTATAACGATTGTGTCACATTTACCCGAAACCCACTCACCCGAATGACAGTTACCCGAAAGGCATTCACCCGAATTCCACTCACCCGAATGTAACATCTCCCGAACTTACCCAAAAGAAGGATATATTCAAATAATACACAAATTTTACTATATTTGTATTTGTATTTGTATATTTAATTCTGATCAGTGTTATATAAAGATCATATTTGTCTCATACTTTCATTTCCATTCAAAGAGTATTTTTCGTGGGAAGTACAATTCGAGATATACTGGCATTGAGTAAAATCCTTTTCAAAATAATGAAAAGTGAAAGAATGCAGTTTTATAACGTATTATTAAGTCCATCCATTCTTATGGATGACGCAGCCCGTTTACGAGCGTCGGACGCCATACGTTTATCTGGTGCATCACGTTTTCAACCAGGCAATCAAAATGCATGACATGCATAATTAACCGGGCAAACGTAATGCACCAGGTAAACGTATGCTGACTAATGCTGTATGCTGTCGTCTCCTATGTTTCAAACAAACCGGGCAATCGGTGGAACACAGGTTTGCTTGCGAGAGGTCGCCGCTTCCGACGGCGGGTCGTACGTACATTTTTTCCTATATATTCTTTTCACATTTTCATTAAAAAATGTTATGTTAAAGTTACCTGTTTAATTTTCGGAATATTTCATAACCCATGCTCATTTCTGAATGATCTCTGGGTCTTAAAGAGCAATACGGAAAGGAAAGAAGACAGCATGTCAATTGTGCCTACATTGATTTCTAAAAATAACACAGCGAAGTCTTCAACATCTTTTTCGAATTTCCTCATTACAATTTCTCAGTTTACTTCGTAACTTCCTAACAGCAGATTCGACAAAACTCATAAACTGATTTGTCGGAATTTTTCCTTCTTCTTTCGGGTAAACATCCCATTCGGGTAAATGTCGCATTCGGGTAAACGTTGCATTCTGGTAAATGTTCATTCGGGTGAATGTCCATTCGGGTATATGTTGTATTCGGGTATTTGTTACATTCGGGTGAATGTCATTCGGGTGAATGTCATTCGGGTATGCGTTACATTCGGGTAAATGTGCTTCGGGTAAACGTGTTTCGGGTGAATGGAATTCGGGTGAATGGGACACAACCATGTATAACACGGTAAAGTGTGCGAATCAGTAAAAAGGCGGATTTTGGTCATATTGGCGCTTACGTCAACCATGCATATTTGAGCAGTATAAACATCTATAGAAAAAACCAGCGGAATCAAAGCTAAAATACATTCAGCTCGCGCAGTCCGAAGACATCGGTCGCAAATTTGTTCGCGTCTATCATATAGTGGAGATTATTCCGTTATCAGTGGCTGGTGAAGTTATTTCGCCCTAACGGGGTTCTCTTTATTGCGCGAGTGAGAAGAGCAGCAATCACAACCAGCGTGAGGAAGAAGTTCTCCACCGCGGGCGCGGTGCGTGTGCCGTATCATCGCTGTGTGTGCTTTATCATCGTCATTGATTCCATCATCGTGTGGTGGTGCGATTTACCGTTGCAGCTGTACCGAGCGATTGCCACGCGGTTCGATTGGGACACCGTTTCATTTCATTCGCATTGGTGTGCGATTTAGGTATAATATATATATATATTAGGTTTAGGAAGATAGAAGAATTCAAAATTATATTATTTCATATCTGCCGTAATGGCAGAAGGTCAAGTTGAAATGGAGATTGAAACTACTGTTTCCTCCTCACTAGCTACAACGGGGGCTGGGAAGTCGCTCAAACCGGTTTCCCCCATCAGAAGATGTCTCTTCAGAGAAAGAGCTAATTAACCTCAACAAGCCCCCCTCAAGAAAATTGACTTTTCCTCTTCGCCCCCTCAATCTCCCGCTTCCGTTCAACTCCCGAACTTGCCTCCCAGTCCTACTGATCCCGCTCGCGCTCAACAATCGATCTCGTCCTCCCCCTCAGTTGTTTCCTCTCCTCGTGTCAAGGTCTATCCAGACGATGCACCTGGAGCTGGTCCATGGGTTGTTTTTTTCCGGCCCAAACCTAAAGGAAAATCTATTAATGTCATTCAGGTTTCGAAAGATCTGGCAAGATTTTATTCCTCCGTGGTCGAAATCTCTAAGGTTAGGCCGAACAAACTGCGTGTTGTCGTGAGTGATCAGAAACACGCAAATGCAATTGTGATCGACGAGAGGTTCACCCTAGAGTATCGTGTCTACGTGCCCTCCCATGACGTAGAAATCTCGGGGGTGGTAACTGAAACTGGTCTGACGTGCCAATTGATAAAAGAAGGAGTTGGTAAATTCAAAAGACTGACTACGTCATGGTGGACAAATTGAGACTGCCTGTGCGACTCTTCGTGCCAAAGCCCATGACTTGCAACAAATGCAAGTCAGTTGGTCACACTTCAGATTATTGTGCCAACAAGGAGCGCTGTGCAGCTTGCGGAGAGCAACATGTGGGGGAATCCTGCAGTGCGACTGAGCATAAGTGTCCATATTGCGGGGGATCCCCACACGTGCTCTCAGCTTGTGAAACTTACAAGAGTCGCTGGGAGAAACAGAAGCGCTCTTTGAAGGAACGCTCAAAACGCACTTTTGCGGATATTTTAAAGGGCGCTTCTCCACTTGCCCAACAACAATCAATCAACACTCAAAATGTCTTCGCCACGTTGCCCGTTGACGAAATGGAAGCGGACACAGCTAACGGGGGCACACCGTTCATTTTCCAAGGGAAACCACGACGCAAAAATGTGACCACTCCCAAAGTTCAAGGACAAGCCCCACCGGTTATACCCCCTGTTAGCATGTCTAAAAAATCGAGTGCAGCGGACAAGCAAAATCAGGTTCCTCCTGGTTTCCGTGGGAATGGTTCAACTTTGAACGGCCCAGCACTCGAGGGGACATCAAAAACCCCAACTGTCCCTGTTTTTCCGTCTAGTTCAACTTCCCAATCGGGATTTATAAAGTTGACTGACCTTGTGGATCAAATCTTCACGTGTTTTAACGTTTCCGACTCCATCAGAACCATTGTCATCTCAATGCTTCCAGTGTTAAAGACAATTTTGCAGCAATTGATGCAAACATGGCCCCTTCTTGCAATGATTATCTCTCTTGATGTCTAATTTAAATAGAGAGGTCGGAGATATCACTGTTTTACAGTGGAATTGTCGTAGTCTTATCCCTAAATTGGATACTTTCAAATTTCTAATTCATAAATTCAATTGTGATGTTTTTGCTCTGTCCGAAACCTGGCTCTCTTCTCAAAATGATCTCTCTTTCCACGATTTTAATATTATACGCTTGGACCGCGATGACAGATACGGAGGGGTGCTATTGGGGATTAATAAGTGCCACCCATTTTTTAGAATTGAACTTCCACCTATTGGAGGGATCGAAGCTGTTGCTTGTCATGCAAACATCAGAGGCAAAGACCTCTGTATTGTCAGTTTGTATTGGCCTCCGAGAGCTGCGGTTAGCCGCAAGCAACTTGTTGACATGTGCTCACTCCTTCCTGAGCCACGATTGATCTTGGGAGACTTCAACTCTCACGGAACTGCCTGGGGGGAACAGTACGACGACAATCGTTCATCGTTGATATATGACCTTTGTAACAGCTTCAATATGACCGTTTTGAACACTGGGGAAACAACACGTGTACCTAAACCTCCTGCTAACCCAAGTGCTCTTGACCTCTCGCTTTGCTCGAATTCACTATCGTTAGATTGCGAGTGGAATGTAATCCAGGACCCCAACGGTAGTGATCACTTGCCAATCAAAATTTCCATCACCATTGGGTCGAATTCTTCTGAATCTATAAACATGGCATATGACCTCACAAGACACATTGACTGGAAAAAATATGCGGACGCGATTGCTCTAGCCATCAATTCCAGAGATGGTTTGCCTCCATTGGAGGAGTATAACTTCATTTCTCGTTTGATCTATGACAGCGCGGTTCGCGCTCAAACGAAACCCATCCCATGTTCCACTATTCGTCGAAGGCCTCCCAATCCATGGTGGGATAGCCAATGTTCCAAGCTTTATCAGGATAAATCGAACGCATTTAAAGCTTTTCGAAAACGTGGAACCATTGAGAATTTTCAAACGTATTTGGACCTTGAAAATCAATTTAAAAACTTGATCAAAGGGAAAAAACGTGCTTATTGGCGAAATTTCGTGGGAGGTTTGTCACGAGAAACGTCAATGAAAAAATTATGGAAAGTGGCTCGAAACATGAGAAATCGCTCTTCATCGAATGAAAGCGAAGAATATTCACATCGATGGATTTTTAAATTTGCACGGAAAGTTTGTCCCGATTCCGTTCCTGTGCAAAAAATTGTTCGAGATATACCACAAGATAGGTGCGATCTTGATTCCGAGTTTTCGATGGTAGAATTCTCTCTTGCTCTCCTTTCTTGTAACAATTCGGCTCCAGGAACAGATAGAATTAAGTTCAACTTGTTGAAACACCTCCCTGATGTGGCGAAACATCGCTCGTTGATTTTATTCAATCGGTTTCTGGAGCATAATGTTGTTCCAGATGATTGGAGACAAGTGCGAATTATAGCTATTCAAAAACCCGGAAAACCCGCGTCCGACTTCAATTCGTACCGCCCAATAGCAATGCTGTCTTGTATACGGAAATTGTTGGAGAAAATGATCTTGTTTCGCCTTGATCGATGGGTTGAAACGAATGGCCTACTCTCAGATACACAATATGGGTTCCGCAGGGGCAAGGGGACGAATGATTGTCTTGCAATGCTTTCTTCAGAAATTCAAATGGCTTACGCCGAAAAAAAACAAATGGCTTCAGTATTCTTGGACATAAAGGGGGCCTTTGATTCTGTTTCAATAGAGGTTTTGTCAGACAAATTACACTCTCGGGGTCTGCCGCCTCTATTGAATAATATGTTATATAACTTGCTTTGTGAGAAACATTTGAATTTTTCTCAAGGAGATTCGGCAGTAAGTCGGGTCTCTTACATGGGCCTCCCTCAGGGCTCATGTTTAAGCCCCCTTTTGTACAACTTCTATGTAACCGACATTGACAATTGCCTTACACAAAATTGCAGCTTAAGACAACTTGCAGATGATGGAGTAGTGTCTGTCGTAGGATCAAAAGAATCCGACCTGCAAGAACCCTTACAAGATACTTTGAACAATTTTTCAACCTGGGCCATTGGGCTAGGGATCGAATTCTCCACGGAGAAAACAGAGATGGTGGTTTTTTCTAGAAAGAATCCTTGCTCAGTGTATATTGCTGAATTGGCAGCGATACACTGGGCGCTTGACAGCGTCGCCTCACGACCTGTTGAACACTATTACATTGTAACGGATAGTCTTAGCTCTGTCGAAGCTATCCGTTCAGTGAGGCCGGAAAAGCACTCGCCGTACTTCCTTGAGAGAATACGAGAAATTTTGAGTGCTTTAACCAGACGCTGTTATGTCATTACCTTTGTCTGGGTCCCCTCACATTGGTCAATTCCGGGTAATGAGAGGGCTGACTCATTGGCAATGGTAGGTGCAATTGAAGGCGATATTTATCAGCGTCAAATCGCCTTCAATGAATTTTATTCTTTAGTCCGTAAAAATACCATCGTTAACTGGCAACGTAAGTGGAACGAAGATGAATTGGGTCGGTGGCTTCACTCGATTATCCCTAAGGTTAGCCTCAAACCATGGTTCAAAAGTCTGGACTTGAGTCGGGACTTTATTCGCACCTTCTCTCGACTCATGTCCAATCACTGTTCGTTAGACGCGCTACTCTTTCGTTTTAATCTTGCCGATGGCAATATCTGTGCTTGTGGCCAAGGTTACCACGACATCGGACACGTTGTTTGGTCGTGCGAGGCTTGTTGCCAGATCGAATTTAGAAAACTCTCTTCGGGCTAGAGGAAGGCAGCCCAATGTGCCGGTGAGAGATGTGTTGGCTCGGTTAGACCTTGATTACATGTCCCAAATATATGTCTTCCTAAAAGCTATCGATCTTCGTGTGTGATTGTCCTTATATCCTTATATTTTCCTTTTCCTTTTCCTTCATGAGAAATTAAATCCCTTCTTACTAACAATAGAATAAGGTGAAATGTAAATACATATTAGATATAAGATAGGCTTAAGAATTGAGTATGATGAATGTGAGTGCGGATGTGAGTGTGAACATTGTTAACATATCCTTATATCCCTTCCTTTTACTGAAAAAAATGTCACCCTTCTAAACTCGAGCAAACCGCGAGTAATCGGTTCTCTACTTCATTAACACTAGAATTAATGAAAAATGATTATATATACTTGTAACAATACAGATAGGAGTTTGGCTCTTTTAAACTTAACTGAGCCTGTAAAAATAAACGATTTAATAAAAAAAAAAAAGCTAAAATACACCAATATTCCAACATATCTCAATCTAAACACGAATTCCCGATCGTTATAAACAATGAAACATAGCTGACAAATGTTCCACACTTCTTCCACTTCACAGCGAAGCCCTGACCACAGAGTGAGAATGGGAAGATTTGTTATCCCCCCTGTCACAAGGGCAAGAGAAATATGTTGCGAAAGGCATCGTTCTTTTTTGTCCGCAGAGCATAATTTCTTAGTTTATGTGCATAAAAATTCAATTTCAATGAAAATGGTCGCGTGTATGGACGACAGCAGCGAGACTTAGTGCATCACAAATATCAACGAAATAACTATTGTTTTTGGTCCGTGGTAAACGCGAACGATGTGGTCCTTATAAGGTGGTCACCGGTGTATCGTTTGTCAGGCTGGGGCGCGAATTAGTGCGAAAGAATGGTCGTATCAGAAATTTACGGCTCTTAGGAGGAACACAAAAAAAGCTGCTGCTGCTGCTGCTGCTCAACGAACCGACCACTTTCTCTCCTGCATAAAATTATACTCTTCGGAAATTTCAACTTGTGCAGCTGCTGCTGTTGTTCGAGCTCGCGCGATTGTGTTTATAATGGTCTGTGCAACTTTTTTGTTTAATTTAATTTTAGCTCCAGAATGTCCGAAAGCTTCTCGACTTTCTTTGTTCGGAAGAGTTCGAAGTGCTCCGACAAAACAAAAGAACTCGTTCTCACTTTTGAAAATTAGATTGCACGCCTCCCCCCGCCGAAACAGATAATCTAAAGTCGTTCAATTTTTTGTTTGAGCTTTTGTTATGTTTTGTTTTCCCGGCCAAATGCGCTCCGTTCGGTCCGCGCGTTTCGGGGATAAAGATGAAACCACACGCCCCTTTCGAGTTTTCGGGATGCAAAAATTTCGCTTGTTCGCGTCCTATCGCTCCGCGTTTGAAAACACTTTTCGAGGCCGTCAAACGTGAAGGGACCGACTTCGCGCGTTCGTTCAACGCCACGTCAAACATCGCTTTTATCATTTAATTTGCATGATAACACACGACTCGCTAATAAACACGCTCCAAACTCGACGCGACCAAGTCTAAAGCCGCTTCGGTGCCGCGGCGTTCTTTGCTTAAAGTCAACCTATTTTGTTTCGGTTCTTTCGCGTTGATGAAGGTAGTTAAAATGAATATCCCGAGAAGCACATGTTACCGTTCCGGCGGTGGGGGCGCTTGAGGCGAAGACCGTTTTTTTTCTTTTGGGTATACAGGTCAGACTCGATTATCCGGAGTATTGATTTTTTTTTTCACTCCGGATAATCGAATCCTCCGGATAATCGAGTCAAAACAATTTTTTGACGTAGGATTACGTCTTTCGGGAACATATTGGGGTACAAATTGAAAATCGAAAATCGAGCACATCGTGAAAATTGTCCAATTTCAAACGCTCATTGCTCAGTCATTTCTTGATGGATCGATGAAATTTTTGCGTCAATAGATTTCGGCACTCCATAACAATTTTTTGTTTTGAAGAAAATAAAAATATGTCATGAAACTAACTATCGAACAATTGAAAAATCTCAGCCCCTATCCTAACGGGAATACCCACTTCTGATTGGTCGAAATTGACGATACATGCGGCGGGTCCCTAATAGAGACATGAAAACCAAGCTGCCTGGGGGAAATCGACATTGAAAATACATGAAAGTAGGGGGTAGTGATCTCCGATTTATGAAATTAATCGTTCATCAGCTAATCGAATACTTTTCAGCAGTTTGATATTCGATACGATTAATCGCCCCAAATAATCGATTAATCGATTAATCGTCACACTGAGAGGAATAATTAGTTAGACTAATATTTCTCATTTGCTAGAAAGCCATCTAGAATCAAAAAAGTGTTCATTCCGCCTGATAATAAATTATTATCTTTTACACTAAACTCGTAAACTAAGCTCAATTCGCGTTGACGGCATGGAGCTTCCCCGACGAGTTCAGAGGAGCGTCAAAGATATTAATTGAAGTTCAGGATGGAACTGCAGCGGCCGTACGTTTTTTTTCTCTGGATCGACTAATCGACGAAAATTATTCGTTCGCTTCGATTATTGGCTGCGCAGTATTCGTTCGATTAATAATCGATTTCTGTAGGAAGTATTCGATTAATCGATTAATCGAACGATTATCGGGAATCACTAGTAGGGGAAACTTTTGTACCTACCACAATGTGTTCCCTAACAGAGACATTAAAACCAAATTATTATCAAAGAGTTTAACGATGTAATTCTTCAAACATATTTGAAATCAACAGATAGCCTAACGGAATCCTACGTCAACTATGCGGTCGTGTCTCGGACACAACCCTCCTGTGACTTTTTTCTCTATTTGTTTTTTTTTGCATGTATTTTTCGTTTTTTGAAAATAAAAGAGGAATTTGATTTTTGATGCATACCCTTTAAGTCAGAAAACACCTTTCTCAAATGGAAAAAAATAATTTGTCCAGATTCTCTCAGAAGGTGATAGACGATTATATTTGATGAAAAAAATCCTCCTACGCATATGTTCGAATTTCAACAATGACATAGTTACAGAACTTTTGTTTTTGTTTCGGACTCTGCTGCTTCAAACTGGCTCTACATTAGATTCTGATGCTTTCATTTGAAAGATGAGAAAGTTTAGTACAGGACATAGTAGTGAAACAACTAAATTAGTGAATTTTAGTAACGTTTTGTAAGTGAAACACTTAAAAGTTAATAATTTTTAATGTGTTATAATTAAATTTATCCTAAAAATTTCTTATTAAACTAGATTATTTCTATCAATTAAAATGAAGTTCATCAACCGCTCCACAATTTGTTCTTTGACGCACAAATTCTATCTTTCTTAATTTGGCTGTAATATCGATACAGGGGAACTTCGATATAACGTACCCTCGTTATAACGTACCCTCGATATAACGATACTCGATATAACGTACACATTTTCAATGTGTAAAAAATATTTTCGGAATACGTACTGAGAGTTTCATGTCCATCTCACAGGATCAACGAAGGCCACTTGGTGGTCTGGGTATAGGTTCCTGAATTTTAATTAGAGCTTTGGAAACCCCATAATAACAATTCTTCTGTGTATTGTGCATTCTGAATAAGCTGATTATAGTCTCATGTCTGAAACCATAGACCATAATCAGGACTTCCATATTTGGATTCTGGCATTACATGCTCTGCAATATCGAACACTTGTGCTGAAGAATAAAGGTGCATGTGGTCATTTTATCTATTTTCCCTTAAGGTTGATTTCTGTTACAATCCGGAATCCCAGATCATTTAATACCAGCGGTCATAGTAGGCGTATCTCAAAAACATTGACAGCAAATTATTTGGAAACCCTGTAACTTTCGACGGTGAAAGCGCTGAAAGTGGCTAAATCGGCAGTAAATGATGAACTGTAACCTTTTCGTAAACGCGCTAGTGTTGTTCTGGTGGTTCAGTAGACGGATCTTAGTGAAACATACGATCGGAAGCTGAGGATTAAAGCAATGAGATAATTACCGCAACCTCTCGGACTACGACATCGCCACAAACACAAGTTTAACACGTTGAGCCCACGGTCCCTGGGGGCCGACATTGAGCTTTTTGGTACGAAAGTGCTGACTGACTGGGACTGACAGTTATAAAATAATAAAATAAAAACCATATATGGTTTGTTTTCGGATGTTTTACAAAATTTGACTACTTTCTAGTCGTATTGCTGACTATTTTCTATTAATACACTAAGTATCTTTGTGAAATGGGACCGACACTGATATTGTACAAACGCTCTTGATGCGAGCTGAATGGAAAGCGGAGTATGAAAAAATCAGCGCTTAACGTGTTAACCAAAGTCCGGAGAATCCATATGCGAAAAGGTTATCGAAATTTCTGTGCCTGCAAGCAAACAAACAGGACCCTGAAGCAAAATTGGTAAGCAAAAAGACCACTTGTGTCTTGAAAGTTTTACAGCAAGGTTTTGGCGACGTACGAAGGATGCTTGCTGATGGATGACGAAATGTACGTAAAGATGGATTTTGGAGAGCTGCCAGGCCTGATATTCTAGAAGGGCACTGCTAGACGAGACATTCCCAGCAAACTTAAGTTCGTTTTCGCTGATAAATATGCCAGGAAGTGCATGATTTTGCAAGGGATTCGTAACTGTGGATAGAAAACCAAGGATTGCGGAATGTGTGCCAACGTGACTCGGGATGCTGCAGACATGAAGAGATCGTGGAATAAAATGGCTGAGGTTGACCAACAGAGAGTCTAAACATTGATGAAGCGTATCCGAAGAAAGGTATGAAAATTCATCAACACTGCAAAGGAATAATTTTAAAATAAATTATCTATATTCTGATATAGAAACATTTTTTGTGCTTTTAACCAATCCCGAGATACAATTGGTTTTTTGATTCCGGATTCTAAATGAATCAAGCTTTAATCAACGGTATAATCATGAAAAAGATTAACTTCATCTTCTATTGATCTTTTCTATCATTATTTATTTATCTTACCCAAACAGCAACACAAAAAAGTAATATAAACTATATTTCCTAGTTTTTTATTATGCTTCGATATAACGTACAATTTGATACAACGTACAATTTTGAAAGTAAAATGTACGTTATATCGAAGTTTCCCTGTATAAACAATTCCTGGTAAAAATTCAAGCAAAATCTTCAAAAATCACGATTTTTACCCCACTGTACATGTAATAGCCACTTAAACTTCACCTTAACGTTGAAATATAAAAAAATATTTTTTTCCAAACTGAATATAATCGAGTCCAAAATTGTATATAATCGAGTTTGTATATAATCGATTCCGACCTGTACTGTATTCTATCAGTCAAATCATTTCATTTGATACCAATATTGAGGGGATTGAAAAAAATACACAGTCGACCATTTTGTGGCGGCGACCTTTTCGAATTTATGTTGTTCATAGTGTAGTGTATTCTCCAAATCAAGCCATTCAGCCATTTTTTTGCGGCGGTCAAATTGAATTTTTCAAGATCATGGAATACGCAGTTTTATAATGGCAGTAGAATTAAATGTATGTTCCAAATTTCAGATCAATCATTCAACTGGAACGGGGTCAATTTTCTATTAATGTGGGACAACCCAGCGAACATTCAAACATACATAGAAACAGGTCATGCTGAATGAAACCATTCAAAAAGTAATTAGTTGTTTCGGGACTGCGGCCATCTTGAAATAGGATTTTTCATTATCTGCTATGTTCTACTAGTCGAGAACTTTCTTTTGATCCATTTTAGGGAATTTTTCATGAATAACTGTGTTCTACTAGTCAAGCCATTTCATTTGATACCCATATTGATGGGGTTGTGAAAAAAATATATTTGACGCCATCTTGCGGTGGCGGCCATTTTGGAATTGTACTTTTCATAAATAACTGCATTCTACTAGTCAAGCCCTTTTTTTTGACGCCCATATTAGCTATTCAATGTGGACTTATTATACAAATTATTCAAAATTTCCGAAAATCAAAAATAAAATACTCCGGATAATCGTGCTAAAATTCCGGATAATCGAATCCCGGATAATCGAGTCCGACCTGTACTTAGAAAAAAAGAATATCCTGTTTTGTCGCTGTTTTTCTTCCTTATCTGGCCTAGCCACGGATTTTGCGAATGAGTCCCAGAATGCAGAACAAGGATGAAACACATTCGAAGTGGAATATTTCAATGTTAAGGTGCTTTCCCAGTTGTATGAGCCATAAGTAAGCGTTTACCCGGTAACAATTCACTCTACTTAGCTTGGACTGATGGTTGCTTTCTTTTATGTCCGGGCTAAACGAGCACAAGCCGAAACTTCGACCCTGCCCTAATAATTTGCTCTGGTAAAAGCCGCCCCATTCTATTCTATTGCCAAAAAATACCCCCGAGAAAAACCCGCTGTTATTGCTGGTCCTAATTCTTCTAGGTAGCGGAAGGAGCAGGGAGGAATCCGCGCGCGTGGCCGGAGAAGGAAAACCAAACGGCGGGAAAAAAGAACCATTTGTTTCCGAAAAAAGCGGGCATTAATTTTCCTGTTTTCTGCACATCCAGTCAAGCCGGAGGGGGCGAAAATGGAAACAGACTGCAAGCGCTCGGATTTGGATGGCCAGCTCTTGTGCTTCATTTCCGCGTCGAGTTTCTTTCCGGAATGCTATCGACGAAAGCGCGACGTGGCGGCGCTGGAATATGAGTAGAGCCGCTTCGAAATTGAAAGATTCCGCCAAATCCAGCATCCACAAGTCAGGCCCGGGGCGGTGTATATTTATTATTCCGAATGATGTACAATTCAGAGAGCTTTCGCGTGAAATAATAATGCTGGAAGATTGAAATTTTGACGGATGATTAGGGACCGGAAAATCGTTCCGATAATAATAAAATATCCTCCCACCCCCCTTTTCCTACCTCTAATAATCTTCTCCGGATGTACGTGTTATCCATATATAAACCATATGAAGGACCACACCGCACTCATAATTAAAATTTATCCTCCGTCAACCAACGTGATCACTTTTGAAACCACATTAAACCAGCGTCCAGGTCTTCTGTCACCCGGATGTGGACCCGGGCGGTGGTGTGATGCACCTCAAAAGACAACCTTTTCGCTTCGCTGGGATAACGAATGAAAAATACATCTATCCACGTAACGAGGAATCGCGTGGTCCGAAAAAAAAAGTATGAATTTTTAATCTTCCGTGCAGGAACAAGTCGGCGACGGGACTCCAACGCTATTTACGGAGTTAATTTTCTTCTGCTCGGCTCTCTGTCCCTTACCTGGGACTTCTCGATGGGAGGGAAAAACAAACTTCTGCAGGGGGTGGGGGCGAATGTTTAATTTTTTCCATTCTCGCGCCCCACGTGGCGCTCTTATCTCTCAGCTCTCATCTCGGAGCTGTCCATATTTCATGTTCTCGTTAGCACGGGAGAAAGTGTGATAATACCCGGGATTAGTGGAATAAGTGAACCGGAATATTGGACTGCTTCAAAGGGATTGGAGGGAGTCATGCTGGCCGGCTTTTTTTTCTGTCTCTTCACATTCTAACTGGAAAGAACCGATTGGATATTTTTTACCAAAATTTAGTGTTATTTAGTGTTAACTTATTCTCTGTGAAATAAATTTCGGGAGGATTTTGTTTGTAACCTTCGCATCTTACCTTCGAATATAAGTGTGTCAGTTTCTTTGCACACCATACTTATTCAACTGAATGATGGTTTTTAAAATTGTACAAAGCGTGTGTCACATCAAATTGCATCACGGAAAAACGCTGTAGAAATTCGTCCAGTAGACCGATCCTTTTGAAAATTTTAGACAGTAAAATAAAAACTATTAAACAACTTTTGGCATTTTCTTTTTGTTCATACTTCGAGCCCAAGCCCGTATGCTCGCGGGTTCTTCCGGAGGGCCTGCTTCATAATTGCCCAATATTTCTCTATTGGGCGAAGCTCCGGCGCGTTGGGCGGGTTCATTTCCTTTGGCACGAAGGTGACCCCGTTGGCTTCGTACCACTCCAACACGTCCTTTGAATAGTGGCACGAAGCGAGATCCGGCCAGAAGATGGTCGGGCCCTCGTGCTGCTTCAATAGTGGTAGTAAGCGCTTCTGTAGGCACTCCTTAAGGTAAACCTGCCCGTTTACCGTGCCGGTCATCACGAAGGGGGCGCTCCGCTTTCCGCAAGAGCAGATCGCTTGCCACACCATGTACTTTTTGGCAAACTTGGATAGTTTCTGCTTGCGAATCTCCTCCGGAACGCTGAATTTGTCCTCTGCGGAGAAGAACAACAGGCCCGGCAGCTGACGAAAGTCCGCTTTGACGTAGGTTCCGTCGTCCATTACCAGGCAATGCGGCTTCGTCAGCATTTCGGTGTACAGCTTCAGGGCTCGCGTCTTCCCCACCATGTTTTGCCTTTCGTCGCGGTTAGGAGCCTTCTGAACCTTGTATGTACGCAGGCCCTCCCGCTGCTTGGTCCGCTGGACGAATGAACTTGACAAATTCAGCTTATTGGCGACATCCCGGACCGAACTTCTCGGATCACGTCTAAACTGCTTAACTACGCGCTTGTGATCATTTTCACTGACGGAGCATCCATTTTTGCCGTTTTTCACCTTCCGGACGATGGTTAGGTTCTCGAAGTATCGTTTTAGTACTCTGCTGACCGTGGATTGGACGATTCCCAGCATCTTACCGATGTCCCGATGTGACAACTCCGGATTCTCGAAATGAGTGCACAGGATTAATTCACGACGCTCTTTTTCGTTCGACGACATTTTTCCAAATTTACGAAAAATTGACAGTGAAGCATGGCCAACGTGATCTAAAGTCTTGTCCAGTTAGAATCCGTACGGAAGAAATCATTTATATCTCGGAGATAGAATGACATACAAAAAAGAGTGATCAACCAAAAGAAAGATATATTCTTGCACTTTTACAAAAAAATGTCCTTAAAATTATTTTTCTTCATTTCTGATGAAACTTCTCACTTTTCTGGTGATTCCTCCCATCAAACGTTGCACAGCGGCAGTGTCGACCTCTGTGGCCAGTTTTTTCCAGAATCTGGTCATCCCTGCAGCGTCCCGAGCCATTTTTCCGGTCTTCTTTAGCTTCCGCTTCATAATCGCCCAATATTTTTCAATTGGGCGGAATTGGGGGCAGTTTGGTGGGTTGAACTCCTTCTCGATAAAATCCACCCCGTTGTCGCGGTACCACTGGAGAACCTCCCGGCTATAGTGGCAACTCGCTAAGTCAGGCCAAAACTTAACGGGACCATTGTGTGCCTTTATGAAAGGCAACACACGCTCCTTCAGGCACTCTTCCTTGTACAATTTCGAATCCATGGTCTTTGTAGTGATGAAAACCGGCGTCTTCGCACCACAGGTGCATATACCCTGCCAGATCATCATCTTCTTGGCAAATTTGTCCATGAACATGAACTTGAATTTGGCGGGGACATCGCCTCGTGCCGTGGAAAGATAAAATTTTTGTCCCGGAAGTTGGCCGAAGTCCATTTTTACATAAGTTTCGTCATCCTGGAGCAGGCATCCATGGTACTTCGTTAGTACCTGATAATACAACTTACGAGCGCGAGTTTTCGTCACTAGACTCTGCTTCATCGTCCTATTTGGTTGCTTGATTGCTTTGTAGGAATGAAGTCCAGCTCGGTGAATGATTCGTCGAACGGTACTACGAGCGGCACCGTATTTCTGAGCGATATCATGTTCGGACAGTCCAGGGTTTGCTCTGACGGTTCTCAACACCTTCCAATTCAGCTGACGATCGTAGGTTCCGCTTCGACGCTTCTTTTGAACCGCCCGGTCCACGCTGTTCCGCTCGCGGAATCGTCTGAGCACATCACATACGGTAGTTTTAGCGATATCCAACTGTTTCGCGATCTTCGCACCCGACCACGTTGGATTGTCAACGTGGGTGTGCAAGATTAATTTTCTTCTTCTGTCTTCCATGTGGAATAACTCCGGACTTACGGCACGAAAAAATTTGAAACTTTTACCACCAGAAGAGGAAACATTTGTAAACAAACCGCTGTAAAAACTTTCTTGCAGCGGCCACTGACTGTGCCGCTGTAAAATGTGCAACGCGTACGGATTCTAACTGGACAAGACTTTATACACTCTTATCTGATTATAAGCGAAAGCGGAAGATATAATTCCTAAAAATTAAATTTCTACAGCGTTTTTTCCGTGATGCAATTTGATGTGACACACCCTTTAGCATGTGGAGGTTCTACGGAACACGAACTATTTTTCTTGTGGTACGACACTCTTCCCCATCTCTAAGGGGGGGGGGGGGGCTGCCATACAAATGAAACAGAAATTTCTGCATATCTCAAGAACTAAGCAAGCAAATAGAACCAAATTTAGCATGTGGAGGTTCTAGGGAACACGAAATGTTTTTTATTGTGGTACGACACTCCTCCCCCCTTTCTAAGGGGGGCTGCTATACAAATGAAACACAAATTTCTGGGTAAAACTCGAGAAGGAATCGTCCGATTTCAGATGTCATCATTTTATTAACGGGTGTTAAATAAAAGATGAGAATTTTTTCAATCACATATAAAATTTTTTTATTTTTTTTTTCATCGATTTCAGTATTTTTTATTAATAACATAATGTATTTTCTTCATATGTGCTCCCGTGGCCGAGTGGTTAGCGTCAAACCTAACATGCCGAGGGTTCGGGTTCGATTCCCGTTCTGGTCGAGGAAATTTTTCGTCAAAGAAATTACCTCCGACTTGCACTGTGGTCACGCATATTCAACTAAGTACTAATGAAAATGACGCAAGTAATACTACGTTGAGACGGCGGAGTTCCTCTAGGAACGTTAGTGCCATATAAGAAGAAGAAGCTTTTCTTCAAAAAAATGTCAGTGAATGTTTGAGTAAGGGCCGTGGTCTGCTGTTCGACGCAACTTTGTCGCGATGCTCTCACAAGAACGTTGTACGGCACTTACGTCCATTTTCCGGATACAATTCCGGATTCTTGTAGTCAGTTGCTTCGTGTTCCTTGACCCTCCAATTCTTTTTACACACTAGGGCACTGAGTGAGCCAAAGAAATCCTCTATTGGGCGGCACTGGGGCAAGTTTGTTGGGTTACGATCTTTTGGCACTAACGGTATCTTTTTCTCCTCAAGATACGCTAGCGTCTTCTTGGCGTAATGGAAAGACGTCTTGTCCGGCCAGAAGACGTACTTCCCATCCGCGTGATGCTCGTTCAGGAACGGCAGCAGGATTTTATCGAGGCACTCTTCTCGATAGATTTGTTAGTTGATTGCCAGACCGCTCGGCTTAAACCAAGGCTTTGAAATGCCCCGGTCGGAAATGGCGATGTACAACATAACATTTTTTTCAAACTTGTGCTTGAACTTGTATTTCACTTCAGGCGGTGTGGATGACTTGTCGCTGCAGGCTGGTTGCGTCCTTGTTGTCAAACAGCTTCTTTAACGATGTCTTCCTCTGCTTCGTCATTATCGTCACCGGACGACCACCAGGATACGATATACCGTACTGACAGGTACATTTTCTTCCTTAAAATGTGCCACCGTGAACTTTTTTCCTTGCTGGAAATGCGTTTCGTAGAACCGTACAATGCATTCGCGGAGCACGTGCTGTTTCGACGCCATCTTTGCTTTGACTAAATTCAAACTAGCAAAACCAAACACGCCTACTGTTTCTAGGGAGCCCAAAGAGCAATTTTCTTGGAGAAAGAAAATTATACGCTCTTTATTTGAGTTACTGGAAGGTATTGAAAACATTCTCATTTTTTATTTAACACCCGTTATATTTTCTGTATCGAACATATACTCCATGTAAGGAAGGAACATGTTATTTGCAAGTGATTGATAATTTCTGATCTAGAATTGGGTCTGAAAACGATTTGATATTATAATGACGAGTTCTGGTAGAAGTACTATGAGATTCATAGTAAAAGGAATTTGTAAAGGGTCAAAATTATTCAATGAACAGTTGAATCCATGGATGTTCGCTTAGTAAGAAAACGTGAATGTTTGAAAGTATCTAAAAAACCATTTTGAGCGAGACGAAGTTTGCAGGGTCAGCTAGTATCTGATAATAACCCACCTGACAGAGTTTGTCTTATCGTCGAATTCCCTCAAAATAATCTATTTTATTTGATTCAAAATCCTTCCCGATCCACTGTAAACATTCTTGAAGCAGCGTTTTTTTCCCTACATAGTCCTTCCCTGTTTTCTTCCGCCCCACAGGTTCACGGTCTGTCGCTAGTTTTTCCGGGAAATTCAAATATAAATCCCAACGTCAATTAGGCAACGAGTCAATGGTGGGCTATTCATCATGAATCGTCGGGACTCCCGACTCGGGAGACGCAAAGGAGAGCAAAAATTCGAAATGAAAGAAGTTTAGCATAAGAATCACAGAAATCCATTAAACGTGGTGAGTGGTGTAACGGGGGGTGGGCAGACGGAGGAATCAGCCCACGGAAGACGGGGCAATTTTATTACTTTCAAATTTCTGACCGGCGGAACGCACCCAAATCGGAATGTTTCCTTCTTTTTTCATCGTACGGCTATTTAACCGCGATTACAAGATCAATGCCAAAATCGGGGCATAAATCGTTTTGTTGAATTTAGAAAGATTGTATTGATTTGCTGTCAATGAAAGCGTGGGTTTGGCACCGGCTCCGCCGGTGGTAATTGCTTTCTTCGAAAGCTTCATTATTCACGAGGCACGTGAACAGTCTTGCGAGTCTGCGAATGGTTATATGGCGCCCAATAGAATATCATCAATCTACTTGTTGAAAACTGATTTGCATAAATTCTATTGGGCATTGGGCAGGGTAATAGATGTTTTCACCTTATTAATATTCTATTTCTTTGTTTCGCAGGCGGGCTCTTCCATCCCGATGATGATCATCAGGAGATCGCGTTCCGGTACGCGGTAGAGAAAATCAACTCCGACCGAACGATCCTGCCTCGGTCCAAGCTGTTGGCCCAGATCGAGCGGATATCGCCCCAGGATAGCTTCCTGGCGTCCAAGCGGGGTAAGTTGGTTGCCTCTACTGTAGTATTTCCATATCCTCAATGAATTTTATCTGGTTTACAGTGTGCCATTTGCTACGCGTCGGAGTGGCAGCTATTTTTGGGCCACAATCGTCACACACCGCAAGCCACGTGCAAAGCATTTGCGATACGATGGAGGTAAGTTTACATATAAAATATATTCGATCCCCCGTACAATACCGAAGCTGTCCAAAATCGTTGGGAAACAGATTTTAGTGCTGTTTGAAAAACTCACTCCGTGAACATATTTTCCATTCGATATCATCATTTAAAACGCAAAGCCCTTGCATTTCTTTATGCTTTCAGCAATGTTTACTCCATCCTTTCAGTACATGTTGGCTTCATTTCTAGTTAGTAAAGTAAAGGGGAAAAAATCCACCACAGCTTAGCCGGGAGAGCCTCCGACAGCTGTGCCCGTTCCGGAGGCATACGAGTTACTTGCCAAAGTCGAATACCTGTTTCTGATATATATTTTTCCGTATTCTCTCCCTCATAAATATGCTACTGCTGCTGCTACTGCTGCTGCTGCTGCTGCTGAACAGTTGTTGCAAATAGAGAGGCCCAACCGTGGGTTGGAAAACTTCAGATTACGCCCTTACAAGCCTCCCGTGCTCCCACTTTGGTGTTGGTGCTTTTCTCAAATGCGTCTCCATCGTAAAATTGGTTTCAGGTTTATAGTTTCACTTTGTGCCCACAGCCGACCGACCGTTCCTCGGTGTTGACGGGAAAGAGTTTGAACCGAGTCGAGAGTCGATTATATGTACGTTTTTCTTTCATATCCCTTTTTGGCACATCTGTCGCCGTGTTTTTGTGGAGCATCCTCGAGAAGCCGCTTCCGAGAGCAAACGAAACCACTTGATAGCAGCGCAGGGCGCGGCGTGCGAGAGCCTTCCGCCTCTGCAGTCTCTGCAGTCAAAAGTTTGGTTCGTTGTATAATAAAAAGTGTCCGTCGACCGGAACGAGACGTTCTCGAGAAGGCGTGGAAAATATGATGACTAAAAAAAGAGAGATTGGAAGGGGGATTTTTCTTCTTTTCCGAAAAAGTATACGAAATAGTTGGGGTTGACGAGGAAAAACATGAAAGGAAAAGCTAACATTAGCTTTGCATATCGGAGCCTGTCATTCGAGGGAGTAAACATGGGCGTAAGCTGCACTGGAGAAAAAGCTGCAGGACATGCATTCAGTTTGGATGAGTGATGGAATATTTTAAATTCTTACCATATGTCAAACAATCAGAATACAACCCGCAAGAGCTGGGCGAGAATAAGTTGGATTATTGATATGCAAAAACGCCCGCACCTAAATCTCGTCTCGGCCTTCCTTTATCTGGGGGAAACACAGATTCCAGACATATATCACTATTTCTCCGAAAGTCCCACCTGCTGCAGCAGCTTGGACCCAGGTGAGGGTGGATAAAACGTTGGGAGGAAGATATTTTTCAAGTGGAAGGCCGGAAAAGAAAATCCTTTCCAAGCGATAAGCAAAAGCAACCAATAGGGCAGGTAATATCACTGAGATTTTTCCTTCGATGAATTTCATCCGAACACATTGCTCTTTTTCGCAATACGTAACATATTCCGAGCAGGTCCCGTTATTCAGCTTGTGGGATATGATTGGTCAACGGGGAGTCGAAAGGGGTAAACGGATATGAGCTCAACGGGTGATAGGGCGCTTTGATCGTCGGGTTCAAATCAAACGGGCTTTGACTTTCCCTAATTCAATTCCGGGTGTGTGAATACTGGCTCGTGGAAATGGGGAAACATGAATTGGGTCAACGATGTCGGGGTGGAAGGCATTGACCGGACGTTTTTTATGATTTTGAATATTTTGTATTTCATTCACGCGTATGCCATAAGCATAAGTGATTCTTGTTCGCATTTTCATGGTTTAGAAAAACCCATCAATAATTTTCTAGCGTTTTTGCTGATTGTATCGCTGAGTGTTTTTTTTCATGAGTTTGTGTAAGTCTTAACTTTCCAGAAATGCAGGTTTACGATTCAGCTTTCTATCTCAAACTTCAACTCTAAATAAACCCATGTATTGTAGCGAGAAGAAGGGTAACGAAAACAAGATTACGATAAAACTTCGTAAATACTTCGTTCGCTTCCTTCGGTATCCGATCATTGTCACGTAAACTTTGCACTGTCTGTCTCCTCGAATCCGTATCTCCGGCTATTTTGAAGCTTACCTTCTCTCCTCCTCATTAGGTACATTCATTTGAAAAGTCAAAAAAGTCAAGGTAATTGATATACAAGGTGCTTTTTGTTATGGTATAGAACCCTACACCCCACCCTTCTATAGATAAACAAATGATTTCTGAAAACTAGGGTCAAAGCCTCGATATATAATAAAGTCTTCCAAATGATTTGGCTCAATTCTTTTTCGCTTTGATCATCTTGTTACATACTCTAGTCTCTCCAATCTGTTTCCGGCTCCTCCACATTCACCGGTTCCTCATTTGAGCTTGATTTCGGCACTGGTACCTGTTTTTTCTCACTTGATCCCGTTCCCAGCTCCTCTGGATCAGATGCATCCGCCGGCAAAACTTTAAATGTGCAGTTTATTAACAGTAGTTAAAATTAAACTCTGTGATACACTTTTCCAGATGAACTTGAGCGGAAGAAAATATCGTACTAAGCTTGTTCTTCTATCTCATTCGCATTACCAAAACTGCATCTTCGATCTCTATGCTGCTGGGTCTTGCTCTTCGCCGGTTATCGACATAGCTCTCATCTTTTTCTCCTTTCACCATAACGTGATCTCTCACTGCCTCATCAGAACCAGTTACAGAAACAGTAGGCAGTTTCGTATAGTTTCCATTTTATGTTTCCAGTCTCCTAGAAGCAGGAACATTCATTATATCCGCCCTCTAGCCATTGAATTTCATGTTTCCAGCCCCCTTGCGATAGAAATATTTATGTTGGCCCTTAGCTGTACACACTTCTCTTATTTTGGCCTCATAACCCCTCAATTTCACGTTTCCAGTCATTTCCAGTAGAAACTTTCATTGTTTTAGCCTCATCATTCTAACGCTTACCGCACTAGAAACTTTTCATTTTTCTAGGCATTAAAGTCTTTCAACACACGCTAACTCCCTAATAATGTGACGTTCACCGTTCATCTAGATTTTAAGCTCAATTTAAAACATTATAATTCAAACTCTCTCCAAAACACTGATTCAAATACAAATTTAGAACTCCAATTATCCGAGAGCTTGTCACTCAATTTCGGGTTTCTACTGTTTATAAATGAGCTGTCACTCAATTTCGGGTCTCTACTTTATATCTAGGTAGTGCGGACTGAATCAAAACGGCTGTCAAAAAAGATCCAATTGAAATGTCAAAAGAGATCCTACGATCACGAGTGTTATTTTTCTTATGATAATCAACACTATAAAAGAGGTATTGTTGTCAGGGGCAAACATAATTCAAATAATAAAATGAACGAACTACATTTTTCCGTCAATTGTTTAATTAACCATTGCATCTCTGAAAGAGCATCTCAGCCTTTCACCGAGCTACGCATTTTTAATGTCCCCTCTCTTTGACATAACGTTTTTCCGAACGAAATAAAATCAAACGAAGTCAGAGTCACGTAAATGTTTACTCCTGCGATTTGAAAATATTCGATAAAAAGTGGAAGGAAGAGATGCCAGATGATTTAAAAAAAAGTCTGTAAAAACATGTGAATGTCTGTTAAAAATGTGGAAAAGTCTGTAAAAGTGTGCCGATCTATAGAAATGTCTTTTAACTTTAATTTTCACATATTCATTAATACTTTGTACATCGTGATGCACGTAAGATTGTATTTTGTATATATATACAGCCATTCCATGCCAAACCAATATAGTGGTTCTCAGATCTTCGTCAAAAGTGGTAATTTTGTTCTTTATCGCAAAACATTCGACTCGTATTTTTTTATTTTTTCATTGGGTGCCCTTTCCATTTTAGGGTGATCCAAAACATCATTTTTTTCCATTTTTTCCCAAAATGACTTTTTTCAAAAATTTATAACTTTCGAACCACTTAACCGATTTAGATGATCGACATATAAAATTGAAGCCAATGAGCTTTAATTGAGAAATATTGAACTTGCAGATAATATGGATCCTATTTTCGTAATTATTGATTGTAGTCGTTTTTTAATGTTTTCATGGCTTTGGACTAGGGGGCGCTATATTTTTTTATATTTTTTCTTGAAAGCTGAGATTTTTTTACATAAAATATCTCGATATCAGAGATGCTTTTTTTTTCGTTTTTGAAATATGAGTTTTCAAAACTAATCGATGGTTCGAAAAACAAATTTTCCCCATTTTTCCCACTACAAAAACATAACTCTTGAACTATTGGACCGACTCATATCATCGACATATCAAATTGAAGCTTACGAGCTATTTTTCTTTGGAAAAATGTTACTTTTGCGAAAAAATTGAATTCTTGTTTTTGTAATTATTGATTAAGTTATTTTTTCATAGTTTTCTCGTTTAAAGATAGGAGCGCTTTATTTTTTTATATTTGTTATGGAAAGCTGAGGATTATTTACCTAACATATCTCGATATCAGAGATGTTATAATTATCGTTTTTAAGTTATAACTTTGTAAATTTAACATGTTTTAAGTCTTCGATCAATATTCATATGTGACTAAACTAGAACTATGCTACTAAAGGGTGTGTCACATCAAATTGCATCACGGAAAAAACGCTGTAGAAATTTAATTTTTAGGAATTATAACTTCAGCTTTCGCTTATAATCAGATAAGAGTGTATAGATCACGTTGGCCATGCTTCACTGTCAATTTTTCGTAAATTTGGAAAAATGTCGTCGAACGAAAAAGAGCGTCGTGAATTAATCCTGCGCACTCATTTCGAGAATCCGGAGTTGTCACATCGGGACATCGGTAAGATGCTGGGAATCGTACAATCCACGGTCAGCAGAGTACAAAAGCGATACTTCGAGAACCTAACCATCGACCGGAAGGTGAAGAACGGCAAAAATGAATGCTCCGTCAGTGAAAAAGATCACAAGTGCGTAGTTAAGCAGTTTAGACGTGATCCGAGAAGTTCGGTCCGGGATGTCGCCAATAAGCTGAATTTGTCAAGTTCATTCGTCCAGCGGACCAAGCAGCGGGAGGGCCTGCGTACATACAAGGTTCAGAAGGCTCCTAACCGCGACGAAAGGCAAAACATGGTGGGGAAGACGCGAACCCGGAAGCTGTACACCGAAATGCTGACGAAGCCGCATTGCCTGGTAACGGACGACGAAACCTACGTCAAAGCGGACTTTCGTCAGCTGCCGAGCCTGTTGTTCTTCTCCGCAGAGGATAAATTCAGCGTTCCGGAGGAGATTCGCAAGCAGAAACTATCCAAGTTCGCCACAAAATTACATGGTGTGGCAAGCGATCTGCTCTTGCGGAAAGCGGAGCGCCCCCTTCGTGATGACCGGCACGGTAAACGGGCAGGTTTACCTTAAGGAGTGCCTACAGAAGCGCTTACTACCACTATTGAAGCAGCACGAGGGCCCGACCATCTTCTGGCCGGATCTCGCTTCGTGCCACTATTCAAAGGACGTGTTGGAGTGGTACGAAGCCAACGGGGTCACCTTCGTGCCAAAGGAAATGAACCCGCCCAACGTGCCGGAGCTTTGCCCAATAGAGAAATATTGGGCGATTATGAAGCAGGCCCTCCGGAAGAACCCAAAAGTTGTCAAATCGGAGGCGGACTTCAAGAGAAAATGGATTTCTGTTCAAAAAAAACTACAATCTGACGTTGTACATAACCTTATGGACGGGGTAAAGAGGAAGGTGCGAGCATACGGGCTTGGGCTCGAAGTATGAATAAAAAGAAAATGCCAAAAGTTGTTTAATAGTTTTTATTTTACTGTCTAAAATTTTCAAAAGGATCGGTCTACTGGGCGAATTTCTACAGCGTTTTTTCCGTGATGCAATTTGATGTGACACACCCTTTAGAATCCTTCCCGCAAGTGTGATATTTTTTCAAATTTTGCTTTATGACTTCAATTTAATACATCGATCATCAAAACCGGTTCAGTAGTTCAAATGTTATGATTTTTTGCAGAAAGTTATTTTTGGACAAAGGGGGAAAAATGATTTTTCGAGCCACCGGATTACTTTGAAACATCATATCTAAAAAAACAAAAGAATAGCATCTCTGATATCGAGATATGTTATCGAGATATGTTGAAGAGATATCGAGATATGTTAAAAAATCCTCAGCTTTCAAAAAAAAAAATATAAAAATATAGCGCCCTCTAGTCCAAAGTAATAAAAAAAATTAAAAACGACTACGATCAATAATTATTAAAATATAATTATTTTTTTCGCAAGTTAAATATTTTTTAATAAAAGGCTAAGTCATTAGTTTCAATTTTATATGTCGATCATCTAAATCGATTCAGTGATTCAAAAGTTTTTAATTTTCATTTGTCATTTTTGGGAAAAAGTGGAAAAAAAAGATTTTTCGGACCACTTAATAACTTATGTGTTGTAAGTGTGTTCAAATGTTTCAACGATCTACACATACATACATACACATATATACGCGTTGTTAATTTTTATAAAAATCAGTATTTCTTCGTTGATATATTGGACATCCACCAAGGCTTGCGGTCTTGTCGTTGATGAAATTTATAAGAAAATACAGTGTATATTTTCCATCCGCCATGCAAGGCTATACAAGTTTTAGATCCCCGCACGGCCATGAACCATGTCTGTGGTAACAATATCGAACAGTAACCCATATTTCGTCATAAGCAGACCCGAAAGCGAATGTAAATTGTTGAGAATAGCTTATCTATTTTTCAATAAATCTCCTTGAATTTCAGCAAAACAATCTTATCTAGAACAAAAAATAATTATCAGAGACAATTTTCGTTCAAGATTTTTCGTTACCTGCAGAGAATTTTTCATTAATTGTGAATAACCGTATCCTCTCTTTCGTCTGCAATGATGTCAGGGCTAAAGTACTTATGTGTATGAGTTCCAAACTTCATACACACCACCCTTATTCCTACATATTAACTTCATGTCTAATTTGTTTGATAGTACGAATTATTAAACACAATTGTATGTTGCATACAACATTCACGGGAACCAATCAGAAAAAAAATAATACATGTACATGTATTATTTAATACATAATACATGTTTTACCATTGCATTCGCTCAAAAAAAATACCTCTTTTATTCGTGAAATTGCTAACTTGTTTGACTATTTCCACTGTTGATGTCTCAGGCGACCAAATTGCTGGACAAATTTACCGTCTAATGGTGTATATTATAACATATATCGTAAGAACGATTCTGCGTAATATGCATTTGCAATTCCTTCGATTTTTCGTTACATTTTTCGTAGAGTGACCCCCCCCCCATATATAGAAATCAAAGATGCAGTCCTACTTCAAAATAATATCCTAGAATTGTGTTTATTTCTTCCATCGCTGTATTATTTTGATGTTCAGTGAAAATTTTATAAATTCAACAAGATTTATTTCATCAGCAAATGTTAAATTCTATAATGTTTGCACATACTAAGTCGTGTATAAACCCGTATCGCCGAATAACCGTATAATCAGTTATAAATAATATCAATCAAAGTTTGCATCGTTGTAACCCGCAACGCCCGACAGGCGAGCGGGTTCGTCGCGACCGGGGATTTTGCGCAGATAAGCGGTCGGCTTAAGCGCCACTCCCGCGAGGGAGACCGACCGCCGTGTTCTTTCCTTGCCCGGCAATGAGACACCCACTGAGGGCGGGTTTGTCCTTTTTCCCTCACAAACCCGGTTAGATACGCGACTTTTACCTGCGCTCTCGGTAGGACCCGCGACACCGTTTGTCCACGGGACGCAATGCAGACACAAGGGAGCCTGGCTCGATTCCAATGACTGCCGCTTATGCTTGAATCTCCTCACGGGACCTACTCAAAATCTTCCTCCCCTCAACTTCGGAGCACGCTTCGGAGCGTAGGAGTGAGAGTGGAAGTGGGAAAAAAAGGAGTCTCCACTCAGACTCGTGACCAACTCAACAACAAAAATATTTGAACGGATTTGTCGTCGGTGCTTAGGCCACCGCGTGCCGGTAAATACACAACCGTTTCTTACAACCGAACATCTAATATCACCAAATCATATTTATTCATACACAACGCCTACATCAATAATTCAACATCAATTCAATTCATTCACTACACTACTCAATCAAGGAAAACATAAAATGAACATAGGAAAATATATTTACATAACGACAATGAATTCCTCCCGACTAAACACTAAAAATTCTACATCCCAAGTCTCGAACCCATAACCTGGAGGTTGTGAAGACGGCGCGTTTATCAATTACTCTATTCGCTCATGTGTGTACGGCATTGCTCAAATCACGCTAAACTATCGGATGGAGTGAGCTCTCCATTGCATGCAATTGTGTGTGTGGCTTTTATTGTAGTGTGGCTTTCTGGGTTAGTAGCTATATATAGCGTTTCTTTCAAACTCACTTATCCTACATGCGCATGTTCAAATATGGATAAGGAAAGGGTACTCACTACCATGGTTTTACGTGATCGATGCGGCGGCGGCTTCTGCTCCAATATGAGTGGGCGTATGATGTTGTTTCCGGTGCGCCTTGCCGCGGCTGCGAAGGTTTTGGTGCGAAGGTTTCCACTCAGGGTGCGAGAACGATGAGCCTTGATTGGATGATCGGCCTGTTTCAACGTTGCTCCGTGGGGTCAGAAGCGGCACTTCCTAAGACGTTCACAGACAATCACACACAGAAAGCCATTCAAAATTACACCACATTATACAAAACCACAATGTCGTTCTTACCTCCAAAATGTATTGAGCCGATGCGTGGGAGGGTACAATTTAGTTTTCCTAACTTCTAGTCACTAAAGAAGCTATCGAAAATTAACAACAAAAAAAAAACACACACATTTGAGTATAACTAACACGTGATACCAAAGCACCAACTACCTTCTTCAACTTTTCTCGCGTTTTCAAAAAAAAACTATCACCACTCCTGCCTCGGTCCATGGTCCAAGTTGAAATGGACGAACATAATTTTTGGTTCTCAGATCAGCGCACTTATCAATAGGACCGGAACTGCGTAATTATTAACGAAGTTAATAATCACGCAAGTCATGTCAAATTCCCTTGCCCCTACATCGGTCTCATATTCAAACATTCTCGGGCGATCACCTTTAACCGCAGTTGAAATCGAGTCGCTTGCCGGATTTTTGAGGTTCAAAGAACAAGAAAACCCCCGCCGAAAGATTCTGCTGTTTGGAGGAAAAATCCAAACGAAAGAAAGTGAAATAAAGGAAAGCATGAGTCTTTCGGGTGTATTGGTATGTGGGTGTCTTGGCTAAAACACAGCCGCCGAATCACATCCAGCACCCATTATGGCAAGTTGCTCAAATCTACAAAGCGGAGAGGCTCTCGCTCTGCCATTCATCCAAATAAATACAGAAGGGAGGAACTCAGATCCACACATACGAGATTGTGTTGGATCTGACTTCAGGTTTAAGAAACGAGGGGCTTCCATATGTCGAAATCAGTACCGTGCTACATCGTGTGCAAAAAAATACGATTTCATGCATTATTGTTGGATTAAGTCGTATATCGATATAACGAGCATCGTATACATCGCCTCGACTACGGCATGTTATGCATATAAAATTATTCAGTGGGACAAACTTGAACGGAACGAATCGATTAGAATGAATGTGAATCTATTTTAGTCACATCAAAAAGATTTCTAATTCTGTTGGACACAACTGAATTTGTCAAATTTAAAGTAGTTCCCACGTAGAAACCATTAGACCACGTGCTGCAAGTTTTCAGACCTCTATAAAGCATAAACTCTGTGCGCTTCCCAAAACCCTGCACCAGACACACGAATGGCAGCCACAGAAGGCTGCACTCATAATATCGTTTCCGGTTGAGGGCAACCCGGCGTGGTTTGTGCAGCGTTGGCATGCCAAAGAGCATGATGTCGTGCCGAACCAGTGCAGTCAATAAAAGCTGCAAAAAACAGCATCCAATGATCCGAGTTGCCAAACAACAGCTGGATTACCGCTCGTATGATGCACCAAATGTTGAGCAATATCGGTGCGCTGTGAGGTTCCGGTTTTGTCCCGCATCTCAAGAGTAGGGTGCTTCCTAAGCAAAGCAAATCGGTCTGGCAACATCTGCTACAATATATGTACGGATAGACACACTTCATCCGAAGTAAAGAATAGCGAGGAAAAAAAATCGGATCAACTTTGTTTTCGGGGCTGGCTGGCCATGCCCAGACGGAAGCGCTCGCCGAGAGATGGGAGAAAGAAAATGGTAATTCATATTGTTTACAGCTCCGAAATGGGACAGCGGTTTCCACGAAGAAACACTCCACCACCGGGGCGCGTACTTCGCATCCGTCTTATTCCGTGATGGTAATGCGATTCGACTGCGCTCCGTTGGTTTCAGTTTCGGGGTCCCGGCCACGTCCACATCGCACACACAGACACCAACCGGTGGATCTGAATCCTCCGCCCAATCCACCCAACTGTTATTCGTTTCGTTGGTCGCTCTCGGGTCGCTCCTCGCTTTTTGTGGGGGAAATTTTATTATGTCTCAGCTTGCTTCCGTCCTGCCGCAGGAGAACTTATAGCATTATCTGGAAATTCATCAATTCTCTGCTCTGTGTGACAAGACTGATATAACTGGAACTGGTGTCTTCCATTGTTGCAAACGATACACACCATTCTCCCATCTGGGATTGGGTGGGATTTTGGGACAAGATTTTGTCACCGTTGTGATTGTGATCTCGGCCGCGTTATCGATACGGCGATACTAATTCGGAAGAATAATCCCATCGAGCGTGAATAAATGGATCGTCGGAACAAGAGACAGATCCGTAGCTTCTTGCTAATAAATTCAACCGGACGGGAAGTGATGTTCACCGGAATTATTCATGAGGTTTATTGATTGATTGATTGATTTAGTGCTGATGAGTTCGTAATACGGGCTGGATGTGATTGATAGCATTCGGAATGGAATGAGGGCGCGACGTTATGTGTGGATTTATGGAAATCTGAGTGCGAAAGGATACTAAAACGATGGAGTGTCATCTAGCGGTTTGGGCATATTTTGTTTTCGTGGATATTAATAATTGAGAAGATTGTGAAGATGCGTTCACATAAAAAAGCAAAGATCGAAGTAAACATTTATTAAATTTTCATTTTGGAACACTATTCGGAGACTTCACTGCGGCTGTGCTTTTTTTTTTGTACTAAATTTATTTTCAAATGGCTCAGCAACATTAAGTAACAATGAGCCGAGTTAATGAATAGGGAAACGCCTATTTGAGTAGAACAATGCCAATGTTCTTTCTAAAAAAGGCATAAAAACCCTATTATCTTTTCGTAAAATGTTACAATATGGATAATGACAAAATTCACTATAACAAAATATTAGAGGCTTCTTGCTTAAGCTTCTTGTTGCAGAGATGACCATCTCCTAGGCACTAGTTATCTCCTTGGGACTAGGGAAGGGATGAAAATCTGCTCACTTTTCGAATTCTGAGGAAAAAAATTGAAATAGAGAAAAGGAAACGCTAATAAAAAAAATCAAAACAATGAAGGAAAACTAAACATATATATTCATACTTGAAAGTGTATGGATTTGAGAAAATCATAAATTAAAGAAATAGCATCGATATTACGAGTAGCCAGAACGTCGCGAATCGGAAAATTAGGTGGCATTCCCTTATTGCGAAAATTTTCTATTAAAGATAACCTGTCATTTTGATACTCAGAACAAAACCACAAAATATGATCAATATCCTGATATCCTATACCACACACGAATAGGTTACTATCACTGATGTTAATTCGAAAAAGATGTGCATTCGAAGAATAATGGTTAGACATGAGTCTGCACACTACCCGTATAAAATCACGAGAAAAATTATATCCTTTAAACCATGGTTTGAGAGAAACCCTAGGAATGATAGAATATAGCCATCGGCTTTTATCACTACTATTCCAACTTGACTGCCAAGATACAAGTGCCCGTTCACGAGGAAAATGAAGATATTCATCGAAAGTAATAGGCCTATAGAATAAGTCTCCTTCCATAGTGCCCTTCTTAGCAAGAAAATCTGCTTTCTCATTTCCAGGTATCGAACAATGAGACGAAATCCATACAAAAGTGATATTAAATGAACTAGTTATCAGAGCACTTAAAAGTTGATGGATTTCAGATAAGAAATACGACGCACATCTAGTTCTCACTGAACGGAGTACCTCTAAAGAGCTGAGACTATCAGAAAAAATGAAAAAGTGATCTGGGGCCAAGGTCTGAATATGGAGTAAGGCCATGTATATTGCAGCCAATTCTGCAACAAACACCGAACAAGGTAAACTAAGCCTACGGAAAGTGAAGAAGTTGATATTGAACATACCAAAGCCTGTGGATCCATTACGACAAGATCCATCAGTAAAAAAAGATTTGGTTGGGTCAACATGTTTATACCTTGACAGGAATATCGCAGGTATAACAAAATGGCGGAGATCATCTGAAATATTATGCACGTAATCCTTCGTTGACAGGTCAATAGTAATAGAGGAATTGAACAAAATTGAAGGAATGATCTGGAAACCAGATAAAGTAGATGGACTTTCCAAAGTCATTAATTCATGATATAGAGACATTCGCCTAGATCGAAAGCCTGAGTTCAACATTTTCTCAAAGTTTGCTATCACTTTCGGATTAAGTGTTTCACACCGTATTAAAAAACGGAATGATAACTCGAAAAAACGTACGGAAAGAGGAGGCTCATTGTATGTGTTGACTGCATACAACCTAGAGCAATACGCAAACAGCGATATTGAATCCTTTTCAGATGCAAAATATGGGTACAGGCAGCGGACCTGAAGCAAAAACTACCATACTCCATAACAGATAAAATGGTTGTTTTATACAACCTAATCAAATCCTCAGGATGAGCTCCCCACCAAGTTCCTGTTATGGATCGAAGAAAATTTATTCTTTTCTGACATTTTTGTTTCAAGTAGCCTATGTGTTTACCCCATGTTCCTTTGGAGTCAAACGCAACACCTAAATACTTGAATGGCATCGAGTGACGAATAGGTCTATCCAAAAGTTTAAGCTGTATTTGTGCAGGATGATGTTTTCTTGAGAATACAACCATCTCTGTCTTCTCAGTAGAAAATTCAATACCCAATCTACAGGCCCAATCAACCAAATTGTTAAGAGAATCTTGCAAAGGATTATGAAGATCGGTGCTGTCTTTGCCCATTACCGATACAACACAATCATCTGCAAACTGTCTCAAAGTACAATTTCCCGATAAACAATCATCAATATCATTTTGTAAAGGTTGTAAAGGTCAAGTTGTAAAGAATTGGACTAAGACATGAGCCTTGAGGAAGACCCATGTAGCTAATGCGTAAAACTGACGAAGAACCATGAGAAAAACTCATATGTTTTTCACGCATTAGGTTAAACAGAAAACTATTTATTTTTTGGGAAAACCCATTTCGACGAAGTTTTTGAAAAAGAACTTCAATGGAAACAGAATCGAACGCACCTTTGATATCTAAGAACACTGATGCCATTTGTTGCTTACTACACAAGGCTATGTCAACCTCTGATGAAAGCAGAGCAAGACAATCATTAGTTCCTTTACCTCTACGAAACCCGAACTGCGAAGGTGAGAGGAGGTTGTTGGATTCTATCCAGCTGTCTAAGCGACATAGAATCATTTTCTCTAATAATTTTCGAATGCAAGAGAGCATTGCAATTGGTCTATAAGAATTATAATCAGACGCAGGTTTACCAGGTTTCAGAATAGCTATAACTTTAATTTGTCGCCACTCATGCGGAACAATATTCTGCTCAAGGAAAGCAACAAACGTCTCTTCGCATTATCAGGTAGATTTTTCAACAAATTAAATTTGATCCTATCTGACCCTAGAGCCGTGTTGTTGCAAGAAAGAAGAGCAAGAGAAAAATCAGTCATACTGAACGGAGGCTCAACATCATCAGATGTCTCTAAGAAGGGAGAAGGTGCGGGGGCAGAGTCTGGACATATCTTCTTGGCAAAGTCAAAAATCCACCTTTCTGAATATTCAACTTCTTCATTTGAATGAGATGAATTTCTCATTTGTCTGGCAACTCTCCAAAGAGTGCTCAAGGAAGTCTCTCGTGAAAGCCCATTTACAAAATGACGCCAATAGCCTCTCTTTTTAGCTTTAATGAAGCTTTTGAATTTACGCTCCAGATAAATGTAGTTATCATACTTAACGTTCACGGGTGCCCAATTTTCGCCAATCCTTGAACGCATTCGATTTATCTTTATAGCGATTGGTACATTCTTGGTCCCACCATAGATTAGGAGGACGTCTACGAAACGAATTACCAGGAAAGCGCTTCGTCTGAGCATCAATAGCACTGTCATGAATTAAACCAGTTAGAAAATTATATTCTTCCAGCGGGGGTAACTCATGAACTAATGCCACCGATTCTGAAATAATTGAAGAGAATCTCTTCCAATCAATGTTTCTAGATAAATCATGCTGAATATTTGTTGTTTCAGACGATTTTGAATTATTATTAATGGAAATAGTGATTGGCAAATGATCACTTCCATGTGGATCTTGGATGACATTCCAATTACAATCTAAAGAAAGAGAGGAAGAACACAGAGACAAATCTAAGCAACTAGCGCGGCCTGAAGATGGAGCGATTCTTGTTACATCATCTGTATTCAAAATTGCCATGTTGAAGTCCTCGCAAAGATCATAAATCAAATTGGCCCTTCGATCATCAAAAGACTCACCCCATCCAATTCCATGAGAGTTGAAATCTCCCAAAATAAGATTAGGTTGCGGTAAAATTTCAACTATATTCACAAGATTTCTATAATTAAGCATAGTTCTTGGAGGAATATAAATAGAAGCAATGCATACATCTTTACCCTTGATACGTACCTGACACGCTAGAATTTCAATTCCTGAGCCTAAGGGAGGGGAATCCTGTAAAATGGGTAGCATTTTCTAATACCTATGAGAACTCCTCCATAGAAATCATCGCGGTCTAAACGGATAATATTAAAATCATGGATGTTTAACACATTGTCCGAACGAAGCCATGTTTCAGAAAGAGTAAACGCATCACAATTCAAAAAATGGAGCATTTGCTTGAAAGAATCAAGTTTAGGAAGAATACTTCTACAATTCCACTGCAAAATAGAGGATTTCCCTGACTCATCCAATAAATTAGACATCGAAATTAATGAACGAGAGGAGGGGCCACTTTGAAGTCATTTGTTTAGCTATGTGGCTGATAGAAGGAAGCCAAGCAAAAATGATACCTTTCATTGAATCTGATATTCCGAAAAAATCAAGAATCCATTGAAAAATTGATGAAAAGGAAATATCTCCTGAAAAAGATGAGGGATCAGGAACCGATTGAGAAGTAAATTGAAAATGGCTTGACAATTCAGGGAAATGAACGTCATAATTTGAAGATCTCCAACCAGGAGGGTTATTCTTGGGTAGAGCAGAATAATTTGAAGATTCTGGCTTGTTAGAGATCAATCCTCTTTTTTTTAGATGGCTTAGAGGAAGAAGCAATTTTCCTCTTCCTGACTCTTCCTGTGATTACTGGATCAAATTGAGAATCCGAATCATCATCCTCTGATAAAACAGAGAAAGGATTTTCTGAAGCCTCGGGTACCTGAGGTGAAGCTGCCTTGAGCATATCACCGAAGGATCGATTAGAACGATCCTTAAGTGATTGCTTGAGTTTCATCGAACGTAATTTGTATTTCGGACAATCCTTAATTGTATGAGGAACATCTTCACAAAAAATACATTTATCAACATCTTTGTTACAAGTTATTACAAGTGATGGTCGTCACCACATTTTGAGCATTTCGTTTTATTACAACAGTAGGTTTTAGTGTGACCTAACTGATTGCAATTTAAGCAAGTCATTATTTTAGGGGTGTATAACCGAACTGGAAGACGAAGTTTGTCGATAAGCACATAATTTGGAAGTGCTGTGCCTTCGAAGGAAATTCTAAAAGAGCCAGAAAGATAATACTTTTTTTCTGTATCCGCAGATTTCAAAGAGTTCAGAGATCTCACCTCCAAAACATTAATATGTGGAATATTAGCATTGTGGAAGATACCCTTAGCTTTTACAAAATCTTGAAGTTGAAGAGATTTTTCCGTAACTACACCATCGATTTCAACAATGTGAGCCGGAATATAAACTCTATATTCATTAGTGAACAAAGAGTTTTTCACTATCGCGTTAGCATCTTTGTAATTTGACAGCACAACACGAAGTTTATCTTTATTGACTTTCGTCATTTCTAAGACACCTGAGTAGTTAGACGTCAGGTCTTTGCAAATTTGAGATACTCTTAGAGGTTTCCCTTTGGGACGGAAGAATACCACCCAACGGTTTTTCGATGATGCCGGGGCGTTCTGGTATTGTCTAATACGTGGAAGTTGAGCAGAATTAGGCAGAGATTGTGTCGAAGAGCGGAGAACAGAGTCACTATTTGGTACAGACGAAGAGTTTGACTGCGATTGGTTTTGTTTTTTTCCTGGAGAAATCGTAAAACCATCTGGAGGAGGGTCTGAGACCCTCATTTCAGCATCGGAGGGTTCATTACCCTCCATTTTTCAAAAAAAAAGTCGTAAAAATGAGAGAAGATTTTTTAGAACACGCAAATATTAAATGATAAAATTAAAAAAATAAATAAATAAATAAATAAAATAAAATGAAATATGTGTATGTGTATGTATATGTATATGTATACGTATGCGTGAAAGAAAAATGAAACGAAAACTTATCTTAAATGTATCTAGATGAATGTTAGAGAACTTCTAATATCCTTGAAGCGGGTCCAATGGCAACTTCACACTCCAAAAACATTTGAAAAATAATTCCGATTTCAAGAAAAATCCTTTCTTCTCAGAATATCGTCCCGGCTTCTTTCGAAATACCGTCAAAAATAGTCTTGAATATTACTGAAAATCACAGAGAAAAAAGGAACGGAAAATACGTTTTTATTCGTGATGATGTGAAATGTACGTCACCTTATTCCCAAGGCTTGCTGCTGTATGACTGTGCTTCTGTACAATTTTGTGCCGCACTGAACCGCAATTAAAACAATCTGTAATGCTATATAATTTTCAATGGAACTGAACTGACAGATAATCGACATGTATCTATAACATGCCGAGGTGGTAGCGATATATACGATGCTCGTTATATCGCTATACAACTTAATCCGACAATAATGCATGAAATCGTATTTTTTGCACATACTTTCATTGATATTATATTTGATTGACTAGCAGACCCAGCGAACTTTGTTCCTTCTGAAATTGATTTTCTGTGAGAATAATTTCGAACATTCACGAACATTGTTTCTCAATATCAACATCATAGAAGTACAGTGCGCTGACGGCATTAGAAGATTGATCCTGACGACAATAAAATACCGTCAGAGCGAACAAACCTCGTACTGGATGTCATTAACCCTCTACCGCCCGAGTTTTTTATTTATCTAAAAAACCTACTCCACTTCTATCTCGAATTTCCGACTTTCAACATAAAATATTCGTAGCAGAAAGCTGCCAGCATAAAAACAATGTGTATGTGTGATAAATGAAAATATTCTAAAGACGTTCTAGTGAAAGTGAACATTGAAAATAATGTCTGAATAATTTGAAAAGAGAATTCGCGAAGCCCGTCTAAAGGCGGTCTTGGGCTGTAGAGGGTTAATGTCATTTTAACACTATCAAAGGTGATGACGATTAATACTCCCGTAAATTTATGGGGGACATTAAATTGAAGTCCATGATCTCCAGTCGGACGTTTATTCGCACTGAGAATGATTTTATAATCATCAGCAGGCATATCATCCAATTTCGTTCGGAATAACCGTACCAAAGTGTTGTGTTCGTGAAGTAGCTTTTGCAATTCTCCAGTGTGCTGATGTATCATAGCACAGTCAACCGCCGTTGCATGTTCCTTCTAAATTCATGCTCTACGAATTCGCGACATATGTTCTCGAAATATTCATTTGCGTTTTTAAGGGGATTTGCACGGTGAATCGCCAATCTTCGTGCATTGATGGGCTGCATTAACCAGTGTTCGATCCTCCGGCTGGTGGGATTCTGCGCTGCGAATGAAGCGAGATAGCCAAATCACCCACTTTATTCTGCAAGAAACCTTTTTTTTAGTTCCTATTTTATACTATTTTTTTATTTATCTGATTATTTACAATTTTAATTTATTTTTCCTATTTTCTCATTTTTTTGAATTTTCTATGGTTTTAAAAGATTTTTTGTATTTTTTCGAGTGTTTTTAAAAAATTTCTTAAATTCCTTAAAATTGAGAATTTTTTTCTAACATTTACATTTTTTTCTGTTTGTTATTATTTTTTGAATTTGTTTCAAATTTTCTCTTTTTTGTGTTTTTTTTCAATTTTTCATTTTTTTTGCATCTTCCTGTTATTTTTATTTTTTTGCTGATTTTTTAATTTTTTTTCTATTTTTCTGATGATTTCTGTATTTTTCTGCATTTTCTTTTTTTTTCAATTTTTGTGTTTTTCTCTAAATATTTTTGAATTTTCTGAATTTATTTTTTTTCTGATTATTCCATATTTCTTCTGATAATTTCTGAATCTCTCTGATTTTTTTTCTAGACTTTTCTGATCTTTTTTCAACTTTTCTGGACTTTCCTGAACTTTTCTATTTTTTTGTCTTCAAATTTTTTTCTGGGTTGTTTTTCAGATTTTTTTTCTGAATTTATTTAAACTTTCTTTTGAATTTGATGTTTTCTGTATTTCGATCATATATGATTCGATTATATACAATTTTCGATTCGATTATACACTGTTTGAAAAGATTTTTTTTATGTTTCAAATATGACTTATTTCAACAAAAAATGTAACCTGTCAAATTTAGGCGGATATTATATGTACAGGGGATGAGAATCGTAATATTTGAAGATTTTACTTGAATTTCACCCCGAATCGGTCATATAGATATTGCAGCGAAATTAGGAGGATAGAAGTTGCGTGTCAAAGAACAAATTGTAAAGCGTTAAGAGAGGTTTAATTTAACTGATAGAAACAATCAAGTTTAATATGATTTTTACGATAAAATACACAATAACACATTAAAAATGACTAACTTTTAAGTTTTTCACCTCCAAAATGTTATTTGAAATGACTGCGCTGAAAAAACCAAAAAATTATACATTAAAAACGAACTTTTTTTTTATATACAGGATTTGATTATATACAGTGAATAAAAATCCGAGACTGTATATAGTCGAGTCCGGCCTGTATATATATATTTATTGAATACTAATTTTTCATATTTTTCTGTTCTAAATTTTTGGTTTTTTTTCTTTCATCATAATTTTTCTGGTTTTTTTAAGAGACTTTTAATTTTTTCCTGAATTATGTTTTTTGTAGATTGTGGATTTCCTTGAATTAAAGAATTTTTCTGCAACCCTATAAAATTTTTCTGTTTGTTATTATTTTTTTCATATTTTCCTTTTTTATGTATCTCCTAAAATTTTCCCTTTTTATGCATTTTTATAATTTTTCTCAACTATTTTCACTTTCCTGTTTTTTTTAAATTCTTATTTCTTTTTCAATTCTTTGATAATTTTCTGATTATTTCTGGATTTTTCCGATTTTTTAAAATTTTTCTGTTTTTTTTTTAATTTTTGTGTTTTTTTAATATTTCCAAGTTTGCTAAATTTATCTATTTTTCTGATTTTTTTTCCATTTTTTCTGATAATTTCTGAATTTCTCTGATTTTGTTAATAATTTTTATCATTTTTTTTATGAATATGCCTAACTTTTTTGATTTTTTTTTAATTTTCTGAATTTTTCTGAATTTTCTTGTTTTTTTTGTGTCTTCATTTGTCTGAACTATTCTGATTTTTTTCTGAATTAGATAGATTCTTAGAATTCATTTATGTTTTCTGTATTTTCTGAATTCCGAATTTCAATATTTTTTTATATTCTTCATTTTTTTTTATTTCTTTTCATTATTCGTTCTGTATTTTTCTTAATTTATTCGATTTCTTCCATTTTTTTTATTCTTTGAAGTTTTCTCAAGTTTTTAAACTTTTTTTTCTTTTTTATGTATGTTTTCCGATTTTTTTCTAATATTTTTTTGATCTTTTTCTGATTATTCATGATTTTTTACCTGAATTCATCTGAATATATCTGATTATGTTTTAAATTTCTCTGAAGTTTTCCGAATGTTCGACTTTTTCAGGAATATTTCTGACTTTTTTAAACTTGTCCAAATTTATTTATATTTCATCTGAATTCTTCTGTTTTTTTTAATTTCTCTGAACTATTCGAATTTTTCAAAACTGTTTGGATTCTGACTGAATTTTTCTTTTTTTTCATTCTATTCTGCATTTTTCCGGTGTTTTCCAAATTTTCTGATTGTTTTTGTAAGTTATTTGAAGTTTTTCTGATTTTTTTTTGGTTTTCTTAATTTTCGATGATTTTTTTTTACTTTTTCCAATCACTTCTGAATGTTTTTGTAATTTACTACAAGTTTTTGAAATTTTCTGATATTTTTGAAATTTGACTCAATGAATTTGTCTGGATCTCTCTGTTTTTTTCTTTTCAAATTTTGTTCAATTTTTTCTGATATTTTCAGATTTTTTCAAGATTTTCTATTTATTTTACTGATTTTTTTAAAATTTTTCCTGAATTTGAATATTTTTTCTGATGAATATCTTAGATTATGAACTTTATAGTTTAAAGCCTATAGTTGGAATAACCAATCAACCAATTCATGAGGACGAAGATACAATCTATCGTGGCGTGAAGCATTTTTCTCTATAATCTGCCTAATGCTAAAGGCAGTAATAAATTATTGAAATTTGAATGAAAATTATTACTTGATATTGATATTATTTGAATACTTGAATACTCGTAATATTGACTCTTACTAAACTATTGTGCTGTGAATTTTATAATAACGGGTGTTCAATAAAATATATTCAGAATTTATTCAGTGGTATAGTAAAACTAAAAGAAAATATTCAGTACTTTTTACTAAAAACATAACGGTTGTTATGTTTCAGTGAAGTCAGTCAGTGAATGTTGACGAGGGGACCGTGCTCAGCCGTACGGCGCAACTTGGTAGAGATGCTTCCTCAAGAGCGCTGGACAGCACTGACATCCATCTACCGGTTGCAATTCCGGATCCTCGTGGTCAGTTGCTAGGTGTCCGTGGCCTGCCAATTATTCTTGTATACTAGACCACTGAGGGAGCCGAAAAAATCCTCGACCGGATGGCACTGGGACAAGTTAGTCGGGTTCCGTTCCTTGGGTACGTACGGTGTCTGTTTTTCCTCGAGGTACACCAACGTCTTCTTGGCGTAATGGGAAGACGCCTTGTCCGGCCAGAAGACGTACTTCCCATCAGAATGATGCTTCTCTAAGAATGGTACCAGAATCTTCTCCAGGCATTCCTCCTGGTACACCTTCTGGTTAATGGCAAGTCCGCTCGCCTTGTTAAGCCAGGGCTTTGAAATCCCTTTGTCGGATATTGCAATATACAGCATAACTTTCTTCTCAATCTTATGATTGGGTTTGTACTATAATCCGGAGGGTGTGGACGCCTTGTCGCTGGTATAGTACCGGTCATTGTCGGGAATGTGGGACTTTGACAGCAGTAAATAACTCTCGTCGTCCAGCACGAACGACGTCCCGCGATAATTCTTCATCACCCGGTCCTGAGATTTCACGGTCGCTATCTGCTCGTCCGTGTACTCTGGGCACCCAGTCTTCTTCCGACAGACGATGACCTCCTTCTTGAGGGTTCTGTGAATGTAGGAATGGGATCAGCAAAATTTTTGGCCAACGTCACGCAAACTCGTACCATGGTTGTTGTCGAACAGCTTTTTCAGAGAGTTCTTCTTCCTTCTCGTCATGATCTTCGTCGGACAGTCACTACCGCTCTTCCGCTCGACGTTCCGAGATGCCAGGATCCGATAAACAGCGCTCACCGGCACATTTTCTTCCCGAAAGTGGTCTACTGTAAACTTTTTTCCTTGACTTTCACGCGTTTCGGAGAACCGTACAACGCGCTCGCGGAGTGGTTGTTGTTTCAACGCCATCTTTGATCGAACTGACAGCACCCGAGCGAAACGAAACGAGCAACCCGTTTCTTGCAATTCTTTCGGTGAGAAAACAATTTATGCTTTTTACTTTTTCTACAGAAAGATATTGAAATCATTCTCATATTTTATTGAACACCCGTTAAAATGGGAGTGGGCACCCTAACGAAAAAATAAAAAAAACGGGTTTAATATTTTTGGACAAAGTGAGTTCACCTATTCGGCCAAAAGTAACATGCACTGTCAAGTAGTTCAATAAAAACGCGAGACAAGTTAGTGTACAGAAAACAAAAATAGTTTTAAATTGATTTTTACATTGTTCGCTATATCCCTCCGAGTGAAAATCAAACTCAGTTTAAAATAAAAAACATAGAAAAGCAATTTTTTTAATATCATATATTTTTTTCATCAGAACGAACTGAATTCGCGGTTTGCTATGTCATCATTTTAATAATCTTCGAGGAATGCGAATGCACGCAGCGTCACCGTCAACTATTCGCTTGGATTTATCTTGCCGACGTCGACTATACGGCTATACGATTTCCATTGGAAAATATTTTATTTAAGTTGCTTTTACGTTGGCTTTACGTTGACATTTTTGCGCTATTTCACTCAGTTTTTGGTCGCAATGTTAGAATGCGTGGAAATCATTTTGTGCAGTTAATAGTTTACTGCCAATCACAGGTTTGCTCAGCAGAAATACTCGTTGATTATTTAGTAGACATTTTCCAATCAATTATCGGCCATGTCTGAAGGCCAATCTAATATTGGCCATGTGCACAAAGCCGGATACCGTCACGAAACACAACATTCCAGGTCCCCACAGAAGACGCTCGAGTTAACTTGAGCAGCTTCCACGGTTTGAGCTTCGAAGATAAACATACTAACACACGAACGCAAAACACAAGGCGAACTTTCGATAAGAGGATCAGGTATCGACAAAGCGTGATGATAACGATAGTATCCGGTACTCGTACTTGAAGTGTGGCAACATTCTTATGCGGATATGTACAGGTATAGCGAGCAGTGGGTAATCTCCGGGTGCCCTCAACGATTCGTTTATTGGACAGGATTTCAAAGTTGAAAAAGTGTGCTTAAGTTCTTCAAACATAGATCTTTCGCACTCTATTCACAAAGGGAAAACATGACACTTAACACTAAGTGTGAGCGTGAAATTATTAACACAGTTTCTACTACTTTTAACCGACTCGAATCGAGCGTTCGATTCGATCTCAATCACTATCACATCGCGTCGGATTGCGCTGATCGAATCAATGCAAATTGCAAGAGATTGAATAAGCAAAATCAAACGCTCCCTGTGGGTACAGTTCAAAACGAAAATAGACCGTCGGAGCTTCTGAACGAGCTATCATTCGATTATTGAGTGAATGTTCTGCCTCATCGCAATGAAATACCCAACATCACGACCATTTCATTCATCCAATTTGTTATCAATAAACGAAATCATAATATCAACCCTTCCTTGGGCCCATCGGAGGCCCTGTAGTTAATATTCGAGGAATCCGCCAGAGTTTATATTTCCAGCACTCATTCAACCGATTCCGGTTGGAAACCACCGAGTGCCAACGCTCAGTTTTGCCGCTACCGAACGAACCAATGCTACTTGCTGCGGGCGAACAACTCCAGCCAGGAGTTTGGGGAACCGAAACGGCCATCACAATAAAGGGGCATCATCATCATCAGCCAGAGTACGGAACCAAGGAGCGGCAGGGGGTTGGGGGAAGATTTTCGATGGAAACTTTACCTGGAATAATCACAGAACAATTCGCCAACATTTGCCAACACCTGGGAAGCTGGTGATGCGGGAAGGATTCTAATTTTGAACCCGTTTTATGCTCTACATCTTTTGTTACCCGGGACGGGGGCTGTTACAAATTTTAGTATCAGGAATCAGGCATCCGCAAACCGGGCCGGGCTCCGTTTTCAGACGATTTCGGTGGCTACACTGAAAATGACAGATCTGGGTTCTCGTTGGAGAAAAGTATTTTGGTAGATACAGGAAGCCGTATCGTATTTCAGGAACGGAGTGATAGAGCTAGTTGCTAGTTTCCAGATGATTACCATTGTAGCTTCTTGAAGGTTACAGGCACATAACTTTGCTACCGTAACTTTTCCGTGTAGCACCTGTCTCATTCCTTTTTTTTTTTTTTTGGGAGCAGCACGAGAGCTATGAATACCGTTTGTTCGCCAGAATGAAATGATAATGAAATTTTTATTTTTATATCCCGCGGCTGACTTCCGGCCGAGATTGGGTCGTGGGAATTTACTCCTCCCAATTGCTAAAGAAACTGACTATAACCCTTCCCGGGGATAACTTTTCCTTTCTTCGCTTACGTTTCCGGATGACTGTGGGGGTGAATATCGGGGGGATTTTATTCGGTCGGGAATAAAGGGTGTGTCACATCAAATTGCATCACGGAAAAAACGCTGTAGAAATTCGCCCAGTAGACCGATCCTTTTGAAAATTTTAGACAGTAAAATAAAAACTATTAAACAACTTTTGGCATTTTCTTTTTATTCATACTTCGAGCCCAATCCCGTATGCTCGCACCTTCCTCTTTACCCCGTCCATAAGGTTCTGTACAACGTCAGGTTGTAGTTTTTTTTGAACAGAAATCCATTTTCTCTTGAAGTCCGCCTCCGATTTGACAACTTTTGGGTTCTTCCGGAGGGCCTGCTTCATAATCGCCCAATATTTCTCTATTGGGCGAAGCTCCGGCGCGTTGGGCGGGTTCATTTCCTTTGGCACGAAGGTGACCCCGTTGGCTTCGTACCACTCCAACACGTCCTTTGAATAGTGGCACGAAGCGAGATCCGGCCAGAAGATGGTCGGGCCCTCGTGCTGCTTCAATAGTGGTAGTAAGCGCTTCTGTAGGCACTCCTTAAGGTAAACCTGCCCGTTTACCGTGCCGGTCATCACGAAGGGGGCGCTCCGCTTTCCGCAAGAGCAGATCGCTTGCCACACCATGTACTTTTTGGCAAACTTGGATAGTTTCTGCTTGCGAATCTCCTCCGGAACGCTGAATTTGTCCTCTGCGGAGAAGAACAACAGGCCCGGCAGCTGACGAAAGTCCGCTTTGACGTAGGTTTCGTCGTCCATTGCCAGACAATGCGGCTTCGTCAGCATTTCGGTGTACAGCTTCCGGGCTCGCGTCTTCCCCACCATGTTTTGCCTTTCGTCGCGGTTAGGAGCCTTCTGGACCTTGTATGAACGCAGGCCCTCCCGCTGCTTGGTCCGCTGGACGAATGAACTTGACAAATTCAGCTTATTGGCGACATTCCGGGCCGAACTTCTCGGATCACGTCTAAACTGCTTAACTACGCACTTGTGATCTTTTTCACTGACGGAGCATCCATTTTTGCCGTTCTTCATCTTCCGGTCGATGGTTAGGTTCTCGAAGTATCGTTTTAATACTCTGCCGTGGATTGGACGATTCCCAGCATCTTACCGATGTCCCGATGTGACAACTCCGGATTCTCGAAATGAGTGCACAGGATTAATTCACGACGCTCTTTTTCGTTCGACGACATTTTTCCCAATTTACGAAAAATTGACAGTGAAGCATGACCAACGTGATCTATACACTCTCATCTGATTATAAGCGAAAGCTGAAGATATAATTCCTAAAAATAAAATTTCTACAGCGTTTTTTCCGTGATGCAATTTGATGTGACACACCCTTTAGTGCCCGGAGAGAGTGAGAGTTGAGACCGGATACAGCGGTTATCAGGCTAGAATGATGCTATCATTAACGGTGTCGATGATTATATCATAGGACAGTGGTTTTCAAACTATTTTGGGGAATGGACCGCTTTTCCAGAATTAAGTGATACCTCAGACCTATATAGTAATTTTTTTACACAAAAATGTATTTCTAGTTTTTGTCTTATTCATACAAAATTCTTACTAATTTAAAGACTTTGCAGTAGGTGAACCTGTTATAAGGCGGTAACAACTATATTGCCACTCACAGAAAGTATTGTTTTTACCGCACTTGGAATATTATTTCAATATTTTGCTTAACCAAAGACTTCTAAAAGAATCTGGCAATACTCCTTTTTTAGGGTTGCTGAAAATGTACGATATTAATTTGGGAGTCATTTTGACGTGGGACTACGTCTAGCCGGAGTATATGGGGGTGAAATGGAAACCTAAGCAAAGAACATGCAGGAAAAAATGAAAGATTTCGAATGCTTATAACTCGAACATTTCTCAATAGATCGGAAAGATGTTTGCACCAATTGATAGGAAATATTTCTACGCGTCTATTACAATTAATAAAATGCTCTTTTTCATGAGATAAACAATTGAATAATTGTAAAATGTCAAGCGTTATCTAAACGCCCTAACTGCCAAGTTTTGATTGGCCCGATTTACAGTTTCTCCAACACAGACTTCAAAATCGATGTTCCTGTGGGAATCCTCTTTGCAAATATACATGAAAGTTGGGGGTATTTTTGTTCCAACCGAGCTGTGTTTCCCTAATACGGATTTCAAAATCAATGTGCCTAGGGGAATCCGCTTTGCAAATACATGTAAGTCGGAGTATTTTTGTACTCGCTTGGCTTTGTGCAAACCGGAATATGTTTCCCTAAAACGTTCTTTCAAACTGAGAAGCCTGGGAAAATCATCATTTTAGATACTAGAGGTGAATGAACTTTCACGGTTCGAGAACTACGTAAACCTGAGATGTGCAATAATTTCAGTGGGGAAATGTAAAATACAATGATCGATTGATAATTTTTACGTTCACATATTTTGGTAGTCCTAGGCATCATATCAAACGTAAAAGGATGGTCATCAAATTTACTCGTAACGTAGAACATAATCTATTACAATGCATGAATTGATCTTACATGGCAACCAGAGATGCCAACCTTCCTGATTTTTCAGGATTTCCCAGATTTTTTGGCACGCTCCCTGATATCCTGACAAACACTCAATTTTCCCTGATTTCTATAAAATGAACCTGATTTTCCCTGAATTTTTACTTTTTCCTTTTTGCATTTTTTACTTTTTACTTTTTGCTCAGAAAAAAAATCCATATAAATATACTGGGTTTTTCTGGTTGTGTATGAGAACTGTCATAATAGTCTACATTTGAAACTTTCCGGTCCGCGCTTATATAATGCTTACTCTTCCTTTCGATTATACTTTATCTGTTCGCATTTTCGACATTTTTTGAATTTTGAAGTTAACGTGAAAGAAATATAATCTATAAGAATCTTATGCCCGAAGGTTCTCGGAATTCAATCTCAATAAAACGAAGAAACTACCTGAAAGATTCCAGAACTTCCTGCATTGATTGCAAAACCACACTGTGCATATAAAATTCAAAAAATAATACTTTTGTTTTCTCTAAAATGGGTACGAACTTTCCGAACAACCCAATATGAGCTATCCTGATTTTTTGACGTAGAACTACGTCTTTCAGGAAGGGTGCCAAATCAGAAAACAGGTCACATTTTTATGAAATAAAGTTAACGTTAATAACTATATTTACCGCGAACGGCTTTTGGCGATTTACGTACTAAACGAATCAGAAATTTCCTAAGATTTATTTGATATACTATACATTACAATCACATGGCGTGTAAATGGTTAAAATTCATGAAAACTTTAAGCGTTTCCATTTTTCCATACATTTGTTCTGTCCATTTGTGTGCTTTCCCGAACAGAGCTGGCAACTTATCGTCGAGCAACGAAGGAAGAAATAAGGAAAATAAGAAGAACGAAGGGGAATGTTTACCTAGAGTATAAATAGTGGATCCCGCTGAGGCAAGCTTTCATTCTTCGTGAGGACACCGACTGAACAAAATTGTTGCTGGGCGAGCTGGACGGTGAGGGATCGAATGCCTTTCTCAAGGCAATGAGGGTGGAAGTGTAATACGAGGAAAAAGTAAAGTTTTCCAAGGGCCTTTTTGAAGATTAGAGACGAATGAACTGAAGAAGTTTAAAGTCTCACATGTCTTAGTCTCGGATTGAGTTGTGGACGCGACCAAATTACTGACTCGCTGATGTCTCTAGCATTTCAATCATTGCATCAAACTGACGCCATTGCATTCTGAGCTACACAATTGTGTGGGGAATCATCAAGCTAGGTTATCGTCAGCTCACCAAGAAAATTATTATTCTGGAATTGTATGTGATTTGGTTTTGCTTGCCAGAAGCAAAACATTCTCTACTAAGGATGATAACTGTTATCTCGAGCATGTATTTTTCTGCGAGGACAAGAATGAATCATCGAACAATAATCGTCAAATGATTCCACAAGAAAAAAATATTTCAGGGCGACCAAACTGGTAGAATGGTTATTTCTAAAGTTTCGTAGCATTATAAAATAACATTCGCAGTTATAAACAAGCGACTTGAATTAAACTACGGCGTAGTTCTACGCCAACAATGCGGTCGTGTTTTGGACACAGCCTCCTTTAACTTTTTTTTCATTCTCCCTGATTTTTCGAAAAAATAGTTGGCAACCCTGATGGCAACTGTTCAAACTTTTCACTTACGAAGCAAATATGTTGAATTCAATTGAATTCGAAAATTGTTTCGTCCAATCGATAATTTATTCAATACAATACAAATGCTTATTAAGACATTAAGACGGTAGTCCCACGTCAACCTTGCGGTTATATCATAGATATAACCCACCCTTTTTTTTTGATAAGTTTTTCACTGTAAGCTATTTAGGATCTACTGTGCAAGTTCATGCAGTTTCTTCAATAAAAAAATGGTGTATTTGATGAAAAATTCATTTTTTTGACGTGGGACTACGTCTAACCGGAGTATATGGGGAGTAAAATGAAAACCTAAACACAGAACATGCAGGAAAAAATGAAAGATTCCGAATGCTTATAACTCGAACATTTCTTACTGGATCGGGAAGATGTTTGCATCAATTGATAGGAAATGTTTCTACGCTTCTATCGCAATTAATAAAATGTTATTTTTCATTAGATGAACAATTGAATAACTGTAAAATGTTAAGCGTTATCTAAACGCTCTAACTGCCTCATTTTGGTTGGCCCGATCTACGGTTTCCCTAACACAGCCACAAAACCAAGCAGCCTTGGGGAAATCGGCATTGCAAATACATGAAAGTATGGGGACTTGTGCTCCCTAACACAGACTTCAAAACCAAGCAGCGTTGGAGAGATCGGCATTGCAATTACATGAAAGTCGGGGGTATTTTTGTTCCGGCTGAAATGTGTTTCCCTAACAAAGACTTCAAATCCATGGAGCGTGGGGAAATCGACATTGCAAATACATGAAAGTCGGGGGTATTTTTGTTCCGACTGAAATGTGCTTCCCCAACACAGACTTTAGAACTAAGGTGTCTGAGGAAATCAACATTGCAAATTCATGTAAGTCGGGGGATTTTTGTTCCGACTGAAATGTGTTTGCCTAACACAGATTTCAAAACCAAGATGTCTGGGGAATCGGCAAATATATGCAAACTGTGGGTACTTTTGTACTCGCTTGCCTTTGTGCAAACTAGAATATGTTTCCTTAACACGGTCTTCCGGATGTACTTCTGCAAACTTCAGAAGGAAACGTAAAATGAAATAATCGTTTAGTAATTCTTCCGTTCACATATTTTGTCCTAGGCATCATACCAAACGTAAAAGGACTGTCATTAAATTTACTTGTAACGAAGAACATAATCTATCACAATGGATGAATTGACCTTACATGGAATTATACAGTCTTTTTACTCATAAAGTAAATATATTGAATTCAATTGAATTCGAGAATTGTTTCATTCAATAAAAAATTCAATCAATACAAACAAATGATTGGTACGATAAGGTAGTCCCACGTGAACCTTGCAGTTATATCATAGATATAACCCACCCATTTTTTCTTTGTAAGTTTATATAAAAAAAAATCGCTATACTACAGATATTGTTTTAATTTTTGTACTATCAAAGGCACAATAGAATGAGCTTACAAGGTAGCGGCAAGCAGTGTTTTGGGGGTTAACAGGCAGTGGCAACTATATTGCCACCAATTTATGCCTAGTTTCCACGGCCTTATAAAGGGTTGCCAAGTGTATGGAACAGAAATCTGGATGTTGGATAATCAAAAGTCTGGATTTGTTTGGGATTTTCACGAGAATGGTAATGATTGATGTGTAAAACATGGTTCGATGCATTATACTTAAACTTGATGGTTGCAGACATGTGCACAAAACAACTCTCTTTTTCTGCTGAATATTTTTTTGGGATAGATTTTACTAATTGTAGGAATTCTATTTCACCACCATGACATGACTACATTGGTTCGTTCATCCGGAGAATAGTCTGAAAAATTTGCATTGCGCAGCTCTCTGAATTCCTCATCAACTGCCTGAATCATTTCTCTGAGAACCAGATTGGGAAAATTTTCAGTAAGCTATAGAATAGTTTGATGTTTTCTTCTGATGACATTGGACGTGTGCAGCATGGTCAAATTTATCATAACCGGGTCGTTGAAGTTGAAGTTAATGCATTACATTAGCCTTAAATTCGTTGAGCCGATCAACAGACAACTTTCCATCGTTTACGTACTTGTATTCCATAGAAGAGTTTACGTGAGTAGTTCAGCCGTTGTCCCAACCTACACATGTTCCAAGCTCTTGAAATTTTGTTGATCAAACGCAACTTTATTCAGATCTTTTAGCATTTGCATGAACTCATTTGTGAAAAAAAAATCCAATACCATGCGGAAAAGACGTGAAATGCTCGAATGAAGAATCGGTAAAACTCTCACTTTGAAATAGCTTGTTCATGTTGGTAATCACTTTGAGTATGTATGACATAAATGTCAAACAAATATTAGTCTACAGCCAAAATTGATTTTTAGCTCATGTTTTGCCATCCCGATTTATTACATTAAATGAGCGTAAAAATAACAGAAAATGTCATGACTCTCAAATACTGGTAAACATTTGTATAACATATATGGTACTGCAATATAAGATTAATACGAGCGAGCGAAACAAGAAACACGTTTCAAATAAACACGCATTACTTTGCCACATATGTACACGGCCCGGACCGAGATGGATATAGATCTCCTTTATGCTGGAAAGTATTTTCTAAGAGCAAAATTAGTGTTTTCTGAGAGTAAAATTAGAAAACTCTTTCCAACTTCAATTTGTAATGAGATGTAATATTATCACGCTTCTGCGCAACAGCATCATTAGCTATGTGGATAGCGTGGTCGTGTAAAACAGTCTTGCATTCCAGCCGGCCTTGGTTCGATCCCCGTTGACGTCGTTTGGACTTTTTTTTTGGGTGCAATCCCGAAAAAGTTGAATAAATAAAAAAGAAAGAGATGTCTGCTTCCACGCATACAAACGTTTTAAAGCGTTGGGGGACAGATGACATTATTTGCTCATTTAACGCTAAAGGGCATGAAAAGGCATGGTTTCTGCCGAAAATTAAATGCTTTCTAGCAACGTTAGTTTGGGTGTACCACTTTGCGTTTTTAAAAATGATTGATATGTTCCACAAATCCAAAGTAGATTCAGAGTGGTTCATATCTTGTCAAGCGCTTTTTGTACCATCTAGTCGCGCATGGATACAGCAATTTCAAGGGTTTTAATTCAAGAATTCCCTGAATCTCATTGCACTTACTAGTCCGCAAGGGACTGCAGCTAACACATCTTACAGTCCAATAGCTGGTCCAGGCCACTAAGGTTGCTCATACACTGTTTGACCGAAGCCAAATATTTGACTCTTTTTGACAGACAAAATTTCATCAACGTGTACTGATTAAATATACTCGACACAAAACACGACAAGTAAATATTCAGTTACTGGATACCTAAAATATGTTTTGGTCCGTTCTTCGAATATGTCGATACATTGTTAGTTTACCTTAAATATTTCAATTGAGTTTTTCCCATGTTCGACGTTTGACATTGTCTGCCACTGTTGATAATTGAAGAGTGGCAAACAAAATAGTGTTTGTACAAATTCTAAACCAAACTTTATCTGTCAAAAAGTGTCAATTTTTTGACCTCCGGACAAACAGTATACGGCTACCTTAAGGCTAGTGAGTATTTCTTCGACAGATCCGTCGATTCAATCAAATCTGAACGCAATCAAACTGAACGGATTCTATACAGAAAAAAACAAATCTGAATATTTTTTTTCGTAAATTTGAGTTCAAATCCTTCATATTATCTCAATTTGAAATCTCATCTCCTATTGACAAACGCGATTTTGGTATTTTTGGCTTTTGGTAATTTTGTACAAACAATATTCAAAAAATTCAATGATGTCCACCTATAGTACAACGCCTTGAGCATAATACATTATTGAAATACTGCAAATCACACTTGCTAGAATTACAAAATGACAACCACTCTATTGTAGAAGAGCAAGTGTGTAAATTCAATGGGCTAGCGTTGCTGGAATCGTGGTAGGCGACTTCCCAGTGACGCAAGAAATTGTGATTCGAAAAAGAAACTATAATCTGGAATTCATCGTTGACACACACGAACGACTGCTATTCCCACGACACACACAGCAATAACGACGTGAGGAAGAATACATTACCTTGCGAGACGCTATCATAAGCAAAGCCGACACAGTCTTTTCTATTGCCAGGTCAAAACACAATGCATTGTGATGACATTACAGCGCGTGTGTTCAAACAAGTATAACATTGAGCACCGTGTTCCTCTTCTGAGAAGCATCAATGGTAATGGATATTCGGGTGGAGCAAATACGCTTTTAAAACAAAAATATTGGATTAAAATTTGCTCTACATATCAAGTTTGTGTTCTATGTAAAAAAAGTAACACATTAACTTCAAGTGAGGAAAAATCTTTAACGAAAAATTTGTGTTTGATGATGATTTGGTGGAAATGGTTAAATGGAGATCTATGGAAATTTATGGAAAAAAAAGTTTAGTTAGAATGCAAAAGTCGATGCGTGAAATAAGCTCAAGTTTTAAACCTATGGGATTCCGGAATAAGAATGACTGTTCGATACTGTTACCACAAGCGTGGTTCATGGCCCATGCGGTGATCTGAAAGTTTTATCGCCTTGCAAGACAGATGGAAAATGTACAAAGCGTTTCAAAATTAGAATGACGATTTTCCACCTGCTATTTTCTCTTTAAATGCAACTTTTAAGAGATCAAAGATGACAATTACGTCAATGAAGTACATTGAATCAACAAACATCATTCAAACTTCCGTCCAAATTGTTTCATTCGTTCTTTTTTATCAATCATATTCGATTAATTAATTAAATAATTTAATTAATTAGATTGTTAAAACATTCAAACACACTTGTAATACATTATTTATATTTTATTTAACACCCAAAACCATTGACTAGAATTAATTTATATGGCAGGACAACGTTTGCCGGGTCATCTAGTTATGTAAGTAATAATTAGGTTAGATGACGAATTTGTAAATATGTGAATACAAATTACTCACAAATAATGAAGTAGGCAATAAATTTTAGAAAATATATATAAAAATGCAGTCTAATGATAATTTAATCGGTGTTATGAGAAGAACCTGTTGACTTTGTTTCTATCTCTTCTAATCCAATCTCTTGAACTAAGATAGTAAATGAGCGTATTCAAGTTCCAACAAATTTTAGAACGCAAATGCCAAACTCACTTGCTAAATTTTTCATTTCATACGATCTTATGCACGCTAATCTATTTGTTGAGTTTTTGAAAAGTACAACCACAATACTTTCTACTAGAAATCAAGTTGGATCACGTAACACAACTTATACTGTATCTTGAAAGTTTTAAACAAGAACTTGTGCCGATTAATGGGCTTCATTTTTTTAGACCTCGTCGACCCCCAAAATCAATTTTTGTTCTTGTCGACCCCTGAGAAACTAATATCGACCCCAAGTGGTCGATATGGACCACTTTGAGAACCCCTGTCATAGGATTTTACAAATACATCTCGATTATATTTCAGTTCATCTTTTGAATGGCGTGTCTGCTGGACGAAAAAAAATAATATAGCAGCAGTGTATTCATTTCTTCCATAACTGTATTATTTTGATGTTCAGTGAAAATTTCACAAATTCAATTAGATTTATTCCACCAGCAAACGGTCAATCCTATGAGGTTGACAAGTAAGTCGAATATAAATCCGCCTCATCAAACTTGATACGGCCAGAAATACCAGAAAATGTTGAAGGAAAAAGGAAAACTTGAAAAAAATATTTCCCATATGTTCTGCAGTGACATCGTAGTAGGCGTTGTCAGTCTAATTGAAATTTGTAAACGGCATTGAACCTTCGTATTCCGTTTGTGTGAAGTGAAAATTTAAATTAATTTAAAGTGAAATAACATCAATTTCGGTCACGCAAACATCGATTGGAATAACAATGCTTATCATGATGTAATTTCAAAATAGGTAAATGATCTTGGTTTGTCCGATTTAGGGTGTTTTTACGCAACTAGTAAATGCAAATCGATTTTTCTTCATGGAAATCACATAATAGAACAATGGTTTCCACATATTGGCCCACCTTAGGATATACTTCTAAAGGTGGCCTTACACTGTTTGCACGGAGGTCAAATATTTGATATTTTTTGACAGATAAGGTTTGATTTGATATTTGTATAAACACTATTTTGTTTGCCACTCTTCAATTTTCAACGGTGGTAAACAATTTCAAACACCGAACATGGGAAAAATCCGCTGGAATATTCAAGGTAACCTAACCATGTACCGACAGGTTCGAAAAACAAACTGAAAAAATATTTTAGACATCCAATAATTGAATATTTGCTTGTCGTGTTTTGTGTAGAATATATTTGATCAGTACACGTTGACCAAATTTTATCTGTCAAAAAGTGTCAAATATTTGGCTTCGGTCAAACAGTGTATGAGCACCCTAAGCGCCTCGCGCTCACGAACGATTGCGGTTGAGGTGAGAAACTAACTGTTCAACATCTAGCGAGGATCGTTCAACATTTGGTTGAATGGATGGATATGTGTTCAACATTTGGGTGCCATAACACCATTGAAAAAATATGTTTTCTTGAACAATGCAAATGGTCTAGTATGATAAATATGACAAAAAATGGCACTTAATGGTTGCTATAGCGTGATGCTGGGGAGGGGAGTGTGTTATTACGAAAAAAATCAAGAATATATGAACATACCAAGCTTGAGTGTTTAACATTTGGCGAGTTACACTAGATGTTGATTTTATGCTCCATTCATGTTGTGTTAAGAAAAATAAAAGTTTTTTTTAACACTAAACTATATAAATCGAGTCATTGTTCACTAAGGGTCATGAAGGGTCACTTGACCCGCTGTGGTAGGAATATGTATACATAGAAGTACTGTAGAATAATAATTGAGAATACTCGTCAGCATATCTGGATTATACACATGATATCAACCGGATCAATTTATACTACGAATGGCTTGGAAAAGGGAGGCACAATCGTGATGATAATGGTCACTGTGAGGGATGCACGAGAGATCTCGGAATGAAGAATAAATAACACACGCTAATTATTCCACAAAGTACCAATAACTGCTAATTATTAGATTAATCGATACATCAATTGGCGATCTAACGCAAAACGTAAACGATCGGTGAGACATCTGGATTTTGATTTTGAACTAAGAAAATGATGCTAATGTAACCTAAAACTCAAAAACAAATCACGTATATTTTACTTTCGGGCTTTCCAAGGTAGTTGTCACATGCCGGAATCGTGCATTTTTCTACTTGTGTTTGATTGTGCTCTCGAATTTCCTTCTTTAATTCAACCATTGTCAACATTTTTATAGTTTTCACTACTGAAAGAGGTAAATAAATAACATGTTATATATAAAATTGCGCAGAATTAAATTTCTTACAAACTCATCGCAATCAAATAATCTTTTATGATTATAGCATTGTAATTCATGGAAAGAACTACAAACCTTCCATAAGCTCACATGGCAAAATTTAAAACCATCATCACTTTCACCGCAGCGCCGCCTAGGTGTAGATTTGTACGTTAGATCGCCAATTGCACCCTGTCTCTAGCGCGTTTTTTTTCTCTTCTGCCCGTTTTCTCTCCATCTCTACACTACTCTATCCGCGTTGACGGCATTGAGCTTCGTATTACGAAATGGGGGAGCAGGCATGACAATATGGGTTTGCAAAAGACATAAACGTGCTTTTAAAATAAAAATTATGAATGAAAATTATTTTTACCAAACCAAATTAGTACTCTAGGTAAACTAAAATCACTTTTGCTTGCAAGTAGTAAAAAAATATCATACACAAATTGTGTTTAAAGATAATTTTGTATTATAATGGCAAGTTTTGGTGAGAATATCTGAAAATTGATAGAAAATAGTTTAAATTGGGGTCAGAACAGCGTACTTATAGAAGGCAAATAACGCAAAGAAAAAAATTTCATTCAAATTTTAGCAATTTAAAACTGCCTTAGGGTCGACTAATCTGATAGAGAATAGTTGACCTCATACAAACTAATATCGTATCCAGATGTCGACACCATTCCGCCGTCAACGCGAATCTCTATCTATTCTTCTCCCAACTCTCGTAGTTGAGGGCAAGTCGCCTCTATATATACCAGGTGAAACAATCATATGAAATGCACTTTCAGCCATATTGGAATTGCTGTCGGTATTGTTTACAAGCAGCTGCCGGCGGCTCTCTACAAACTGCCACGACGCTTATTCGAACGATGGCTACTATGTTCGACTTCCGAGAATCTATGTGAAAAAGAAGAGATGATTTTGTAGAATTTCATTCTCATCCAGTTCATCCACTACTCTCGCATGTGAAAATGCAAAAATGGCGTATCCTTGCAATAACAAAACAAACAACCCCCGCTCCACAAACCGCAATCCCCTTCTTATTGAAGTGATGATGTTGCTTCACCTGTTATACATTTATACAAGCGCCTTGGTTGAGGAATGTGGCATTTGATGTACAAGGGACAGGGAACTTACTATTGAAGGGACAGGACAATAGTTTTTGGTAATCTAGGGGTGATACATATCAGCAATTCCAAATGAAATCGTCCTAAAAATGAAGATTTTAAAAACTTGTATTTTTGATTCCAATGAAAGTGTGTATTCCGTTTGGGTTGGAGGAAATATGAGTTTTTCACAGCAATTGGGAATTTTTTGATTCAAGCGTAACTTTTGAAAAGGGCGTATCGATTTTAGTAAGAGAAATCTTTGATTATTTATATCTCAAATACTATGAGTCGTACCGAAATAGTGTCTTAGAAAGAGTTATAGAGTATTGATGGTTGAATATGAAAAAAATGTACATTGAGAAAAAAAAATTGTGTTTTTTTATTTATTTGCAATATACAAAATACATATTTTTTAATTTTTTTTAATTTTTTTCATACATATAAGTCATGCATATAAGTCATGCAGAAAATTTAAAAAATGGGCCCAAGATAGTAAAACTATTTTTGACGAACTTTGTGGAACATCGAATTTTTAGGAATTTTCGAAACTTCGAATTTTTGTATGTTAACAATCATTTTTAGCCACAAATTATGAATCCTGATGTGATTTAAAACAAAAAAGGTTATTATCAATCTCCTTCTAAATGTAGCCATTCTCGAAATATTTAAAAAAATATTTCTAATTTATTGTCTTTTTATAGTAAATAATCCCTTTTAATATGTTTGTCGTGTTATACCGTCATGTTCATGAAATTTTATGAATTTACTTATAATTTCCAACAACTTTTCCAAATACATCATCATGGTTCATTTTTTGACTCAAATGTAACTTTTGAAAAGGGCGCTTCGATTTCAGTAAGAGAAATCTTTGATAATTTATATCTTTGATAAAAATATGAGTCGTACCGAAATAGTGTGTTAGAAAGAGTTATAGAGTATTGTTGGCTTAATTTGAAAGAAATATATACTGAGCAGAAAAAATAGTATTTTTTTTTATTTACAAAATAAAATTTGAATTTGCGATATCAAAAAATATGTATTTTTTTCAATTTTTTTCAATTTTTTCATATAAAATAGAAATCATGTAGAAAATTTAAAAAATGGGCCCAAGATGGTAAAACTATTTTCACGAACTTTGTGGAACGTCGATTTTTTAGGAATTTTCGAAACTTCGAGTTTTTGAATGTTAACAGTCATTTTTAATCACAAATTATGAATCCTGATGTTACTTAAAACAAAAAAGGTTATTATCAATCTCCTTCTAAATGTAGCCATTCTCGAGTTATGTAAAAAAATATTTGTAATTTATTGTCTTTCTAATAGTAAATAGGCCCTTTAAATATGTTTGTCGTGTTATACCATCATGTTCCAACCACTTTTCCAAATACATCGTTATGGTGAAGACATATGTTTAGGACTTACGTTACTAAACATTCGAAGACATGTGGGTTAATACAAAACGTAGCGAAACTAAAAAATCTTTTTTATCATAATACAAACTTCAATCAATCAAAAAAATTGTTGAAAATTATAAGAAAATTCATAAAATTTCATAAACATGACGGTATAACACGACAAACATATTCAAAGAGATTATCTATCTATCTATCTATTTATATATATAAAAATGGAGTGATGTCTGTCTGTCTGTCTGATTCTTATAGACTCGGAAACTACTGAACCGATCGACATGAAAATTGGTATGTAGGAGTTTTTGGGGCCGGGAAAGGTTTTCGTGATATTTTGAGACCCCTCCCCCCTCTCTAAGGGGGGGCTGCCATACAAATGAAACACAAATTTCTGCATTACTCGGAAATTAACCAAGCAAACGAAACCAAAGTTGGCATGTGAAAGTTTTAGGGTTCAATAAATGTTTCTATGATGGTTAGACAGTCCTTCCCCCACTCAAAGGGGGGGGGGCTGCCATACAAATGAAACACAAATTTCTGCATTACTCGAGAATTAATCAAGCAAATGAAACCAAATTTGGCATGTGGAGGTTTTAGGATGCAATAAATGTTTCTATGGTGATAAGATACTCCTTCCCCCTCTCTTAGAGGGGGCTGCCGTACAAATGAAACACAATTTTTTGCATTACTCGGAAATTAATCAATCAAACGAAACCAAAGTTGGCATGTGAAAGTTTTAGGGTGCAATAAATGTTTCTATGATGGTTAGACAGTCCTTCCCCCACTCAAAGGGGGGGCTGCCATACAAATACAACACAAATTTCTGCATTACTCGAGAATTAATCAAGTAAATGGGCGGGACGAAGTTTGCCGGGTTAGCTAGTTTACTATAAAAAAGATTATAAATTAGAATTTTTTTTCTAAATATCTCGAGAATGGTTGTATTTAAAAAGAGATTGATAATAACCTTTTTTGTTTTAAATCACACCAGAATTCATAATTTGTGGCTTAGAATGATTGCTAACATACAAAAATTCGAAGTTTTCGAAAATTCCTAAAAATTCGATGTTCCACAAATTTCGTGAAAAATAGTTTTACAATCTTGGGCCCATTTTTTAAATTTTCTACATGATTTCTATTTTATATGAAAATATTGAAAAAAATTGAAAAAAATACATATTTTTTGATATCGCAAATTAAAAATTTATTTTGTAAATAGATAAAGAGTACTAATTATTCTTCTCAGTGTATATTTTTTTCAAATCAAGCCAACAATACTCTATAACTCTTTCTAACACACTATTTCGGTACGACTCATATTTTTATCAAAGATATAAATTATCAAAGATTTCTCTTACTCAAATCGAAGCGCCCTTTTCAAAAGTTACATTTGAGTCAAAAAATGAACCATGATGATGTATTTGGAAAAGTTGTTGGAAATTATAAGTAAATTCATAAAATTTCATGAACATGACGGTATAACACGACAAACATATTAAAAGGGATTATTTACTACAAAAAAGACAATAAATTAGAAATATTTTTTTAAATATTTCGAGAATGGCTACATTTAGAAGGAGATTGATAATAACCTTTTTTGTTTTAAATCACATCAGAATTCATAATTTGTGGCTTAGAATGATTGCTAACATACAAAAATTCGAAGAAAAATTCCTAAAAATTCGATGTTCCACAAATTTCGTGAAAAATAGTTTTACAATCTTGGGCCCATTTTTTAAATTTTCTACATGATTTCTATTTTATATGAAAATATTGAAAAAAATTGAAAAAAATATATATTTTTTGATATCGCAAATTAAAAATTTATTTTGTAAATAGATAAAGAGTACTAATTATTCTTCTCAGTGTATATTTTTTTCAAATCAAGCCAACAATACTCTATAACTCTTTCTAACACACTATTTCAGTACGACTCATATTTTTTGAGATATGAATTATCAAAGATTTCTCTTACTCAAATCGAAGCGCCCTTTTCAAAAGTTACACTTGAGTCAAAAAATGAACCATGATGATTGATTTGGAAAAGTTGTTGGAAATCATAAGCAAATTAATAAAATTTCATGAACATGACGGTATAACACGACAAACATATTAAAAGGGATTATTTACTACAAAAAAGACAATAAATTAGAAATATTTTTTTAAATATTTCGAGAATGGCTACATTTAGAAGGAGATTGATAATAACCTTTTTTGTTTTAAATCACATCAGGATTCATAATTTGTGGCTAAAAATAATTGTTAACATACAAAAATTCGAAGTTTCGAAAATTCCTAAAAATTCGATGTTCCACACAATTCGTCAAAAAAAAGTTTAACCATCTTGGGCCCATTTTTTAAATTTTCTGCATGACTTATATTTTGTATGAAAAAATAAAAAAAAATTAAAAATATGTATTTTGGATAATGCAAATTGAATTTTTATTTCGTAAATAAAAAAAAGAATACTATTTTTTTTTCTCAGTGTACATTTTTTTCATATTCATCCATCAAAACTCTATAACTCTTTCTAAGACACTATTTCGGTACGACTAATAGTTTTTGAGATATAAATTATCAAAGATTTCTCTTACTCAAATCGATACGCCCTTTTCAAAAGTTACGATTGAGTCGAAAAATTCCCAATTGCTGTGGAATTTCCTCTAACCCAAACGGAATACACACTTTGATTCGAATCAAAAATACTCAAGTTCTGTCATTTGTCGATTTCATTTGGAATTACTCATATATCAAGACCCTACAGTCACGATACCAAAACCCTAGGTCTCTTTCTGGTAATCAAAATTCAACAAAGCAAACATAAAACATAGTTAGATGTTTCTGGCATTACCATTTAACTAAATTTTAAAACCGAATCAGGAGAGTATCAGTGAGAAGAAAACCAAGTAGTGAAGATCCTGTGTGGTAAAACGTAGGCTTTTCAAGATATTTGTACACTTTCGGCACCCCGGGGTGCTGAAAGTCAAGGGAGTTTCTTTCTGAACAACGACTACATTGGTCAAGATTCGGAATATAACTAAACTTTATTTTAATAAAAATGAATGTTGTAGCTTGTTTTGTCAGCACAAGCTTCTTGATTATTTTCGCAGTACTTCGCTGCGTTTGCACAAAATGTGCCCTCCGGCGTTGGTGCATGCGGCATCAGATCACGCTGCTGTTGGTCGAGCGCGCCCCACGCTGAGCCGCTTCCAATTGCTGAAGTCGTTTGGCGTTCCTACGCCAGTGGAAAATTATGATGGCGATAACGATCGCCACGATGAATGCGCCATCCAACGAATACGATGCCACATCGTGCATCGATATGGTGTTTTCCACCTTATCGCTTCCAAACATTGTTGATTGAAGGTTTAACGTTACTTGATCCAGGACTCCGGGGATCATTACGTTTTATGACTTCTTGGGAAGTCCAAAATTGCTGACGCGTGTTCCCGTTGGTGGGAAATTGAATAATTGGTGAATTGCTTGCATGCGCATGGCTCAAATTATAATGGCGTGGACTGCTCGAAGAGATGTATCTGAAAAATTATTGATCTTTCGTGCTTCAATTTCTCAACTTGAGGAATGTGAGGAAACATTTTGTTTGGATAAAAGTGTAGCTGTGGCTGTTCAATTGATTTGTTTTTCTGGCGAATGTACCGCTTGAATAACAAATTCCCAAGAGAAAAGAGCACTTCATGGGAAGAATTCCTCAAAAAAAAAAAAAAAAAATTGATGCCGTTGAGAATAAACATAAGAAAACATCCCTATTCAAATATCATAAATCATATCGATCAACAGTTATTTTGGATGCGGAACCATCTAACGAAAACTCGCATATACATTCTCGAACAGGATAACACCGCGGCGGCATCATGTGTCTTTTCCACCAAAGCTGTCGCGCCACGTTCCAAAGCGATATTGACGACATTCATCATTCGCTTCTCCTCCCTCCTAGCGATGCCGGAAATGCAAATACCGTTGGAGGAAACCGGAATCTGAAGCATCTCAATTTCGCACAGTTCACTCAATTGGCACTAGTCGTAGCGCTCGCGCACTCTGTCGGCACTTGCCATTGTCGCTGCTGAGGGCGTCATCCAATTTTTACACACACTTTTCTGGCTCTGGAGCAAATCCGGAAGCCGAAAAGCGCGACGGAAGCCTCTATCGATGCGATCGATTCGGGAACTCGAGTTGACATGAATACCAAATTAACAAAAAAAAAAAAATTGGGATGAAAATAAAATTGGCTCAAATCAATTTGAAACTTCATTTTCGGTTATCCCCGCATCTATCATCCTTGGGTGCGTTGTTTACCAAACATAATCAGATTTTGATTTAAGTATGGTTTGTCCCTTTGTCCGACAAAGCGCTGATGGCGACAGCCTGTCTGTGGGCGCTCCCTCGTTTGATGTATAACATTAACAATGTCTGTCGGTCTTTCAACTTTCCCGAAAAATGTGATGAATATATTCATCTGCAGAAACCACACACAACACTTTGCAAATCATTTGCATTCGAGGATAGGAGTAAAACAAGCGTGACATGTGGTCTCCGGTTTGGCACACCCATCGTTTCATTGCTACCCCTCCCTTCTCCCACCACGCAAATAAAGATGATGAGAAAAGTTTGTCGTTCTGTCGAAATCAGTCTTGCCAACATCACCCCGCCGATGTTGACAAACAAGCTCCAGATGCGAGAATAAGAATAAACACGACAGCAATAGTTTGTTGCATCGGCGTTATTTTTTTTTATACTGCATAAGACTACTGAAAGTTGGTTAAATCCAATCCCCGCGAGTAAACTCGTAGAAAGTCTTCGTACTTTTCTGCTTTTTTTTTTGTTCGCCATTGTTCAGGGTTTGTATCGTTGTTCGGAAAGCTTCACACCGGTTTTCACGGTTGTTAAAACTATAGCGCACCAAGATGCAGCAACGGTGATAACCGCCGCCAAGCAAAGAAAATCCTTCTTTTTTCAACAAACAAACAAACAAAGCGATGCAATGACAGCGTATTGTTTTGAATTTCGTGCGGGCAAGCACTTCGACAATGGTGCGACAACAATGGGATTGTCACTGGGGGTAGAGGAATTCGTTGCTGAGTACTCTACAGTAGTTTTTCTTGCTGATTGTTTGCGTGAAACGATTAGACCGAGGTGGGAATACTTCTGTTTTGGATAAGTGGAAACGATTGTCGCTTCTGTTATTTTTGGATCGCTTTTGTTCTTCTCAAACTGCAGAAGTCAAACACTTCTAGACTGTGTTTGGGTGTGTTTTCCGAAAGCTTCTGCTGTGATTGGAATCATGTTAATTTGACGACTATCGTTCTTATGATCGAAAGCTCGCATTGAAATGTTTGCATCAGTCAATAGGAAATATTTCCACGCAACTATCACAATGAAGGAAATTTTATTTTTCTTGAGATAAACAATTGAAAATATGTGAAATGTCAAGCATTATCTAAACGCATTGAATTGTTGTGATTGGCCCGATTTGTGCTCCCTAAATTGTACCGACCAAAAGAAGCAACCAGAGCAACAACGGAATACGTTTTCCCCAACACGGACTTCAAAACCAAGGAGCCTGAGGAAATCGGAATTGCAAATACATACATGCAAGCTGCGGGTACTGTTGCCCCCAACACAATCCGTTCTGCGATATGATCTTTGTGTATAATGTTTTTGGGAGCGTTGGAGCTATAACTTCGCTAAAAGCTACAAAAAATCTACTTGGATGTTCGATAAGTTATTTAAATTGTAGTGAGATCGTAGGTGTAGGCAGGGTTGCCAACTATAATTTTCAAAAATCAGGAAGTATGGAAATAAAAATCAGGAAGAAATCAGGATAGCTCATATTGGGTTGCCAGGAAAGTTCGTGCCGTGCATCATTTTTATAGCAGACATACATCTTTCGCTGCGTGGAAAGCTTAAAAATTATATCCTCCTATAATATGTTTGCTTTCACGTCGAAAACTGTTCAAGGTGTTTTTAAGCTGCCCATAAAGTCGAAGTTCTTGAACTTAAGTGAATTTTTCAGGGACCTGAATCTATGATAATCTGTAGGTGCAATATCCGATTAATTTATCTGATGGAATATCATATCCCAGCCAGACTTCAGAAATTTTCCATGTGTTTATGAAGCGAGACGTTTTATGAACGCAATGGAGATGCCATTCTTTAAGGGGGTAGTACACTATGGAAAAATATTTCTGGCTTAAAATGTTCTCTGGGGTGTCTACTTCACCCAAGTTTGCCCGATGCTCCGTTCTGCGTTGTGGAGTGCGTGAAGAATGGGGGAAAGTAGGTAAAGACGGACACTGCGGGTAAGATGGACACTTTTAATATTTCATTAACTAAATTTTTTTGCAATATTTTAGTTATGCAAATACTTTCAATAAAGTGTATCAATACTTTCGAGACACACTGTTGATTTCCAGCGAGCGAACTGTCAAGCTTGTAAACAAAACAAAAATTATCTTCGCGGGTGCACCATTCGATGTAATTTTTACTCCGTAGAAAATAGCGAAAAGTTCTTGATTTTTTGTTTTTTACGTGTTCCTCCAACGGGTAAGTGTTTATTTAGTCCATCATTAACTATCCTGTGATAAATCAGAGGTTTTTCAACGCTTATAGGAAGAGCTACGGTCATTCGAAAAAAAGCTGCCAGTTCGGGCAAGACGGGCACATTAAGGTACGGAAAGACGGACACTAGGATTTTCCTAGGGTATTTAACAAAACTTTTTGGTTTTACTATAAAGTTGCCTACAAATTACAAGCGCAAGAGTAACCGTCAGTCATGGACCGCTCAGCAGTTGGAACAAGCCATTAAGGCTGTAAAAAGTAGATCGCCGGTGAAGACAGCAGCAAGAAGTTACATAATTCCAAGATCCACACTGATTCGCCACCTCACAAGTCCAACTGTATCAGCTCGGTTAGGACCTCTTGATTCCGTATTCAATTCTCAACAAGAAGAGGAGCTGGTACAACATCTGTTAGATTTGGAAAAGTGGTTCTATGGAATAACGATGACTAATGTTCGAAAGCTTGCTTTTGATCTGGCCGAAAAAAATGGATTGCCACACCCGTTCAACAAGTCTATCAAGATGGCTGGAAAAACTTGGCTAAGCAATTTTCTGAAACGAAATCCCAAATTGTCGTTCCGTAAACCTGAAGCTACCTCTGCCGCCCGAGCCAGAGGCTTCAATAAGCCAGCAGTATCTGCGTTTTACGATTTGCTGGAAGAAGCGCTGAAAGATCCCAAATTGACGCCAGATCGTGTTTTGAACGCCGATGAGACTAGTGTTTGTACCGTTAGTATTTCTTTTTGGCATTGTAGTTAGTTTAAAAATCAGTTTAATATTTTATTCATACTTTCTTACAGGTTCCTCCGAAGAAGTCTAAGGTAGCGGCATTGAAAGGCAAAAAACAGGTTGGTGGTATTACATCTGCGGAACGCGGAGAAACAGCTACGGCAGTAATGTGCATGTCCGCAACCGGACAGCACCTTCCGCCGTTCTTCATTTTTCTTCGCATGCGGATGCACGAAGCTTTGAAGAAAGGGGCATCACGTGGAAGCAAATTTGCCTGTAATGCATCGGGTTACATGACGGTCGAAATATTCAATGAGTGGTTCGATCGCTTTTTGGAGCATGTAAAACCTTCTGAAGACAGTCCTGCCCTGCTCATAATTGATGGCCACTCGTCGCACACAAAGAACCTAGCTGTTACCGAGAAAGCTAGAGCTAACTTTGTTAAGGTTCTAGTTTTACCACCTCACACTAGCAACAAACTTCAACCGCTTGATGTATCCTTTATGGCACCTTTCAAGACGTACTACGCATAGGAAGTAGAGCGTTTCCTACAACAGAATCCAGATAAAGTCGTCAGCCAACATGACGTTGCCGAGCTCATGAAACCTACATTCATCAAGGCGGCTACTACGGAAATTGCTGAGAATGGGTTCGAAAAAACAGGAATTTGGCCACTTGATCGCAATACTTTTTCCGATGATGACTTTGCCCCGGCCACGGTGACTGATCAACCCGATCCTGAGATTGTCCGTGAAGAAGAGACGTTTCGATTGCATCTTGAAGGTGCGCCTAGTCAATCGACCGTAAATCGCATTTCCTGTGAGGATAAAGAAGTTCAAGTGCTTCCCGAAGACATCATGGCTGATATCGCAGAACCGGACAGCATCTCAACGGCCAATAACCCGGTGTTTGAAATATCTCCGTCGATCATACTTCCGTTACCGAGAATGGTCACCCCGAGAGTCACGAAGAGAAAACGCCAAGCAGAAAAGGCAGCTGACATAACGTCTGCTCAATACGCTGACACTTTGAAGAAGGCGAAAGCATCGAAAGACATTAAATCCATCAAAAAAGAACAAAAACAACGCTCTTCGAGGAAGCCTAAGCAAAATAATGGCAAAGGGGACACCTCATCTGATAATCTATGCGAGAAATGCGGAAGCCAGTTTTCTGATTCAGATTTCGGGACATGTTGGATAATATGCTTACAATGCCTTTCATGGTTCCACGCTGAATGCTTTACTCCTGCTGCAACTATTTGTCAGAACTGCTCTTGATTCTTCTTTTGACGTAGGACTACGTCTAACCGGAAGATATAGGGGGTGAAATGAAAATCTAGGCACTGAACAAGTAGGAAAAAATGCAAGATTTGGAACGCTTATAACTCGAGCATTTCTCAATAAATCGTAAAGGTGTTTGCATCAATTGATAGGAAATATATCTACGCATCTATCATAACGAATAACATTTCATTTTTCTTGAGATAAACAATTGAATAATTGTGAAATATCAAGCATTGTCCAAATGCACTATGTGCCCATTTTTGATTGGTCCATTTTGTGCTCCTCAAATCGTACCGACCAAAACGGGCAACCAGAGCAGCAGCGAAATAGAATGAAGCACGATTGGGAAGGAAAAAGAAAAAAAATGAACGAAACATTGGTCGCAGTCTCACACATGCGTAATTCTCGAGCCAGCCAGCTTCAAAATCCCCGCTCCGCTGCCGTAACGATCATTCTCATCCAAACCGTACACCACATCGTTTCGCATCACATAACATCAACAAACTAACACAAGCAGCCATGTCTGGACATGAGAAAGGAGGAAAAGTGAAGGGAAAGATAAAATCCCGCTCGAAACGTGTTGGTCTTTAGTTCCGCGTAGGTGTATTCGCCAATTGCTCCGCAAGGGTAGCTAGGCCGAGCGCGTTAGTACCAGTGCACCAGTCCACCTAGCCGCCGTTATATAGTTTCGGCCGCCGAAGTGATCGAGTTGGGTGGCAAAACAGTGAATGAGCTGATGACCACCTATGCATTCCCTATCACAGCCATCATTTTGATTGTACGATATGTACATACGCCAAAAGATGCCTGGCGTTGAACATTTAATAAGTACAAAGCCTTCAGAAAAAAAAAATCAAGAATCAACTATGAGATAGTGAGAAAAAATTGAGAAAGTTTGTAAAAAAAAGCAAAAACACAACAAAGGTTCTTTTCAGAACCCCCAACATGTTCATAAAGAGTAAACAGTAAACTAATCCATTTTTCAGGTAGATAGGTAGGTATTTACGTAGGAGAAGAAAAGAATACAATATATTTAAAATATATATTTAGCAAAAGCTGTCCCCTTTGTATAGTCCTACGTCACTCCGGTTATGTCCCCGACATTACCCACCTATCTTTTTTTCTTGCTTTTTTATTCCCACTGAAAATTGAATTAATTTAAATACTCAAATGAACTTAAACCATTGATGAATTGTTTTTAATCTATCTATCTATATATATAAAAATGGAGTGATGTCTGTCTGTCTGTCTGATTCTTATAGACTCGGAAACTACTGAACCGATCGACATGAAAATTGGTATGTAGGGGTTTTTGGGGCCGGGGAAGGTTTTCGTGATATTTTGAGACCCCTCCCCCCTCTCTAAGGGGGAGCTGCCATACAAATGAAACACAAATTTCTGCATTACTCGGAAATTAACCAAGCAAACGAATCCAAAGTTGGCATGTGAAAGTTTTAGGATGCAATAAATGTTTCTATGATGGTTAGACAGTCCTTCCCCCACTCAAAGGGGGGGCTGCCATACAAATGAAACACAAATTTCTGCATTACTCGAGAATTAATCAAGCAAATGAAACCAAATTTGGCATGTGGAGGTTTTAGGATGCAATAAATGTTTCTATGGTGTTAAGATACTCTTTCCCCCTCTCTTAGAGGGGGCTGCCGTACAAATGAAACACAAATTTTGGCATTACCCGAGAGTTAATCAAGCAAATTAAACCAAATTAGGCATATGGAAACTTTAGGGTGCAATGAATGTTTCTATGGTGGTTAGATACCCCTCCCCCTCTCTTAGGGGTGGCTGCCATACAAATAAAACACAAATTTCTGCATTACTCGAGAATTAATCAAGTAAATGGGCGGGACGAAGTTTGCCGGGTTAGCTAGTGCTTTATAAATAACCTTTGGTTTTGAAATATTTTTAAGTGTATCATTAAACTTTACAAATGAATTATCGTCTTCCTAGGAGGTCATTTAAAATATGCGTGGACAGGTTGTTGGCTATTTCAGATCCTTTTCCTTTCATTGCGAGGACAATGGCCCGCAAAAATACAGAAATTTTTGCATGGAGTGTATGTAATTGACCTCTTCTGTCGTTCCCTTCCAAGGACGAAACTGTCCACGAACAACATGAGTAGCCTTTCGAATCGTAGCGTAATTCAAGAACACTCCCCAATGCTGAAAACACTAAAATACGTACAAAAACTACAACTTTTCCATAAGTGTCCATCTTTCCCACCTTAGTGTCCGTCTTACCCATTCCAGATGTCCGTCTTTCCCGACCATGTGAAGAAATAGTATTTCTGTAATAATAAATTTACTAGTATCAACGGTAATTATGATAGAAAAGGACCTGAAGTTTCAATTTGTACAACAACTGCGATCATTAAAGCTATATATGTGTAAAAATTGAGATTACACCTTAGGGTGTCCGTCTTCACCTACTTTCCCCTACATCAGTTGCTCACGGGGATGGATATACTCCTGACTACCAATGCTATCAAACAATGCAATGGATGGATATATCTAGGTGCATTTGTCGATCAAACATTCGAACAACTTGATTCGCTTACTATCGCAAACAGAGCGGTGGATTTGCAATAATGATGCAAGCAACCAAAAGTCAAAAGTTTTGGAAATTGCAGCAAGTATAGCAACCTGTAACTTCAATGATGGTGTCTTCGCCCAGATAGTTCCTGAGTGATGATGAGATGAGAGTAGACTGGCTACCCGATAATGATGATCGAATATCTATATAAAGCAGGTTTGATCTATACTGATCTAGAGTTTATTTGCGACTGACCTGTTCTGAACATGCTTTGCCCTATTTATATGATTCTCTCTATGGTCAATTTTGTAGTCTATAGTAATTGTTTCTTTGGTCTGATTCATTTTGGTCTGAACATTGTTTTGTTTCTTCCATATACATTCCATATAGAATGCAAATAATTACGACACGATATTTTGCTTGCCAATACAGATACACTTCGCCTACTGCTCCACCTCTATATGTACTTCATTGATGTTCGCTATAAAAATATGCTTTCTATAGCGGATTCATTTTCATCCGTTCCTATCCTTTGACACGAGCTTGTTAGTGTTTGTGATTGTTTATATGATGTTTTGTTGTACTGAACGGTGAACGGTAAGTGTTATGTGTGGTGTACTCTTTATTTGTGTTATGAATAAAGTGTTTGTAAAAAATAAAATGTGTGTTATTTCTTTGTTGGCCGTGACAGATGGTCTACATGTGCGAATTGAGAGCAGGGGTGGATATACACGGTGCCCCCCTGGACCGCTATTATAAAAAAGTGACCATCAAAACCAGGTATAGGGCTCGATTTCTTAGGTAATTCTACACCTCTGGGCAAATTTAAAAAAAAAATCCCTAGTCGAATTTTCGAGAAATCTTGATTTGAAGTTTTAGGTCAAAAAACCAAAATAATCATAATTCTATGTACTGTAATTTTTTTAATTTATTTCGTATCGTCTTCGACTTTAAAAGTAGTACAGACTTAATTATCTTATTTGTCTTATTCTATTTCTAAATGTATTTTTTGCAATATTGAAGTCAAAAACGTCTGTCACTTCGTTGAATAGCCTGCTGCTGGTGATCAGAGGCTCGAAATAGGCGTACTGAGTACGATGAGCAGGAACCCACAAGAGGACTCGATTCCGGAGATTTCGCACAGGTGCATGGAAGTTCAAATTCTCTAGCAAGTAGCAACAATCCAGACGGCCGGTGATCAGATCGAATATAAACAGCCTTCGCGAATTTATCCGCCGCTTGGCTAACGTCTCTAAATCGATCAATTTACATCGATCCTCATATGCCGGTAATATTACGGGATTGGTCCAGGGTAAGCGGCGCAATGCATATTTTATAAAAGTTTTCTGGACGTTTTCGATTCGAGTAATTTGCTCTCTGTGGTATGGTGCCCAAACTTGTACTGCATATTCTAATGTGCTTCTTACTAGAGAACAAAATAGGGTTGAAGACCTTTAACGTATACATCAATAAAGACTACCGTGTTGCGTCGGATGAAGCCCAGCAAAGCGTACGCTTTAGCAGTAATCGCGGAGATGTGCTCGTTCAATTTCGCTTTGGAGTCTATCAGCATGCCTAGGTCTCGAATTTTCTCAACGTTCCAGGTTGCTTGTACCCATTGTGTAAGCGAAATCGATTAGAGAGCGTTGACGAGTGAAAGACATGACATGACACTTCGAAGTGTTCACTTGCATGCCATTTGAAGAGCACCAATCTAGTAGTGAGTTTAGATACTCCTGAAGCACACAGCAGTCCAGCGACGAGGACACGGCACGACAGATCTTAAGGTCGTCTGCATACATCAGACAATCGCAGCGAAGAAGACTGCAGATGTCGTTGACAAAAATGTTGAAAATGAGTGGTCCTAAGTGGCTGCCATGTGGCACTCCAGAGGGGATGTTGAATGTGCCAGACATGGCACCATTGAACATAACGAACCCCTCGCGGATTGTTAAGTAAGAGTGCGTCCATTTAATGATCCAATCCGGCAGGCCTATGCCTCTCATTTTATCAACAGCTGTCGCGTGCGGAACTTTGTCGAAGGCTTTGGCAAAATCTATATAGACTGTGTCGACCTGTTTCCGTTTCTCGAGCTTCCCAATCAGTCCATGCACAAACGGCGATCGGGCCCTGCGCCTTTCGATATGTCTACAGATGAAAGCGCCGTCTGAACGTCACTAAGTGACAATGCAAGGCGAGGGAGATGAAAGGTGTGAGAAGAGTTTGGTTCGCTTTCAACGACGGATGGCTCATTAGTGTAAACGCTGCTGAAGAAGTCAGCGAAAAGGTTCGCAGACTCACGGTGATTGTTGGCTTGGCGCTCGCCGTAGAACAAATCCGAAGGGGATCCATGGTTTTCCTTCCTACTCTTGATGAAGGATCGAAGGATCCTTCCTACTCCAGAAAGATGACGGATCGCGCTTAAAATTTCTTTCCAAACGGTTGAGTTGGTTGCGAAATGCAGCGTTCTTCAATTCATTGTAAGTGCTTTCCGCGCTCTGGAGAGCTAGCTTGTTTTCTGCAGAACGATTCTTGAAGTAACGTTTGCGAATTTTTCGAAGTCTGTTGCGATTCGTTCCTAATTCCTTACACCACCAGTGGCATTTGTGGTGCTTTTGCGATTTTTTCTTCTCGAGCGGTACCTTGTCATCTATTTTAGCATTAACGTGGAGGCGATCTGGCGTAGTGGTAACATCCATGCCTCTCACGCTAAAGGTCACGAGTTCAATTCTCGCTCCCGACATTCTTCCAAAAATGGAAGTAGAAGTGACGAATCAGCCAAATGAGTTGAAAGTCACTATAATACAGAAAAAAAAAATTAACGACTTCGTAGAAACGGGAAACAACAGTGTTTACTGGGCAGTCAGACAGAAGGAGTACCCAGTCCACATTAGCCAAAGCTTCGTCCAACAGCGCAGGATCACATCTTTTGAAGTCGCAATAAAAGGCGTCGTCTTGGTCTTCATTCGAAATGGAAGAAACGTCACATGTTAAAACGAATGGTCTATGATGTGCGTCGACCTTAAGCAGCGCAGTGGATGGTTCCAAGATTTGAAATGACACTAAACCATGTCATTTATGAAAGACAAGTCAAGCAGGCGGCCATTGGCGTTGAGTAAATTACAGATTTGAGATAATCCAGAGCCAAGAATCGTCTGTGTAAGGGTGATTTCTGACTCAGAGGAAGCGTTAGCGGGTAAATAGCTGTCCAACTGTTCATCGAAGTACCACACAAGGTTCGGTAATTTATCATAACCGCGTCGGTTTCGTTTTTGCGATCGAGAAGGTACTGAACGCTGCTACAGTGTTTCCTATACATCTCTGGATCGCTATTGGGTTTCAAGTAGACACGGCATACAAAGATTGACATATTTGCGAGACTTACTTTGACTGCAATTTGTTCGAGTTCGGTTGAATTTGGAACTTCGATGATGCTACACTGTAAGCATTTTTGTACTCCAATGAGAACACCTCCGCCCCGAGTCAGATTGCTGGTCGAAGAGTTGCGGTCGAAGCGATAGAGTGTGTAATTCGAGGCTAATTCAGCGTTGGAAATATCTTCGCGAAGCCATGTCTCCGTGAAAGCGATGATATCGTAGTCACACGAGCACAGGGTGAGCATTTGATTTTGTTCGAAGTCCCCTAACGTTCTGGTAATATACGCTTATCGATCGGGTTCCGGCGCGAGGTTGGAGTGTTTCGATATGTATCAAGTCAGTTGGATGGGGTTGTTCGTCGACGTTGATGCTCCCGGGTCGGCTATTGGCGCTGGCTTCCAAAAATGCCGTGAGGTGGAACCATTGTCTTCAAACTCGCGAAATTCAATCCCTTGCGGCCATTGCTTTTGTTTTTAAGCTTTGGTTGATGCCCACCTTGAACGATACAAACGTCAACGTGTTCAGCGGTCGTCCCCTTGGGATGAGTGATTTTGCAACTACATTATCCGTCTGTAGACATTCCTTGGCGAGGTTTTGGATGTCCCCTTCCGAGACTTCGGGAGAAATTTTTGATAGATACATCCAAAATCTACTCTCTGTCCTTACGGCGGCCGCGATAGTTGCTCCGTTCGCCATCAAACCAGTACCACGGAATATCTTCGTTGGCCGTTCTAGTCCTTCGGGGTCGTCGTCGCGGGCTCTCTTCGGTGATGATCGATTGCCAAATTGAAAACGGTGTGGCAACGGGGATAAAATCGCCGGAGAAAGTTTATTCAAGCCTCCTTGTATCTCCAATCGCAGTTCGGCAATCAAGCTGTCTTTTATCTCCGTCTTTAGTTCTTCGACAACCTTTTTATGCATGTTGTCTAGTTCCGCGGTTACAGAATTCATCGATGTTATCGTGTTCCTGAAGCGTGCGTTCCCCATGATGTCGCGGCATCCTTTGCACATCCAGAATACAGCGGGATTTCCAATGATTTCATTGTACAAAGCCTCTGTTATTCTGGCGCATTTGAAATGGAAAGTCGCTTTACAAAAGCCAAGATACATCCAAAAATGTCCAACAAGTTGTCCGAGATGTTTTCAACCGGAAGGTACATGTTGCCGTTGCCACATTTGTAATTATTTACAACTGACTTAACTCAGTAAACAGGCTTAAGTATGTTGTTTATATGGTTTAATGGTTTTAGTTTAACTTAAGTGTTGCTTTCTTTGGAATGAGAAATAAAAAGTGATTTTCAATTCAGTAATGGTGCTTTTTAATGGAGAAACGTAAAATAAAAGTGAATGTTACATGCTAATAGTAAGAAGCTAGCCCTAACATATATGATTACTGTTATAATCAATCAATGCACTTATCAAGCGATCATTGTAAATGTGTGATGATTCCGACGCTTTGTACCTCTGCCAAATCTCGTCGAAATCACAATGAACAGACTCGGAAGCCTGCCCATTGTGCAATTCAAGTCCTCTACCTGTTTCATTGCAGAACTCACTAACGTGGTACTTAGCGATGTGGTACTTAGACGTAGACGGCAGTTGCAGATTTTCCCAGCTATTTGTGAATTCTACGATTGACATCTGTTGATGCCTCACCTGCGCTTGGTTCACCCACAAATCTACCCAGTCTGGCGCCTTTTTTTCGACGAACTTGAAAATCTTATTCACGAGTCCAAGCGTGATGTGTAGTGGCGGAGGCGGGCAAAGGTTCAGGATTTTGTCTCCATCGTTACCGGAAACTAGAGGGACATTGACACAGCTTGCAGAGTTCTTTCCAACCACTTCCATTTTTTGGTTGCAGTGATCTTTGATGGTATCTTTTGTTCTCGAGATACCATTTGTTGTGTCGAGCTCACTTTTGAGGGCCTCGCAATATGGACACGGGTTCCTCGAGGAGTGTGCCATAATGCCGATAATAATGTTAATTATTTTGAGGTCCCCGGCGACCAAACTTTCGACCTCGTGCAGTTTGAGTAGACCCGTCCAGATGGGGGAAATATTATAGTATTTTTCTGCAAGATTTGGCGAAAGAGCAATTATAAATAGCTTCTTCACGCCACCACGCCTTGAATCTATTCTCAGCTAGATGCTCCGTTGGTGGGAAAATCGAAGATAACGTGATTTTGAAGAAGCTCCGACCCCCGTCAATTCCAATTTTAACGAGACAATCATCTCCAGCAGTTGACAGCTCAATACGGTTTATGAGCTCGGGTACATTCGTGCAATACGCAACAACATGATCTGACGAAGATGCCACCTTTTCCGTGACGCTGGACAGCTGAACTACTTCGAACAAATCTTTAAGCTGTCGGTTCATCTCCACTAGCTTGTTCCTTACACCTGGTTCGATTTTTACTCCCGACGCTCGAATACTTTTTACCATACCTATATAATGGACAGATTGCATAACACAAACTATGTTCTTAATAAAATACTAGGGTGAAGGGCCTATGTACATGAAATTGGGCCCATACATAAAATCCTTTAGGAAAGCATTTTTTCTACCAAATTTTCACCAGGGTCTAAAAATTTACATGTTTTTGTTCCATTAGGCAAGTTGTTTTAATCAAAATATTCAAGATTTCAGTTTTTAAGGTATGGGCCCAATTTCATGTAGGTACATAGGCCGAAATTAGATCCCTTAACCCTACATACCCAAGGTTTTCCTCATGCTCAGATTGTTCTCGCATTTGACCCTAAACAAACCATCTGCTCGAAGATTCTTGAACGGTTCTGGACGACCGGAAGCTTTCTTGAAAACAGACTGTTTTCCGCGAAGGTTTCGCAAAATGCATTTGCCATCTTGATGGAGATAATATGATATTTTTAGATCAGGTGAGCAAAATATATATATAAATATTCATATTTATAATCTATATATAATTGTACCTGTTGTTTCTAGTTTCGAACGCATATATCCAGTAACAGCCGCATTCGCAGAACTCGACGAGGGATCTTTTTTTTTCAAAATCTTTTTCAAATTTGACGCTCGGGTGGATTGAGTGCAACGGTGCCTGTTTCCTCTTCCATATTCGCTGTAGCAAGTATTACAAATGACCACTGCCTGGCACCGACCAATTTCTTCAGTGCCTGGTGTGGATCTGGGTCTTCCGAACTTGGGCTTTTTGGATTCGAAACCAGGAAGATTGGTTCTGCAATCATATGTACTGGCAGCGACGCAAATTTCACACTTGCATATACCCTGGGATCGCGTGATAACTGAATTTTGGGTACCCTAGTACCTCCCTTGCTGTACTCCCCACGCGCCACGCGACATGTTGTGCAGATGACCGACGGATACAGGTTTTCTCCAGCTTGAAAACCTTGCAGAAATTGTCCGACAACAATGTTTGTACTTTCACTCATCGGTCGAAGTGGCGTTGTCCTTGAAAGACAAAGTACGCCCACAAATTTTCTGTTTTTTTCATGACGATCTGATGATTTTGAAGGAAACACTGCGCACGAGATTATTACAAGAAAAAATACAACTATATCGTAACCACGTGCTCAATGTCGGTCAACGTTGCTGGAGCTTAATGATTAGGGATATTTTAAAATTTCAAAGCCTACTATGCACGCTGATTGTTTTTAGTTGGTCGGCAATAAAACAAAGTAAGCTATAAATACTTAGCCGATCGTTTCTTCCTCTGTATTAATTGAGGGGCTTAGAATGCAAGGTGTGTAAGTGACTTGATCGATTTCTCTTCATCAACTTTTTCTTTAGTTAATAACTCAACTGCAAAAACGTTCCAATTTAAGTTTGCTATAGAGTCCGATAGATGAGGTTCTGACCTATCTTCCACATTGCCCAATACAGTACGGAATGTATTTGCAGCTAAGTTATGACCAAAAGAGAGAGTCGATGTAGAGAAATCGATCAAATCACTTACACCCCTTTCATTCTAAGCCCCTCAATTATTACAAAGCAAACCGTATAAACAACATACTTAAGCCTGTTTAGTGAGTTAAGTCAGTTGTAAATAATTACAATTGTAACAACGGTAACATGTACCTTCCGGTTGAAAACATCTCGGACAACTTGTTGGACCTTTTTGGTGGTATCTTGGCGATATGAAGTACATAGAATTATGATTATTTTGGGTTTTTTTTTGACCTAAAAACATCAAATCAAGATTTCTCGAAAATTCGACTAGGGATTTTTTGTAAAATTTGCCCAGAGGTGTAAAATTACCTAAGGAATCGAGCCCTATACTTGGTTTTGATGGTCACTTTTTTTTATAATAACGGTCCAGGGGGGCACCGTGGATATACTTTTCTTACATACTGTGAGTGCAATACAACTCGTAGGCCAGCATCATCTTTGGTGATTAAGCTTATTTTAAATATTGTGAACGTTTCCGGGCGATTTACATTAATAGTTTATTGAATGATCATAATCATTTTAGCTATTAAATTTTAATTAAAAAAAGCTAGGCTTCTAAAATAATACCACGCGTAGTACGGATGATTCGCTCGGGTTCACATCGAGCAAATTACCCGTTTATCCACTGGTTGGAATAAATGCAAACCAACATTTTCCGCTACATTAGTCACAAATGTGAGCGCAAAAAGTGCGATTTGAGCCACAACAATCCTCGCTGCTTGGCGCATTTTTTATTCCCGGAATGACCCACTTGCAGGGAACTTTTAATGCAATGCTTCACCTTCTAGCGTCACTTGTAATTGACTTTCCGGAAATAGTTACACGAACGAAAAAAGGTGATGCTCGTGGGCGTATATAAAACGATCGAAGGATGGGTTTTCACTTTACCTTCGGCTCTCGCTCAGTTTGCAATGGCACCTCTAAATTGAGTCAAAGAATTCGCAGCGGGAACGAATAAATTGCATTAACTCTCGGCCGAGACGCGCCGGAAGAAACGTGAAAGTTGAGCGCAGTAGTTTCGAACATTGTAGCGCGTTTCCCCTTCCCCTTTTGGACTGCAGTTTGCGGAAACCGTAATGGATTCTGTGTGGAGGGGGCGGAGAAAGACGGAGTTTGTATTCCCAGAATGTTGAAAAACTGTGAAGTTTTTCAATGAAAGCCATTCCAAACTTCCCGCAAGCGCTAGTAATTATCAGGGGAAGTCTAGCCGGAGACGAATCCAGAACAACTATCGCGTCCACAAAACAATTGCATTGTCAAATTGTTGGCTGAAAGTTCGAAATAGCTCTTGGGGCATGTGCTGAAATCCAAGAGCGAATGCTAGCTCAAGGATTTTTAAGGCTCGTAAGAATAGGATGCGGTAATCCGTGACTCATTGTTCTTTGTGGGTGTGTGGCAATACGACTCACCGTCTCATCAAGTACTGTTGATTTATGGTACCTATCGAGCAAATTTCCAATTTCAAGAGAGGTTTGTGGGGGAGGACGGGGACCAATTTTCATATCCGGTTTGCCTCGTTTCGAAAACAGCCAAAAGCTCCGTAACCACGGCATTAATGCTCCCCAGGCACGTAACAACCTTTTTACTCTTGAAGAGCTCCCTAATCTGGTAATGATTGTTCGAAAATCTGACCGAATCAGCGACAGAATTGGGGCTGATAAAATATAATACCCAGCCGGAAAGCAGACGGCAATTTCCAGAGCGATCAATCATGGCATTCCTGGAAAGTGGCCCCGGGAATGAACACCGAGAGCCGAAAGGATAATTGAAAAGGTTATATACTTTTTTTTTTCTGCTGGGCGGCACAAAAATCGATCATTAATTCGTTTGGGGCGATTTCGAAAGAATTGGGGGTTTTGAGACATTGAGACAAAAATAGGTCGGCTTCGGCTTTCAATGAAACGGGGCGGCTTCGAATAAAATGAGCTCACAAGTTGTTCTGAAAGTTGTTGAAAGCATCAGTGAAGGGTAAACAAAAGTGCATTCTCGGCTTGCGCTTATTGCCATTCCTGCTGCATCCTTTGCATGCTACAGGTTCCTTCTACTGTGTTGCCCTTCCGCCCCCCCACACGAAAAGACCTGCCAGTAATGTTTTAATTAGCGCGGAAAGTGAAGTACACTTAACGAAAAGTGAAGTACGCTGTGGGCGCTGTTTCTACCGCTTGAGCTGTATTCGCTTAATTTGAGACGGTTCGCCGGCTGAGAAATGAAATGGCTACTGTCTGCTGTTTTTCTGGCTTCCATGAAGGATCTTTCTGACTTCTTGAAAAAAAAATATATATATTTCACTCGCTGCTGTGCATCCTGCCGTAGCGAGTGAGCAATTCTCCGAGGGTACAAAAAATTTCCGCCTAATTTATTCGTTTCGTGGCTCGAGAAAAAAAACCACCCGCGTTAGATCAAGCAGTTTTTCGGCGAAATTATGGCAGCCATTCAGTATCCACACGATTTTTTGAAAAAATTTGAACCGAAAACCCGACCAAGATGAGGTTTACGTTGAAATTCACAATTACCACCAGATGCAATTATTTGGAATGGAATTTGACACTGTTTGGAGAGGGGGGAATTTGTGCATACAAACAGATTTTCTGAATCGCGTTGTCGAATTTTCATTTCACAGTTGACACAGATTAGAACCGTGCAATCTCGATTGGTTTTCCTTTTTTCATATGCGATAGCTGGTCAGTCCAGCAAATCTATATTCTGGTCCTTGATCCACTGTTTGGTTTCCTTGCGACGAAATTATCCGGGTGAAGCGTAACTATCGTCTGTATTTGGGAAAAATAAGGAAGAAAAGAGTTCTCCAGGACCCGGATGTAGTAATTTACTATTCATTTAGAGGGGGCGTGGAAAGCTTTCCCGATGCATAGATGATGCCAATGTTGTGCATGATCTGCCTCTAAGCTTTCGAGTTGAGAAATTTTGTTCCACTCTCCATAAATCACGCCTATATCCTTCGAATCCATTAGGATCATCGACGTTTATCATATTTTCGACATTGAAGATAACCAGAAAATTTTAAAAGTACCAGCAATATTTCTTGATTTGTAGAATTTTTTAAGACAATCATAATCACAATAAAGATTAAAGGATTTAAATTTATGCAAGCGTACCATACTATATTACCGATTCATGTTAGCTTCAAGGCGCCTAGAAGTATATCCTAAGGTGGGCCAACTTGCTAAAACTAGTGATCCCCGATAATCGTTCGATTAATCGATTAATCGAATACTTCCTACAGAAATCGATTATTAATCGAACGAATACTGCACAACCAATAATCGAAGCGAATGAATAATTTACGTCGATTAATTGATCCAAATGCAGAGAGAAAAAAACCTACGGTCGCTGCAGTTTTATCTTGAAAATCAATCATTATTTTTGACGCTCCCCTAAGTTCATAAATGAAGCTCAATGCCGTCAACGCGAATTGAGCTTCGTTTACGACTTTAGGGGAACGTAAAGGATAATAATTGATTTTCAGGCGGAATGAACATTTTTTTGATTCCATGTGGCTTTCTAGCAAACGAGAAATATTAGTCTAATTAATTATTTCTCTCAGTGTTGCGATTAATCGATTAATCGATTATTTGGATCGATTAATCGTATCGAATAACAAACTGCTGAAAACTACTCGTTTAGCTGACGTACGATTAATTTCAAAAATCGGGGATCACTAGCTAAAACCACTCTTCAGCCATCTTGGAAGTCTACTGTGTTTTGTTTGTAAACAAAACACAATACGCTTGTGCCCATTCACGTTTTTGACGTAGCATTACGTCTTTCGGGAACATATTGGGGTACAAATTGAATATCGAAAATCGACCACATCGTGAAAATTGTCCAATTTCAAACGTTTATTACTCAGTCATTTCATGATGGATTGATGAAATTTTTGCGTCAATCGATTTCGGCATTCCATAGCAATTTTTTATATTGAAGAAAATAATATATGTCATGAAACTAACTATTGAACAATTGAAAAATCTCAACCCCTATCCTAACGGCAATACCCACTTCTGATTGGTCGAAATTCACGAGTGAACGAAATTGTTTCGTAAAATACCATAGCTAACTGTTTATTTTACTTTTCTGATAATTTTTATTTTGTTTTTTTGTATTACAAAGCAATAAATGAAATACCGATATGATAAACCTAACTCTTCATTCATTTACTTTTATGGTCCATAGGGAAAAATATTTCCCATCAAATTATTGGAAACCTATACACCCTGCTATGTTTTTCTGGTGATATTCTCATATTTTACACCCACAATCAGAGATGCCAACCTTCCTGATATTTCAGGATTTCCCAGACTTTTAAGCACGCTCCCTGATATCCTGACGAACACTCAATTTATTCTGATTTTCCTGAAATTATCCTAATTTTTCCTGATTTTTGTACTCTTTACATTATCTATATATATATATATATATAAAAATGGATTTCTGTCTGTCTGTCTGTCTGATTCTTATGGGCTCGGAAACTACTGAACCGATCGACATGAAAATCGGTATGTAGGGGTTTTTGGGGCCGGGGAAGGTTTTCATGATAGTTCGAGACCCCTCCCCCTCTCTTAGGGGGGGGGGGGGTCTGCCATACAAATGAAACACAAATTTCTACATTACTCGAGAATTAATCTAGCAAATGCAACCAAATTAGGCATCTGGCGGTTTTAGAGTACAATAGATATACAAATGAAAAACAAATTTTTGCATAACTCCAATACTAATCAAGCAAATGGAGCCAAATTTGGCATGTGAAGATTTTAGGGGGCACGAAACGTTTCTATGGTGAATAGACACTCCTCCCCTCTCTCTAAGGGGTGAAGAGGGGAGGGGTCTGTCTTTATTCTATCATATTTTCTGTATCAAACATTTATTTAATGTTACGGAGAAACGTGTTCATTGCAAGTGGTTGAAAAATCTTGAACGAGAATTGTGTCTGAAAATGATCTGATATTATAATGATGAGTTTTGGTAGAAGTACTAGGAATTTTTTAGTAAAAGGTAAATTCAACGGGGTCGATTAGAATATTAATCAATGAACAGTTCTGCGATTGGACTCATGAACTTGCGCTTAGTAAGAAAACGTGAATATTTGAAGGTATTGATAACAAAAACAAATTTTGGGCGGGACGACGTTCGCCGGGTCAGCTAATTCGTAATAAATATACTGGTTTCCACGCCAAAGTTTTCTGTCATGATAGTTCTTCGGTTCGCACTTGTATATATCTTACATTATGTTAAACTGTGTACTTAACTTTTTTATCTCTACCCTCAATTGTTTCGTGGCTTCCCAAAGCAGTGCTAGAAAATTCCATGAAACCAGATTTTCTGACGAATGTATGAAATTGCAACGAGATTAAGTTTGAGGAACAACATTGCTTTATTTAGAATAATGTGTATGTAGATGAGTTATTAATGCAGGAATACGTTTCAGAGTAAAAAATCATTCAAGAGAAAATTTTTGAATCCACAGTCAAAATATAAAAAGATTTTATATGTAATTTGTTCGTCTGATTCAAAGTAGAATAAACTTTAATGATGGGACTATGGTAAATATATCTATAACCGTACTAAATATCATAAAAATTAGAAAAAATTAAACAAGCCTTTCACTGCTGATATGCTTTCCTTATTTGTTGAGTAAAGATTCATTCCAATGCATGGATGATGAATTCAGTGAAAATTTTAATATTGGTTTCTCTTCAATTGACTGTAGTGATGCTGTAGGTTTCTCGGAAAAAAATGTAAACGATCTAAAAGTCAGGCGAAACACTAGAATTTCCGCTTATGCGAGAATTTATACCATGCTTATTAATTCTTTTACATATCCGCCCATCGCCTGAAGGAAGATGTACTCTGTTTCTGGTGGGATTTGGAATGGATTCTGGAACCTATTTCTCACATGCATGGCTCGCAGCAGTTTTCGACGAGGAAGCAAAAATGTTTTGGGAGGATAGAATATTTAGGCTGTGTGAAAGATGGCGAAATATTGTGAAACAGAACTATGGATATAAAATTAAATTATAATGCTTTGATTGAAAATGATGTTTTTGTTTTCCCAAAAAATTGACATTAACTTTATATTAGCTTTATAACAACCCAATATGAACTATCCTGATTTATCCTGATTTTTATTTTCATTCTTCCTGATTTTTTCCAATTATATTTGACAACCCTGCCCACAATAGCTAAAATATTGTGTTGTATTGGTATATTTAGTCTTGGACATCTTATGGTCCTGAAAGGGTTAAATGCCTTGTGTACACATAGTTGGCCATGCTGTTACATGACATACGATCGAAAAGATTCCCGGAAAAATCATCCCAGAAAACAACTGCCACAGAAACAACCGCTCAGAAAATGTTTAAGGTCGCAAGCAGTGTTGCCACATGTATGGATTTATCTGGAAAGGTGCAGTTTTTCTTCAATTTTTCGGAACAGATCACATTTTTTGTCTAGAAGTACGGATAGGTACAGATTTTTTGGGGTGCTAAATTCACAACACGTGGAGCCGGTCAAACAGATGAGGAAGAGATATGATTTCGATGAATTTATCTTCAAGGCTGCTGCAATATTAACCCTTTTACGGATGGTGGCAACTAAATTGCCATCTACGATTTTATTCTTTTCACTTCTTGAATATTTAATCTTTGGCAGAAATGATGCCATTTCGTGTGCTGGAAGATCAAATGCGCAAATAATGAGCTGTTTTAATAGCTTAAAAATGGTTTGTATGTATGCGAGCAGACATCTCTTTCTGTTTTCTTTTCTCATTTCATTTGGGATTTTGCCGAAAAAAATTCTATACGACGTCAATGGGGATCGATCCAAGGCCGGCTGGAATGCAAAACTATTTCGCACGACCACGCTATCCATATAGTCGCCAGCGCTGTTATATAGAAGCGTGATAATATTACACCTCATCATAAAATGAAGTTGGAATGTGTTTTCTAAGAGGATAAAGAAGAACATGAACGAGAATATATTTTTCTCTGTCTGGGCCGTTTATTTGTCAAACTATACGAAAAGCTTTCATATGCTTTCATTAAAATGTGTCTTTTGTTTCGCCTGCTCATATTGGCTCTAGCATATATATTTTATAAATGTTATACATGTATTGGGGAGTACAAAATTGTCTGATATTTAATGTAATAAATTGGGATGCCATAACATGTTTTATAAATTAACTTTGGGTGAAGCCTTATGTGGTAACTAGTTCTGATATACAACATGCCTGTTTTTTTTGAGCGCGAAAAAAATCATAAACTATTCATTTTCGTGTTAACTATACCCAATTTAGAGTAGCAAGAGCGAGTTTCCCGAAAAATCTTTTAAAAATAGTCAATTTGTTGAAATTGTCAATACATCTGAACTGTTTAGGGACTGCTGAGTCTGATCATGAGTTTTTCTAGTTGTTTTTTGTTGAAATTAACATCAACAATTTAAATATGAAAAAAAAAATCTTACCATCAAATGTTTACCGCTAGACAGTCAGGTGGCAACTACATTGCCATTACTCCGTAAAGAAACCTCTGTTACAGAAAACATACATGAGATTGGTTGACAAAAATAGGGTGCCTGAAAATAATTGAAGCATTTCCGAATGCTTAGTTGCCTCTTTTTAAATATTTTTATCATGCCTAGCTGGCATGGCTACCCGCAGAACGATATTTTTTCTGGTTAACGTTAGCATTAAAAAAAAAAAAATGGACAAAAATTGCCGATTTTTCATGGGTTTACCTTCACACGCACTACCCATGCAGCATCAATCATAGCAACCCTTGAGTCAGCAGAAAATAATTGACAGCGCTATCAATCGAACCCTAACTGTGATGGCGAAAACAGTGAAGCTACTTCGTTCAGAAGTGTGCGCGTTCAAAGAACGGTACACCGCCGCGTCGTAAACAGCCATCGTGCGGCACTTTGTGGACGCCGGATACGCTCGTTCCGGCATCTACAACATCTTGGCACTATTGGACAACAATCAGAGCATCGAAAGAAAGCCCGGTTCTGGACGGCCGACGACCCTGAACGACAAGAAGCACCAAAGGATGCTGAAGAGGAAGATTGAACGGAAAGTGTCTACATTGCTGCGTGCGCTTGGCCGGGAGGTCGGTGCAACCGGCCAAACAGTGAAAAACGTACCTGGCGAACATGGACATACATGTCAGGAAGCGGAAGTCCCGTCCACTGGTTTCGGAGCTGCAGGCAATGACGCAGCGGTAGCGGCTGAATAAGATGGT